>NC_137923.1:35503746-36163746 GCF_963457725.1 Sprattus sprattus | reverse complement strand
GGACACAGGGGCTCAGTGCAGGTGAATACTCCATAGTTAAGGTGCCTCTCTTCCAGGGCCAGTAGGCGGGCCATCCCATTCCCATATTCCCAAGTTCTCAGGGTTTTCCCTGTTGCTTGTGGGCCAGCCCAGTCCACATCCGTTAAGCCCTCTATGCACCTCCCCACCCCAACCCCCACCTCCCTGTTAAATGGGCCCCATTCAAATCCCAGATCTTGTGACATGGCCCTAAGGCTCGAGAACAATCCCGCCTCAACTGCTATTCAAATCCCAACCGTGGCGGTGTCGGGTTGCAGTCACTGTCTGGTCCTGCCAGCTAGGAGCTGCAGGTTGCTGTTTGCCATATGCCCAGAGGTCACCTTGTTGAGACAACGCCCTTCCTCTAGCTTTTATACATATGTGCCTGTTGTCTCCAAGTGGGTCAGACTGAACATCTACGGTAACACCTCTTCAAAGCCCCCTTCTCACCGCCGCTCAGCAGACCCCTGTCCCCCACCTGTGAGAGACGTGTTGAACAAAGACAGTCACCAACACCCCACAGCCTGAGGGGTACTGCTGTAGCCCTGATGGCCAGCAACCCCTAGCCTCAAGCAGATCTGACACAAGCCACAGCAAGGGAATACCCCACCAGCTGTACAGACATTTGGTCACTCCACAGGTGTTCTCATTATTATCATTATCATTACTCTGCAAATACTTCTATATTATTGGTGGGTCCATACGTATTTAGCCATCATGGACCCACTGAGGCTGTCAACAGGAAGGGGCAGAGCACACTTTATGTTTTAAAGAAGCTTGGGTCATTCAATGTGATGACCCAACATGCATCAGCAGACTCTAAGAAACTGAACAAGCTGATAAATAAGGCTGTCTCTGTGCTGAGGACTGCTCTGGAGCTCTAGAGTTGGTTGTGGAGAGAACATAATGGACAACACTACACACCCCTTACACTGGTCCGACAACAGAGTGTCCTCAGTCTGAGGCTTCTTCAGCTCTGCTGCAGTAAGGACCGTTACAGGGGTCATTCCTTCCCATCACAATCGCCATCCACAATGACCCCCCCCCTTTGCGCCCACAAGAGGAGACTCCTCTGAGTGGTAATGCACAATGAACATTTTACCATTTAATTTGCACATTAATAGCAATATCTAGACTTAAAGTTCTATTCTATTTATTTTATCAAGTAAAGTAGTAGTTGTGTGTGTGTGTGTGTGTGTGCGCTTGTATATATAAATATATATGTGTTATGTATGTGTTTTTTTGTCATTTATGTGAATTTCTGGCAACAAATTTTCGTTTGAGCATAAATCTATCTATATTAGGTTGTTTACATTTGATTCAAAACGGCTTCCAATGAAGTCCAGCCTCCCTGCAAGCCTGCAACAAGGTATGCTGTCAGTGATAATCTTTATCCTTTTATGCACTGCTGTGACCAAGCCAGGCTTCTGCATGTCACCTCCTCTTATTAGCCTGGCAAATTAAACCACAGACTCACTGGGAAAGACTCACTCTTTTCACATACATATCTAGCCCAGACATTGTGAGTACTGCTCAGTTGATGTGAAGTAGTGCATTAACTGTATTGCCACCTTTCACAACTCTCTAACATATATTGTTTGTGGCAATATGAATTTGTGGTGAGTACACAATTATTATCATAATGATGCCAACACTGAATATCCCAACTGAGAAATGCCAATTGAAACATATGCCTCATCCATCCACATGGCATCACATTACATCTAAAATGGTGTCAAGTCTGATCTGAATCATCAGTTGTTGTAGTTACCAACAAGATGTAGTTATCATCTTGATGTTGTAGTTCCTATATTGATATTGTAGTTACCAATAAGATTTTTTGAGTTCTACGTTGATCTCTTCAAAGAGCCTATAGCAGAATGCCCCATTTGAATACCATAGGCATACAAAACACAAGAACCGTGGGACATTCCTCTGTGTGTTCCAACAAGCAACAGATTTCTCGCCATTCAAGCAGAGTCTCACATGCCACAGCAGCATTGCTGTGTGCACAGGTCACAGCTTGCCATCCACAGGGAAACCGTCCATACCTCACAGCTACATTCAACCATACTGGGCCTGTTCTCCCCTGACACGACAAAGTCCCTCGGAAAGTGCCTACACTCAAAAAAATAAGTTGTTCAAATTACTTAACAATGTTATGTCAATGTTTTCCACCTAACTGAGTTTTGTTCAAACTAATGTAATACTATAATTATAGATGAAATAACTAACTTATGTGAAACCAACAAGACTGTTTTAAGTAATTTCAGTATTATTTGGTCAAGTAAGCCATAATTGATCAGGCGGTGTTCATCTGACTAAACAGACCTTCATTACACTGTCCTAACTCACTTATGTAATTCTAATTCAACTGGATTTACCAACACCAACTGAACAGCTCCTTGTAATTCCAACTTAACTGACTTGAATAAGCAGTACCTAAATGGTTATAAAGCCTATTTATGTCAACAAACAAACAAGACTGACTTCAGTCAGTTTATTGTTGCACAATGTTGCACATGTGCATATACTGTAGTAGATGACCACACACACAATCACACATCGCCGTGAATTTGACTTCTGCATTTTCCCATCCCGTACTGTCCTTCCTCCAGGACCCCAGGAGCGGTGGGCAGCTTTTGGGACCAAGTGAAGTGAACCGTCCATCTTGGTTAGGGATTGTTAGGAGAGTGTACTGTTGTGGACATTGGGAGAACATGTAAACTCCACACAGAAAGGCCCGGGAGGTACATAGCCCACCTGAGCACTGAGGGTCTGGGGAGGACCTGCCCCCCGAACCAACAGTGTCCCATGCGGGAATCGAACCCATGACCTTCTTGATGTGAGGCGGCAGTGCAAGCACCTGAGCCACCATGACATACCTTGGTTCTATAATATTATTTATTACAAATACAGTAGGACCAGCAATATCACTCTTAAACAATGCACAAATATTTCAACATCACAGAATAAAATATACCAGCTGGGTAAGACTGTGACCTCCAGCACATTAATTTGAACACAGCATCACATTCAAAATGGAGTCAGCTTCTGAGCATGTGCAATGTAAGACCTACAGAAACCCATCTAGGACATTATTGTATAGATGTGATCGTGCCATTCACTCAACAGTTTTATGTTGAATTAACTTAGCTGGCTCCTTTTGCTTTAAAAAGCTTTCATTTTAAGTTAGACTTACCAAAGTGGACTAGATTTTAGAGGTGATCGTGCCATTCACTCAACAGTGTTATGTTATATTAACTTAGCTGGCTTCTTTTGCTTTAAAAAGCTTTCATTTTAAGTTAGACTTACTAAAGTGGACTAGATTTAGAGGTGATTGTGCATTTTAAATTAGACTTAAATTAGACTTACTAAAGTGGGCTAGCTTTTAGAGGTGATTGTTCATTTTAAGTTAGACTAACTAAAGTGGACTACATTTTAGAGGTAATTGTTCATTTTAAGTTAGACTTACTAAAGTGGACTACATTTAAGAGGTAATTGTGCCATTCATTCAACAAGTTGAATTAACTTAACTGGCTTCTTTTGCTTAAACATTTTAAGTTAGACTTACTAAAGTGGACTAGATTCTAAAACCGAACTCAGAACTGTTAAATAAATTGAATATAAGTACATTTATTTGATTCAGCAACTCACAGAATTCACTTTTTTGAGTGTACACATGTACCATGTTACTAATACAATTATATTTAAAGCAAAATTGTTTTCTATAGTTTTCACTATCAAAGCTATTAAAACACATCTTTCAAATTAAGTGCTGAGTATCATTATATAATAATTTCATGTGGAAAATTGGCAACAGCACAGTTATAAACCACTTATTATACGGCTCCTCAGAATGTTGCAAAAAACCCTGCAACACCTGAAACTTTAAAGTTCTATTTGTGTGAAGACCTATTTTTCCTTAGCGGAACGCCTGTTCGTCCCGTTGGGATCTTTTTTCCCAAACTGACCAGCAGACTATACATTATCCCTTCCATAACATTCTGGAAGGAGCCCAGTGGGAGATAGGGTTGGTTTAACTGTAGACCCTGGTAGATGGGGACATGGGGAGCCATGATCAGTTAGGGGACGCGTGAGATGGCCTGGGGCTACAGACTGAGCAGATTGACTGAAGGAGGGAGGATGAGAAGTTGACCACACACATCTACAACTTTATAGGATACTGAGGGTGTGTTTCTGGATCCTTATTATATTTAGTCATTGAAGATGGCAACTCAACTAATTCACTTTGGCATACAGTACAGTAATGTATTGCATATATTACTGTAGTATTTGGTACTGAAACATTTTGTGTGCTACTTAATGATCTATCACTTCACCATAGGAAATAGCAGTAACTCACCGATGTCGAGGACACGCTGTTTAGCTGTGTGCTGGCGTGAGTGCCAGTACTTCCAGTACTTCAGCTGCTCGTCACGGTTCTTATCCTCACTGAACACCACCATAATCACACTCTGAAAAGAAAGTAAAGAAGGGAACACAATGTGATATAGTGTGATAATTACCATAGACTGATAACAGACTGACAATTACAGAAATAGACTGATAGCCGGATAGCTTATCTCTGATGAGTGACGTGCAATCTAGTGATATTAAAACATAAAAGCTAGCCAAATAATTTTCATACGCTTTCATTTACTGACAAATTTAAAGCTCCACTATACAACTTTTATGCAAATAAACAACGTTTTTTGATCTGTCACATGCATTAATTTAAACTACAGTCTCTTTAAAGGCTACTGAATGCTTACATCACTTCCTATTGGATAAAAGTAAAGCTAAGTGCTGTCCACTATGTTTTAAAAGCGGCATTGTTTACATTCCCACTGCATGAAAATAAGCCACTAAGCAGGAACTCAAGGTTAGACAGCTAGTTAGCTAACTATGACCTTAAACAAGCAAACACATGACAAAGTATCTCCATGTGGCAACCCATTTCACATTCACCTTCACATTAAACTGCAATCTAGGGGACAAAAGCTACATATAACCTTTAATAGGGTGTAATATAACACTGTAGTGTTTTCATAAGGATGTGTCCACTTCCTGATCTCCCTTTACAAAATCTCAGAGCGGGAACCCCATAATGCACCACTCACCTAAGACATCCCCTGAAATTCTCACACTAACATGGCTCAATTAGGTGACTTACATGAGTTTCCCTTATTTGTGGTGTGGGGGTCACTCACTCTGACTTTGCTGATGGGGTGTCTCAGGCGCTTATCGGCTCCAGTTTCATTCAGGGTCACGGCATAAAACTGCCCTTTGTTCAGGTACGTCATGGGCCCCTCTCCCTGTTTCTGACGCAGTGACCTGCTAGCTTCAAGGGTGTACTGAAAAGTGTCGATACCCCTGCAAAATATGAGTGCAATGCAGCATGTTATTTCACATGATGCATCAAACATTCAGTCTAATCCACTCAACGCTTATTTAGCATTTTTGCAAGATATTGTGCGAATTCAATAATATACTCTTGATAATCTCTGTTAACAAAGTAACATCAAACATATCAATATGTTTTACGAAGGTTTTCCCACAGATCAATGCAGGTGAAAACATCTGTTTTCAGATAAATGTGTGACAAGCAAAGGAAAACCAGACAGGCACGTCTTACACATCTGACTGCTGAAACACAAAATCTTCAGCTCCCATCGATGAAGACCGGTATTTCTGTTTAAAGAGAGAACATAACACAACAAAACTCAGTTTATAATAAAGTAATAGCCATATATACTATATGGTAATCCAATCCAATCTATACCTCACAAACAACAAACGAATTATCAATACAAACAACATTAAATATGATAGTAATGTTGTGAATGACAAAGATTACAGTAATATCCTACATGCTACATCTGAGGACAAACAGGACAAACAGCTGCCTCTCCAGCTCCAGATGGCACCATTTTGTATCACCCTCACCCCCATCAAGTGTATCGCTTTATTGGTAATATCCCGGAACACAGAACTAGTCTTCCCTGTCCTTCATTTTCATGCCATCTAACACCTCAGTGTGTTTAATGTAATGGTGTTTATTGTCATTCATTGATTTTCTTCCTCTGCCCCCTGTTGTTTGACTCCTTGGCCGCCCTTTTCCTCACCCCGTTGTTGTCCTCCTCATAGGTGCTGTCAGGTGAGCTGCGCTGCTCATCTTTCCCATAGACCCCGTGGCTGAGTGTGACCGCATCATAGGTGTGGCTCTGCTCATACACCACCCGCGCATGCTCTTCCCCTTCCGGACGGTAGTGGACTGCCCCAGCTCCCATGAACACTGGAGTGTAAACCTCAGCCTTCACCATGGTAACAGCACCCGCTTCAGCCCCCTCTGCCCCACACTGGTCCCGTTTGGAGTCCTGATGCTCAGTGTTGAGGGACAGGTTCACTGGCACTGACTTCAGGACCTGGACACGGTTGTCAACTGTCTCTGCCTCACCCTGGTGGCCACCATTAAGGGCAATCGAAATAGCCCTATGAGGGGCAATATAAATAGCATTATTAAGGGCAATAGAAATAGGACTATTTAGGGCAATAGAAATAGGACCACTAAGGGCACAAACAACAATAAAGTGCAGATACATGACCTCACATGCACCCATTATTATTATCTGTCATGTCTGTAATATGTCACTGACCTCTTTTCCTGCTCCTCTGAAATTTCAACCACTTTAGGTACGGTTAAAACCCTTTTGTCCTTGGGAACCTGGATGAAATAAAAAACATATGTCTAAATATATTAGGAAACTAGTTTGAGACTATAAGGGTTTAGAAACAATATATAGCATGCTGTGTGTTTGTTAACTAACATGGGCAACATCACATTTAAGAGGATGAAGGCTAAAGCATTTGGGTTTTCCATCTCCTGCATATCAAAGCCCTTTGATAAGCTTCCAGAGAATACTTGTCTCTGGTAATGTCTCCTAAACCTGAACCATGTTCACTGTTCAGCTCTAAGTTAGATATGTCATTTTCATTTGACCCATTTTAAGAAGAGAATCAGCTGTGGTATATCATAAATAGTGTCATGAACTACACCTAATACAAATGCTGTAGTAAAGTTAATATTGTCTATGGGCATAATACAACATGCACAGCATATGCTGTGGTCAAATAAAAATTCCTGTTCTTCCACAAAATAATCTCTTCTGTTCAGTACATCAATTAAGGAAGACCTGAATTGTCACTTGGCAATGACAATCAGATTTTTAGCCTGACTGACAGAGAGTGGTTTTACTCATTACTCATTCTTCCTTCACTTCGTCTCTCACATAAGGAAACTGGACTACATCTCCATACGCCCTAGTCTTGTAATAATGAGCCGTATGAAGGAGAATGGCCCCCCTGACCTTGTAGTAGTCATAGAGCAGACCCAGAGCGGCTGCACTGTCCTCGTCGCCATTGATGCTCATCATGGCTTTGGTGGCTGCCGTCAAGGGGTTCTCCAGGTACGACCTCCATGCCTCATCTTCACTGGTGTAGGCCCGGCGCGGATGGAAGGAGGTTTCATTGGGCACTACCACTACCAACCGCTTACTGCCACACACAAAACAACACACACAATAAGAGACGCAGAGCAGAGGATGTGAGACACAACCAAGTATCTGTGTCTCTGCGATGACAGCAAACTAAATATGAGCAAAATAAATGTGGAACGAATTATGGACATTTTAATTGTCATCGAAAACATACCCAGAACACAAGGTGCATGTAATTTAAGTTCTTATAATTTGAGTTAAGTGAAATTTGATAATTTGTTCACTATATTTGCACTTCCCCACTGGCTCTGCATTATTCATTGATAAGTGTGCCAAAGCAAACATGCTAACACACTGATTAAGTCTTATCTTATCATCCTATAAATTCAACTGATTAAATCCAATAGTTTATGTTGGCCTATACATTTTTCTGCACAGAAAGCACAAGTACATTTTCTCTCATGGTTTGTTTACTTTCTAATCCCTTGAGGTGCTCACTCTCTCTCTCTCTTCTCTCTCTCTCTCTCTCTCTCTCTCTCTCTCTCTCTCTCTCTCTCTCTCTCTCTCTCTCTCTCTCTCTCTCTCTCTCTCTCACTCTCACTGCCTTTTTCATCTTTGTCCAGGTTTTTCAGTTAAAGTCTATCTGATATGAGGAACAAAATCAGACAAGTTTGGAAATGCTATTAGACTTTTGACGGGAAGTATGGCATGTCATGTTTGATAGAATACACCCTCAATCCCCCTTCCTGTTTAGAATGATGAGTATTTTCAGAACAATTTACGAAGGTAAAATGCATTCAAAATAACATTACTGATATATTAATATAATATCATCCACCTTTGGCCAATGGTGAATATGCCTTATCTATACACATGTATAGATTCAGTGTGTCATTTGTCCTTTTAATCACATTGATCCAACAACAATAGATTGGATTGGAGATTAAAATCTCAGAATATTAATTATAATGTGTATAGAGTGCGGTCCTATCATTGTAAAACAACACTGCACGTGTGGCTTTCGGTGATTTTGTGTCTGAATTTATATAATGAACTTCTGTCATTATATTCTGTCCAAAACTCTTTTACCCCTCTCATTTTGGGAGTTCCAAGAGGTCAAGGTTGGCCCTAAACATACCAGTGACTTGAGCCCCCTTTAAAACACTGTAGCTACAGTTCAATGTGTTGTCATGTGAGTTATTATGATTGTGTATGGATCCAACAGGGTAAAGCTACAGCACGGCTTGTCCTTTTGAATAGAAAAGGAACTCCTTCGTACATCAAACAAATCAACAAATCTTTTTGCTCCAATGTAATATTCCATACAGACACATACAATCACTTTTTTTATCAACTTACTTTGTGAATGAAACATGTAACCTTAAATGCATCATTATTTTTGGAATAACAATATGTACATTGAAGTCCTTAAAATCTATCATCTTTTTCATCTTAAATTCTCCTCAAATTAGAATTATTCTAAATAAAGTCTATTCACAATACTTCTTGATTCCTTTTTTTAAATTAAACAGTGGTAGAGAAGTAGAGGACAAATGATTAAATATCAAGTTGAACTGAAAAAACTCCACTGGAGACTATTTGCAGATGTAGAAAAGACCAGCCATACAACGTTAAAAGCTGACATTAAAATACTATGTGACATGAATATGTCCTTCAAAGATTTCAGTTAAGACGATATGTATTATTATATATTCAAATGCAAAACAATTTTACCGGTTGGGATTTTTAAATCGCAGTTCCGATGCTTTTCCTAGAAAATGGCGTTTGTCAAATACCAATTAGCCTATGGACTGTACGGAACCAAACCATAGCATTCGGCTTTACAATTACAGCAAGTCCCTAAATCCGATAAGTAGACCATCATGGGGTAAAATCAGTTTAATATAAGCAAATAAAATATCAGCCCAAAAAGTAAGGATAATATCAGTCCATAAAGTACCATTTATCTTTGAACCTGATGAGAAGGCAAATTTCAACCCGCGTTCTGATATATGTTGCTCTGGAAGAAAGACTTACCTGTCTGTCTCCTGTGACATATTTTGCTTCCTCCACGATTCTTCCTTGTGAAACTGGACTTTCAAGTCGGTGCAGGTAATAGAGTAAGGCTGAGCGGAGTGAGCGAGCCAAAACCCGGGCTACAGGTAAGTCTACTTTTCTTGCCCTGTTTATTTCAATCCCGTCTCACCTGCCAGGTAGGCTCTGGTACGACACCTCAGCACCCCTGCGTAAATCAGACGAATCTCAGTCAGTACCCTATTAAATCTATAATAATAATATAGCTTTGAATCGTTCATCGGTGATGTATCCTACGCATATAACTTCTATGTCAAATATTTGGATAAATTAAGTAGAGATTGTTGTACAGAAACTTTGATGGAATTCTTTCAGTGTAAAGTACTTGGGTTGAACGGGGGACAACCCTGCGTGCTGATTGGCCGAGGAGTACGATGTACCTCAGTGATAGGTTGTCGTGTCAGAAAAACAGGTAAGACCCACCTTACCTGCAGGCATAAAATGGAAAATAGGGGCAAAACTGAAATGAGTTTAGAATATTCCTACCAGGAGACTCTGTTGTAGGGTCTTTTAATGAATACACAAATGGACTAAAGCTTATATGCTGACGGTTTGGCTGCTATTTGAGAAACTATGGTAACATGGTTAATTTGATTTGACTTGCATCAGGTCATGTATTCAAGGGGTCTCTTACAGCCCTTAGATACACATCAAGGCCCTGTGTACTCTGTGATGCGCCCTATTCATATTGCCCAAGAGTAATCAGGTCCTTTAAGGAAGCAACAATGAACTTATTTGGCAATAAAAAAGCTTTGATTCCCCCTTGTGTCTTTCCTACTGTTCATAAATCAGCACCAAGTGAAACCCACCTAGTGTGCCACTAAGTCTGAGTCAGGAATTCATTTGTTCAGAAACCAGGCCTCGTGTTATGAGGGATGGGACAGGACACGGCATCTATGTAAAGCCAGGTTGAGTTTGGTGGCCATTGTAAATGGTGATGGCGTGGTGAAAGAAAAAACATTTGGCGACTGATAGGATGTCATCTTTTATCTGTCTTTACTGGTAGGATCAAGGCATATGCAAATGTATCTGTCAGCTCTATGGAGCATGGGTGATCCGTCAAACAGACCAGGGAGTGCTCCGCCATCTGTTTATCCAAGGGCTCTGTTCTCCTAATGAACCCCATTGTATGGGGATTAAATGTTTCTGATCAGCTCCTTTAAACAAACCAATTTGTGCCCCCCCTGTCTCTTCAGTTGGGGTGTAAACACAGAGGCTCCTTTGTAAAGGTGGCTTGATGAGCGACACCTTGGGCAAGCAAACACAAGCCTTTGTTTCGAGCATAGCACAGCCATTCAGCAGCCGCAATAAAAAGCAAACCCATGCAGAAGACTGTGGGCCCCTCCCTGACTGGGTCAGATAGTTGTGGCCAGTGGACCACAGGAGCCAGCCTCCCGAGATAACATCTTCACTGACCAAGACCTCAGTAGCCAAAGCCTGCACTTATGGAGTGCCATACAATGAATAAGTGGTTCCTGACACACTTCCCCCGCAAACAATAAAAAGTAAATTGAAAACTTTGCAAGCCCCTAGTAAGCTGGGTTTGTTCTTGTGTCTTCCTTTCCCCAGCAAGAGAAGAAAAATAGTTCACATATTCGCAGTCTGGCAGTATGAGGTCTTATTATCGGTCATTATTTAATGCATTAGACAGACTTGAACAAGTTTAGAAGTTGATGAGGGACCTATCCCTGATGGAAAACTTTAAAGCCTGTGAATCACACAACCCAGTTCTCCATCATTATTCTCCACCTGGACTGTTCAGAGCTCTGCAGTAATGAGTGTAAAATAAATACAGGTGGGGTCCTTCAGCATTGAGCTTTATGGCATTTTCTGAACACAGCCCAGGGATTAGGCCTAATGCAGCTCAACCACAACATTAGGAAAGAGCTTCGCACACAAAGCCCCTGCTTGCTCACACAAACAAGACAGGATGCAGGGGACTGCAGCTGATTTTAATGAAGGCTTATCGGTGGTAAACATTGCAAACATGGTAGGCTCTGGGTATGCTTACTCCCTCTGACGAATTTGCTAGTCAAATTTGTTGTTGCCATCTCAGTCTTCATTCTAATGGCCTGCTGGAATTTGGGTTTTGTAACTCTGACAGTTGTACTAGTCCTACCTATGACAGGTCATGGACAGGCCAGGGCAAGACAAGTAGGGAGAGGCAACACTCTTTTCCATACTTCACAGGATTCCATTGGAGCACTGCAACAACTGTGGGAACGGTGAAAGGTGTGTTACATGCCAAGAATTTCCCAGTGGGGAAAAAAGCATGCTTGTCCTGTCATGACTTGCTGGGGCTGTTTTGGCATACCTGTTTGGCAAGTAGCGGTTAGGTCGAGAGAAGATGAGGGAGACGGGGCAGGAATGTAAAGGACCAGGACTCTGGCTGGTATGTCAGGTCTGGACAATACAATTGGGGGGTCAGAAAGAGGTGGGGTCGAGATGCATCGGCCCCAAACATTTCAATAGACTGCAAAGATAAAGAAGTCTCTCTCACTCACACACACACACAAACAAACACACACAGACACACACACAGACACACACACACACACACACGCACAGACACACACACACACACACACACACACACACACACACACACACACACACACACACACACACACACAGACAAACAGACACAGGCACACAGACAAACAGACACACACACACACACACACGCACCGCACACACACATTTGCTTACACCAAAACACCTGCCATATATTCACACAAACCAGTTCCACAGACCTGTGGGAGCTGTAGAGCGGGTTTGGTGTATGAGAGGGAAAGAGCTCAAAATCAGCGGTACTTGCAGACAGACCTCTGTATGTGTGTGTGTGTGTGTGTGTGTGTGTGTGCTGAGAGTGCACGTCCTCCCCTCAATGGATGGACTGTAATCGACACCAGCAGTATTTGCATTATATTTGCTGTGTTTATCATAATGTTCCTAGCATGTCATTCCATCCTTACATGTTTACCTTTTTGCAAATGCCTGTTCAGACAGCTCAATTAAAACGGATATAGATTAAAAGAGTGATATCCCAAAGAAATGTGTATGTTGTGCAGTGGAGACTGATGTTGTTTTATGCTGATGGATAATGTCAAGAGGAAGTGACAAAGAAGGAAGATGACACTTCCCCCTATGACATTAGAAGGGAATCAACTGAACAATTATTTTAGAATTGATTGTTTTGTGAAGAGAAACAGTAACACGAACACATAACCATCTTAAAATATGATGACATGCCTACCAATTTAGTCAGTTTAATGTGCAACTGAGATGTATTATTTCTGCTTATAAGACAGACAAATATTGGTAAATGTAAGACTGACTAGTCGTGTTTTGTTTCTCAAAGACCAGACAGTTAGATTTCTCAACCCAGTCATTCCAGTGACTGGCACCTGGGAGATTTCCTTTTATAGATCTTAGGGCTGCTCCTCCCCATTAAAGCTGCTGTGAAACTTCAGAAGACAGTTAACACTGTTGGATACAGAGTGCATAGCCCACATAACTGCTGTTTGTGTTGTTGTTTGTGTTGATGTCAATACAACTTAATATCAGATAACAACCTTATTGGTATTACAATTAAAAAAGTGTAAGATTACCAGTTACATGACCTTTTTCCACAGTACAACCATACCTCTCTTTCTGCCCCTCTCTCCCTCTCACCAACAAAGAACTGTAAGGATTCTCTTTCTTTCTTATGAAGTGAAAAGATCTGTAATGTAACACCATGGCACCACTGGGAGCTTTTCTCACAATGATAACATTTCTCTCGTGAATGGCCATCATAAGGTCTATAAACAAAGACAGACATGAGATTTTGAAGCTGTTCCGTATCCGTAAACATTGACACCAGTTTTGAAAGTATGAACCCTTAATTATAGCTATAGATTGGTATATCTGAAACTGAACTACAAGACTACATATCTACTAACTAGTATGTATGGAATACACTCTAAACCAACTCCATTATGATATTATTTTCTTGTACTGTGTGCCTACAAACTCATATGCTTTCTGGTTTGTTTCATGAATTATATAGGCCTATCCCAGCTGAAAACGTTTTTCAAACAAATCCGAATGATACGATCTGTGGGGAGTTGTTATTCTTGCTCTGCTGAAACCCCAGCCCTTTCTGATGACTTCATAGATACATTAACTTTCAGCCATGAGGTTGTGCCGCAGTAAAAGAGCTTGTGGTTGTGTCCTGAGATATTTGTTACGGTGGAGGGCATGACGTGTTCGGGCATTACTCACTCACACGGTAATATGGATTAATCTTTCTCTAAAGTTTAGTGAACACGCACACACACAGAGAGAAATCAAGCACCATTGTATTTCTCCCTCACTTGTGATGTCATGTCGCCATTAACGTCAGGTGATGTGGCAGTCCTAAAATTTTGAATATTCCTTACACCAAGAGTTAATATATTACCAATCAACTACATTGCAAAATAAGGTTTCAAATATGATGTCTTCTATAGCTCTTTTATATTCATTAAAACAACTACGACACCATTGTTTTTCAGACTCTAGGAAGAACCTTGCAGTGCAATCTAATGGTAAGTGACTACAGCCCTGTAAATCTAATACCCAGCTGGTGACTGCGAGGTGTAGACATTAGTCTTATCCATTTATTCTCAACACAACACTGGGCCTGAGTGAAACTTATTGTAGGATTGGACATATATATGCCATACATGAAAAAACACATCATGCATAAACCAAAAATAAATGTTGTCACACTCACCCACACAGACATGCACACAATCTGACACCTCAGTGCATTCTCAAGTTTTGATAATATGCTGCGCCCTAGTGGTGAGTTGGCTGCGTGTCTCACACTGTCCCCATCTGTGCTCTATCCTCACAATTTAGGCTACACATAGAATAATGTCTGTTCAGTCAGACACAGCAAGTCAAACATTTTTCTAAGCAAACACTTCTACACCCAAAAATCACCACTATAAACATTCTTATCTAGTGCTACCCACCAGTGCAGCATTACAAATGCAAAATCTTAAAGCGCTGTTACTTAAATGGCCCATTTTACCTGATGGCCCAATTTGATAGATTGATAGATAGATGGATCCCTTATTAAACCCGAGGGAAATTTAAGGTCATCAAGTAGCTTTTACAACTCATACAACTCACAGACACACATACACATAGAGAGAACATTTTCACAAGGAGTGGGGTGGATACAAGAATGGGTCTGACCCTATGGTACAATATGCATTGATCGTGACAATGTAGATGCCCAGAAGGAATGTATTCTTGTGCTGCTAGTGTGGATAGTGCAAAAATATAGTGTTCTTGTGTGTGTGGGGATAGTGCAAAGAGATAGTGCAGAATATAAGAGGTTAAGTCTGTGCAAGGGGCTAGTATAGCCAGTAAAGGGATGGACAGTGGGTTGGTATAATAAGATGGGGTGGGCAGACTGAGGTAGACTCATGCAGGGAAGACCAAGACCAACATTTATGTCTATTTATGTCTATTTTTCTGGAGAATATTTTAGAAAATATGTCTCACCAAGGGAATATTTTTGTCTCACTATGCATCTTTCCTGATTCAATCATACTGCCGGACGAGAGATATATGGTAAGATTGAAATAAGTTAACCAAAAATAGAAAATAAGGTATAAAAAAATTAACTATAATGAATTCATTCTAGTTAATTAATTAAAAATGTACAATTCATTGACATCCCTTTGGTGTCAATAGTACAGGAAGCAAAAATGTACTCCACGAAATACTTTTCGGACTTTTATTTTGAATCCGTGGGAACACTCCCAGGAAACAATCCCAGCGACGATTTCTTCAGCTGTCACATTTCGCCCAAGAGATTGTCGGCCCTTGCCTACAACAGAGGTAGCTACCGTCTATTTACTCTATTTAACTACTTTTTTGTTGTAAATATTGCCCATCTGGGCCTATCGACTTATACAGCCGCTTTGGGAAAGACCCTTAACCTTAGAAAAAATCGTTGGGTAACGTTAAATGGCTCTGAAAATAACCATATGGTAACGTTAGCGCCAACGTTAGCTGATCCAAGCTCAAAAGCAGGAACAGTTCGACGTGAGGTTAAGATTAGAATATCATCTCAACATGTGTAAATGTAAAGTTGAATACCAGGCTACTCTTCCGTTAATAGTGAGACACAGACATTCTGCTATCAACATGCTGAGGTTTAAAACTTACTTTAGTTATGCTCTTTTTTCCGCCTAGTCAGTGAATTAATTTAAGTAGCTCACTACGCTCCATTCATGTTTCGCACATTTACGGAGAGAGATAATGTTGAGTATCATCTGAATTATGCCCCCTTGTAGGTCCTTAAAAGTAGCATGGAAGCTGGTGTGTGCCTAGATACGGCCTTTAGGTCTTTCGGTGGTCTGTGGTACACTGATGCCAATTAATCATGGATCGTGTTTCAGCAAAACTACGTTGCCAGAGCACTTTGTTCCTTAAAACAAACAGTTAGAAGCTAAAGGCGTATTGTCTATCTTCACTCTTTTAGCAAATAGCAAGCAGTTATGGCCCGCGGACACCAGAAGATCCAGTCCCAGCAAAAGAACGCCAAAAAACAGGCAGACGCAAAGAAAGCTAAGGGACATGACCAGAAGACCGCTGCAATGGCAGCGCTCGTCTACACCTGCGGCGTCTGCAAGGTCCGTCCGAATATAGAGCGGTGTTTTATATCCCACTTAATTAACCCTGAAGGACGGTTGCTATCATTTTTAAGCTATTTTGAATGTATTTATTTGTGTTATGTGATGTTATGGCTCAGAACCTAAATGCATTTGCAAAGTATACACTTCACAATGTAATTGGCTAAGCTATTGAAGTCATTTAAGCCATACAGGTTGAGCTTTGTAAACCACGGCCCTATAGCCCCCCTGTTTTTTTTTGGTGAAAAGTGTCTAATTTCTTTTTTTTATCTTTCCTTCATAGTCGCAAATGCCGGATCCGAAAACATTCAAGCAACACTTTGAAAGCAAGCATCCCAAGTCCACCCTCCCTCCTGAGCTTGTGGATGTGGAGGCGTGAGCTGTCTTAGGTGTGTGTGTGTGCATGTGTGCGTGTATGTGTGCGTGCACTATGTGTGCGCGCTATGTGTGTATGTGCGCTGTGTGTGTATGTGTCTCAGGAAAACCACCGTACTGCAGGCTTGTTTCTCTGACCACCAACACTGGAAGACTCTTTTGACACACTGCTCTTAAAAAGACATCTACCTACAAACATGTAACATATATAATCCTTCATAATTATGTACATGTGTACCTCCTAATAGACCTAGTGTTCTCACAATCAAAGCATGTTTGGAGAGAGTCAGGCATGTTGTGGATTTACCCTCAAGTCCATACAACAGCTGTATACAGGATGATGGGAGCATTGAGTTTTAAGTTTCTTGATAAAGAGCCATTCAACACCGGCATTAGATTGGTGTAGAGTTTCATGCCTTCATTTTTTGTTAAATCAACCTGAGCATTATTGGAATGGCCGTCTAATGCTTTTCAATGATGACACTTCTTTTTTTTCTAGAGCAGAATTTAAAAACTGTAATTGAGATGACCACAAATGTTCAATGCCGTGCTGTTCCTATCCCACCCTTCAACGAAATTTAATAAATGTTAACTTTCTATTTTGTGTGACGGGGTGATATTGCAGAACAGAATTACATTAAATTGTATTTATATAGCAGCAAAACAATACAATTGTCTTAAGGCGCTTACCAGAGCCCAGTGCCTGAACCCCCCCCTTAGAGCAAGCACAATGGCGACAGGGGCGATTAGTTTATCAGGACGAAACCTTAAGGTAAACCACGTCACATAAAGGGGGCCCATCTGTTTGAGGCCGGCCAGGTAGAGTTGGAAAGGGGTAAGGGGGGGCAGGAGGGGAAACAAGTGGTAAATGTACATAATACACACAAACATCATATGGTAGATACATGATACAATGATACGTACAAAACAGCTTAGTGGGCATTACTACTACTGTGTAAGTAGAGTAAGAGCAGGACAACATGTCGATAGTGGCAGTTATATACATTGCATTGCTAGCATAGACTATGGGGTAGAATATGTTTATGACAGTATGTTGGGGATGGTTGCATAGGCAGAGGGTTTCTACAAGTAGTAGATTGGGTGGAGGGACTACAGCAGCATCCCACAGCAAAGATAGTCTTGACTACGAGGGATAAAAAAAAACTAATTAGTCTGTGGCTGTCAATATGCATTGATGTACTGATGGATATGGTGAACAATGAACAACATTCATCAGCATTTGCGAGCAAAGGCCATGCTAGTAGACATCAATTTGATGAACAGATTAAGAGATTAATTTAGGTAAGCAATTAACAGTAGGTAATGTGGCCACTTTATCAGTATCAATATTAGCATTTGCAATAAGATATAGAAGGAGAGAAAGAGCCACGTGTATGGGATTTTATTTGTTTAGTTTGATGAGATATGTTTAGTTATGGGTGGATTTTAGTTAGGATAGCAAGGGTGGCAAAGTACACATCAGTGCCCCACAGGCCACAACACGCGTCATATGCTGTACCAGGGATCAGTAAAGGTCCTCCTTCACAGTAAAACATGCACTCTATTCATGGGCCTATAGAGATGCAAGAACGAAACATGTTTGGCGAGGTTTGTGGCCAGTGCTTTGCAGGGATAGTGCAGGCAGGAGTCAATCTCTGGATCCATGTGTACACACCCAATATAACAAGGAAGACGGGAGACGTGAGGCGAAGTGCTAGGTTGAGAGTGAGCGCTGAAACAAATGCTGCAGGTAGGCTGGAAATAAGTTACCTGGCAGAGTTTGATGTTAGACTTAGAGGCGTTACCAATTTCGTCACGCTCCCGAACTTCCGTTTAGAACAGACCTGGGCAAAGTGCGGCCCGTTGGCTGTCCCTGACTGGCCCGCGGAGGTCAATGGTAAATTAGGAATCAAACGTTAAACGATAAAAAATGATCACTATTCTTTGTATACTTTTACTATTGCATTGCAAACTTGCTCTCGTGTGTGTGTGTGCCATGTGTATTGGTCGTCTGGGCACACCTTTAATACTGCAAAAACATGCTAATTTGTCATGCTGAATTGAGTTTAGCCTATTGTTCCGGCCCTCCACAACAGTCCCACTATCTCATATGGCCCTTTGGGGAAATGAGTTGCCCACCCCTGGTTTAGAACATCATATATTGCTCAGTATATTTTCGGGCTTTATTTGTAGACGGGTGTCTCACAGAAAAGAGGCGGGTGCCCTAAACCTATATTGCATGTTTTTTTTTTTAAATATGTATGAAGTTATTTATTTGAATGAAAACGAGTCTGACGTTCATTTCCTATTTCCGTCAGGGCATCACAAAGTTTGCCGTATCACACCCTTCATTAAGGGTGCCCTCCACAACATTGAGTGTGACGGAGTAGGGAGAGTCTGTTTTTTTGGTCGAATGGTTAAAAAAAAAAAAAAAAAATTACCTCCTTTGTCCTATGAGAATACGACTGTACTTACGCGTAAGCCTACGTTAATGCGTGTTATTGACCTGGGTCAATTCACTCAGCTAGGAACCTTCCTAAGCTAAAAAAGAGAAAAAAAGGGCTATCCTACTGCAGCCATGGGTTCCCAACTGAGTAAATGACCCGGAAGAGTCTAGGAGGCAGCCATGATGTGGAGATGTGAGCTGGTCGAATTCTCTATATGCTTACGAAAGATGCTTCACTTGTTCTTTTATTATCTCATTTAGCACAGGGTACACTGGGCAAGGAAAGGATAATACCGTCCCCCTTGTGGCAGCCACGTTTAAAAACTCACGCCAATAAAATCCGCTGTCGCATTATTACGTAGCCTAGTGTAAATGCAGTTGTATTGTCATAGGGTTCAAATACACATACGCATTTTTTAAAAACGGGACGCGAGCAAATGCATTGATTCCTATGGTACGGCGCGCTTTGTGTGTGCGCCTCTTCTCCACCACGCGTTGCGTCTTTGTAGCGTTTTTTAGGTGCGCTTAAAAGTTGAACCATTCTCAACTTTCCAGCGCAAGGCAGGGAAGCGCACCGCTTCTGTTTTGGCCGCCGCACTTTGCCAAGGCGTTACTGAAGCGTTTCTGCCTGAAAAAAGACGCGTATGTGTATCTGAGCCCTTATGAATTCTCCTTTTCTTCCATTTTTGCAGGGGGTTCCAGCCCGGTACACAGAACTACATATGGCACATCCTGGATGGCTAATGGGGAAGACACAGGTGTTTATCTGTCCTCCACATTACCATATGCTATCAAAATTAATTTGAGGATGGTACCAAAACTAGTTGCCTATAAAAACATACCTCAAAAAGTGCCAAATTATTGCATAGTGTTATTTTATTGACACTTTCCATCGAGGTCAGGGGAAAGTGTTCAGGAAAGGTTTTTTTTTTCACACGGGGATAGTGTGTGTTATACATTTAAAAGATGTTCTGTACTCATACACAATAAAGAATCAGAAACAATTGTTTTGTAATATGGACAACAAAAACAAGTATTGGAACACAAACTTATATTTACTTATATAAACTTATATATTTACCTCATCAACATTTAAAAAGAAAACCCTAGGAGACCAAGTATTGTGGTTCTTCTATTTTTGGTTTTGTCTTACAAGAAAGAGGATGGGTGAATGCAATATCTAAGCTAGAATTCTATTTTAGTACTCAACAAGAACATTTATTTCTATGCATTCTTCCTTTTGGAGACACTGCAGAACACTGGTCAGGGTGAACTTCCTGCTTGATGGTGGTTTGTAGAGTGGCAAATGACTAGGCACCAAAGCTTCCAGTCCTTCATTGAATGACTGAGGTCTGTAGTGACAGTTCTTCTGAATTCAGCACTTACCTGAACATACAGATTACAGTACAGCACAAAAAAGGGAATGGTTGGGGGGGGGGGGGGGGAATCACTTAATCTAGCAAATATAATCCATGCTGTACTCCGTTGACAATGGTTACTTGTCTCTCCCTAAACAATGCAGGTCATCTGTCTGTGACCACAACAATTATTGACAGAACTGTGTCGGGAGGCAGCTCAACCTTCCCTACACGCTCGCAATGCTCAACGCCTGCTTGCTGGTCAAGATTCATTTTGAGACTTTCGAGGCGGGGACAGTCGCTGATGTCTCCTCTGATTGGTGAATTTGAATACTGACCATGACTGTTGATTGGCTGTTTGGTTTGATCACTGACATGCATGCTCATTCCACACTCCACTCCAGTTGGTGGCAGTAATGCACTCTAGCTGTCATTGAAAACATTGTAACTATGTAAAATCAAAATTTTATCAACGTTAATTGAATTGAATCAAGGGCAACTTTGGTGTTGATTCATCATCACTATTATTAAAGTGTAAGTGTACCCTTTTTTATGTGTTGTTTTTTCCTGGGGAGCTGCCTGTCAGGCTATGGAATAGATTACAGGGATACACTGTACCTACAGCCTAGATTCTATGTAGAAGCATAAATCGTCCTTAAGGCCCCAAGTATGCTTCTGTGCACATGATTTTGTACAATTCGGACAAGGATGTGGGCATGGGTGTCTCCAAAGTATACTAGATTTGTTGTTGCGGACACAACTCTCAGCGCACAAGCTCAATCGCAGTGTTGCATGTCTACATTGTGTGAATCTACAGCAGACATTTTTCGTCTTAAGTTGTGTCCATTTGTCTTTACTTGTCTCCGTTAACTATATTGTTTTTAATAATATAAAAATTAACTGAAAGCACCTGTGCAAATTATAAATGCAAAACAAGCATTTTTAAATGTATAAATATTTTGTCCCTCCTCTGCCTCACGGTGGTTTTGTCCACTGCCTGCTATCCCAGATCCCACCCCCACACACCTTCGCCTGGTACAAGCATCTGTGGCTCGGTGCTGACCTCCAATGATTAGCAACTTTACAAATGTTCGCTTTACTTCTAGCACTCAGTAGCACTCAAAACTTAATTTATATTTGCAACCAGGGTTGCATCTTGTGTGCACCGTTACCTTGCAATCGCAGGTGAATCTTGTGCGTCATATTGTCGCCATATTGAAAGTTTGATTATCTAAGTGAAATTAAATGAAAGTTTAATTATCTAAGTTGTCATGTATTTGGTGGCATAATTGTCCATAACTTGTTATGAGAAACACTACAATACATTTAGTTGATTTAGTTGGGTTATTCATTGAAGTTGAAACATATTCTTCTGCTTTTAAAACTGAGCTTTATGTTTTTGTAGAGCTACTGAAGAAGACTCGGAGATTACAGAGATGCAATGACTTTATAATGTATTTAAGACATTTGAACTTGCCATCCTCTAAGTTATTACCTAACAATAATCTACAGACATCCCAAGTCTCCCGGAAATTGTTGCGATATTGATAACGACTCCCTGATGCCCGCAAATTACTTAAAATCTCCCGGAATCTAGAGAGAGCAAGCAAGACAGCGCACACGAGACAGACGTGCTCCAAACCGCGTTAGCATCTGTGTAGCTGCGCACGACAGAGAGGGAGAGGGACCTAGAGACTGTGCGTGTGTGAGGCAGTGCGTGTGCGAGGCAGTGCGTGTGTGCCTCAGTAACATCCTGATTGGCCTGTTTCGGTAAGTCAACCAATCAATTTTCAGTGTGGGCGGGCATTTATCTCTTCTCCTGAACCGAATGAATCAGTACAGTGTATCATGGAACAGGGGCACCATGGCACAGGGAGAGTGCCCCCAAAAAAAGAAAATATAAGACATTTTACAACAAACTATACAAAGGTGTTAGCCTGACGATGTCATACTCATAATTCTAGTCAGAATATGAGTCTGATACTGCTCCATTGGGCTGTGATTATGGGGCGTGTTTTAAACGAAATACCTATTTGCTCAATTGGACATACCTAGAACCAGTCAGAGCAACGTAGTATGACCAACGGGGCCAGCTTATACATTAAACTTTTACTGGATCCCGTTGGAAGGACGGCTAAAAACATCTTTTCGATTGACAAATACCTTGATAGCGTGTCTCTATTGACTTGACTCCCCAAATTTTAGCTCTCCAGCGGCAGCCATGCATAGGCGGAGATCCCGGGGGGGACACCCAACAAAATTGGAAAAAAATAAAAAATAAAATAGTAATATGAAACAAACGCATGTTCATGTTACAAGCGGTGCTTATTATAAACGAAAAATAATGTAAATTTTAAGTGTTGAAAATTCATGATCCCCCTATTCCTCAAAGAGGTTCGGTTCACATGCTGTTTCCAAAGGGCGGGGCTACAGATCACAGCCTCACCTCCGTGCTTTTTCGATGTTTTATTTCAGACCAACAAGACTGAATAGGTTCTACGCATGTGCACGTTTGTGGTTCAATTCTACTGACTTCCTGGGATTTAAACAAATAAAATAATAATAAATACGAGAATATGTCTACATTCATTGTTTCCATCAGGTCCGCTTCACCTGCCCTCTCTCACCTGCTCTCTCTCTCTGACAGCCGGTCAGTCATTTCCCTACGTTCACTGGATAAAGGCATTTCCCATGAGGCTTTGCTCCGACCATCCTTCATTCATTTTTGAACAAAAAAAACTAATTATATCGCTGGCCAATTTATATTTTTGGTCATCAAAGTTATGGAAAGTCTGAATAAAAAGAATTAGATCAAGGTAGGAGGCTAAGCAAAAATCAGTAGGCCGGATTAATGATAGCGAGTTTATCACACCATAAGTGAGATGTTGTGAGATAACAAGTGCAATATATATTGGTTGGACCACCACTTTTCATACCAACGGATTTCTTGGAGATTATCACAGGAACTTGACCCGATTTTATTAGTTTTAACTCAATGGACGGCTCATGGACTCCACACGGCTGCGCAGGGCACTAGAGAAGACGTTAATTTGCATGCAGCTGAATTCTTCCTTGAAGAGCCTTGGTTTGCGTTTAAACTTTCAACATTATTTGTCTGTGAGTAGATATTGTGTGTTAGGACATGTATTGCCGTTTAGAGAATTTAAAACTGACGTCGAATTTCTGTTTGTCACTGTTATTAGAGAATTCGGTATTTAGCAGATAAGTTATGCTAGCTCTTGTGACAACAATTTTTTTCATGTCCCCCCCCCCCCCCCCCCTGAATTACTCTCTGAAATGTTCCCATGTATTGTCCCCCCCTGCAATGAAATGGGATCTCGCCCCTGCAGCCATGTTTGTTGAATACGAACTCAACCCAAGCGTTGGTGACTTAGTTGATAACGTTACGGTTGATCATCTGTCCATCATTGTATAAAGCCCGCCCTGACAATTTGATTGGTCTGGCAGAATCCTGCCTTCTGATAATTTCTTTCCAACGGAGTAGAGCCAGACCGAACTTCCCAACCTCAAATTTTGTGGGCGGGGCTAAGTTCGGGCTGGCATCCAGGCTACAAAGGTGTACCCCTGTCTTATAAAAGTAAATCACAATGACAGTCTTGCACGCTGTACTATCTGTAACAGTGATTTCAGCATTGCCCATGGGTTAAATTACTGTAAAAGACAAGTTTCATTTCATGTTCATATTATTCATGCCGGCTAGTTGCCAGGGCTACATGAAAACAACAAGCTCCTTAAACTTATTTAAAGTTGCAATGGAATACAAATAAAAGCAGCTAACATAAATAGGATAGTATTAGCAGCATATAATAAATAGTAAAAGTAATCTACATATTTAAACATAATTAACAAAGAATTGCATAGGGCTTTAGCCTATAGAATGATATTATGCTTTTATAACTTTTAAGGACCACAACAGAAATACGTAGGCCTAGGGGGGAATACCTCCCTGAAATGACTTTTTGCAGGTTGGGATAAGGGTTTCCTCTATATACATTAAATACAAGTACAACAGGACTTTGCTGGCATCCTTTGTGTTCCCTCAGGAATTCATCTTGAGATGTTCTTATATTGAAGTCTTGTAGAATTGTTAAGACTTTCCCCTGTAAAGTTTCGACTAACAAGCTCTGCCTCTAGCCGATCGGAGATTTGCCAATGAGACTGGGCATGCCAATCGAAACGTAACAAAGCGTTTATTCAAACGGAAACGGCGTTGTCTTGAACACCCTGTTGTGTTATACAAGTGTAGCTGAGAAGCCCATTCTTTCTTTTTCGAGGATTTTTTGGATCCTGATGAAATTGATTTAAGTAGGCCTGCGTTTGTATTCAATTCTTTATTTGTATCTTGGTTTTGTAAAGGACTTTCGAAGGGATCCATTGTACAGTGCCACTGTGGGGTTTATATCCAAGTCGATGCTGGTTGGGTAACTCCTCTGTCACACCCACCAAACAAGAGAAAACTTGGGCTTGTTTCACACCGTTTCAGGTTGTTCATTATATAGCAAAACGCTGCACACCATTTTCAGGTTGAACATGCCCCAGGTGGGGAGTATAAACCTTTGGCAAGAACAGCCTTGATTAGCTGATAGCGCTAAAGTAAAATGAGCCACTCATGTTCCTGTTTGTTTAACTGGCAGTACGTGGTGTTCCTTGCATTATGGTCACTGTCTGGCATTTCCCTGTTGTCACTGTCAGCCAGCCAGCTGGGTATGTTCTAGTTCCTGGTGAGGTGGAGAGTCCTGTCAGAGTTGATTCCCTATGGTGGGCATTATGGGCCTTCATTTCATTTACGGGCAATGAGCAAAATCACGTATGAACTAAAGCTATCGTGTTGTGTGTGGGAGCATTGCGCTGACCAAGCCTTTGTATTGCGTAGGATCTTGTTCATGCCTTAAATTAGCCAAATAATGTGTGAAGTTATTACATTTAGTTCATGTGCTACATGACTAAACTCGTTGCTCGATGCCTTGCTCGAAGCCAGTTGTCCATCAATGAAACTAGGAGCCCCATGTCTGCATGAAATTCCTCTTCTCTCACCTGGCACATACTCTTCCTTCCTCCTCATTTGACTATACTCATAAATGTCATGTCATGAATCTGAGACAACAGGAAAATGTCAAGTTTCATTTTAAATGTTAAGTAGTCTCAGAGGGGAGTCATAAGTGACAATTCCATTGATGCTCAGTAGTTCAGTGAGAAAACAGGTTCCACACATTCAGATTGGGTTTACAGTTCAATAAGAGAGATGGCAAACTCAGACAAGAGCTTGAGAAGTAGTCCGACTGGTTTGACAAAGATGAGGATCGAGAAGGAAAGAAAGGACATAGAACAGACATGGAGATGGGAAAAGTGAATGAAATCAGCTCCAGGCTCTCTTGGTTCAGGCTCTCACAAGAGTATTTTAAAAATTCCTTTAAACAAAGTCATGATGACACAACAGAGTGACAATTACTTAAAATATTTGGAAATGAAGTCATTATCATGAATAAATATAAGGGGTAAACACACACACACACATACAGCTCCGGAAAAAATGAAGAGACCACTTCAAAATGATCAGTCTCTCTGGTTTTACTTTGTTTTAGTTAAGTAATAGTGGTCTCTTATTTTTTTGGAGCTGTATATAAATACATACACATAATACACAAGATACTTCTGGTATAGCAAATGCACCATTAAGCT
This sequence comes from Sprattus sprattus, assembly GCF_963457725.1. Lineage (NCBI taxonomy): Eukaryota > Metazoa > Chordata > Actinopteri > Clupeiformes > Clupeidae > Sprattus > Sprattus sprattus. The sequence goes on along the minus strand of NC_137923.1, from coordinate 36,137,579 downwards.
CATTTTAAGATGTTTACTTTTCCTGTTGACATGCATAAGAATACTTTTTGGGGAATACAGAGCAGCACCATGTGTTTTAATATTAATTACATAATAAACTTTGGTTAATATATTTGCTTTCTGTAGGACAGAACACGACACTCCCAAGATCCACAACTGACAGGACAAGCCAGTTTATTCTCTTGTCAGTTGAGATTGACAGATAACCTTGTTCCCACTCACCTCCATTTTTTCACAGAATCTCTGGTTCCCATCATAGGCTTCTCACAGCCAAATGCTTCATCAGGCGTGGCAGTGGGGGGGTGGAGGGGGGAAACCCAGTTGGGCCAGACTGTTAATCTGCACTTTAGAGAGGAGTCATTTTAAGCGCTCACACAGTCTTTTATGAATGACTGCTAGGAATGCTCAAACAGTGACAAGACATAGCATTTGTTCCTGTATGTGTATTTATGTTTTGGAGATGAGCATGGCTATGCATTCCAATGACAGCTCTGGAATTAACAGCTGTGTGAAATGAATTGCTTTAGCCTGTACCACTGAGGTCCAATGAGAGCACACGTGACCAAGTGTTAAAAAAATGGAGCACTTTTTCCCCATGGTAACAGGCTGAAAGATAATAGAATAGTGCTTTTATTAGACATTCTCTGTCCTGTGCTCTACTTTGAGTGCCTTGCCTGAGGAGCACTCCAGCGTTGTAGATTACAATATCCTTGCAAATTTATCTCTTCTTCATCATTAATAATCTGACCATTAGGGACACATGGATGGAAACACTTGTGACACAGGTACAAAGAGGGTTTCACTATCAATTACTACTTGTAAGCTCAAAGGATGTCTTGTGCTGGGAAATCTATGACTCAGGCACAACATATCTCATGTTTGCTTGTTGTGAAAGATAGATGCATGTCGTTTCTGCCCATCCTGTAATCTTCATGCATCACAATCCAACTATTGAACTGATGCCCACCTCTTTACCTTTAAATAAAACAGTACATCTATGACAGGATAGAAGCATCAATCCCACCCACAGGGGTTATGTGTAATACTATGGTGTTGTTTAAAGTAAGTCAAAGAAAGCATTAATGCAAATAAATAATAAATGATCAGTGATAGGAGTAGTAGTATTCCTCAACACTCAACCATAAAATTACCCCCATTGGGACTAGTTTCAAGAATAAATAAGGGCACATTTCTAGGGGGTATACTGAAAATACAGTGCAGTATTATTTTATTTTTTTTACATTTTTGTCATGTTGCAGCCTTAAGCTTAATTGCTCAGATTAATGTTCCCTTATCAATCTATACTTTCATAATAATACATTTAAAAATATGCATTCAGGGTAGAGAAATACATTTTTTTGCAAATGTGTTAAAAAGGAAAACCTGAAATATCTCATTGACACATAATTACTCAGACCCTATGCTATGACACTTGAAATGTAGCTCAGTTACATCGCATTTCCATTCTACACCTTGACTGAAGTCCACCTGTGATCAATTTTATTGATTGGACATGATTTAGAAAGGCACATACCTGTGTCTCATAGCTGATAATGTATAGACCATGAGGTCAAAGAAACTGGAGAAACCATCACTGCAACACTCCCTTGATCATGGCCTTGTGGCAGAAGCCTATCCTCAGTAATAAAAAGACACAGGAAAACCTGTTCATCACCACATGTCACCGCTCATCACCTGCCCAGTACCATCCCAACAGTGAAGTATGCTGGTGGCAGCATGCTGTGGGGGTGTTTTTCAGCAGCAGGGACTGGGCAACCAGTTGGGGTTTAGGGAAAGCTGAACGGAACAGACAGACTTTACAGCACACACAATCGACCACGCTATATCACACGTATGTGCTGCCTTTAGCCATGGGAAACACCAAAACGACATCAAAGAACAAGCAGTGACAATGGCGACTGTTATGTCGCCTCACATTGCCTGTGTCGAGGACAAAAAGACTACAGCCAACAATCAACTATAGCATTTACGTTCTGTGGTTGTGTGAGAGGAAATAACTCTTTATACCAAACTATAAACAAATCAGTGTTTGCTATCCATTTTCACATCACTCTCCTTCACCAAAGACGGTTTCGTAATATAACTATTTCTAATCGTGAATATGTCTTTTAAGAAGTTGCAAATGGAAATGGCATTGTCAGCTCTGTTTCAAATTAAGTCAACTCTACAAGATGCTTACTTTATGACTAAAAACAGTAAATGTATACGTTTCAGGAGATTGTATATTTTTGCTAGTAAGTCTCTCTTAAGGTGGTGAGTACGGAGGTTTACCTGAAGTTCAACATTACTACAGTGAAATAAACATGTTTGTGCTAACTAAACAATAACGCATATTTAGAACATTCTGACCCACACCTGCCCTTTGTGGTAGTGTGATCCACTATATGCCCAACGTGGAACGTGGGGTAGTGAGGGAGGCGCCGAAACAGATCATTAGTGTTGTTGGTGGTGTTAGATTCTGGTGTATTTCTCATGTACAGATCTTAAAGTGTAAGTTTGGCCCCGAATTCCTGTAAGGTTAATAGGTTACCATAAGTGTACCACATCATATGGTTCTCTATGATAAACAGCTCCAGTGTCCATAAGATGTCTGCTTAGGCCCCTCTGTGTGTGTGCTGTGTGGCATTCCTCAAAGGCGCCCATTCTATCAGGCCCAAGGGCAAGGGCATCGATGAGCTCATGAGACTGTTTACGTGTTCATATGTGTGTGTGTAATCCTTTGGTAGAGATGTTATACATTCTATTTGGCTTACGTAATTATACTGGTTAAATTGGGCTGCGCGATAGACTCAGGTCGATCAGAGCAAGAATCACGAGAGACGACACCATCTCCTCTCCAGGACGGATCCACGCAGGCTGCGTGTGCCCTGGAAGAACTCTGCTCCACCGGTACTTTAGATACTTAGACTCAGAAAAGTACTTAGTGATATTTCTTGTCTGCTACAATAAATATCTTTGGCTCTGATCCGAACTGCTTCAAGCTCCTTGATTGAGACTTCATTCTACAACCACCAAGACCACCTTTTGTGATTAAGGGTAGTAGCCTAAATATAGAAAAGAATCTTACAGTGGTGCCGAAACCGTGCTTATAACTGGACGCAACGTGACCTGAGAACTTCACCTGCCTGACCCGAGGACAGCATTCCTGAGAAGGCCCAGCCAGACGGACGGAAAGATCGCTCCAACACCGAGATCACGGAGGACTCTGCCCTGCCCGACTGCTGACTGCCAAGGCGTGGCCCCTGGGAACAAGGTGACGTTCACTGCCCTCACTTTGCTCCATTACTAAGTTAAAGAACTAGTTTAAATTCAGTCTGTTTGGCCTTTTCTTTTTTAGACTGCTATCCAGTTAAAACAAAAAAGAGTGGGAATGTTGTACCATCAAGGATCTGATATTTTTGAAGATTAACCTGTATCAGTGATTCAAGCGCTGGGGTCTCTGATACATGCTGTGTTTGTTATAAATGTTTGTTTGATATAGCTATTTGGTTGTGTGTACACGAAACTCTATCAGTCTCGCCGTATTCTGTAGAGGGGTTGGACGTCAGGCTCGGAGTTTTGCTTCGAAAGTCGATGTATAGTTTGTTCTTGTGTTTAGACTGCAGCGGTTGCTTACGTGTCCTGAACTAAACTTGGCCAGGTTGTGTGAAGGCTGTTTCTATGATTAGCTGGTTCTAAGACTGGAAACCGTTTGTGACAATTGTTTTCTGAAGGCTTGGATAGATTTACAGTCGAGGTATACAGGATCGCCGTATCTGTATAAGTGTGGTGTCGTTAATAAGCTTTCCGGACAGCTTGGACACCTGGGTTCTAAAAGACGCCGCGGCAGATAGATAAGCCTTTGTGCTGAGACACAGGGAGCTTGTCTAATCGGACCAGTCTAATCAGAGGTGGAGTATCACGCTTCGCGGACACCTTCCATTGGTTTTATTTGTTAGTCAATAGCCGTGGAGAGGAGAAGGAGGCTCTGCTCTTTGCTGTTACAACAGCCACGCTCTGGGTTAGCGGGAAAATCCTTTGTGCTGGCCGCGGGTGGTTTTAGAACTAAATTAGAATTAGAATTTTTTAGAATTACTCGCAGCGTGCACTATTCTCCCCTCTCTGAGACAGAGAAGGAGGGCGAGGGTGGGGGCCAACGTGCGAGTGATTGAAAGGAGCAGCTGAAGCCAGCTGTAGAGATAAGGGTGGAATTTTTCACTCGCAGTGTGTGAGACACAGAGAACACACATTGGGGTTAAAATACAGCTACTGAACTTGGAAGTTGCATTTTGATTTGTTTTATAGTGTGTGAGAAACACATTGTGGTTAAAATTACAGCTACTGAATTTGGAAAGTTTGATGGGATTTAATTTGTAGTGTGTCGCTAAGACACATTGTGGTTAAAGTTACAGCTAACATATTTTGGAAAGTTGAATTGAATTTGATTTGAAGTGTGTTTGCTACAAGAGCACTTTGAAATGGTGATGTCTCAATTTAAACGACTGTTTGTGAAACATGCATTTATAAAGGGACGAGAGGATTGCCAGCGCAAAGACCAGTTGTTCCAGGTTTTTTTAGCGGAGCTGGAACAAAAATTTGAAGCTGCTGACGAAGTGGCCAGACAGACACTGGCGTTGGAACGAGTTGCACAGGGGGCGGCCACAGGGCAGTACCCAGAGCTCTCAGCCCCTCCCGATCACGAAATTGGGACAGCGCCATCTGGTGGCCATGAGGTGGAATCTCACGCAAGCATGTTTGGAACAGATGAAAGCTATGCAGGAGCAATCTACAGGCCCTACCAACCGATGCACGTGATTCAGTCACCTATGGGAGCCCACCTGCCTCCACTGCCACTCACCCCTCAACAGGGCTACCTGTCACCCCAACCTCAATCAGCCCCTCCTCTGCTTCAGCCACAGGCCAGTCATCAACCACTGCCCTCATCCAAAGAGACACCTCTGAAGGCCTTGTACTTGCAACAAGACCACCCCATGAGGACCAAGGGAAAAGCTGACTGCGGCCTGCTGAAAATGGAACCTGTGATGTTGACTGGAAAAGTTCCCCCAAGCGTGAAACAATACCCGCTCAACCGAGCTGCTGTCGACAAACTGAAGCCAATCATCAAAGATTTGTGTGACCAAGGAATCATCTACAAGACTCAATCTGCCTCCAACGCCCAGGTGTGGCCTGTGAAGAAACCAAATGGATCCTGGAGATTGACGGTGGACTACCGTCTGGCCAATCAAGGCCTCACCCACCTGAGTCCTGTTGTGGCCTCTGGTGACCAGTTCCTCAAGATCTTCACAGTGCTTGACGCCATTAACGCGGTAGCAGATCTCTTGGACGCAATGCTACTTCCCAAAGAACTGTCGGTGGTCAAGGTGAAAGCTCACACGAACTTGGACACCCCAAAAGCCCGTGGTAACGCGCTAGCTGATGACGCATCCAGAAAAGCAGCAAGACAAAAAGAGAGGAGGAGAAATGGAAACGTTGAAATGGAAACTGACCTCGGAACGGAAAACGACTACGTAAAATGCCTACGATTAAAAAAGGAATCTGAAAACGAAGAATGGCGGAAGGAAAGCTTGGCCAGCATAATGGAAATGCAAAACGCCGCGAGCCAAGAGGAGAAATGGGAATGGATGGGAAACAGTGCAAAACTACACGATGACACGGTGTGGCGACATGGAACGAGAACGGTGGCCCCCCAGAACTTACTGCCATACCTAGCCACGCAACTTCACTCACTAGGACATGTGGGTGTGGAAAAGATGCGCAACAGGTTAAGTCAAGTCTGGTGGAATCCAAAATTCACCGGTGTGGCAAGAGATGTCGTGAAGCGATGTGTCACCTGTATGAAAAACAACCATGATCGGAAAGTAAAACTTCCCATGCTGAAGGTCCCTGCTCCACCTGGTCCTTTTCGTTGCCTTCAAGTGGATTATATCACACTGCCGGCATGCAAAGGATACAGAGACGTCCTCGTGGTCATTGACAAATTTTCTCGTTGGATTGAAGCTTACCCTGCCCGCCGAGGAACAGCTGCCCAAACAGCCAAAGTGTTGGTCAAAGATTTCATTCCTCGTTATGGCCTACCAGATCAGATCTGCTCGGATAATGGAAGTCACTTCACTGGAGCAGTCTGTGCAGAGGTATGCCGGATGCTGAACATCGAATGGTCTTTTCACTGTCCTTACCACCCACAATCGTCAGGACAGGTGGAACGAGCAAACAGAACACTGAAGGAAAGACTGGCAAAGATGCATCAAGAAGGAACACCTTGGGTGGACGCACTCCCCATTGCGTTGAGTAGCATGAGAGCTACGCACAACAAAGATGTGGGCCTGTCCCCTTACGAAGTGGTGTTTGGCCGGTTCTTCAGCTTCCCAGGCTCAATTGACCTGCGCACAGCCGATGTGCACCTCACCTCAGACGCATTGATGAACTACTGCATCAAGCTCTCAGAGACCCTCCAGCTGACGTCCGAACAAGTCAAAGAGGCTTGGGTTGAGCCGCCAGAGGGAGGACACTCTCTGGTGCCTGGACAGTGGGTCATGATTCACAAACCACAAAGAGTTCCGCTAGAAGCCAAATACGAAGGGCCGTTTCAGATACTGTTAGTTACTCCATCTGCTGTTAGGGTCGCTAACAAGACGAAATGGATCCATGCAAGCCATTGTAAATTAGTTGATGCACCAACTGACTGAGATTGACATTCACTGGGCTGGCAAAATTTCACGTCTGTGTTACAGAGTAGGTGAGAAGAGGGAGGTAAGAGTGCGGGAAGACTTTCATTTCTTGGATGGATTTTTTATTTTTACGGAGGGCTTAGTGACGAAAGGAAGATTAGGGAATTAAAGTGCAGGTTTCTCCTCTGTCCTCTCGAACCAGTCCAGGTGAGATGTTGGTATAGGTTTTTGGTGGTACAACTTCTTAGATTAGAATCACACTTGCTTATTGCTATAATAGTGTTTACTGTAATCAAGATGAATGTTTAGCTGCTAAGCATTAAAGCATGCCATAACTGTGTTAGATTAACAAATTGTTTGAAGGCTTGCAATTGCCTTCCCCCCAACTGATACTGCTCTTGTTCTTTAAATCCTATGTACCCCGTGGTTGGAAACCTGGAGATCGTCATCACGACAGAGATCCTGAGATAGCTTGGCTATCTGCACCATCTGAACTGTGTTGCCATCTTCTGAACTTTCCAGACCACGAACTGTTATCCTCTTCATCAGCCGTTCCAGGAGAAGACTCTTGAAACGACTGTTCCAAAATGAAATGCCATGTGTTGTATGCCCTGTTGATATGTTATTTGTGTATAAAAGGAAATTGTGACATTGACAGCCATTATGAGGTCCACAGAGATAACACCTTCTTGCAGGCTGCGCACGATTGGCCAAAGCTAAAGGAGCGCAGGCTTGTTTGGTTTGTGGGTTAATGCAAACCTCCTCACAGGTACCACCTTACATTGCTGTCCCCTTCACATTCCCTGAGTACATCGCTGCCTATGGTACATCCTCCATAGATGCCCCCTTTTCCCAAGGTGGCCGCTCTAAAGGCCATACCTGAGAATGGAATCCCCCGTCCCCCAACCCATCTTCCCAAAATTGCTTAGATTACGCTTCTATTTTACTTTACCTTCCCTACCCATCTCCCCCCACTTTCAGTAGGGTTCCCCCGAGTGACCCCAGAACCTATACTGGATTTCCCAGTGTATGACAAGTATGCTTGCTTTATTATTTCCTGTCCTTTTTTCCAGTTCCTCACCCTCCTTCCCTGTTTTGTTTTCCTTTCCATATAATCATATAAAATGTCAGAGCCATGTAATATGTTTATTGTTTAGGTTTTCCAGAAATACACTGTTGTTGTTGATATTTTAAACTATGTTTAAGAATGATCAAGAGGGAGGAATGTTAGATTCTGGTGTATTTCTCATGTACAGATCTTAAAGTGTAAGTTTGGCCCCGAATTCCTGTAAGGTTAATAGGTTACCATAAGTGTACCACATCATATGGTTCTCTATGATAAACAGCTCCAGTGTCCATAAGATGTCTGCTTAGGCCCCTCTGTGTGTGTGCTGTGTGGCATTCCTCAAAGGCGCCCATTCTATCAGGCCCAAGGGCAAGGGCATCGATGAGCTCATGAGACTGTTTACGTGTTCATATGTGTGTGTGTAATCCTTTGGTAGAGATGTTATACATTCTATTTGGCTTACGTAATTATACTGGTTAAATTGGGCTGCGCGATAGACTCAGGTCGATCAGAGCAAGAATCACGAGAGACGACACCATCTCCTCTCCAGGACGGATCCACGCAGGCTGCGTGTGCCCTGGAAGAACTCTGCTCCACCGGTACTTTAGATACTTAGACTCAGAAAAGTACTTAGTGATATTTCTTGTCTGCTACAATAAATATCTTTGGCTCTGATCCGAACTGCTTCAAGCTCCTTGATTGAGACTTCATTCTACAACCACCAAGACCACCTTTTGTGATTAAGGGTAGTAGCCTAAATATAGAAAAGAATCTTACAGTGGCTAACTTCCAGTAAGTAAGCTACTTTGGAAAGGATAGCTTAGTTCAAACAAAGGATATGTCACAAATTTCGGTACTCCTACCACTCAATACAACAAAATATACTGTATGTCTAAACCAGACTACATTCCATTAAATGCAATTTTTGTCAGCTATCTAGTAGTAAGCTGATGTTTCTGTAACATTTAACTTTTCATATTGTAAACTTATCTAACTTCACTTATCTAACTATCACATTTTTTTAACGGGTAGCACATTTTTATAGATTCAATATGACCTAAAGTCTTTTCTGCCTTTTTACCTGGCCTCAAAATAACTTTTTGTAATGTTGTTAACATTCCAGTCAGTGGGGAGTGGCTCCCAATGCTCGAAAGGTATACAAAGGAACAATTATAAACTTGTGTTTTGCTTCAGATATACAGCCGCGGAAAAAATTAAGAGACCACCTCATAATTATCAGTTTCTCTGGTTTTACTATTTATTGGTATGTGTTAAAGTAAAATGTACATTTCTGTTTTATTCTATAACATACTGGCAACATTCCTACCAAATTTCAAATAAAAATATTGTCATTTAGATCATTTATTTGCAGAAAAATGACAATTGGTCAAAATAGCAAAAAAGATGCAGTGTCTTCAGATCTCGAATAATGCAAAGAAAACAAGCTCATATTCATTTTTAAACTACACAATACTAATGCTTTAACTTAGGAAGAGTTCAGAAATCAATATTTGGTGGAATAACCTTGATTTAAAATCACAACTTTCATGTGTCTTGGCATGCTCTCCACCAGTCTTTCACATTGCCGTTGGGTGACTTTATGCTACTCCTGGCGCAAGAATTCAAGCAGCTCGGCTTCTTTTCATGGCTTGTGACCATCCATCTTCCTCTTGATCACATTTCAGAGTTTTTTTTATGGGATTCAGGTCTCGAAATTGGGCTGGCCATGACAGGGTCCTGATCTGGTGATACTCCATCCACACCTTTACTGGCCTGGCTGTGTGGCATGGAGCATTGCCCTGCTGGAAAAAACACTTCTCAGAGTTGGGGAACATTGTCAGAGCAAAAGGAAGCAAGTTTTTCTTCCGGGACAACGTTGTACTTTGCCTGGCTGAGGTTTGTAAAAGACCATAAGGATTGAACCAAAGCCGACTGGAGGGTCTCCTAGTTCGTCTTCTCTGATGAGTCCAATTTCACAGTAGGTGCAAGACTCTGTGGCTTGTAGGCCTCTCCAGGTCTCCGTCTAACCATCAGATGACCATGTGTTGGGCAAAGCTGAAAATTGGACTCATCAGAGAAGACGAACTAGGAGACCCTCCAGTCCGCTTTGTTTCAATCCTTATTTTAAGGGCACCTTATGGATGCAAGAAGAACTGGATGTAAGAAAACTTTGTAGCTGAACACAGGTAAAAACAACTGCACAACCTCCACTGGCTTCCATCAGCCAGTGCATAAAATATACAGTCAGAAACATCTCTTGTTTCTCTCACTTTCCTTGATTTGCCATATGCTTACGTACCTCACTTGTCCCAATACAAGCGTCTTCCAAATTAATTAAGTCAAGCAATCTGCTTCCTGGTCCCAAGAGATATGCATTAGCTTCAAAGTGGGACCTAAGGTGTGTGGATATAAATAAGTGTCAGAGGAAGTCCAAGATGGGTGAAGACCAATCAGAGGTCCCTTCCTTTTGTGGCTCATTGCCGAATTTCTCTCTCAAAATGCTAGCTAGCCAGCAAAAGCATTGGTCATTAAGTTTTCTCTTGATTTGTTTTTTGTTGGTAGTGACTTCAATAACAAAGATAATCCTAACTGCTACCCTTGCTTCACAAGTGGCAAAACTATGACCGAGAGAAAAAGCTACTTCTGAGCATGGCCTAGTCGTGTACCTCGCAGGTGAGGATCTCCAGCTTGAAATGTCCCAGTTCCCTGACTTTAAAGGCTCAGTCCGCAGGTATATTTCCAACACAGTTTTTGTCAAATGCAGCTAATTGCTCCATTTGGCCCTCAAGCTTTCCTTTCAGTGTGTGTGCAAAAAAACTCAGTTGTCAGTCCTTGCTCTGTAAATGGGAAGCAAAAAAAAGTGTCTTAGACCAAGCTATACACTTTTCAACCTGATGCTGCTTCAGGAGCATAGAAGGGATGTGTTTAATTTGATTGTATGTTGCAACTATTTGCCAGAATGGTGGGCTCGACCTTTAAGGCATTTGGGTCAGATGTAAACACGAGTCATGAGTCCATTCTTCGTTGCATCTTCCTTTTGCTTGTTAGGTTCGAACAACTGTGTACACCTTTTTTGTTGTTCATTTTCATTTTGACATAGGCTACTGCCTCTTAATTCACCTCTGCTGATTTCAACAAAAAGTGGAATGGATTATAATCCTTCACTGTGCCTTTAACAGCCTTTCTGTTTTTGATCCTAACACTGTAAGCGGAATGTACTAGTCTGTTCATGGTTCCCATGGAAGAACCCTTATGGGTAAGAATCCTCAGTTAAAGGCTTGTTGATGCCAACTGATGTCTGATTAAGTTTCATAGATTAGACTCCAAGTATCGAGCCTTCAAGGCTTCAAAGGGGTATTTTCACTACCGGTATTAACATTTTCGACAGACACAACTAGGCTCTTTATAACCTAGTTAACCTGATTGGGTGATTCAGTAGAGGTAGAGACACTTAAATGGCAACTAACTACTACAGTTCTTAAAGACAGGGGTCTAAAACAGTGTGCATTAGCTAGAAGAAAACAATCACGCCGCAGGTCATTTTTTCGAGCAATGAGGGCACGTCACACCTCACGTCGATCAACGGTTGCCTTGGTAGCATTTGACGTCATTGCTCCCAGCCCAGTCCCTGCCTTTGGAGCCTGTGATTGGAGGGAAACCCCGTGGATCTGTGTGAGACAGGCAGCCAGAAAGAATCAGCTGTGTAGCCGGACCAAGAAGACCGTTCCAAACTCAGGTCAGTGCGGTGAAAATCATGAAACTGATATGATTTTTAATGCATAAGATTAAAATCTACAAGGAGATGTTTTTTCCCCCCGTTTACAAAGCTGTAAATGGTTGCCCGAAATAACAGTTCGATAGATGCCAGATATAGGGCGTAGGGCAGCCTGTGATGCTTTCGAGCTTTTGTGTAAGGAGCACTAGGAGTATTGTAGGCACGGCAGCAAACACTTCGATATTAACTCAGCCTGCATTAGTAAGCTCTACGGTTACCCTAACGTGTCTCATAAAGATAGGTGCATAGACCCGTCTATACATATTCTTTGTTGGTCTATTAGGTTGATTTCAAATATAAACCGTTTCCGAGTTCAGTTTGCCATTGTGGCACAGACAACGGAAGGATCCATGGTCTCATCACCATCAGACAGGATTGATTTGACCTGGCTAGTGCGGAGTGCATTTCGTTCATTGAAATAGTTAACGTAGCTTACAAAGGAGTATTTCAACGGGTTGTATTCATGTCCATAATTAAGTTGCACTGTATTCACGGGGAAATTCGGGCGGTTCTCCCGTTTTCTCTTCGCACTACTCGTAGTCACTCGGAACACCATCATGTCAAAAAAAAAATAGGGCGTTCATATTTGTAGCCTAGCGACATCCTCGCCTGAATATAGCCTTCGATACTGGACTAGAGTGGTTGGACTACCGAACTTTATATTAAGAGCATATTACGTTAGTTTCTGAAATAGTTTACAGGTCAAGTATGGTTTTATAGTGAAACGTGAAATACATTGATGTTGTGTAGTGTAAACTGAGGTTGGTCCGAGGTTTTGGTTGAATGGAGTGTCTGGTTTGGGCTAGTTAGTGAATGCAGGTCACGAGGATGACCGTAATTTTGAGCGAAATGATATCATGCGTTTGCCAGCAAACAAGCAGTTATAGAAACTAAAAAATATAAATGTAAAACTTGGAACTTGCTAAGCCATGTGCCGTGTTAAATCTGAGCAATTGGTTACGTAGTCATTACATGATGTTTTAACTTTCTTAAAATGTTCTGATGTCGCTAACCAATTTGCGTTATTTAGCATTTGGCTACTTTGGAGTTTTTTCGAGAACGAGTGGATTATTACATTCCACACAAGTTAAGTATTAGCGACAATCTCTAACAGGTAGGTGGCGGGTCGGATTGGGTGTGGTAGGTTACATCCGCATATTTCACATCACCGCCACAATGTAGGATGGGCTACTAGGTGGCCTCGCGAACGGTCCATGCTGCAACTCTGACTCCTGGCGAGGAGAGAGCCATAGTCCTGAAAACGGGTTTCACGGCATGTAACTTATAGTAACCGGTGCCATGGTGAACTCGGATCCTCTGAATAAAAGAGTATGGAGTTCAGCACGTGCTGCCATTCCATCGATGAGGCCGGTTCAAGCATGGAAAATCGCAAATTGATTCCGAGCTGCAATTACGGAATGTCATAGAAGGTGAAAGACCCCGTGGGTGTCTCTACATAAATTGCAAGTCGAGCAGGGTGTATTGATTTACTCCACACCGGATGCGGTTCTGTTCTCTCTTTCGGTCGAATAAGTAGGCTACAATACTAGCTGGTAATGTGAAATTGGCTACGTGTCTGGTAATAGCATAGCGTTGTTAATATCATTCACATTTAATTAATTCCACGTTTACATAAGGATTTTTCAACAGGCTATAAATTACAGACTAAAGATGGTAACCATGGTGTTGTGCTTTTGCCGAAATAGACCAGTAGATCGAACTAACCTTAACTTCAGCTCATGTCCTGCGATGCTTATATGGGCACAACAGTAAAAGTGGACTTAAGTCCTTAAACTTATCCCAGATAATTATTAAAGCATGTCCACTCTCTTTATGTCTTGTTTCTACTTTACATGCTCTCTTCCAGAAGTCATGGATAAGAGCGATTTGGTCCAGAAGGCCAAACTGGCCGAACAAGCAGAGCGCTATGATGATATGGCTGCTTCCATGAAGGCTGTGACGGAGATCAATGAGGAGCTCTCCAACGAGGAGCGCAATCTTCTGTCCGTTGCCTACAAGAATGTTGTGGGTGCACGTCGCTCCTCCTGGAGGGTGGTATCCAGCATCGAGCAGAAGACAGAGGGCCCCGACAAGAAGCAGATGGCACAAGAGTATCGGGAAAATATTGAGAAGGAGCTTAAGGAGATATGCAATGATGTTCTGGTAAGGGGACGCAGATGGCTGACCTGTTCTCTGAGCAGATGTTTTGTCTGTTTTTGACCAGATGTATTATTTATTTTCTGAGCTGTGTCCTGTCTGATGCTGGGTCGGGGGGGGGGGGGGGGGGCTTTTGGGTCATCTTAATCAGAGATGCTACTGGCTGAAGATCTATAGCTCCATGTCATGCATAGGTTGGTGTACTTTGCTTCATATACATTTGCCTCAAGACTAGTTTAAAGTGGAGGTCAGAGAATGCAAGGGACATGGTACTACTCTGTAAAGATGATTGCTGTCCCAATCTGTACAACTGCATGAAAACCAAAGTCCAGTAAAGATATGGAGGTAGAAGACGGTAGAGAAATCTAAAGCTGACCGTCTTTGAAAATGTGTTCATTTGAAGGCGTTGTTTTCAGAATGTCAGAACGGGCCAAGTGCTTTGTTCCCAACTTTTCAGACGTCCTGGTGGGAAACATAACAGATGACTTTTGAGATTCTCCTTCTCCTTGAGTAGGGCAGTGCTATTGAAACACTTAATGCAATACCACAGTGGATGCCATGCATTTGTGGGATTCCTTTCTTCCACTGATTTGACTGTGCCTGTAAGAGTAGATATAATCCCAAAGGCCATTAAACTCACTGCTGAGGAAACAAAGGAGTTATTTAAAAAGTGGACATAACATTACTGAGAGGATGTCCACTCTGTTGTCTGCCATTTCCACATACTCTCTTGCATTGCTCTCCAGCTTTCATTTTTTTTCCATTTTTTGCCTCTTCAAGTTTTCCTAAATTGGGTTACAAGACTTAGCTGAGCCATATGTCAGCTCTCCATTGCACATAGTAGAACATCCAAGCTGGTCCCCTCAGGCGGACTCCTAAACATTCTACTGAGAACCTTGAAAAGCCAGGGGTCCAGATAGCCCCTTTGGTAGCTCTTCGTTGAACCATTAAGGGTTCTCCTGTGAGGCCAATCTGAACAAGCCTCAGTGGTTGTAGATGTCACTATTTTTGAGGTAAGGCTAAGCTGAGAAACATATTCTGAATGTGTATGGTGAAAGAAATGGAGGCAGAAGTGTTTTGTATTATCCTCTGTGGTGAGTCATTGAGTTATAATCCCATAGCCACAGCAGCTGAGGATCAGCTACTCTTCCACTGTTCCTGTACACTGACCTCCAGAGCTCCAGGTGGAGGTCAACCTCCATACAGGGTAACTCCTCTGTGAGCATGCTCAGTGAAACCAGCCTCAGACCCCTCCTTTTCTAGTTCACTGTGCCCCCATCCAGTCCATTCAAAATAAATACATTGAAAATATTGTGATGGCTATAGTATAAAGAGTACAGCGTCCGTGATGGATATAGTAAGCTATGGGATTCATGGGATGCCTGGTGCGAGTGTTCAACATTTCACTGTCACTGATCATACCCATTTTTCTCACCATTGTCTGCTTCTCTACCACTCTTGAGAGCTCCCCTCTGGCATTTTTCAGGTTGCCTTGGCAAGTTGTCTAGTGGAGAGGAATGTCTCTGAGCATTCCCCCCCCCCCCCCCCCAAAAGTAAGTCCCTTTTGAGTGGCCTAGAGTAGACGCTTCTGTGCTGATGTCTTCCATGGTGCTGGCTTATGTAAGTATTCAAATCAGACCCAACACCAAAGGGCAGAGATCAGGATCCTGCAGAGTTTACCATGACGACAGCGTTTTGGTTGTCATTGACTATGGAACAGTCTAGTTCTAGATGTGGTAGACCACAAGGCTGTCAACGAATATTCTAAATTCGAATATATATCCGAATAGTTGTGAAAAACAGTATTTCGAATGTGAAAATTAATATTCCGCGACTGTCTGTTTTGTGGGTAGGCGCGCACATGATGTCAGGGACAGGTCTTTATTATTATATTTTTGTATTGCAATACGATCTAAAAAAACAAGTGCTCATCACATCAGCCAGGACTGGGACAGGTCACAGGAGTCGCACTGTCTGGCACAGCGTCACTGCTGACCGTTTACTTGCGTGAAAGATGGCAGAAAGTGCAGAACCCAGCCTGACCGCAGCAGAGAAAGTGATTGTAACCCCCAAAAATCTAAAGAGTGATGTCTGGAAATATTTCGGATTTGGGTCAGTTGATGGTAAACGCGTTGAGCCTACAGCTAAATTAGTGTTAATTAGTTCAACAACTAGGAACTTGAGGCTAAAGCTTTAAAAAGTGCACCTAAGTGAATATGGCATAATATATGGAACTTTTAGGCCTAAGACCCGACAGTGACCGTTCACTGAAAGTTCCTGACAATTAGTGACGATGGAATAAAGTGCGCTCAGTTTTTTCCCCTTTTTTATACAAGCGGCAAGAATGTAGGTAGCCTCTTTCGTTTTTAATAGCACTTTATTTTTTATGAACCTCAGGGTAAAAGTTCTTTGTCACATTTCTCGGAATTGTGTGCCTTATTTTATTTAACGTTAAAAAAATCATCATTAGTGTGGGCTAGTCGCTAGTATAATGACTGTATATTGCATGAATAAACTAGACTAGATAGGCTACAACCGCTTCATGCACTGGTTTGATTATTTGCCTTTTCATGCCAAGGAAAAGTTCCATGTTTACCACAGCACAACTCGCTTGGAGCGTTCAATGTCGGTTCTATACTTTAAAACTTCAATTAATGTTAATAATATTTGTTTCAATCACTGAATGAAGCCTATAAAAAAATGAAGAAACTATTTATAACCAAATATTGAGGTTTTTATTACTCAAAGCAATGCTGTTGAAAAACATTCAACAAACTTCTGAAAAAGTAGGCTTGAACATAGCCTAAAAATATGAGGGAAACAACACATAAATAACTTAAACTATGATGGCAGTGTATGGCCAAATGTGACAGACCCTAACTGCCACGTATTTTATGAACAGGGCCCAGGCGAATCAAATGAATGAATATCGAGGAGGCAAGAGTTTAGCAAACTAAAACGTTTTATTTCTGTAGTTTAATAAATATCTGGTCACTGGTATTTAATGACATGACAAAAACAGTTCTCACACACGCACACCCTCATACACTGCCATCATAGTTACCCATGATTACCCGCGATATACAGGCTACTGGCAACATGACCCAGAGTATTCGTGCTTTTCTATTACTTTGTCTCTATCCGTGGTCAGTTGGGTAACGTTAACCTGGGGCTGAAGTAGAAAAAAAATGGAAAGGGTTAGCAAAAAGGAAGAGCAACAGCCTCTATAGTGAATTCATGAGTTGATCAGGTCATCAGATTAACTATTTTTTTCTTTGAGCTTTGTGGGGTTTTTTTTCAAGCCGTAGGATGTTTAGTGTGAGCCTTTGGGTTCCTACACAGTCCCCAGCAGTGTCTGTGAAGAACAAGAGGGATTGTGTCCACTGTGTGTCCAGAGTCCCCCAGCACCCATTCCCTCCTCTTCTGTGTCCAGTGCTGAATAAAAGAGCAGTTGTGTTTGGCTGGGTTTCACTGCGTCTGTCACTAGCCTTTTTGTCGTTGATATTTAAGAAGGGGGGGGGGGGGGGCAAACTGTATGAATACAAGCAAACATGTTTTTTATTCATTCATTCACAGGATCTGCTGGACAAATTCCTTATCCCCAGTGCCACCCCTCCTGAGAGCAAAGTGTTCTACCTGAAAATGAAAGGTGATTACTACCGCTACCTGGCTGAAGTTGCTGTGGGAGATGACAAAACCGGTGAGTATCCGAACTCTTACCCAAATACATAAACATACACACAGCTTTAATCTGACGTCAAAGCTAATCATTTGTCTTAAGCTTTGTCACTTGCTTTCTCAGCCTGTATTTGGTAGTTTAATCGAAGCCTGGAGTTAGACATAATATCCACATTCTTGGCCACAGTCATGTAGTGTCTGTGAAAAGGGAGAAGGAGCGTGTTGCGCAAGCATGTCCAGCTGAAGCTGTTGTCAGTGTGTGGCAGAGGGCATGACCTTGAAGGCTTGAGCATATGGAAGCTGTGTCAGCCATGTGTCATTATTAGCATCCCCTGATCCATCTACTGCAGCCACCATGCAAACGTACACACCACTGGCAGAGATTCATTTTGTGAGGTCGTATTATTAAAATAACTTATAACCCCCAAAAATAGATCTAAATAGAAAAAAATCTAGATCCGAAGACTTCACGTCAGGACCGTAAATCTTCCCCCCCATGGTTGAACTGATACACCAGTGAGTGTCATCAGACATCTGGGCCCTATTCAGCGTAGGTCGCTTAGCGGTTTAGCAAGCTAATTTTCAGTCTAAAATAAAAACAGCCTCTTCGGTTCGTGGAAGCGCCTTTGATAAATAACCATAGTAACATATCAATTAGCACTAACCTGCTCCAGCGCAGGCTAACTTAAGTGTAGCTGGATAAGCTTGCCACGCCTCTGGAAAAAGGAGGGATCCCATGACCAAGGAGCGATATTAGATAGTTAGATTAGCGTAGGGAGAGAGTTCTTTGCGATCGCCAAGATCCATTATTCGATCATGATGAGCGATGCGGAGAACAAAGCACTCAAAATGATATGACAGTTTGATTTGTACACCATATCATATCATTATTGTAGAAAATGATTAAGGTGGACTCATGATAAGAATAGAGAGAAATACACACACTTTATTTTCACTGCTTCAATTTATTGCATTTGTTATTAATACATTTACATTTAGTCATTTAACAGACGCTTTTATTCATAGCGACTTGCAAGGAAATGTAAAACTACACATTTAGGAAGTGAGGAGTATCGAACTAGCAGATCTTGCAGTTTCTAACCGGCAGCGTAAACCTCTGTCCCAGATCACACTTGCCGTTTCGCATTCATACATAGATATCAGCCAAAAGACATCCTCACACAACGTGTCTTGCCTTGCTCTCACAGCGGTGGCGGTGTTGAATTTTGCCATGATTATGGTCTTGTACTCTTCATAAGCGTTCATGTTCATCTCCTGCTTACCAGAGGAGAAAAAAAGAGCCCTTTGAGTTTAGAACCATTATACCGTTAGAAAATCATTGTTTTGGTGATCATCCTTTCCTGCCTTTTGAAGTGGGACGTGCACACCGATGGCCTGATAAGTTTATCCATATCATGTGATTAATGTCAACCAGGCTAAATACCAGCCTTTGACGAGCCGATACATCCTGTTCTCAATCAGCTCGCTAAGTGTCTTCAGACATCAGGTCCTCTCCAGTAGTTGGTGTGGGAGATTAACGAGTGTCTTCAGACATCAGGTCCTCTCCAGTAGTTGGTGTGGGAGATTAACGAGTGTCCTCAGACATCAGGTCCTCTCCAGTAGTTGGTGTGAGAGATTAACGAGTGTCCTCAGATATCAGGTCCTCTCCAGTAGTTAGTGTGGGAGATTGACGAGTGTCTTCAGACATCAGGTCCTCTCCAGTAGTTGGTTTGGGAGATTAACGAGTGTCCTCAGACATCAGGTTCTGGCATGTTCATACATGAATGGCTTAGGACTCAAGTTTGCATTTTACTCCAGAACAGGCTAAACAGGCTGTGGGTTTCGTAGAAAATGGCAATGGGTGTAAATCTCATTAAGCTGAAAGAAAAAGTCTTGCTGGCAAAAGACTCAAATAATGTCCTTCTAACGTAACTGGTGTCATTAAGACAATGTGAATTGAATGAATCTAGTCTTATTATATCTAATCTTAGTATAGCAGGCTAACCTCATTTGTCATTGTATCACTCAGTGGGAAAGATAAATCCCAAGGCTGATGTGTGAAGGGAATGACTTTGCATGTGAGGTGTGGCCTTTTCCATGTTTTATCTGATATCATTGCTGCTTTTTCCATTCTATGTCTGAATGGTCATACATTGAGCGTCATGAGTCATTGGTGCCATGCAGGTCATTAAGTAAGATGATCGCTTTGCCTCCTGGCACAGCAGCAACCTCTGAAGTCATCTCTGACACCCCCCCCCCCCCCCCCCCCCCCCCCGGTCCAACCCATCGTCCCATCAATTAAAAAAAAGGCTATAAAGGCCCAAAATAAATCTTTTTTTTTTTTTTTTAAAGAAAACATGGAGTGACCCTCTTGCATCTATGAGGGGGGGAGGGGGGGGGGGGGGAATGGTGCTTGGGGCGGTTGTGCCCTAGTTCTGGAGAGGACGACTTGCCGTCTCCAGGCGCCTGGGCTGACATCAGCAGAGTACACTCTCCTCTATGGCCACTATAAATAAATGAAGAATCCTCACTGCTGAACTACTTTTGCTTGAAGCTTCTCTCCCTTGCTTAATCGGCCTGGAAGCAACTGTACTTGTTTTTGCTGTCCCATACACAGATCCACTGCAGCCCTTCAGTTCTCCATAATGCAGACCACAAATTAAACATGAGATTGCTGTTAATGAATGCTGAGATTACTAATCTAGAAGGGACTAAATTTGTATGCGCGCATGGCTTTGTTTTAATTGATCACTTGAAGTAATCATAGAAGTGAGGGTCACAAATATATTGGCCGCTATCAGACCCCTGGCTTTTAGTGTTCCTGTTGATCTGTTAAAATACTGACATCTACTTGCGTGCAAAATGATCACATTGTCACCACCTATAAGTGTTCATAAATACCTTGTTCCAAATCCCAAAGGCGAGGGATGGTACCAACCCCCATAGTCAAACCTAGTGGTCGCAGTTATACAGTGTGCTCTACCACACTCGTCCCACAAAACCTCCCATTTCGGCAAGTAGGCAAGATTTCAGCAGAATTGCCGTCTTGGTGTACCACACACCCGCGCGCACACATACTCCTGACCTACAACTGTCATCATAGCAGAAAGCCTTGAACTTGTTGCCAAGGCAACACCAGCAGCAGTGGGTTTGAACAGTGAGGGGGGGCAGCATATATGTGGTTGCTAGGCACCCAGGCGCCTCCTGTGTGTGTGTGTGTGTATGTGTGTGCGCGCGCGCACTGTGGCCGCGTTCATCCTTAGCTCTCTTGAAGTGAAATTCCAGACATGTGCCCCCCATGGGCAATGGGTGTGAACCGTTCTTGACTGCGAGTGGCACCATAAGCCTCTCAACCAGCCTCGGCCGCCTTCGAGCTTCCTGAGCCTTCTGAAACATTCATGTGTTTCTCTCAGCACTGCGATCAATACAGGCCGGCAGCTGCATGGCCACTCTCAGGTCCCATATGGGTGAAGGCAGGAGGAGCTCCTGACAGAAAAGAAAGAAAAGTTTCAAAAGACAGCGGACCATGGCAGTCTGCTGGTGGTGGCAACCAGAGATGGTCTCTGTGGAATGTAAACGAAAGGGGCCGCTAGCTTCCATAACTGGCCTGCTGCTGTTCGACCTAGACGGTATGGTCACCTCTAAAGACCTATTTCTTTGTGGAATAGATTAACAAAAGCTCTTGGATGAGA
This sequence comes from Sprattus sprattus, assembly GCF_963457725.1. Classification (NCBI taxonomy): domain Eukaryota; kingdom Metazoa; phylum Chordata; class Actinopteri; order Clupeiformes; family Clupeidae; genus Sprattus; species Sprattus sprattus. The sequence goes on along the minus strand of NC_137923.1, from coordinate 36,116,522 downwards.
CCCATTGGTGACATTGACAGCTTCAACCTCTAAACCCAGTACCAACCTGTTAGGACAAAGCAGGTCCACCATTGAGTAGCTTAAAACGCAGGAAGACTGTACACTTCCAAGCACTTAATTGTTAAATGAGTGAGGTCCATTGTAAATGTAGCAGTGTTAGTGGTCGTGGGGCCCACTTTAGACACCAGAGCCTCAAAAGTCTTCTCCATAGGGTTCGGTTCAATGTCTAGCAGATGCCTAACTGGACATCTTCCTCTTGTTTCCCCAAACAGCCATCATCTCAAAATCTCAGGATGCCTACCAGTCAGCGTTTGACATCAGCAAGAGCAGCATGCAGCCCACTCATCCCATCCGTCTGGGCTTGGCCCTCAATTTCTCCGTCTTCTTCTATGAGATCCTGAACTCGCCCGAGCAGGCATGCAAGCTGGCCAAGACGGTGAGGCCACCGAAGAGATTTACGTATCCATATTTTATTTAATGATCTGTTGAGTGTCAAACTAAAGGTTCAAACCCTGTTCAGCTTTTTGTTTAAGTTTTTTTGTTTCTTTTTTTCAGGCTTTTGATGAGGCTATTGCAGAGCTCGATTCACTGAATGAAGATTCATATAAGGACAGCACACTCATCATGCAGCTGCTGAGAGACAATTTGACAGTGAGTGTTTCATGGTTTTCATATGCAGAAAGGAACAATTAGTGCATAGAAAAAGAAAATCTTGAGTTATATGGGTGTAATGTCTTTTATATATCAGTGGTAATATTGACTTTGCTGGTAGTAACTTTCTCTGCTAATCTCTTGTAGCTGTGGACCTCAGATAATCAAGGAGACGGTGAAGACACAGAGGAAGGCAGAGAAAACTGAGATTGCTCATCAAACGTTCCTGTCAGCTTATTGAGGCAAAAAAAATAATGAAACACTGAGACCATCGTGGTTCCAGCTTCTTTCTCTTTAACTTCTCACCAGCCTCTGTCACTTGTGTGCGTGTGAGTGTGTGCTTGCCTGTGCGTGTGTGTGAGAGGGAGAGAAAGAGAGAGAATGCATCTGAGTATGGAAGTGTTGGTGTGTGAGTTTGGTTATTGATATGGGAAGACCATCAAGGGTGTTGGGGGGGGGGGGGGGGCTAGTGTCTGTTGACCTTGTAGTTTTTGTGAGGCACAATAGCAATGATTTGGGAGTCAGGGAGTCATACAGGGGCACATTTTAGCTAGGCGTTATACATGTGCATTAAACATATGTGAGACATTGATGCATCCTTTGACATTGTTGATTGACATGTCTGTGGTTCACCAGAAAACAAACATGAAACGATACAAAACCTGGGAGTGTGAATGATTTTAGTTGAGCAGGGAATGGGTTACATATATATCCATGAAAAACGCTTTTCCTCTTTCCAGAAGAATAATGCTAAAGAAAACCAAAACAAAAAGTCTGACATCATGGTTTCCATTGAGAGGGCTGGCGAGAGACATTCCATTCTTAGTGCCATCTGCTCAAGATAATTTCCTTACCTGGACTGACATACTGCGGTTCTTCACCTGTCTGAAATAATTAGATATAGAAAACCTGCAATTAGCTGCAAGGATTTACCATAGCTCAGTTCTGTAACTCGGATAAGGTCCCTTGAGCAGTTTGGTAATATTTTTCCCATTAGCTTCTATTTCCTCTTAGGGGTATCTGTTCTGTCTCTTGATTTTTTTTTTGTTGTTTTTTTTGCTTTATCTTTTATTTTTTTCTTCTCTTCCTTTGATATATGCCTATTGCATTGTTCTGAGTTTGTAATGGTGGGAATGGAGGTAGCCATCTGGGCGGGTTAGGTTTCATGTCCTTTGATTTTTCAAACTGAATACCCAAACATAATTGGTAATGTCAGGGGAGGGGGTTGAAATGTAATTTCATGTATGTGAAATAAAAGAAAAATCTTAAATCACTCAGTGCCTCTCCGATACCTCATTTGCAGCCGTTTTAGAGGCTGTTTATGCGAAGTCTAGTTTGTCTCCTTCCGTAAAGTTCAGAATACAGATAGCCCTATCATAGACGAACACTCTATCCGCAACGATCCGAATCGGGGGTAGAAAGTGAGTAGATTTGAATCGGTACGGGGGCTGGTGTTCGTCTGCACGGATTCACGCAACCTGATGACGTCATTGCCCCACGTGATTGCTTTGTGATCTCCAACCAATATATATATCACTTGTTCTCCCTCAACATCTCACTCGTGGTGGCTCTCGAATTCACTCTCATTAATCCAGCCTACTGATTTTTGTTTAGCCTCCTATCTTGATCTAATTCTTTTTATTCAGACGTTACATAACTTTCATGACCACAAATAAAAATTGGCGATTTAATTAGCTTTTTTCTTCATATATTAATGTAGAATGGTCGGAGCAAAGCCTCATGGGAAATGCTCAAGCTCAGCCTCTCAATAAAGCAAAGGCATTTAAACAACTCAGACATGTCATGTTGCACTGTTCCAAACTCTTTATTATCAATAGAAAATAAAATTCATTTTTGCATAACCTATAGTCTGCTCTGACCCCCGATTGTATTAACCACCATGTATTACTGTGCAGATTAAATGTAGGCTATGCGGTTAGGCTAAACGTTGCTAATTGTAGTTTGTCTACTGGAGTTTACCCGTGTCCTGTCTTCTACGTTTTTTCAGTTGTCTGTAGCAGCGCTAAAGCGCCACCAACAGGCGTGTGGTATGTACTAGTCAGTTCATCCCAAACGGGTGTGTTAGTCTTTACGTAAATCTCTCGTTACCAGGCTCCATCCTACGCAATTAAAAGATTTGATAGGTGTGAAAAATTAACCAGATTCAGTGAATCTAGCCTCCGTGTAAAGGGGGCCTTAGAAATGGGTCACATGTGTGTCCTCTACCTTGCTCTGCTCTGACTGGTGATGCAATGGCCTTCCAACACCCTCGTTAACATGCAGAGCAAGAAGTGGGTCGTTTAGTCTCAGAGGGAAAATAATGGCTGTCATTTTCTGAGCACGTGTTGAGGCTTGTGGGCCATACACCAAATTTGGAAGGGAGAGCACATTCCTGAAGTGATCTACCTGGAGTTGGTGTGTCTTATAAATAGTTGTCAGTTAAATGTCCTTACTATCATATAGCTATTACAATTTTTAGAATGTATTTTACAGAGGCAGCCCTCATCAGTCCCTGATGTCTTTAAAAGCTGGATTTGCACAATGTGATCCCCTTCATGAGTGATTCTAAATACCTTTAGGAGTACTATTATCTTTGTTTACCAGTGATTTTGAAGTATTTAAGTGCATTTTCATAGCACAGACTACCTAGATAATTACACAGGGAACACATTGACAACCCTGTGATGTATTTACACAGTTCACCACCCTACCTGAGATACCTTTGATATATGGCCTTTAAGAAAATGAAGAATAGGAAGTCCTGTAGGAAAGGTTGTTAACCTTTGAACTCTGGGTGTGTAAGAACCCTGATTGCTCTCAAAACAATGAGGCCGCAATCTACAGGTATGCAGGGGACAGTTTAGGAGGTAGGGGGGTGAACACTCAAATGAGAGACTGTTTGGTGGAGATATTCCCCTCCACATTTGGAGTTCCACTCAGCCATCAGTAAAACATAAGGACTTTATTTGGTGTTGGCTTGTTGCACATTTAGTCATATTGGCAATGGTTTTTCTCAGTTATTCCCTTTTGTATCATATTTTTCATTTCACCAGACTACTGTAAGAATATAAATGTAAATAGGCTGGGGCATTTTCAATAGATTGGTACATTCTGGTATATTTGCATAGGGATTCAGTAGACTTATTTACTACAACAAACAAACTATCTAACACTCTTTTACAGATACAAGTGGATGCTCTGATGACCAGATTGTTATAAAAGAGTTTTTTTTTTTTAGTGTTTTAGGAGATTTTAAGTCTAATAAAGAAATACAATGTAAACCGGTGTAATGATAGTTACTAAGGTATTTTAAGATTATGATATTCACATCTCTCCAGTAAGACTGCTGCTCCCCCTTCTGGTGGATGTTTGACCTTGAGGGGGGGAAAAAAACATTTGATACATGAGGAGGAATTGTTGGTGCGACCGTGACAATGACATTGCTGTTCATGTCCGTGATGTGTATTTATTTATAGTCTGCACCAGTACTTAGACACTTTATATTACCCCAACTGTTCATTTATGACCTTGAATCTGACTCATCAAGTAGAAGGTTTAAACACTTTGATGTAGATTTCCATGTTCCCTAATTTTTTTTCTTTCATCTAAGTGCTCTATGGTGCTCTCCTGCAGGGCAGAGTCCTCTTTGATAATTTGGTACAGTATATCATAATTATTATTATTATGAGATTTGAGTTATCGTGAAATTTGGACACTAATATACAATCAAGGTTTAGGTTGAGGGCTAATGATGAAATAGGAAAAAATGCACAAGCCATTTCCTCTTCCCCATATTTTTATATTGGACTCTTTTTTTTTAAAGTAGTTTAGTGTTGCAATCATGTTAGGTTTCAAACGTTTTACTAAATTGAATCGTTCTACTGATAACATGATCAGCAGTAAATAACACACCAATCAAATTCCTACGCACTGTACTGGTGATGAATCGATGAACCCTAACCCCCCCCCCCCCCCCCCCAACAGCTTGCACATGACTGGTTCGCTGTGATGACGTAAACGAGGGTATATATCTATCGACGCCCACATTCTTTTCCTCCCCAAACCCCGGCTGTTAGTGCTGTGTGAGTGCTTGTGTGCTCCTGAGCTTGCCTCGGCACACGTTATATAAAAAATCTAAAAAACAAAAAAAAATTTTAAAACCTTAAAAACTCCAAAAAATCATTTTTCTTTTTATAATAAAATCGGTGAAGCACGAGTCGCTTATCGTTGTTTGGACGGTACGATACGGGGATAACTAACTACATTTTTAAACCGACGTATGTTGCTAGGTAGCTGGTAAGCAAATCGTCTGCTAACGTTACTAGCTAAGTGGAAAGGCCTTGCTGCAGGCATTCAATTACGATACCTTTATCCGGTCTTATTAGCGACACGCTTTTAAGTGTACCGAACACGCTGAATCTCGTCAGTTAAAGTGTTTTAAATTTGAGCTGTTTTAGTGTCGCTACCTTTTACATTTTAGCATTTGAAGTGGCTAGCAGCGTTAACAAAAAGGCGTATTGAGCTGTTGGGCTAACGGCAAGAAGATCACTGAAACCAGCGAGTGAGATCTTCGCTAGAACGACCTGCAGAATTGACTGTTTTAAGCAACAACCACTGTATTTGACCCAATCTGTTTAACAAGATGAACCCCAGCGCTCCAAGTTATCCGATGGCTTCACTTTACGTTGGAGACCTCCACCAGGATGTGACCGAGGCCATGCTGTACGAGAAGTTTAGCCCCGCCGGTGCTATTCTCTCCATCCGTGTCTGTAGGGATATGATAACACGTCGTTCCCTCGGATATGCCTATGTCAACTTCCAGCAACCTGCTGACGGTAAGTTCTGTTTGTCAATTGTTACGATTCATTGTTAAGGTCTATTGTATGTTTGTGTGTTTTAATGTTAGAGAGTATAACTAACGTTAGCTTAACTGTGCTAACATGCTTGTTAGCAAGCCATTAAACCTTACGCGTGGCATGAACGTGCTGCGTGCGCATACTGCAGTATGTTAGCCTGCTAGCTTGATAGGGTTATGTTGGCCTCTAGCTAGCTTAACGTGGATGTCTCCAGAGGCCTACATAAGTGGCGTTAGGTAGCTAGCTTGTCGAGTTAGCCTGCCTACTGTAAAGATGGTCGACTGTCGAAATGAACATTGTTTTTTAACTGAATCATTGGTTTAAGCTGATGCATGATGCTTTTTCTCAGTGACCTGAGGTTATATTTTATTATCTAAAACGCAATACGTAATGGTACAAACTGACGGCCATGTGCGAAGACATTTCATGGAATACGCCATGTGTGTGCGGTTACATGACGCACAGTATGGCGCAGCGATGCCACAGCGAAGGCGTTTGCAAAACGCGATAAATAAAAGTTGCCTACCTACCACTGCAAACCTCGCCTAGCCGTTATCATACAAATGTAAGCAAATGGTCTGTTAAGTCAATCGAACAGGGGGTTGTGGAACCGATTTGTCTGACTGCGCAAATTGGGTGGGGCGTCGTGTCTTTTTCAGATAAACATAAGGCATACTTAATCATCCTCAACAGCAGAATATGAATATTGAACCTAGGGGCTCTAAACACATTGTAATCGACATATTCTTGATTTGGGCATTTCATTGCTGCTGATAAATAACTATTTAATTCCTAATATGAATATCTTACCCAAAGCTTTAAGAAAGGTGCAAAATGGTAACCTTGTAAGGTCAGTCTTGGTACTCTGTATTACAATTTATTTGGATTTTGCTTGTTCCTACAGCTGAGCGTGCATTGGACACCATGAACTTTGACGTAATTAAAGGCAGACCTGTCCGCATCATGTGGTCCCAGCGTGATCCTTCTCTGAGAAAGAGTGGAGTTGGCAACATCTTCATCAAGAATCTGGACAAGTCCATTGACAACAAGGCCCTCTATGACACATTTTCAGCTTTTGGCAACATCCTGTCTTGCAAGGTGAGTTACTTGGGTCTTAAGAATGTTGAAAAATCTGATATTGGTTGGCCAGAGTCCTTATATTTTACTTGCTTGGCTTGTAGGTTAACACATTTGAAAATGTCTTTGCTTTCTAATCTCATTTTAAAGGTGGTTTGTGATGAGAATGGCTCGAAAGGCTATGGTTTTGTGCACTTTGAGACTCAAGAGGCAGCAGAGCGGGCCATTGAGAAAATGAATGGCATGCTGCTCAATGATCGCAAAGTGTAAGTGTGTTGAATTAGTATTTTGTTTAAATGCATGTGTTCGAGGTACTACTATTACTTGGATCTTGGGTAAGTTGTAATAACATGCATCAGGATTGTTCTGTGTTCACTTGCTGTGTGTTCCATGTTGCCTAACCTTGATTAAAAAAAAAAAAAACTACATATATATCTCCATATCCATCCTCTAATGCAGGGGTGCCTAAATTCTTTCTTGTCAAGGGCCAAATATTAATCGGAGTGGAGGGCCGAGGGCCAAAACTAAATTTTTCATGTGAGGTCAAGCCCCATTACATTGAAATGTATTCAATTTGTACCCAATTAACATTGACACTAATATACATACCTGCAAACTCAGAATGAGGTGACAAACCAAACCCCTGTGTGTCTGGCGGTATCCTCCCCAAGACTTTTTTGTGATTTTAACATGCCAATTAAGCATTCTGGTATACTCCAAGAAGAAAATAATGGGTAAAGATAACATTTGCTTCAGGTAAAAAAAAAAACTTTTATTAGCATATCATACTACATTAATATAATCTATTTAGGACATACACAGGAAAGATGTTAAAATCCCTGTGCCGTAGGTATATAATGGCCAATCAACAAACAGCCATTTACAAAAGGCTCATAAACATGATGGCAGGCAACAAGAGTGACTACTGATGTTTCGATAGATGGAAATACTCCCGTTATTTTCTATTTGTATCCGTAAAAGAGAAAAATATAAGTTACGTGTAAGCTGTGCCCTGGAGACAAGCGCCTCTCTACTGCACTTGGCTCCACAAAAGCTACCTCCACAAACATTTGTTACGCGAACACGAACAGGTGAAACTTTAGCGAGAGAGCGTCATGCCTCGACCTCAACTCAGATCGAGTATCTTAAATCACCATTCAATTTGAAGCTTGCACATTAACTACTGGCTGTTTTCATATTTCATATCAACACTCTTTGCACACACATAAGTAAGGTACTTACAGTTGGCAACTGCTAGCTATGAACTCTTGTTGAGATAAGTGATTTTGAACTCATGAATATGAACTAGTTCATATGAAGTTTCACAGGCACCCTGAGGGTTTCTACTTTTTCCCATTATAATGTTAAAGTTAAATCGAGGAGACTATAACAACAGCTAGATAACGAGCTATCATTTCATGCAAACGGAGCTCTTCCATTTAAATCGTTATTAAAAGTTTCCTTAGCTAGTTAGCTAAATAGCATAGCAACTAGATAACCATAGATATGGATCTGTATTAACAAAAGGACAATAGCGCCCCCCCTTGACCCATCTAAAACAATGTTAAAACTGTGGCCAAGCAGTGAACTGCAACCAGTCTGGGTTAAATATGACGTTGAAACAGAGAACCTGTTCAAAATGGGTTAAAATGCTGTCTAATGAATGACGTTCTGACTCTTATTCTGACCAGAGTGCGGGCCAAAAAAAAATCCTGCGCGAGCCACATTTGGCCCGCGGGCCCCAAATTGGGCAGCCCTGCTCTAATGCGTCTTGCAAATACATGTTTCCTCTCATGTTGCTATTGTGCATGACTGATCTTATTCTGGAAATGATGCTCCCGCAGGTTTGTAGGCCGATTCAAATCTCGCAAGGAGCGCGAGGCAGAGCTTGGTGCCAGGGCCAAGGAGTTCACGAATGTTTACATCAAAAACTTTGGCGACGACATGAATGATGAGAAATTAAGGGAGGTCTTCAAAGCATATGGTGAGCAAAATGTTCTGGTAGAGCAAAAGAATAAACAGACATTAAAAATGTCTCACTAACACTTGTACTTGAAGCAGGCCAACCGACTTAAAGTTGGTCTGAGATGCCTGTTTATAAATGTGTTGAAAATCTCTTGTAAGGATATCATTTTCCTTGTGGCCTTTGGAAATCTTGTTTGATGCGATGTACATGAGATGTAACCATTACTGTAAGTGAGACGCAAAGATAACTGAAGCACTTTGGCAAGTGATGAACAGTGATATAGGATCAGTTTTGTATCCAGTTTCAATACGTAAACAATTTTTTTGTTGTTGTTGAAAACCACATTTTACTGGACAACTGACATTCTCTGTTCATAAACCTGGTTCTTATAGGCAGTACACCCATTTTTCCCCATAACATGATTTCAGTGATGTTGTTTAACAGTCATGATTCAAACAAAATGGTGGGATTGTGAGCAATCTCTGAAGTATGTGAGGGAGCCTGTTTTCCATCTTTTTCAACATTGTATTGAGAAGTTGTTTTGAGGTTATGTTTTTATTGTATGCATACTTGCAGCTTTGTCAAATTCAGTGTCTCCTTGTCAGTGGACCACACTGGCCAAAATGGCTGCTACAGTATTGAGAAGCCCATGGGCTCCATGTCCTGTAGTGGGGCGCTGGAGATAGATGGAGCTACTGACATGCTTCCTGCTGTCTGTATGAAGAGGAATGAGGAAGATGATGGATGAATGCTATTGATGTATTGAGGGTGGTGCTGATGGTCATTCTTCTCCTACCTAGGCACTTCCATGAGCATTCGAGTAATGACTGATGATAGTGGCAAGTCCAGAGGCTTTGGCTTTGTCAGCTTTGAGAGACACGAGGATGCCCAGAGGGTGAGTCTTAATGTCCTCTTTTCCTTGTCCTTTTCTCAGGTGCGGGTTTTGGCACTTGGGAAAAGTTTTTAATCTTGGCACTGCATGCAATCATGTATTATGGGAGTTGTGTATGATGACCTTGACCACTCAGTGGTACTGTCAAAAGAGGAAGTTGGGAGTTGAATGGTGTCTTTAGACCTTCATTGTTGAAGTGCTTGATTGTTCGTATGTTCTCCTCTGTTCCTTTGCCAAGGCTGTGGATGAGATGAACGGGAAAGAGTTGAACGGGAAGCTCATCTATGTGGGACGGGCCCAGAAGAAAGTGGAACGGCAGACAGAGCTTAAACGCAAGTTTGAGCAGATGAAGCAGGACCGGATGACACGCTACCAGGTACAGTCACATAACAACTCATCTCCTCGGACCCTGCTGCCTTACATGTTTTTTGTACAACATTGTATTGAGAAGTTGTTGAGTGTGAGTGTGTTTCTATTGTATGCATACTTGCAGCTTTGTCAAATTCAGTGTCTCCTTGTCAGTGGACCACACTGGCCAAAATGGCTGCTACAGTATTGAGAAGCCCATGGGCTCCACGTCCTTTGTAGTGGGGTGCTGGAGATAGATGGAGCTACTGACATGCTTCCTGCTGTCTGTATGAAGAGGAATGAGGAAGATGATGAATGAATGCGATTGATGTGTTGAGGGTGAAGATGACTGCTGGCGTGAGACTCATTTTCTGGGGGGGTTTTATATTGCTTCAGGGCGTCAACCTTTACGTGAAAAATCTTGATGATGGCATTGATGATGAGCGTCTGCGCAAGGAGTTCACTCCATTCGGTACCATCACCAGTGCGAAGGTATGAGCATTTATATGTTCATGTGTTATTTCTGGGTGAAGTATGTCAAGCATATATTCTGTCTGTGGCAATATCTGCAGCCCAGCCCTATTAAACAAGCCCTTTCTTCTCTTGCTTTAGGTCATGATGGAGGGTGGCCGAAGCAAAGGCTTTGGTTTCGTGTGTTTCTCCTCTCCTGAAGAGGCCACTAAAGCTGTGACTGAGATGAACGGACGCATCGTCGCCACCAAGCCGCTCTACGTGGCACTGGCACAGCGCAAGGAGGAGCGCCAGGCCCACCTCACCAATCAGTACATGCAGAGGATGGCCAGCGTGCGCACCGTGCCAAACCCAGTCATCAACCCTTACCAGCCCGCCCCGCCATCCGGCTATTTCATGGCCGCCATTCCACAGGTAAAGGCCATGAGATCTATCTATCTATGAAATATAGAGCAAATCAGGCACTCCTGCTGAATGCCTCTGAGTCTTCCTGTTCTGTGTTTACGGCAACTATTCTAAAACTGACCCAACAGTGTTAAAATGTCTTCTCCTGCTTTTGTAGGCTCAGAACAGAGCTGCGTACTACCCCACCAGCCAGCTGGCCCAGCTAAGACCCAGCCCCCGCTGGACAACACAGGGAGTCAGACCACAGCGTGAGTTTCAGGCACATCCCCCCCAAGAATCTCACTTGAGTCAACAACTAGTAACGCATGTGAAACTGTCTTAGACCAGGGAGGTGCTAGGTTTTTAAATGCCAGCTTCTTTTCCTGTCTGCAGACTTCCAGAATATGCCAGGCACCATGAGGGCCCAGGCCCCACGGCCCCAGACCTTCAGCACTATGAGGCCTACCTCCCAGGTGCCGCGCATGGTGTCCACACAGCGTGTTGGTGAGGGTCCCATGTCTGTTAAAGGCTCCATTGCACCCAACCATATGGTGAACGGGAAACCGATAAATATGTGAAAAATATAAAGTTCTGCCTTGGATAGTTATGTACTACTACCTTTTTTAAGTGTCTAAAACAGTTCATCCCTCCAGGCCAGCCGATGGGTCCTCGCCCTACTGCTGCTGCGGCGGCGGCGGCTGCAGCCCCGGGGGTGCGTGGTGTGCCCCAGTACAAGTACGCCCCTGGAGTGCGCAACCCCCAGCAGCACATGAACACGCAACCACAGGTCGCCATGCAGCAGGTACATACTGAAGATGTTCAGTTTAAGGGATGTTCTTCTTAATTGTGGGTTGGGGGAGGTCAGTGGTTCTGTAAGTTATTGGCTCTCTGTTGGGCAATATGGCTCTTTCCTCTTTACGTGATGTGCTTACAGTGAGATGATGGTCCCTTGATTTCTGGTGTTAAACTCTCATGGTGTTTTTGAAATCTAAGCATTTTCTCTGGTTTTCCCTGCAGCCTGCCGTCCATGTGCAGGGCCAGGAGCCCCTGACCGCCTCCATGCTGGCTGCCGCCCCTCCACAGGAGCAGAAGCAGATGCTTGGTGAGTGGAGCTCCAGGTTACTCTGTCATGGTAGACTATGTGAGGAGCTATGCATAGAAGAACCAGGGGCTAAACCAGTTTCTCCTGTCCGCAGGTGAGCGTCTCTTCCCAATGATCCAGAACATGCACCCAACCCTGGCTGGAAAGATCACTGGCATGCTGTTGGAGATTGATAACTCTGAGCTGCTCCACATGCTGGAATCTCCAGAGTCCCTGCGCTCTAAGGTCAGTTAAGCTAATGGGGTCTTCTTTACTAGCTGACTTAAATGGTTCATTTTGACCGGTTATTGTCCAGCTTTTTTCAGTATTTATTGTTGTGTTTTTAACTTTGGCCTTGCACTTTGCCTTAGGTTGATGAGGCCGTGGCTGTGCTTCAAGCTCACCAGGCTAAAGAGGCAGCCACGAAACCGCCCAACTCTGCTGGTGTCCCAAGTGTCTAAGCCAAGGTAAGGAGCCCAACTGTCCTTTTTTTTTTTTTTTACTGAGTTGATACGAGTCATAATTTCCCTGGAAAACCCATTTTGCTCTTTTCTCTTGTTATAGGAATGGGGAACCTTGAGAAACTTGCTTCACCGATGAAAAAAAATTAAACATTGAAAAAATGAAAACACACAAAACATTGAAAAAATATCTTAAAACATTTTAAAAAAAGGAAAGGAAACTAGGTCTGCCAGGTCTGGAGATGAGAACGCTAGGCCTTGTTTATTTTAAAAAATGGAGAAAAAAAACTGAAAAATTTTAAAACATAAAAACTGAAAAATCTGCGGAGTATTCCAGAAAATGGGTTGGTGACCCAGAAGCATTCCTTCCTTTTATTCCTTTTACTTTGAAGGCCAAGAGCATCGGCTCTGAGTGGACAGGAGAGGGCTGTAAACTTGGCATTGTGAAGTTTATCCTGAATTAAAAATTGCTTGCTGAAATAAAACCTATTAAAACATGTTTGGAAGGGTATTTTTTTCTTATTGCGCATGTTCACACTACAAAGGTACATTGACATGTAGTCTGCTTTATTGTAGTTTACTGGCATGTGGGTCTTGATTTGGCCCCTGATGACAGAGACATGCGTTCTGGGTCTGTTAAGACTGCAGCGGTGCGGTCTATAAGCCAAGATTGACCTAGATCCCTCAGAGGCTCTGTCATCAAAGCTGGAACTGCTGTCACGAACTTGTTGCAGCTGTAGAACTTTAGCGATATATTATGGAATGAAGTCAGTTAACCGTGTGGATGGTGCTACTGTAAAATAATATTGGGCCTAATTCTCGATCATTTTCTGAAATTTTGAAAGGTTTCTTACGGACTTCGGAAAAACAATGTAGGCAAAAGACCTCCGCTGCATTCTTGCACGCTTGAAAATGTGTTCATAAGCAGCAGAAGTCTTCTGAGCTGTCTACCCCGGAAGCGCTTTCTTAAGATGAACGCGCGTTCATGTGCACCTGGATTTGCATACATACACGCCCCGCCAGCTCCTTATGGGCACGCAACAGCAGTAACGTGTTTATTCGGAATCGACAGACCCTGCGTTCCAAAGGGCTTAAAATGCCTCCTTCCTTCCTATTCAGAGAGCAAGCAGTGTCCCATTGTGCTTAAACCTTGAGGTCCGCTTTAGTCAGAGACCTTGAAATATGTCACATAACGGTCGTTTTTCAAGAGAGCGTCTGAGCTTCCTTGATGCCCTAATGGCGGCATTTATTACCCACAACTCTGTGCGCCATTCTCTAACTGGAGCTTTTCGTTTTATTCTATGGAAAGCCAAAAATGACATAATTAAAAATAAATACATATGTAAAAATGTGAGTCATAAATAAATAAAATGACTAAAAATGCACCAAAGAAAAGCATTAGAAAAAATATATCATGCAGTTATGTGAATGGAAATGGAAAATGAGTCCTTTTTATTTACTGTTACATTTATTTACGCTTACATTTATTCCCAAATACATTTCTTCCTCCTTTTATTTTTCTATTTATTTACACATTTTTTACCGTACTATTTCCCGTACCGTATTTATTTCTTCTCGCGCCTTTTTACATTTCTTTCTCCTACATTTACATTTCTGGCTGCATTTATTTCTGGCTGCATTTATTTCCGTATTCATTCTTGTCTCAGTATGCAAATGAGGTGGGCTATCATTGGCCAGCGCACCGTGTCGCTCATTGGTCTCGCTAGGCCTCTGGCCTAAGTGTTGGTGAGAACTGAGAAGCTGTGTGGAGAGATCGGAAGAGATTGAAAGCTATTTTGATGCAATTTGAATCACAGTTTTTTTTTAATGAATCCACCGATCACTTGGAGTATGGTGGCGAGGGAGCTTCGAGGCTTCGCAGAGATGGCTGAGCGTAATAGGATGTCTATGTGGCTGAGACCTTGACTCCAGATTTCTTACCCTGCTCGCTCGCTACAATACGCCATACTCAAACGAAGATACCCGCTACCTGTTGTGCAGTGGGATGTAGCAACAAAATAGGGGACGCAAACGTCTCATTTTATAGCTTTGGTGTATAGTACTTTCATTGTAGATGCACGACAGTTCATTTCCACGAGGGATCAATAAAGAGACTATCTATCAACTTTTTGAGAAAGTTAAAGAGCTGCACACATTGCCTTAGAGTTATTACAATCCTCACGTTATGTGTGGCCTGATTTCATGGGTTTGGGTGACAAATCCAGCGATTTTTTTTCTCACTTGTCATTAGGGGGAATATTGTGTTGACAAAGCTCTGCAAAAGCTATCACGTCCTGCAGTTCACGTTACAACCGAGCTGACGAGAGCGGACAAGGATCTCAACTGCTGATGTGCACTGGTTGTGGTTAACTTGCTTAGCTTCTGTTAGCTAAACTAACGGTGCACTGTTTAACTTGGTTAGCTTCCGTTAGCTAAACTAACTGTGCACTGCTTAGCTTCCGTTAGCTAAACAAACTGAACCATGGCAAGCAAAACGATAAACCTCATACGTTAAGGTTGACAGCTTGGGTATGATCAGTGTGTGTGAAGGTGATATGTGTGTGTGAAGGTGACTAACGTGAGTTAGCTGGTTAGCTTGCATAGCTTTGGTTATAAGAATACAGAGCTAGGGGAGAGTGGGGTAAGCAGCTCGACCAATGAGAGAGACGGTGCGCTGGCCAATGATAGCCCACCTCATTTGCATACTGAGACAAGAATGAATACGGAAATAAATGCAGCCAGAAATGTAAATGTAGGAGAAAGAAATGTAAAAAGGCGCGAGAAGAAATAAATACGGTACGGGAAATAGTACGGTAAAAAATGTGTAAATAAATAGAAAAATAAAAGGAGGAAGAAATGTATTTGGGAATAAATGTAAGCGTAAATAAATGTAACAGTAAATAAAAAGGACTAATTTTCCATTTCCATTCACATAACTGCATGATATATTTTTTCTAATGCTTTTCTTTGGTGTATTTTTAGTCATTTTATTTATTTATGACTCACATTTTTACATATGTATTTATTTTTAATTATGTCATTTTTGGCTTTCCATATTATTCAGCTCAGTAATTTTTCTAAATCTATCTGTCTGCAATACCGCTCTCGGCCTCTACGCAACTTCGGCGGTCTCACACTTGCCAGTAGAAGAAAGCACACGCGAGGATTGACTGGTAATGCAACACTATACAGGACTGGAAGCAATGTTCCCTCATTTTTTTCAGCACTGAGCAAATATTTTTTTATTCTGAGCGCACATTTCAGCGCTGTGAGCAATTCGTAAACCACGCGACCTGACGAAAAAGACCATGAGCCCGGTTAGCCATAGGTTTCCAAAGAGATGACAGCAATCGATCAATATGTCTACAAGGCAGGCACGGCGCCAGAAATTCAGCTTCGGGTGGGCCATAACATTTTTGGGTGGCACTTCATAAACAAAACGTCGTCAAAAACATGTTGACCCAATAACGTGTCTGATTGTCACTGCAAGTCTAGGTGGCACTGCGGCCCGAATCTATTTTCAAGCATCACGCGACTCTTCCATCACTTTGAAGACTTCTACAATGTTTCAAAACAAAACCATATGAGCCCAAGTAAATGTGCCACAGCAGTGGGCAAAATGAATAACCAAACGTCCTACCTTAAAACGTTGTCTTGATAGCAGGACTTCTTGCGATTATTTCATTTTAATCCAGACACGGTTTAGCACAACCAGCACTGCTAGCGAGCCATTTTGATGATGTGCTCACATTTCACTGCTACTTCACATTTGTTTTCTTCCGTTTCTTCAGACATTAGCCTACCCACATCCAAAATGTGTCACATATAACATGTATGTATATGCTAATTATATTATTTAAACTATAAGGAGGTGTGACAAATCAATATCATCATATCAAATCCCACTACTACACACGTACTGAAAACACAACTGTTTGTTTACAGTACAGATCTCACGGGAGTAAACTGGAACTTTGTAACGTACCCCAGGCTAATTCTACGGGGTGCCTTACGAGACATAAAGGTTGCAGCTTCTCACAATAAGCAATAAGAGCAAGTTGATAATTATTGATAATTATTATCCAGAAAATCAAAGACGACACAGATACAGTTTGTTGAAATGAATTAGTTTTCTTTTTCATTCAGAATATTCCAAATACAATAAAATTTAGACAAGAAGGCTAAAAGACTTATTCACAGTTTATCATTGCTAGCAGCAGCTGGTCCTGAAGATCCGGATGGACCCTCGGTTGTGACAGTGACTTCACTGACTTTTGGCTCATTTTGTGGTTTGAGCGTTTGAAAGTATCGCAATAAAGTAGCCATAGGGCCTACTTGTTTGGCACTGAAATCAAACTACACCGAACCGAACTAAATCTGCACACAGGAGAAATACCAACTACCGAAAGCTCGACTGCTGCTCAGGTAGAACGCGGCAACACATTCAACTGACGCTAATGACAAGACTTGGTCCACGTCGCAACCGTCATAAGCATCCCTTTTTTTAATACAAATTATATCCACACAATTCGTACATGCTAACAATTTCTTTGATCGTAGACTTGGAAAATATAATACATTGTATAATCTTGTATATATATTTTTTCCTTCTTTGAAAGATTCGGGTGGGCCTGGCCAGAAATGGGCGGGCCCAGGCCCACCCAGGCCCACCCATGGCGCCGTGCCTGCTACAAGGTTGATATTTATTCAATATCCTTTATAATGGCTGACTTTGACTTGAACATTTCAATGATGGTGTTTTACCAGTCCGTTTAGTTGAACTTAAAGGATCTTTGGTTAAAAATAAATAAGGTTTAGGGAGGTTATGACTGGTTCACTGGTTATGAATGATAATGATATATATATATATATATATATTTATACAAAATAAAAGTATCCAAGGTGTTTAGTCAGTTCTCAGCAGGTACAACATTTAAGTGGAACTTCATTGAAAGAAAAATGCTAATGCAGTGCTTTACACTAAATATAGTAATTATGGTGTAATTTTTCTTAAAGGTAGCCTTTATAAATAATTTATAAATAAATAAATGCTTGGAGTGTGCCACAAATGTCAAGAAGTTGTACCAGATATGGAAAATGCTCACTTTTCAGCAACCACCTTTTTTCATTAACCATGAATTTGAATTTGTTGTATTGTTGACATGCGTCCCGGTGTTGTGCCCAATTCAGCACCCCCGGCGTCAGATACACCCCCTCGCCTATATACAGGTTAACCCAATTAAAAGCACTTACTTTTGAACCTATGAATTGCAAGAAAGGCTAGAATCATATGCAGCAGAAGCGTTTCCCTTACGTTGTTTTTGCGAAGTCGTGTAAGAAACATTTCTGAAGAATTACAGAAAATGATCGAGAATGAGGGCCATTGACTGGAAGTCTCTAGAAATCTGGCACCTCATTAAACGAAATTAAAAAGATTGAACGTGCGGTTCACAGACACCGGAATGAATGCGTTCACAGTAGCTATGGTTCATCAGGCAGTAATACAGTATGTTCAGTTCACGTTCACCCAAATTATGAACGAGTTCATGAACTTTCATTCAATAAACGCGTTCAGACGCAACACTGCAAATGAGAATAGTCTGGACTGCTGTATTTGCACAGACTAGACTCACTAGACTAGCGCAGCATCCTGGTGTAGTCCTTTATTTTATTTTATGACATCAAGATGCCTCGTAGAATCATGACTATGAATGTGAACGTAATTGTTAATGGCCCCGTTGGCCATCTTGTGGTTATTTGAGGAATCGCATTTGAGAAGACTCCGGCAAAGTTACCGCTGCTATTTTGCGTTCTGAAAGTCTTCTGAAGTTCAGAAGAAATCCCAGATGAGAAAACATTGGAGAATGGCAAATATTGTCCTAAATCCACCGAAGTGGAGTTCAGAAGAAAATCCTTCTTAAATTCTTCTCAACTGCATTCGAGAATGAGGCCCAATGTTACCAAGCTGTCTGAACAGATGTTATGTCAGCGAAATGTGAAAATAAGCCAGGAGTTAATCAATACGATTCAGAACTGATATAATAGTTTGTTGAGGGCTCCACTTTCTACCGCTGCATCCAAGTTAAATTTGGCGGGTGTCTTATTTGGATCAAAGCAGTTTAGTTCATTCTGGTCACGTTAAGTAGAATGCTTAGCACTAACGAATCAAGCTATTGAATTTTATATTTTTTTCAGTTGGAAACTTTGGAAATATAAGAATGAGTACTAGTGCAGTATAAGGCTTTAAATTATATTGCGTATATATCTGTGTATATTATATATAAATATCAGTTGGCTTTCATCAGTGACAACTGCTCTACAGAAGTCATTTGTTTGACTTTCATGCAGAGTGCCTTAACTAGTGGGGCAGATAACAGCAATTTTTCACAGACATTGTGCAAAATGTCATGCAAGCACCACATTTGGCACAGTGGTTCCCAAGGGTCTACTCACTAAATCTGCCTGACATGCCATTAAAAAAATTCAAGACGGTAACCATTTTTCAAAATGGACGCTGAATGCCGGAAATAGTTTTGCTCATAGAAATGAGGGTAACACACAGAGGGTCTCTGTGTGTGGGGGAGTATGCCATGCTCCAGATGAAAAGGTCATGATGTCAACAAACCAGACTGGATTGATTGATGAAGCCATTTTTTTTTTTTTTAAAGGAGTGATTGTCGGCACTACCATGGCACACTGGTGACAATAACTGCTGTGAAACTCAGCATGGGGTTCAATGTCTGCTAAGAAAGAGTGCATCTCATACTTAGTGTCCCAAATGTTGCTTAACCTACCCCAACCGCACCTGAATTGTCATGAGGTGCCAGCGCAGGAGAGCCAAGGATACTCACACCTGAAGGAAGAGTTTAGGTGGCTAGAGGAGGTGTCTGTCAATGAGAGTGTGGTGATACTCTCAGTATCACATGGTCAGCCAACATAGATGCCATATACAAGAAGGGTCAGAGCCGACTCTACTTCCTGAGGAGGCTGAGGTCCTTCAATGTCTGCTGTGGTGTGCTCGGGAGGCAGCATAAAGAAGAGGGATGCAGGGCACCTTGACAGGCTGGTGAGAAAGGCAGGAGCTGTTGTTGGCACTGAGCTGGACTGCCTAACAACAGTGGCTGAGAGGAGGGCCCTGAGTAGCCTGCTGACCATCTTGGACGATGACCACCACCCACTGTACAGTACTTTCAATAGACAGAGGAGCATCTTAAGTGGCAGACTCCTGTCACTGTCATGCTTATCAGACAGGCTGAGGAAGTCCTTTGTCCCCAGGGCCATACAGCTGTACAACGCCCCGCAGAAGGGGAGGGGGAGGGAGATGGACTTCTCTGCATGAGTCTATCTCACTCAGCCCTCCCCTTCTCATCTCACTTTATTCCATCCCACTGCCCATCCTTTTTTACTGGCTACACTAGCCCCTTGGACAGTCTTTACTTTGTTTTTTACTATTTATATCTCTTTGCACTATCCTCACACACACAAGCACAGGACTCTTTGCACTATCCACACATGCACATGAACACTCTTGCACTGCTCCACTACTTTCCACTACTTTTAACACTGTCTCAAGTAATGCACACTGCTATATAGGGCCAGACCTATCCTGTACCTGTAAACACCCCACTCCCTGTGTACATGTTCTCCCTATGTGTATTGTGTGTATTGTATTTATTGTATTGTGTTTTTTGTGATTCATATATGTATGTTTGTGTGTTAAATGTAAGCTACTGGATGACCTTAATTTCCCTCGGGATCAATAAAGTATCCATCTATCTATCTAGGCAGCACAGAAGAGGAGCCAGCCTTTTGAAGTGAGCATGACATCACTGTTGGCTTTAATACGAGACCAGGCTCACTCTGTTGCAACCATCAAACATGACATGGGGAAGATTCGAGAAACAGTGGCATACCTCAACCCAGGGCAGACCCCGGTCATAGCTGCTGACCAACCACTGTTTGCACTAGCAAAACAAGTCAAGTGGCAGTAGCCTGAGTATGGAGAGGACAAATTTGTTATCATGTTTGGGGGACTTAACATAGAGAAGGCTGCGCTTGGTTAAACACTACTGGAACACAGTGGCTGGACCAGTGCTCTTGCTGAAGCAGGGATGACTGCATCTGGTACAGCTGAGTCATTCCTGACTGTGTCAAGTCACCAGGACAAGATTGGCCCACCAGATCACAGCATGCAGCCTGTATAAACTGAAGAAAAAAGCCTACCAACACTACTGCTCTGAGGAGTCTAGCAGACCAACGCTAACCTTTGAAGACTGGTGTGATCAGCGGAGACCTTAGAGTCCACAGTTCCAGTTTTGGGATCTGGTTTTGGACATGGAGTTGGTTGTGCTCCTGTTGATACGCTCCTTCAGGGAAGGAAACTTCAACCTTTACCGTGAAGCACTCTCAGAACTGATCCCCCATTTATTTGCGAATAACAATGTGAATTATGGTTTCCAGTTCACTTCAGAGACATAATGACTCTTGAGAAGCAGCATCAAGACGTAGCCAGAGAGTTTCACAAAGGAAACTTTGTTGTCCACAAGTCCAAAAGAGACTTCTCTGCCATGACCATTGACCAAGCCCATGAACAGAACAATGCAGCCATCAAGGGTGATGGAGGAGCCATTGGACTTACGGAGGACACAGGGGCACTTCGGAGATGGATGGTGGCATCTGGTATCTACATATGAGGCCATTTCTGGTGTGAAAGACGCAACCATCAGCACCAAACACCATGAACAGACCTTAAGTGCTCAGACATCTTTCCTTGAGAGGGTGGAGGCACTGTTCAGGGTGATAAAAGAGATGAGCAACCCTTTCCAAGAAGAGTCTGCTAATTTGCTGGTGCTGGACACAAAGAACATTGCAGTTCCAGCACAAGCTGAACTGGTTGGTATAGTCATCATGAGAGAGGCAAGGAGAAGTTCCAGTCATTTATGGAGGCCTTGGAGAATGAAGAAGGCACATTCTATCAGCCAATCAAGAAGAACAATGCTTCTGTTTTCAAGCACGAGCAGGCAACCAGTAGTGAGGGCAACATCCAATCTACAATGCAATAGTTCCAGTCAGGTTGATATAAGTGAGGGAGAGTCAAGAGGAGAAACATGTTTGGTCCTTGCGTGGCAATTTTGGCTGTTATCTAGTTAGCTCACTTGTTTTAGACGTAAACTTCATAATGCATTATAAGTATAACCCCATAATGCATTATAACCCCATACTGCCGTAAAAGGCTCTGAGCTTCTGCATTATCAGCATTTCTATACAATACCTGACATCTCAACCATCTATATCTAAAGTGAATAGCAACTGATTTGTAGTAGAATTACGTGTGTTAGTGTTTTGAAAAGAACAGAGCAATTTAAGATGCTCCCGGAGAGAGGCGTGTTATGTAGTGCAAGGGTGGATAAGAAGTTTATCACCCATAGCACACTTCTGCTCGTCCACCTCCCTACTATGCTCATAATGTGTAATGTGTTAGAGAATCGCTAGGGGGCACAACAGCCATCGGTTTTCTTTTTACCATATATAAAATGTGTAAGGGATTTGAAGTCATGTGGAATAAAACATTGGCTATAACGGCTTATATTTAGTCACCATTATGTGAGTGAAATTTGTTTGTGAATTCATCAGTGCTTACTGAAGTTGAATTATATTCCTCATTATCCTCTACAAGTGGGTGGGCCTGTGTTATTGTTGCTGCATCATGCTAAAATGCCAAATGTGTTAATCTTGCTCTTTTTGGTGGCTGTAGTTGACAATCTTAAATTCTACTCTCTCAGTCTGGATGTCAGATTTTCAGAGCCAGATGACCCTTGATACCGGAGGAGAGTACATGCAGAGGGCAGCACTGGCTCTAAGATAGCCGTCTTCAGAGCTACAATTTGCCACTGTTTTTCTTCTTTTCACTCTATCATGAACATATGTCACCTTCTGTTTCAGAGATCATGTTTGGTATATTGTTTTAATTTACATTGGCTTTGAATAAGCATACAGATTATTCTCCAAGAGTTGCAAGTAGTAATCAAGAGGGAGGTTGATATTTTTAACCAGTGTGATCTATGTTTAGCAATCTGTGGTATGTTGACAAGAAAAAGAAAGAAAACAGGATTTATAAACCCCACCAGCCCTTTTCCATATAACGACATTTACACAAGGAGTTTGACAAGCATTTGTCTTTATTTAGTTGTATGGTATGTCTTTAGGAGCCGTGAGGTCTTGATATTCATCACCTTGCAAGTCAACTAAATTAATCAGGAAAGCGGGCTGTGTGAAATGTTATCACGGTGAGTCACTAGTAACTACTCCGCCTGCGCATTCAGTGGCGCAAGTCAGTGGGGATAATTCCCACTGGACCGTGAATTCTTGATTAAGTCACAAACATTATTTCCACGTTAACAGGAGGGGAGCATTGGTCGCTGCTTGTGACTGGCTGAATTGTTTAAGACAGGAAGAACAGTCATATGTGTAGGCCCCACCACAGCTCACATAGTGTCAGGGTTACACTAATGGGAGACAGGTGGTCACACTGCATAAAACACAGGGAGCTGAGCACTCTGACTCATGCTGCTCACTCTCTTTGTCTCTCGTTTCCACTGCCTCTCTTTAGTCTGGCTCCCTTTCCCTGTTACTGCCTCTCTCTTTCCATCTACTCCCCTTCCCTTAAAGGTACTTTCAAGATAACCTCCTATATCAATGAAACTTAAGTATTCAAATGAAATAAGATCCTTAATGTGATTGTGTATATATTTTTTGGAAAACGTGTTTCACTTCTACCCCAAGTAATGTTTTACAGCCACATCTGTTTTTCAAACCCCCACACACTCCTCCGACAGCAATGTTTGTGGTTAAGGCTGTTGCCATAGTTGTAAAACATGCTGATGCATTCAACCAATGAAATGGGCACATTTATTCATTCATGGTTTCAATTATTACACTGTCAGCTTTTTGTTTCTTTACAAGGAAAGAAAAAAGTTGATTATGTCCAGCAACATATGACATCCTCCAAATAATTCCTCCAAATATGTTTTATGTATTTTGCATATGTTTTGAAAATGTTGTCATTAAATGTATACATTAATAAATTGAAGATGTATTTCCTAGACTTAGAAGCTTTTTATTCAAATTTGTTTGTACACAAACCTGTTTGTTGACAAGTCTTGACAAAACCAATTTATGACATCTGCCTAAACAAACTGTTGGCAGCTCATGTTAAAAGCATGTTTTATGAAAACATATAGATATGTATTGACTGATTTGAGGCATGACTTGACTTAAGAAATCAGTCTTCTCCATGAAGTACTAAAGCTATGTATCTTATCTTTTTTATGAGCTAGAGTTATACACATAGCCCTAACCATCTGCTAGCATTTCATTATTTCCTGTTCAGAACATGATGTTCGAACACTTAAACTGGAGTTGGAGTACAGTCCAGGCCTTATCCGTGTCCAACTACACAATGCTCTCTATTGGCTCACTTCCTCCCCACTCCTATTTTCAGTTGCCCAGCTCATTGTGTTTCCCTGTATGGAAATAGGAATACAATATTTCCATGGCCTGTGCTATGTGACATCACCTCAGTAATGGCAGTCTATCCTATTTCCTTTCCCATTATTCTGTCGGTCCTATTTGGACATATATTCACAAGAATGGGCAGCAGACTGCATTGGAGAGTCTGAGTGCAGACTTGTGCAGACCCATTCAGGCACTGAAAGGAAGAACTGCATGCTGTGGTCATTACAAACATACTGAACACTTCAGTTGGTTCGGATAACACTACAACTTCGCTTGCTTTAGATTTCCTGTAAATCCACAAACTGTTCCTCAGAGTTCAACCCCCTACGGTACAGCTAAAGCTAAGCTAAGTATATTTCAATAGTTAACTCCTAAAGATTTGTTAACTCGAGAAAAAACACAAATTATCACAAATTGATACAAAAATAAGTCATGTTTTGAACATTTTCCAAATGTATGTGGTCTTGTAAATAAGGGGGAAATTATACATGGAAAATGTGCACATGAATAGTTAAAATGTCAATGAAATGTCACTGCCTTGTCTTCTGTTCCCTAGCTGTCACTGGTTGTGCAATACCAGGTTCAGGTATATGCTGCATTGCTGAAGACAATTGTCTTTCTGTGGCCACTTTCGGCTCCACTGAAGCACCACACAGCCTCTGCTGTACTGATCCTCTGTGATCTCTGTTGCCATGGTGAAGGAAGGAAGGTAACTCACATGCATGGACATGTGGTTTCAACTCCAGCACTGAGCATGCCCAGAATCCACGTGATAAATAAATGTACTTAGTCTCACTGTAATGTATTCAAATGGGATAGAAAGCTTTTCAGTCGTGGAAATGTTGACCACTTCATGATATGATTTAATTGCAGATTAGTTATGACTGGTTATTGGTAAAACATTTGTATAACATATTAATATTAATATTAAGACACATACCGTCAAAATATGAATTCCACAATGGTGGCTAAATGGGTGGCTGATATGTTTTATTTTTACCCATATTGTCCAAAGTAAGGTATGAATATTGACACATTCTGCAAGATGTGTCAAATACATTGTCTTTTATAAGGTGCTTTACAGATAATCAAAGTGTGATATCCTCCCCCCCAAAATACTGACAAACTAATAAGGCCACAAATTTGCAGAGAACAACATGTTTTAGGGTCAGTCAACAAACTATGACTATCTGGATCTGAGCTCCAGTGCCCACTGTCTTTCAGTTTCAGTGGCAAACAATAAACTATTCTAATAGTTCTAGCCTGTAGGCTCCAAATCACCCCTCCATACTCCCATTATTGGAGGCATGTGTGAAACCTCATCCATCCATCTTCTATGTGTCTCTACTATGGCTGGTCAGTGATCAAATCTATGCAGTGTTGGTATCTAGGCTTGGTGTAGCCTAGGTTAATATGTTGATGTCTAGTTGTGTGTTAATGTGTGTTTTTAAAATGGAACTTCACAGACACTTCAATGCATCACTGAAATCAGAAGGTTTGGAATTCTGGTTGAAACAACAATATGGCCCATTTAGTTTGGTGCTGTTTGGCAGGGCTGTTGAGGCTATGTAGTGACTGTTTCCCTGAATAGCAGAAGGGCTGAAAAAGATTTGGTTATTGGTCAGACAATTAAAGACATCCTGCCTCATATTAGATTGGAAAATTACATTGATTGACACCATTGACGAGGTGAGTTTGTGTGTGTGTGTGTGTGTGTGTGTGTGTGTGTGTGTGTGTGTGTGTGTGTGTGTCTGAGAGAGAAAGAGAGAGAGAGAGAGAGAGTGAGAGAGCACGCTATCAATTGACTGCATATGTATGCTTTTTATCAGCTCTGTAAACTTTTGTAGATTAACACTCTTACTCGGTTTGTGAGTGTGGTTGAATACTAGCATAGAGAGTTGTTTGCTAAATGCCATTCATTAAACAGAGTAAACTAGGTAATCTGAAATAAATAAAGAGAAGGAAACAGCCACAGGAATTAAACACTTTCATTTTGTTCATTATCACGCGATAATACGAATTGTCCCTTGCCAATATGTGTTCTCGCGAGAGAAATGAACTAATTTGTAAAAGGGAATCGGAATCGGAGAGGGTGGTTTCTGTGAGTCAGAAGGCTTGCGGGACAGGGAGGTGGCGAAACGGTAGAAGTTTTGCGATTTTTTTTTTGTTACCTGCTGGTAAAACAAGCCGAATTTTAAAAAAAAATACATATTATTCGGACTGCTGTACGCGGCATCTTTTGTCCTAGGAATGAAATGCTGTTACACGGATGACTTAAAAGGTATGTTGGTTTAGCGTTACTGTCTATCGTGCTCCCACAGCTTGCAACAGAAAACGGCTAACCACTGAAGACTAGACTTCAGGTGAATAAAAGTTGACTAGCTAATGTTCATGTTTTTTTTTGCCGTAACTAGAAAGTTAACGTTATCCTTATCAAAGGTAATTTATGTGAGTATTTCTTCACATGCAGACAGCTCCCAGATGATGTTGTTTTCTTGGGACAAGCGTTGGTGGTTAACTAGCCTAACCGCTGATGTTCAAGTAAACACATTATTTAGGTAAGGACAGGTAGCTAGCCAGGTGAATCCGGTGAATGACCTCTCTTCTCAGTCTAGCAGACCATAGCTCTGCCGTTGTGGTACTTGACTTTGTTGGCCTCGGCAGAGGTGGGGGTAGATCTTGTGTTTACCAGCTAACAGCTCATGGTGCTTTGTTTATGTCGGACTACCACCTCGTAGTATCCTAACTTCACAAACTATTTAACAGGCTTTGCTGATTCTATGAGTAAGTATCACTCCCATGTCAAGGTTTATACCACAACCGGTTGTGATTTGTTATCATAGCCTGGCAGAAACTGTGGACGTGTCATTAACGTTACGCTAGAAACGCTACAAACATTAACGTTAGCTAACGTTATGTTGTTAACTTGAGATACACGGCACAGATTTCTAAAGATCTGTTAACATTACGAAATCTTAATGTTTACTTGTTGGATAGTTTGTTGGATACAGAGGTATCCCAAACCTAGTCACTGACGTTTGGTAACGTTAGATCGCTAGCTAGCCAGCTAACGTTAACATTTTTTTTTTAACCTCCACCAGCTTGCTGTCAGTTTAGCCAGCTAACGCGACTTAATATTTCGGTATGGTCATTACTTGAAGGGACTGTATGAAAAAAGGAATACTCGCTTTCAATAGTAATTTGCGTGGGTTTCATTCGTGCATCTGTTTTTGTAAGAAACCGTTTTAAGATGGCTACAACCTAAGACAATTAGCTATCGGACTAGGTAAACGAACGTTGCTGCTAGCAAGCTAGCCAAATAGATACCTAGCTATAACGTTAGTTTCAAACGATTGATGTTATCAAGTTGCTTTTGGGGTCGTTTCTCACCAACGGCTAGGCGGTTTTATGTCAGTATGTCCAACTTTGTGTATATGTTGGACATGTTGGGCTCAGCGCTTGCAAAAACGTTGTTCTTTTATACTAAGACTATTAAATAAACCACTTCAGATCTTGAGCTCAATTTTTGCCTCCTTCATGTTGCTTTTTCATAGCCTGAAAGTTGTCTGACGTGACGTTAAAGGTTAGGCCTAGGTATAACGCTATCTCGGAATGAAGATATCTAGATAGGAGAAGTTTAGTAATATAGTTTTCCAGGCAATCGCAGTTTGCTTTTATAAAGACTTTTTCGACATTAGCTAGCTGTCTAATTTGTACTGCATTTCTCTTGACATTTCAAAAGTATTGCAGTTATTGGTTTCTGAAAGTCTCGCTTAAGACCATTTTCTCGAAAACGTGTCATGTCAGCGTTAACGATTGAGGTTATAACGGAACGACATACCGCTTCTGAGCCATATTTAACTTGTTTGTTTTCAATCACTAACGCAGTTTCCTCGGCCGTGGTGGGCGTAATGATATTTTCTCACCTTCCCTCTCAACATATTGTTGGCCAAAAGGACGGATCAGTGTTAATGTCCCAAAGTCTGCACAGTAAAGCCTTAGGTCTGAACGACGGATGTTGAGGACGGGTGTGCCAATGGGATGCGTATATAACACAAGCTGATTGGAACTTGTTAGTTTCGATAACATTTTCTACATCCCTCTCTTAAGCCGAGGATTACCCTGAGTTAGATGTACTCTGAAGTGGTCATGCTCTGTTAGTATGGCATTCCACTCTTGATCTGTTTGCTGACCTTTAATCAGTCATGAATTTGTTGTTCTCCTTGTGGGGTCTGAAAACACTGAACCCTTTATACTTCCTTATGCATAATTCCCTTCCCAGATGAGCAGACTGATGGCCTTTTAAGCAAGGCAGAACTCCATACAGATAGGCCGTGTGTGTGTGTGTGTGTGTGTGTGTGTGTGTGTGTGTGCGAGACAGAGGGTACTCTTGTAGAGCTATCTCCAGACAGCTGGGGGGGGGGGGGGGGGTATTCCAAGAACGTGGTTTATTGACAAACCTGGGTTTGTTAACTTTGTGTGATTTAATAATAAAAGAGTCCTATGGCTTAATTTCCTTAGTAAATCAACCCCTTAGGCATCGTCTATTAGGAGGTTTACCTTCCTCTGAGTTACCTTACCCAGTTTACCATATGCTTACTCCGAGTTAACCCTCCCAGGTTTTTCACTTAACCACGTACTTGGAATTCCCAAACACACTCTGGTGTTTTGTTATTGTTGGGGGTTGAGAGTAGACACGCTCTGGTGTTTTGTTATTGTTGGGGGTTGTGGGTGGGGAATATCTCCCAACAACCAGCAGCTGAAGATGCATGGTGTCAACAATTATGTCCTATGTTTCACACCCCCTTTGTTCTTGTCTGAGGAATATAACACTTATTCACCTTAATATGCATCACGCAACTTATGTGGAAATATGTTTCCTTAAAGCTACTTCAGACCAGGCCCCAAAGGGGTGATTTTAGACTCCTGTAGATTGTACCATTCATCAGATCAGTGTCTGTTTGGAGAAACATTATGTTCACAGGGGCTCTCTAAGGTAGTCCATGTCTGCTGGGGTCAAGACCTTATTAGTGCCATCCTTGTTTTACACCACATGGTGTACTAAGCCTCCTGAGCAGAGCATGTTAAAACAGGCCTATGGCAGTCATCTGTGCAGCAACCTCTTATCTAATGTGCCTATGCTGTTCAACCTGGACAGTCTTGGTCCTGCACAGCTATTTGTGTAAGGCCAAGGGTTGACCTGGTGGACACTCGTGTCGTTTATTCCTGTTGCAACGTTCAGCGTGACGGTCATTTGTCAGACTCGGCCAATCATGATGGTTATTAACATGGATTTTAATTTTTTTTTAGTATGGCAGTTGCTTCAAGAACTCTTTCCTGATTGCCAATGGATGCCATGGCATTGTATCTCTGCATTGCGCTACCCTGGGGTGGGTTTGAGGTGTATCTTTTTTTCTGTATGCATGCACAGTTATTCTTGGTCTCAGAATTTTTAGGAAACCCAGATAGATCCCCAGGGAAAATATATTGTCTTCATATAATGTTTTTGTATTAAAATGCTTTCCAGGCAGTTTTCAGACTTCAAGAATGCCTGTGGCCTGCAGTCAGCCTAAAAGGTCATGGGTGAGTCTGGAATCCTTCTCAACAGGTGTATGATGATCTACTAGATCAGTGGACCTTGAACTGTGGACAGACACTTAAAAACCACACACCCCCTTGAAGAGGTGGACATCCTGAGGGCTCTTCTCCAAAGGGAGTCTAACCTACTCAGGTTTAAATTAGGGTTATCAAGGGAAGTGTTGATTATCCCTAATTGCCTAAATTGCTGTTAAACTGTACTATGACAGTGGTAAAGATGTTGATTTGTTTGTTACTTAATTGGAGTTTGTGGGCGTTTGAATTAGGGATGCAATGGTACAGTGGGCCTACAGTTTAGGGCTGAACGATTTGGGAAAATAATCTAATTGCGATTTTTCCACAAAATATTGCGATTTGATATGCAACTTTTTTTCCGTTTTATCCTTTTTTCCCCCCAACAAAACCTACTGAATGATTTAAAAATGACCAACATAATACTATATACTTTTAGTGTAAAATATTCTTTCCCACATTTTACATTTTTATTTAACTGCTCATTTCAGAAACAAATCGGTGGCTTTTCCACTGTGCATTTAAGTAATTTAAGCAAAGTCAAGTATAAACACAAGGCATGCACTTTTTAAAGTGGCCATATGCAGTAATTGTACTTCAGAGTTAGGGTTAGGATAAGCAGTTTTACCTTAAAATAACAGCTTTGAAAAAAATTGGGGCGCTACAATGACTTTTAATATGGAGAATCGCCTCTGTGCCATTGCCATACCAGGGTTCGTAGGCAAATGACTGCATTGTAGGTGTGCCTGAAGCCGCCCAGTTTTTACTGTCTGCCGAACTAGTAAGTAGATTATTTGCCGTCTTGTGTTGCACTTGCTTGATGTTTGACTGTGTTCGGACAGTTGTTGACTGACTAATTTGTCATACTGTCAAAGTAAGCACATTTCAAGAGATTTCGCTAGTTTGAGCCACTAGCATCTCGTTAGCGATTAGCAATTGATCCGTTATGCTGTTTTAATCACTGTGTGCAAATCTTTTTTTTTTTTTTTTACACCACGTTGTAATCGCGGACGTTGCGGTTAGAAAATCGCGTTTTACCATATCGCGATTTAATCGCAATTGCAATTAATCGTTCAGCCCTACTACAGTTCAGTGTCATGGTTTTTTGGGTAACTGTATGCAGGGTGGCCGCGGGTCATTAAAAAGTCTTAAAAAGTCGTAAATCAATTGTCTTAAATTCAGATTGGATTGGTCTTAAATATTTTTGTGCCATGTCAGTGCGAAAATGCAGGCAATGTGTT
The DNA here is from genome assembly GCF_963457725.1 of Sprattus sprattus. Taxonomy (NCBI): domain Eukaryota; kingdom Metazoa; phylum Chordata; class Actinopteri; order Clupeiformes; family Clupeidae; genus Sprattus; species Sprattus sprattus. The sequence goes on along the minus strand of NC_137923.1, from coordinate 36,085,970 downwards.
CTGCCAGGTCAAATATTTGTTTCCGGTAGCCGGTGCTCTGCGTTGTCTATGTATGTGATACAAATATTTTAATGCAGTTGACGCAACTTTGTTTACTTCCGGTGTGACAGTAGCGGCGCGTGCCTGCAGTCAGTTAGGCAAGAGCGACCGAAGCAGTAGTGAAAGGTGGAGAGAGCTGAGGGATTGTTTGGTGGAAAGTTTCTGTTTAAGAGGCCAAATGACGGGACAATCGACAAATCTAAAGTTGTATGTAGCATTTGTCAAGCTGAAGTTAGCTGTCACAGAAGCAACTCGTCTTTAAGTTATCACCTTAATGCAAAGCACCTGACAGAAAGCAACCCCAGGTTAGATGATTGCCAACCCACATTCCACAACGTTTCTAGGAAAATAACTAGACCAAGTTTAAGTTATCAACGCTGTATCAGTTTGGGTTGGTGGTGACTGTCTGCTCTTCAACATAGTTGAAGATGGTGGGCTGACTGAGGTGTTCCGAATTGCTTCAGGGGATAATTGTTACGATTTACCGTCGGCAGCATTGTGTTTCGCATATTACTTGCTTGACGGCGAGAGAGCACGAAAAAAATACCATTAAACAACAGTGTCTAAAATACACGCTCTCTGAGGTGATTACTCGTAAATGTATAGGATTCGACCGACGCTTTAGTGCTGTTTTTGTGCGTTATTATTGGAGTGGTTATGCTTTTCTGTGGACAGCTACCAACTCAAACGACTGCCCAGGAATGATTGGTGCTATTTATGTTGATTTATAGATTGCAGCCACAGATTTAATTCATTATTTAAATTATTCTAATCATTATATTGACCTATTTGAACCTATTTGTTTGCATGTCTGAAGCATCACCTATTTTAATTAGGTCTAGCTGAGTGGTCTTGTTTGCATGTTCCATCACTTGTTTTGAGTACATGCTATCTTTTGGGTCTTTTCTGGTTCTGTTTGCTGAGTCGAAAAGGTTGGGAACCCCTGCTCTAGTCCTGTCAGTGCTATTTCCACACGCTACACCACGTCCGCTAGCAATGTATTAATTTTACCTTACAACGAACAGTTTATGGAAATTAAACAGAGGTCACTTAAACATATTTATCACAGTGTGAGACAGCAAAAAAAAAAAAAAAAAAACGTTTTGCATTTACGTTACGTTCTAATATGTGACCGTTAGCACACCATTCATTCAACTCCATTGGTAGCTAACGTTACCACTTATTAGCCAGCTGTGCTGTAATCTGCAGTTGCTCTGATTTTGGGAGGTGGTCTACCTGTTGCTTTGATTGCTAACTTGCCACTGTAACTCAATCCCTGGAATGCTTTGAGTAGTAAAACACGAACAATGGCCTATGTTTCCATTGTACACTTTATTCGCAAATGTTATTTTCTTGCTGTCGTTCAAATGATCGGAACTTGCTAGGGCTGAATCTCGTAGCCTAGACTTGAGGGGATATGTATGTGTATGGTTTCGGCATCCTAAATGTATACGAAAAAATGTAAATCACCCTTTATAATAGGGTCGACAAATAGGCCTGCAAACCTTGGGCTAAAAATACTCCCTCTGCTTTCGTTATTACCTCTGGCAGGGATGTTATTCAGACACAGTTTGATTCTTACTTTGTCTGGAAGTAGGACTATGCAAAAACTACACTCTCAATTTCCATGACACTCGGTGGAAGGGTGAAGCATGGCCAAGGAATAACCCATTCAATTGAGCAGTCGATCTGACCCACGGGGCGGATTTGTGAGATGGGGTATTTGGCCTTGGCGGAGATCTGCACTCTCCAAGTGCCCTTTCTCTCTGTTTTTTTAAATTTACCACATTGTTGTTGGAAGGCAGCGGGAGATTGCTGAGTTTTCATTAATTAATTGACTCCTTGCTCCACCTGGGATATGGCCGGGTGATATGAGAAGTGTCCACTCGAGTAGCCAACAGTGGCAAATCAATGTCAAAGAATGTACTCTTCTTACCATCGTCATCGTATTGAATGCTGAATCCAAAATGTTCCCACACAGCGGATTTGAAAGAACTGGATGCATTTCCAGCAAGCATTTGCCATTGTCAGGTTAGAGCTGAGATAATTTTATTTTTAGATTCCCCTCTTTGTTATGTTCTGTAGCCTGTAGTCTTATCTTTATCTATTTAAGAAATGTAAGGTATGTACAGTAGTACATCTAAATACTTGAAAACAATTAGGATAATTTAATTCTAGCCCACACATGGGCCAGAGTTCTGAAATGGACTCGTTACTCTCTGTTTATGAATGTCTATTCCCTAGCCTGCAGGGGGATGTATGGAATACTTTTGTTGCGCACCTACAGGTCAGGATTAAATAGAATATTTGATATCAAGTTGGAGGCTATGCATTATCTCATAATTGCTGGGTGCACATATGATGTGTAGCCTATTCTTGTGACAGGAAGCTGAGAAAACGGCTGAGCTTTTGAAAACTGGAGGAGGGCCACCTCATGCTTCTTGTTCCACAGGCAAAGGAGGTAGCCATGGCAGACAACACAGGAGGCCCTAAAATGGAGGGGTCAGGTCTGACCCTGGTGGCAGCTCAATGTCTAACCTTTATGTGCAGGGCAATAGCATACCAATGTTGTATTGGCTTGTAGGTAGCCTACATGCCCATCTTATGTACAATTGAAAGGGATACCATTGAGCTTCTCCAGCATGCCCCTAATGCCCTCTAGTAGGCTATGCCCTTCATGCCCTCTATAATGCTATGCCCCTAATGCCCTCTAGTAGGCTATGCCCCTCATGCCCTCTAGTAGGCTATGCCCCTCATGCCCTCTAGTAGGCTATGCCCCTAATGCCCCCTATAAGGCTATGCCCCTCATGCCCTCTATAAGGCTATGCCCCTCATGTCCTCTATAAGGCTATGCCCCTCATGCCCTCTAGTAGGATATGCCCCTCATGCCCCCTATAAGTGAGTACTTTACTCCAGTGAGTGCCATTGGAGACATCTGACTGATTCTGACCCAGCCGACCTTAAGCAGATGGGTCCCCCCTTATGTGCTGTGGTTCTGCTTAAGGTTTCTTCCTGGGGGAGTTTTTCCTTGCCCCTGTTGCCATTGTGCTTGCACTAAGGGAGTTCAGGCTCTGGGCTCTGTATAGCGCCTAGAGACAATTGTATTGTTATGGCGCTATATGAATACAATTGAATGACCCTAACAGCTGTCAAAGATGATCAACTCCCTCAGAAGATAATTTATATTTTTTATCATCGAGATTAGCTGAAGGATTTTGACTGTCTTTGAACACCTCTCTGTGGAGTGTCTATGCGCCTATTTCTTCAAGATTGTTGGCAAAAGGCAAAGGGTGTATGTAGGGTAACATTCCCGTAAACTGCTTACGTAGCCTGCTCTGAGCAGTTTAGAGATGCAGCATAAACTGCCAGGACTGCATACCCACAACTCACAGCTCCTTGCACAACAACTCCACAGTGGAAGAAGCTTGGTTAATTTGGTGCTCAGCTGACTGGTTTGGGTGTTCTGCCAGAACCCAGAGTGTTGCAGTGGTTTGTTTGTTCTCCTCTTCACCCTCTGTCAGCGTCCACCCAGCACTGCTATGAAGGCAGCTCTGGAGCCCACAGGAAGCAGGAGGGACCTGGCTCCAGTCCGGGGTACTTTCTTCAGTGTTTGAGAGTCTTGAGAGCTCTCACTGAAATCTGCCTGGTCATGATGAGGAAGTCGGCCCTGAGAGGGGAATGCTGCAGGAAATGCCATTCTGAAGCACATTGCTGAAAACCCACCACAGCTAGCAGGATTGTGTTTGTCAGAGGTGCCTTTGAGTTTCTGTGTCTGTGCAGAGAAACTTGTGGATATTTTCCTGTTGTCGGGTGAGGTGGCTGGCTGCAGCCTTGAGAAGTTGAGGTGTGTCTGTTTTGGAGTTGTGTTTGTAGTGCTTCTAACAAAGCTCACACACTCTGGAGGTTGGGAGGAGTTTCCCCTACAACACAATGAGGCATTTAGGCACAGAGCTACAATACAGCACTGCCCTCACAAGCCTGACGTGAACTCCAGCAACCCCGATACAGCACCTTGGTAATATGCAAATATGTGCAGGCTCACGCACATCATCGACACTCTTGTAAGAGTTCAAACTATTGCACAGACACTGAGCCAACATGTAGGAATTCCTGGCTTCTGATAGAATGTCTTTATCCCACCTAGTCAAGAGCGAGAGAGCAAGGAATCGGGGTGGAGGAAGGGAGAGAACAGACGAGTGGAATGCAAACGGATGAAGGGGGGGAGAGGTGGGTATAATGGCAACAGACTGGGGAAAGAGAAGAGTAGAACGGACTATGCAGACCGTTTGGATCTTTGGATATGAAGGCTTAACTGCTCCACCTCCCATTTAATTTCATCTGATCGTGTCTTGGCTCCATTTAGTGTTCTTTGGACCGGTTTCCCCTCTGTGTCCTAGCCTCTGTGTGGACGAGCAGCGCTGTGTTCAAATGTTCCCTGCAATCGCAGTGCTGTGAGCTGGGCTGCAGAGTGTATCTTCTGCCCAGTGTGTGTGTGGACACTGCTTGGGAGGAGGGAATGCAGTGTCTGTTCTCTGGCCCCAACCCCCACTCTCTGTCAGTGATTTGGCAGCCCCAAACACACAGACTCGCTCACACAGAAACATGCACTACATGCACAAATATGTGTCTGTGCCAAACCTTGCTGGGCTCCTCAGCTGACTGCACTGTTTTTTCCTCTGCTCTTTGTAATTACTCAAGAATTCTGGACTTTCACTTGGCTTTGTGGATTCTGAAAATTGCTGCATGGACACTGTAAAAGTTTCCTCTTCCTCACACACACACACACACACACACACACACACACACACACACACACACACACACACACACATACAGGTTTATACTGCTGGGCTGAGTGATTGTCCAGGTGAAATTATTTCCTTGTATGAGGTATTGTGTGGGCTGGATGTTAGCTGGACTGGCCAAGTAACTGATCAGTGCGTGGCCTAACCTGTTCCATGCAGAAGTAGTGTTGACTTGGCCTTCATGTTTCATCACACGCAGCTGTTTTTCCAAGGGGAAAAACCCTCAACTTGAGGTCAAACATTCTCTGGAAAAAGCACGTAGATGTGTTTGCTTGGGTGTTTAAAGCAAAAAACGAATTAAACAAACACTGACATATTGGTGCTTTGCTAAATAACCAGTAGATCATTGCCACGTACGTTTGCTTTAGATCATTGACTTGTCCCTCAGCATAGAGTTGCAAGTTACTGTGGGAGAGAAGTGTCTTTATGGACCCAAAGGAAGGCCCCGAAGGACCTGCAGAGAAGTGTTAATGGCAGCGTTGTGGTAATTAGATCGCAGGACCACACACACATGAGTTTCCCCACTGTAGATGTTTGGTGTTCAGTTGAGCCCCTCTAGGATGTGCTTCGTGTGTTCTCGATATGAAAGGCATCACGGTTAGGGATGCACCGATCCGCTTTTTTCACCTCCGATACCGATACCGATATCTGAGGTTTAGTATCGGCCGATACCGATCCGATTCCGATATAAAAAAAACAGCGCGAAAGTATGGTAACTGTGTGTATGTGTGTGACCACACGTGCGAGAGGGAGAAAAGAGGAGTGCATGACATGAGATCTTGGTGCATTTTTTGCTCATTTGCTACTTAACATCATGTCTAGTCATCACTATCAATTCATAACATAGGATAAAAATAATCACAAATAATGTACGTTCTAACTAGGGCTAGTGTTCATATTAGTTAGCAATCATATATCCGCTAGCGTCAACTTTTACGTTACATTGTAGAGGCTCAACATGGTGACCTGTTAATGCATTTGCTGGTTCTACTCTGTTAAAAGACCCACAATTACCAAAACTGTATTCTTTATCTCTCTTTAATGTGCATTCATCAATTTCCATTACATGACGATGCATGTGATCAGGGCTCGAAATTAACTTTTTGCCTTACCAGCCAACATGGCTGGTAGAGGAAAAAGTGTACCAGCCAATTATATTTTTACCAGCCAAAATTAAACCTGCCATTTCAGACCTACTCTGACATTGTTTGATATTTATATATTTACAATCTTTACCTATGATTTTAATATCATCGTTAATCACTCTCAGAATGGATTTAAAGAAATCAACCAATATTGCCCAATTGGCTGGTGACAGCCGCAACACGTGCTGTATCATGCTGTACCCGGGAATCCTTAAAGGCCCTCCTTCACGATACGTTAATTATTTAATTAACTTTTGCATGACCTTTTTTTTTAAAGCACATTCAAGAGTTGGCTATTAAAAATGTACTTCAGATGAATTCATTTAACCTCATAAGAAGCGCTGCATTAGGTCTACTAAAAAAAATATCTAAATTAAGCTTTTAAATTACACCTATATGATAGATAAATATTGTCCAACTAACACTACAGCATAGATATTCAAAAGCTTATTATACTATTGTCTTACTGATCTGACAAAAAACCGCATTGAAAAAACAGAGGGAAGGCAAACAGTACCTCTGCTTCGCTGAAGGGGGCGTGCGAGAGCCCACTGGTCGGCGATAAGCTTATTCAGCCATTGCTCTTCTACTAAGCTTATACTACCACCGTCAACGTATTTCGGCTCCCCATTATATGTAATGAGCCACCTACTGCAACATGCTCTTGGTGTAGCTGCTGTTGTGGCTGTTGTTTCTTCCTCCCTAGATGTTCTCTGCACCTTTGCTTGAGGTGATGCAACGACAATGAATCGGCACACTATTTTAGCTTTCGTTTAACTGCGTTAACTTGCGTGTGGTCAACTAAGTCGGTTTCAACTTTTGATTCGTGCTCAAAATATTAGAACTTTATAAGCTCAAAGTATTAGAACTTTGTATTCGCTGGCAAAATATTAGAACATTGTATTCGCGTGCAAATTGTTATTGTTGTATTAAAATTTTAAGAACTTTATATTACCCTTTCACTTCTCCCACTGTTCTTGTTGGCGTTGCAAGCTATTTTTAACCATGACGGGCGCAATAGTCGGGGAGATTTGCTCCGCAATGTCAATCGCCAAGTGGCGGAGCATCGGAGACAATTTAGTCGCCAGCCCAAAAATCTACACGCCATTGGCGCTTGGCGGGTGCCAATTTCGAGCCCTGCATGTGATCGTACACATGTGTGTGCCTGCAATGAGAATGGGGACTGCACTGAATTACTTTAGCATGCGTTATTGCTACACGATAACAATTACACAACTAACATTACTCGATACATATAATTGTGGACATTACACTAGGCAACATTAATCTCATTCATAGCTCATCCAGTCAAAATCTTAACAGGATGAACTCATCTTTATTACAGCGAATCAACATCAGAACATAACTAAGGGCGTATTCACACCTACCCCGTTTGGTCCGGACCAAACGACCAAACGGACCAGATTTTCGTTGGTTCGGACTTTTTGGGATGGTCTGAATACAAACCACCGAACTCTGGTCCGGACCAAACAAGCGGACCGAGACCGAGCTGAAAGGTCGGACTCAGTCCGGATCAAACAACCCTGGGGCGGACCTTTTGGAGGTGTGAAAGCAGACTGGACCTAATCCCAGACTTTTTGCTATTTTGTACCTCGGGAGCTTCCGTCGTTGGTCTGGTGTTGCTGGGTAACAGAGTGTAAACCGACCATAGTAGTGCCACTGTTACCGCTATTAATTTGTCAAACTTAAAAACATCCTTCAAAAAATCTTAATACAATGAGTAGGGGACAAACCTGGGCCGAGGAGGAGACCCGTGCTCTTGTGGACATTTGGACAGATGCCCACATTTCGTATATGTTGGAGCGTACCCATAAAAACGCCGACGTATTTGGCATATTTTCTGATAAATTGAGAGAGTCCGGTTTCAATCGCTCGCCTGAGCAGTGCAGGCTCAAACTTAAAAAACTACGTCAGACATATATGAAAATTCGTGACACCCTGTCAAAAAGTGGTTCTTCCAGTGATGCCAAGCTGAAGTTCAAATACTTTGAAGAAATAGACGGCATTCTGGGGACAACACCCCTTGCTTCACCGGTCGACGTAGTTGAGGGGACCCTGCCGGCACGAAGCAACAGAGGTGAGGATGCTACGACTAACCAGCGGAGCCCACCATCATCACCCGCCAGCAGCGTTGCCCCAACTCTCGCTGAGGAGGATTTCTTAAATGGTGAGTAAATATTACCAGTATTGCTGTTACTATTACTATTATTTGATAACCTGTGTATCGTCCTGATGACTCAAATGTGTTACCATGTTGTCCAGTTGGGTTCTTTATAAAACATTAATCAAGACGAGACCGGGAAATGCGTGGCTTCACTTCACTGGTGTAATAGCTTGACTGAGCATAATACACTGGTGCATCTCTATATTACATATAAGGGGATCCGGGTTAAACGGCTTCCTCTACTGTCTTGGCATATATTACACCACACATATAGCCTACCATTCTGCAACATGTTGTGTCATCATAATCTGAGTTTAACCTCACTTATTGCTATTTCCCTTGACAGAGAGCATGCCATCCAGTCAACCCTCTTCCAAAATGCCAAGCATTCCTGGAGCTAAAGCCAGGCAACATCTGGGCCGAAAACGCAAGGCTTCACAGAGTGAGGATGGGGTGCAGGCTTTTTTGACGAGGCAACACCAGCAGCTTCAGGAACTGATGGAGGCTGAGAAAGAGCGTCAGGAGAAGGAGAATAGCTATCTGGAGAATTTCCTGAGGGCACAGCGGGAGGCAGAAGACAGACGGTGCGCCATGATGCAAGCCCAAATGCAGGAGAACAGCAAGATGTTTAGTTTATTGTTTAGTGCCATGTCCAGCAATCAACAACAGCACCCACATGTTCCACCACAGCACCCACAAGCTCCACCACAGCACCCTCCTGTAAATTGCTGGATGCCTAACCACCCAGCTCTAGCTCAGTCCAACACTGCTCCTACCTGGCCCACTACTGGAGCAAATGAAATATCAGAAATTCTGCATCAAGTCAATAGCAGTAGCCATCTGTATGAAATGTAATGCCTTTTAATGGATTGATTATATATGTATCTATTTATTTATTTATTTATTTATCTATCCATTTATTTATTCATGTGCTCATGCATTATTATTTATTATTACTTCCATTCTACTTTATAAAAATGTTCTCTGTATAGGTCTATTTAAAATACTGAAACTGTTTTCTATGAAATGTTCTGTGTACATTTAAATACTTGAAATTTAAACTAAGTGTAAATCTATAGGCCTATTCTTTATAAAAATGAATATTTTTTATTGTCCAAACATTTTGACATCAACTTCAGTTCACTTCTGACAAAGAAACAGAATAAATAAATACATTTAACTCGTACTTTTGTTCCTCATTTCATATCATATTTAATTCACAACCTTGAAAAGTACGTACAAAGAGCATTTCGTATGTCCTGAGCCCTCTGATTTCCTTCCTCCATATCGTTCTGTCCGTCATTCTCATTCTCTCCACCTTCCTCCTCTTCATCTTCGTCCTCCACATAGTCGTCCTCCTCATTGTATTCTTCGTTCTGTTCTTCACACAAATTGTGTAAAACGCAACATGCTGCTGTCACCTGGCTAACCAGAGTAATGTGATGATCTTGTGGCTTAATCAGGCATCTCCAGCGACCCTTGAGCCGCCCAAAGGCCCTCTCGACAACCATTCTTGCCTGGCTCTGGCGGTGATTGAATCTGACCTGTTCAGCAGTCAATCCTCTGTCGGGGAAAGGCTTCACAAGCCAGGGGAGCATGGGGTAGGCTGCATCCCCTAAAATTACAAGGGGCATGTTAACATCCTCAAAAACCTCAGTCCATGGTGGTAAAATGTCATTTGCTTGCATGTGGTCACAAAGAGAAGACAGAGTTAAAACCCGAGCATCATGCACTCGTCCTGGCTGTCCAATATTGACATCCCAGAATTTCATTTTGTGGTCTACCACAGCCTGAAGAATAATGGAGTACTGCCCCTTCCTGTTAAAATAGTGGGACGGTGACTCTGCCGGTGCCTTAATTGGTATGTGGGAGCCATCTATGGCACCCACTACCTGGGGGAATCGCCATTTATCTCTGAAAGCTTGAATGATGGTTCTGCAGTAGGCCAAACTTGGTGGTTTAATATAAATTGGCTTAAGGACTGTGTTTATTGCTGTGATCACCTCCTGTGTGATCATACAACAGGTGGAAATGCCAATGCCGAATAAATTGGAGAGGGATCTGTACTCTACATTTGTTGCCAGCCTCCACAAACAGACTGCGACTCTCATCTCGACAGAGAGGGGCCTCCTGTATCTGGTGTGCTGGCGGGTCAGGAGGGGTCGCAGCATACCACAAACATATTCGAATGTTCCTCTTCTCATTCTGAAATTTAGTAGAAACTGTCTGTCGGTCCAATTATTCATCACAAGATGCCACCAATCTTGGGATCGTTGATTGACCCAGATTCTCCTGAGAACAGAGAAACCCAAATACCATGATGTCATCATTACAAATAAAAAACAATAGCAGATTATGTTTATGTTCAATGCTCCAGTACAGACAATGGCAGTAAAAGCTATGTACCCTGCTATGTCTCAACTGTACCCTGCTATGTCTCAACAGTGCACCGTCTTGTTTGATTAATTACATAAACATTAAACATCCTAGATATATAATGCCTTGGTTATATATTTGCCACACCCTGAAAATATGTTCTGACCCAAAACAACATTCTTTTTAGGACGTTTTAATAGTTTAATTTTCTGTGTGTAAAGGGACAAAAATAAAGTGTACTCAACTGTACTCAGTCTACCACTGTGACTACAGCTCTGTTGTAAACCTCAACAAAAGCCAGTGGCATTATACCCATTTATGTTTATTTTCCGTTTGAGTGTGGGTTTGATTCAGTGCTTGTGCAACAATAACGTGTATGGTTTTGAGTTGGGGGGCGTTAACAGTAAAACAGACTGACGTAGGCCTACCGAGTCTTTTCCTAGCCTGAAGAAGTGTAGTATGACCTGCAGTGAAACATGATACTGATGTAAGGAATGGATACGAATAGCTCGATAGATAGCCTACCTTATACGTCTTGCTTGAAGAGCCTGAATTGTCATAGCTTGATGAGCAGACATCAACGCTATCCTCCGTAGCCGCCTGGCCCTTTGACGTCGTTGTTGACAAATTACTTGTACAACAGCATTGTTACACAGTTGTGATAGCAAAACATTGAAAATGAATATAGATTTTATAATATTAGCAGCAATAACGGCACGGAAAGCGTCCATGACTACCATTCACTTTATTTTAACTGTCTTAGCACTTTGTATTGCGCGTGTCGATTCTGACCAATAGCTGAACGACCTCGGGGCGCGTGGCTTTGTTGACAGAATTTGGTCCGTTTACTGAAACGTACAGTCTGAAAGCGAACCGCACCAAAAAAAAAAAAAAAGGTTCGGACCAAAGCAAGTGAACTATCGGACTTTCCTGGTCTGAATACGCCCTAAATCTCCGCTTAGCATGCTAATCGCTACTAATAGCAACCTGCACTCATAATACTCTACCTATCACAGTCGTAACTTCATGAAACCCCTTACATTCATTATTTACGCACACAATGCCTCACATACATGTCGAAAAATGATGATTTAAGCATTGGAAATGTATAAGGCACAACTACTTTGCCACTGATGGGCGACGAACTGAACTTGTCACTATTCACCGAACTTAAATGAGCAGACAGCGCTGCTAGGCAACGTCACTATCAACAGATAGTTTTTCATACACGTTAACGTGCAGGAAGGCTTTTGATGGCTGTTCTCTGGATTGTCCACCATCGCGCCACCCTAAATCTTTGAATGTGCGTGTTTCAATATAATAACAGTCCGTTTAAAACAATGATACCGGAGCATGATATGAATTAAACAAAGCCTCGATGTAAATACATAAAATAAACATTAAAAAAAAAAAAAAAAAAAAAAAAAATTTAAATATGGATCGGCCCATTGTCACCGATACCCGATCTAGAAATGTCTTCAATATCGGTACCGATACCGATACAAATATCGGATCGGTGCATCCCTAATCACGGTGAGAAATAGAAAAATCCTCAGGGCAGAGACTAGGAACTGGGCAATGTCCTGGTTGAGGTGTAACTACCATAAGTCTTCATCCAAATAAGCCAGCTCACAGTTCAGGGGGAAAGGGGCAGAGGAGGTAGATTTTTTATTTTTTTTTACAGCAGCAATGGATACTCCCAGCATATTACACACACACACACATTTTTATATGAGCAAAATATGCAGTCAATATAACCTGGACCATTGGCATTGAAGACATCTCAAGCAATATTTCATTAATACATTTAATAGTATCAACTATTAAGACTCTGTACAATGTATATGTACAAACCTACAAAACGTTGAACAAACGTTAAAAAAGGTAGCGAGACATCCAATCAACCCGGAAAATGTTTTAGAACCATGAATGACTCCGAAGCTGTTTAGATAAAAAGTAGCCTAACTCTGGTGTTCTGCGACTTACTGCATGCTATTAGTAGGAAAAACAATGAGAACATTTGGTACAACTCAGAGCAAATAGAGGTCTGGCAGCTAAAGCTAACCTATTCATGAGACATTAAAACTGAAACTGAAACAAAAGCCAACTGGCCCATTAGGCAAACTCTAGCTTCCGGGTCACTATTCGCTCTATATTGTACCACATTTTCTCATTGTTTTTCCCACAGACAGCACATGGTGACCTCGTACAACAGGGCTATGGGTTGAATAACACTTTAAGTTAAATTAAGGAAAATACAACTGCAGGGCCTCTTTAAACCACATGAACACTGCTCATTTCTGCTTGCCATAGGGTCTGGCCACAATGTGCTTTTTTCCAGCCCCAATACAAATGTGGCAGCAGGGCAAGACCGTCTTACATTTCAATAACAGGGCTGGGCAGGTGTTGCCTTGAGGCCCGCCACAGTGGGCACAGAGATCTTGCCTCCCAAAAGGTGCCTGGTAGTAGGCCAGCTCTATGGGATCACCACACGAGAGAGACAGCCTGACCTGCACAGTAGATGAAAGTTGATGTTTGGGCTCCAGGATGTAACTCCCACATGTAAAATCCATACCATCATCTGACAGGGCCTCGGCCAGTGTGCAGAGCTGGCAACATTGTGTTTAATAAAGTAGTAGCAAGGGAAAATAAAACATTTTTAGGCGGGGGGTCTGAAAAGCCAGAGGGTTAACATGCTCTGAGATGCAATCTAGGTCATATTAGGACATGTTTTTCTGCAAAATACAGCATTATTTTGAGTTTATAATTTCCTCTTTTCCCTGTTGCACACAATTATACACAGACATACACGAAAAAGTGTTTTATTACCCAAACACATGGTCACTAAGCACTGAACATTAGTCAACATAAAATAAATATTTATCTACTGATCTGTGCTATATATGTAATATCTGTAGGATTCGAATTATTTTAAGCATTTTTATAATCAAAATCGCTGAATTTGCGCATGCCCTGGTGAAACAGAGAGGAGACACGCAAGGTGAGGCAGCGACGAGTTGCGTCTCATTTCAGATTGCGCAATCCCTCTCAAACTGGGTTGAGTGCATGCTTTTTGCTTTCTCATTGTCTGTAACCACTGTCATATTTGTAGACACTTTTATTATATGCCCTTTCTATCCATATAATAGTTAATGTATTTCACGTCTGTGTAGAAGCTATTTAGACTTGCTGATCTGACATAAAACCGCAGTGAAAAAGCAGTATAGCTCTGCTTCAATGAAGGGGGCGTGCGGGAAATTGAAAACGGGACTTTCAATCGAAATGTGAGGTGATAAATAATGGTGGGAGACCAATGCTGAAGCTAAAACGGGACAGAAGAGAGCTCGATCGACTTCTCACATTCAAAGCCAAATCGCTATTTGGAACCCCAAGAATATATTTGGCTTTGAACGAACAGCGTAGACTAAAAATTAGCAAGGGGGAGCTTCTCACCCCTCATTCGCTAACATTACATCGTTATTAGAGTAAGCCCTTGCTATGTTGATTTCACATTATTTATCTGAGGATTGTTTAATATCTATGTGAAGCCATTTAAGATCATACAAGTGGTTGTGATAACTTTGAACCCAAGACTGCTTTTTATTGGTGAGCTGATTTTGAGGAATTAAACTTTGCAGCTGAAGTTGTTTCCTGGTTGATAGGCCTAAGGTTAAATAGTTGCTATGCTAGTTTACTAGCTAGCTAAGGACACTTTAAATGACCTTCAACAATTTAAATCGAAGAGTTCAATTTGCATGAAATGATAGCTAGTTATCTAGCTGATGTTATAGTCTCTTCGATTTAACTATACAATTATAATGGGAACTTAAACCCTCAGGGTGCCTGTGCAACTTCGTATGAAACAGTTAATATTCAGGAGTTCATATATCAAGATATTAAAGGCATCCAGTGCAACTTTATATAAACATTCAATGAAAAATAAACATTCAATTTCTAGTCTTTTTTACACGTAGTTAGTTTCAATAACTCCATACCATTACATATCGACATTCAAGGAGCAAAGATGAGACGTCGTTGTGTGGTGAGAACTGATAGAAAATCGTAAACAACAACAATCGCGGGTGGGGAGAGGCCATTTTTCCATTGACTGGAATCCTGCTTTATTTATTGTAGGTCACAAAAAATAAAGAAAATGGCGGCGATTGTTGTTGTTATCGATTTTCGATCAGTTCTCACCACACAACGAGGTCTCATCTTTGCTCCTTTAATGTCGATATGTAATGGTATGGAGTTATTGAAACTTACTACGTGTAAAAAAGACTAGAAATTGAATGTTTATTTTTAAGCCTCGAAAGTTGCACTGGGTGCCTTTTAACACTAGTTTATCACAAGCTAGCAACTGCCAACTGTATGTACCTTACCAATGTGTGTGTAAAGAATGCAGATATGAAATATGAAAAACAACCAGTTGTCAATGTGCAAGCTGCCAATTGAATGGTGATTTAAGCTACTCTATTGGGTTCATATGTTTGTAGGCTAAATCTGACACTGAAAGAGTCGGTGCCTCAGCAGCCACGAACTTCACCGCTAGTCACTGGTCAACATTGGTAACGGCATTAAAAAAAAAAAAAAGTACGGCCAATCCTATTGACTAAGGGTGTGCCAAAATATCGATATTACGACATATCGCGATATTTCGTCTTGCAGGACGTTATCGATATGCTGACGCCAAATATCGATATTTAAACAATAAACATACAGCCGTTCTAAACAGATTCTCTCACAAAAACCCGCTACAGATTTAATCTACAGAGTCACTACTTCAAGACCCCACATGAGGGCGCCCATGAATTAGAGTGAAGTCCACTGCAGTCAGTTAAAAAAAAAAGAAGAAGATAGCTGTAGCTTGCTCAAGATAGTAGCTTTGATAATACACAGCCATTACCACTGTTTCAACGTGCTGCGTTTCACTTAACAGGTCAGTCATTCCCTAAATCTTTAGCAATTGTATATTTAGGTTGTCACATTCAACAGCGCAACATATCCTCTAGCGTTTTGAACTTTCTGTGAGTTGTGACCGTATGTTATGACCGTAATGTGTTTGCATCAGACACAAATATGGCGGTGCTTAAAAAACAGTGACCGCACATAATATCCATGAATTCTGAAGCGCTCAAAAGGCGCTGAAGGCTGCGCTATTTTCTAAAAAAAGAAGTCTAGTGTGAACGCCGCTTAATCTAATCGTGCGTGCTAGGGATGTGCATCTCATCACTGAGGAAGATGCGATACACATCTCGATGCACTGCCAACGATCCGATACATTAAAGATACATAAAAGCAACTACTAATGCGATACGATACGATCCACCCCTATTGCGATGCAGTACGATTCGACACGATGCGATTCGACACGATGCGATTCAACAAGGTGCGATACAAAATAATGCAATTTTATATTATTCATAATGATTCATTTATTTGTCATACAACAAATCATTAAAAAGGTATCTGACAAAATATAACATGTATATGTACGTGTGTAAGTGTTCTCTAAATGTCTTTTTTTTTTTTTTTTAACTGTAGGCCTACCAAGCAGTCACAACACAGTTTGCTTCATCCTAAACATGTGGATCAAATGCCTCACGCAATCAATTTAACTTATTTGCCCTATTTTAAGGTTTTTCTTTAGGTTTTGAGTTGATCCACATGATCAGGATGAAGAAAAAAGTATAATGGAGACTAGCTGCTAGATTTCCTTTTCCAATTTAAGGAAGGCACAGGTAAATTCAAGTAACAAATAGAGAGTTTAGCTACGGTATATGGAGTATATTCTTACCTCTTCCTCCGTCATCACCTCTGCTATTATCTTTAAAAATACCATGTCCTTGGTGCCGTGGTCTTCCAAGAAAGCCAGGTCTTTGAAACGTGGTTCAAGCGCCAGTGTTGTGTCTGAACGCGTTCATTGAATGAAAGTTCATGAACTCGTTCATAATTTTGGTGAAAGTGAACTGAACGTAGGGTATTACTGTCTGATTAACGATACTGTGAGCGTGTTCATTCTGGTGTCTGAGAACTGCACATTCACTCTTTTTAATTTCATTCAATAAGGTGTTAGATTTATAGAGACTTCCATGCGAAAAACACCGTTAGTAATAGTCGCTTATCCCACTGTCTATTCCTGTGAGAGCCCCGAAGTTGTGTAGAGGCCGAGAGCGGTATTGCAGACAGATAGTGATTTTAGAAAAGTTAAAGACTTCACGAGAAGCGGCCATTAACAGCAGTGGAGATGAGAGCGCGTTTAAGAAACAGTAAGAGAGGTGGAATCTATCTAAATATAAAATGATTGGTCTTGTATTGAGATTATACCGATACAAAAATGTTAGAACCGATGCATCGCGATCAGGGGTGCAACTGCCCAGTGTCAGGGGGGTATGCAGCAACAACACACACACACGTTTTTTTTCTTTTCTTAAGCAAATAAATAAATAAGTGTACCAGACATCATCATGTATGGGCTTTAAATAATAAAGGTTTATTTTAAAGTATATCAGCCACTGCATGCCTACCATAATGGTAATGGTACGCTATGGTGCATACAGTATATACTGTACACACACACACACACAAATATATATATATTAGTAAATAATAAACAGTTGCAAACATTAACATTATAATGATAACCATTGCAACATAATGCCTTAAAACGCAAGAGTAAGCATGCAAATAAAGATCTTTAAAGGTGATGATGTGTAACAATGCTGCTACCAAAATATTCTAGAGTGCTCTTTAGTTGCTACTAAATAATAACACGCCGTGCCTTTGCACTTGCCCATTCATCTAGTATTGCATCATACCAACAGATAGCCTGTATGTTTGACAGCACAGCTAGCATGAACGGCTAATGGTAACCATGGTAACCAGAGTTGTTTCCAGCTTCTTGTTAGTTATTGTGAATGCTACCACCAGAGCCCGTCTGCCACCTTATATTTACCAGTTGTTATTTTTGCCTTAATACAATTGAGATGTGTCATACATGGGATTGGTTCAGTAGGGGTTTAACCAAAATCTAAATGTAGCTATCATCAGCCTAACTGATGAGGCTTAAGATAGCCATAACCCCCATTTGGCTGATACATTTCTATGTTAGCAAACGCTAGCTAGCCTGCTAGCTAGTCTGTTAACATTATTTGCAAGCCTCCAAGCACAAACGTAAAGTCACCTTAAAACCTACCTGTTGCCTTTCACCATCCACTTATTTAATTGCTGTCGCATCCCCTGACATGTCTTCTTCTTTTCCCTCTTTCTTTTTCTGTTCCCAAAGCTTCCAACAGCTTTTTATTGCTTTATCCATCTTCCATCCAACCAACTAGTTCGAACTGCTTGTGTGTTTAGCGGTCACGGCCTCACGCTCCTTCTTTTATGTCAAAATTCTATTATGGAATCTTAAGAGATAAGGCGCCCACTCTAGCCTGTTTAGTCCTCTAAAATGTTATACAATTAAGGAAATGCAGAAATGATTTAGAAACGCACAACAGCAGCTACATATATTTTGAAACATGTTTTTTTTTTTTTTTTTACCATCGCTTTGGCGCTCCCATGGTGCGGCGCCTCTATGCGCCGCATACAGCGCATACCCACTTTTTGCGCCACTGATCGCGATTCATCTCACATTGTATCCGGTCCACACTTTTTTGATCCGGGCCATCGTATTGTGAACTTTTATGCCGGTGCATCGTGGCGAACCGGTGAATCTTCCCATCCCTAGTGCGTGCGTGTGAGAACAGGTCAGAGAAGCAGAGGTGTGTGTGTCTTTGTGTGTCATTTAAACACAAGCTACAACTTAGCACTAATTTCCCTCCTTTGTCCTGTGTGTAACTGTTAATTACATTAATAATTTCGGAAACGGTAATTATACTTCAAGGGGCATTTTTGTCTAAAACTAGCCTTTTGTCAGTTGCCTAGCTAGCTTGGACTCTGTTGTGATGTATTTGGCAGCATTCTTTCTACAGACTGTCTACAAACTGATGTATTATCTCATTCTTACTCAACCGTACACCGTGATGATGAATTTAAGGGTTATAATGAAAAAGTAGTTAGCTTTAAATCATACCCTAACACAGTAAAACAAATATTGAATAATGTTGGTTTAAATGACCTGCAACTCTTTTGTGTAACTCGGTCATTTGTGTCCTTTTTCAGGCAGAGGAGGGAAGAGGATAAGTTGATAACTAAGCACTGAAATATGTTTTCTGCATTTATTTTGTTTTCTAATTTTCTGTTACTTTGCAGAAAATATTTTTGAAGCATTACTTTGCATCATTCTGTACACTGTGCAGTACACTTTATTTTACTTCTTGATTCTTGTTTTTTGGTGCAATTCATGTGAAATTCATGTATCATGTGAAATGGATTCAGTGCAATTAATACATTCTGAATTTCTTCAGTGACACAGATATCGTGATGTATCGTGGGTGAAATTTCTTGCAATATATCGATAATCGCAGAATCGCTGTATCGTGATATTATCGTTATCGTGGGTAAAATATCGTGAGAGTATCGTATCGTGGGGTACCTAGTGATACCCAGCCCTACTATTGACGCGTTGCCGGCGCAAGGGACGAATCATAATACGGTTTATATGTGAGCTTTTTGAAGTCGTTGTTTTCACAAGAAAATGCGCTCATCCTTGTACAGAATGAAGAGGTGCTGTACAAAAACGTAACTATAGTCTGCCTAAAAAAAACGTATTTGTGTTTTTTTTTTTTTTTCCCCCAAGCTCATAAAATAATTTGGGTCGCACTCGCACATAAATTGACAGGGTCGGTCGGAAACCGGAACCAAAACTTTTTTTTTTTAGGCCTCAGCAGAGTTCTCAAACATTACCACCAGATGGTCTCTGCCTCCTTCCTTGTGTTGGAGAACTTGCTCATCTTGTTTCTCACTGATTCCATATTTAGGTGCGTTTGCATTGCATATATTCAGGCCACACACCTGACTCACTCAAGCTCCCTACTGTCTTGGAAGTTATCAGTCACAGACACAATCCATAAACACAGAGAACTGTGAAAAGACATGAACAACCCCCACTTCCCTCATCACAAGGCTTATGCATTAAGGAACAACAGGAAATGCTGTGACCTGATGATGCCATTTGAGGCCACTGTTCTCTTAATCATTTTTATCTGGAGTCCTCAAATTAACCCCCTCTTGCTCTGCTGTTTTTTTTTTTTTCATAATTAGTGCGATGTCTTTCACTTCCATGTTCCTGACATTTCCCTTGTGTTCTCTGCCTGACTGGTAGAGTCCTCTCGGACCTGGGAGTGTGGCGCTGCTGGAGTCTGAGGCATCTGCTGGCTTCTGATAAGCCCGGTGCATGTGTTCCACACACGGCTCAGACTAGCTGAATCAGACCCAGTTAAACACCCCTCTTGTCCCTCTCAAACGGCCTGCAGAAGACCGCACAGGCTGAAGTAGACCCAGTTAAACACCCCCTCTCGTCCCTCTCAAAGGCCTGCAGGAGGCCTCATAGGCTGTGGCCCCTTCCAGGGGGAATTGGAGGCATGTGGTGTATGATGTCGGGGGTGGGTGGTTAGGGGTTCACTTGTCAGGCGATATCTTATAAGAGTCGATATTTTTCACACCCCCCTCCTGTCCCAGCCCAACAACTGCTACTGTGTGCTTTGACCAGCAGGTGTGAAAAAAAATAATCCTGATGGGGTGTTTGAGGGGCAAAGCGAGAGAGAGAGAGAGGTAAAGAGAGTGAGTGTTATTGGCATACAGGAGTGTAGGTGATGAGAGGTAACACCTCTCCTTGTGCTTCCTGTTGGCAGCTTTTAAGTGACATGTGCATCCACACGAGCAGCACTCAGCAGAACCGTTGACCACAGCCTGTGGAGGAGAGGGGCCCTCTAGAGCAGGACAGTCATACTTAGCCCTGCCTCTACGAGCTCACCAACTGTTTTTTTTTCATCACTGTTACCAAGTCTGATGACTTGACCATGTCTGATTACATTTTTGTGAAAGAAAAAAAGCTTTCACTTTCTGTGTGTGTGTGGACCGTGTAATTTGTTGCTCTGATAGTGATCAGAGTTTAGTGGGTTGATTTTGTGTGTGTGTGTGTGTGTGTGATCCAGTCTTCCATCCTCTCCCACTCAGATCATCCCTCCCATCCCTCTTTTAATTTCTCTTTCTATTTTTGTCTGTTCCCTCACTGATGTGAGTCTCACTTTCTCCTGCTCTTGTGTGATGGCAGACTAAGCTGGTCCAAACATTTTCACATGACTACAATTACCAGTGTGAAGAAGGGTGTATTGGGGCGTGTGTGTTGGTGTGTGGAAAAGCGATTACACTCAGCATTGTGTGTGTGTGCGTGTGCGTGCGCGTGCGCATGCGCGCGGGGCACAGTATTCCCAGGCTCTGCTCTCGTCTCCTCTGCTCTCACTGTGTCCATTAACGCTGTCCTTGTGTGCCGTCCTTCCCCTCACTGAAGAGGTGGGGAGTTCAGGGCTGCATGGGATGCTCCTGGCCCAGCTGCAGGCTTGTTGACTTTAGCTGCCCTGCATTTAGTCTCCTGGTTGCTTCATCAGGGTGTTTGTCCCCTTGCCACAGTTCTGGGAAACCAAAATGTTAGCAACATCTCTGCCTCTTCTAGGTGACACGAAGAGAAGTTTTTAAAGCGATCTCCACCCTGCCAGTGAAGAAATATGACTTTTTTTGGTTTCTGAAGAGTCTAATGGGGGAACTGGGAAGTTTTGAGATTACGTCTGACATATTTTTTTTGTTCTCTCTCTCTCTCTCTTTCTCTCTCAGAGCCTGGAGATTGCCCGTCTCCCTCGGAGCCCTCTCTGACCCAGCTGGCTGCGCCCCAGCAGGTGCGTGCAGGTGGGCGCGTGGGCTTGGGACGGCTGCCGTCATGTCTTAACGCGCTGCGCTCCCCGCTCCGGTCCCTGCCCCTCTACCCTCTCTACCCTTTCTCCACTTCCTCGCCCTCCTACCCCTCCTCCTCTCTCACACTATACCCAGATGTACCTCAGACGGCTCATCATGGTCCCTCTGGAGAGATGAGTGTGCGGCTGCAGCACAGGGTATCAGAGCAGGACCAGGACCAGGAGCCTTCAGGTTCAGACCAGCAGGCAGGCTCAGACCAGGACCTGCAGAGCCAGACCAAGAAGCATCATGCAGGTTCAGACCGCGACCTGCAGTCGGCCTGCTCCTCCGTGAGTCTGCCTTCGATCAGGAAGACGCCCAAAAAACGCCGCCTGTCCCTGCGCGGTCTGTTCCGCCGTCGCCAACGAGACCCCAAACGCAAGTCCCGCCCCGGGCTCCCTGGAGGCGCCGTCGATTCCCTGGCCTGCGGTGACCTCGTGGCGTCGGAGAATGGCCTTCAAGATGCCGTGTCGAGTGGAGTGGCGTCTGGGAGCTCTTCGTCGTCCTCTTCATCTTCAGGGGGGCAGGAGCTGCTGGAGTGCCCGCTGTGTCTGCTGCGGCACACGCGTGAGCGCTTCCCGGACATCATGACCTGCCCACACCGCTCCTGCGCAGACTGCCTGCGCCAGTACCTGCGAATCGAGATCAGTGAGAGCCGCGTGAACATCACCTGCCCCGAGTGCTCGGAGCGCTTCAACCCCCACGACATCCGCACCATCCTGGCTGACCGCGCCCTCATGGACAAGTACGAGGAGTTCATGCTGCGCCGCTGGCTAGCTGCTGACCCCGACTGCCGCTGGTGCCCAGCACCGGACTGTGGGTGAGTGTGTACACACACACACACACACACACGGGTCAGCATCAACAGTTTATTAGTTGCTTGACACGCCAACTTGTCGGAACATTTTTGACAGGTGCTGTCAGGGTTTGAAATTGAAATGTCGGTGTCTAACTAGAAGGGCGCTCAGAGATCGCAGACCTCAGCCAAGGCCAAATGCCCCATCTCACAAGTGAAAAATCATTTGTGTATCCACCCTGCTCCAAAATTGAGTGGGTTCTTCATTGGCCCATGCTATGCTACACCCGGTGAGGCCTGTCGTTTTTCCAAATATCCTACAAACAGACAAACAAACATACTGCACCGCAGGATGAATAACTGTTCTTGTCTGAAGTATACTCAGGTGGACACTTGGTTTAGGTCTGCACACAGTGTGCATCAGGCAGATTGTGTCAGGATGCCAGGATGGTAGTAATATGGCCATAAAACTACTGAAGACCCGATGATAACATTGAGTTTTGTTCATGTTTCAGCAAATCATAGCTGATTAGATTACCAGGAACGGTAATTTAAGGTAGGAAGTATGAAGGGGCAGAGAAAACTTTGAAATATTATCTCTATGTTGTGTGAATTAAGAGCGAAGACGGTAAGTGACTGAGAGACACGAGATATGCTGAGTCATGGGAAACGCACTGATGTGGTTGTGCATGGATGTCAGAGCAGAGCACACCTCTGATTGAGTTGTGTGGAGGTGTGGAGAGGAGCAGGAGGAGGAATGCTCTCTGAATCTCTGTGGGTCCCACCTTGATAGACTGGAAATCCCTCAGAGCCTGTTTGTACCTCTGTGAACTTCACTTGTCAGTCAGCATTTGCAGAGCAATGAAAAAAATGCCCAAGGTATTTAGAAACTTTGCTGTTGTTAGATTTCAATGTTTTGAAATGATTACCATAACTCAATTAGACCTGGCTTTGTCTTAAAGACAGAATCATCAAGATGGTCAGACAGAGAAACGTCTTGATCAGAGAAGACGAACTAGGAGACCTTCCAGTCCGCTTTGGTTCAATCCTTATGGTCTTTTACAAACCTCAGCCAGGCAAAGTACAACGTTGTCCCGGAAGAAAAACTTGCTTCCTTTTGCTCTGACAATGTTCCCCAACTCGGAGAAGTGTTTTTTCCAGCAGGGCAATGCTCCATGCCACACAGCCAGGCCAGTAAAGGTGTGGATGGAGTATCACCAGATCAGGACCCTGTCATGGCCAGCCCAATTTCGAGACCTGAATCCCATAAAAAAAACTCTGAAATGTCATCAAGAGGAAGATGGATGGTCACAAGCCATGAAAAGAAGCCGAGCTGCTTGAATTCTTGCGCCAGGAGTAGCATAAAGTCACCCAACGGCAATGTGAAAGACTGGTGGAGAGCATGCCAAGACACATGAAAGTTGTGATTTTAAATCAAGGTTATTCCACCAAATATTGATTTCTGAACTCTTCCTAAGTTAAAGCATTAGTATTGTGTAGTTTAAAAATGAATATGAGCTTGTTTTCTTTGCATTATTCGAGATCTGAAGACACTGCATCTTTTTTGCTATTTTGACCAATTGTCATTTTTCTGCAAATAAATGATCTAAATGACAATATTTTTATTTGAAATTTGGTAGGAATGTTGCCAGTAGGTTATAGAATAAAACTAAAATGTACATTTTACTTTAACACATACCAATAAATAGTAAAACCAGAGAAACTGATAATTTTGAAGTGGTCTCTTAATTTTTTCCGCGGCTGTATATATATATATATATATATATATATATATATATATATATATATATATATATATATATATATACACACTTTTTTTTTTAAAGCACACTATCTGTAAGTACTTGCTGCCCAACAGATTTTTGATGGTGTGGTGAAATACTGCAGATAGCACCAGTGGTGGTGGTGCAGAAGGCATGACGTATGTCAGACAGGATCGTTGATCATTAACCATGTGGAGGGAGGAGAGATGCACCTGCCCCCACCTCCCCTTCTACCACCACCTGAAGAGTGGCATTCCCTCAAGTGTCAGGATTACAGTTGCTATGGAACTGACAGTTCTAACACTTGCACAGCCAGCAATACTAATGTGTTGTCCAGTCCTCTTGACACTGATGTAGGTGTTTAACAGCAAACAAAACAAAGACATTACAAACATAACGATTTCCTGTGCAGTGAAACGTTTTAAAATGACTTACTTTACAGTGACCTGCTTGAATGTTTACACATACCTGCATGGTCTCCTTGCAGTCCAACTGTCTTATCGCAGATGTTTTTAAAAAAATGGTAGATTTATAATAAATTGCACAACACAACATAATTGCATCTTGCAGAGAACAACATTTTCCTGGGAAACAAGTTTCTGCCAGTTACGCCATAACCTTCAATTTCTGGCCAGACTTTTTGCAAATAACAGCTTTGTCCTAAAATGCATGCAAATACAACAGGTAGTGTCATGTTGACATAACTTCTATCAGATGACATTAACAACATAGTTGGCTATAGGCTATGATCTGGGCCTTAGTGCTCTTAATTGACATTTCACCACAGCTATTTCACATCACCTATTTACTTGTGTTGTCAAGGCAGAAAAATACAGATTCCTGGCCTTTCTTGTATTATGTAGCAACACTGGTACTGGCACTGGTAAAAGACGGGGTACTATGGCCTTAACACTCCCCCATTGGTGGTTGTCCTCCACTAAATATTTGGATGCAATCAGGAGTCCTAGCACACAAGATGGACACTTGCAACAAACAAAGAAACACAATTGTGATTTACACGCACACACTCACATTTTCACCTACACTGCAAAAATGGATGCATAAATGCTGAACACTTAAAGATGCATGCACTCACCAGATGGGGACTCGCATGTGCACATGAAGGCAACATCAGACACATGCTATCATCAAGATGAGTGGCTGTGATCTGTTATGCTGGCTATCTTCTATTGTGCGTTTATAAACAGGTCCACTGCTTCCACAAACACACACACAGACACTGTGTTCAGCCTCTGTCATCATGGCTGTGTTTGTGTTTACAGGCTGGCAAGGGTTTGGCTGGGCCTGCTGTTTAGAATTCAAGGCTCTATGGTGAGAGGGGCTAACAATAACATTGATGCTGTCAACTTCACTCTTCTGATGCTGTCAGCCTGAATAAAGCTCTTTACATCAAACTGTACACAGGCGCTCACACTCTTTCTCTCCGCTGTCTGTCCCATCCGTCTTTATCTCTCTGACTGTCGTTCTGCACTCACACTGTCTGCCTGACGCTCTCGTTCTGCCCTCGGCTCACACTGTCTGCCTGTCGCTCTGCACTCACACTGTCTGCCTGTCGCTCTGCACTCACACTGTCTGCCTGTCGCTCTGCACTCACACTGTCTGCCTGTCACTCTGTATTCACACTGTCTGCCTGTCGCTCTGCACTCACACTGTCTGCCTGTCACTCTGTATTCACACTGTCTGCCTGTCGCTCTGTATTCACACTGTCTGCCTGTCACTCTGTATTCACACTGTCTGCCTGTCACTCTGTATTCACACTGTCTGCCTGTCGCTCACACACATACAGGTGCTCTCCACTCTTCTTTTTTCATTACCTCCGCTTCTCTTGTCTCACTCTCACACTCACACTCACTGTAATGCCTCATGCTCAACGAGAGGGCGAGATGAGCGATGGAATGGGAGCCAGGCAGAGTGGCTGAGTGAAGATGGCAGTCTGTTCTGCAGGGTTTAATTCAATTCAATTTTTATTCAATTCAATTCAATTTTTATATAGCGCCATAACAATACAATTGCCTCTAGGCGCTTTACAGAGCCCAGAGCCTGAACCCCCTTAGTGCAAGCACAATGGCAACAGGGGCAAGGGAAAAACTCTGTTAGGCGGGAAGAAACCTTGAGCAGAACCAGGGCACATAAGGGGGGACCCATCTGCTTGAGGTCGGCCGGGTGGAGATAGGAAGGGGGGAAGGGGAGGGGAAACAACAGGGGTTGTACACAGCCAGCATTTGGTCGATGTACATAGTATATATCCAGACATCCGGTGGTAAATACATAATACAGGCAAGACCAGTTTAGTGGGTATAAACTGTACTCATAGGGTTACTTTTACAGGGGTGGGTAAGGGATGTAGGGACAGAGAAACATTTCAGTTTGTCTTCTCGAAGATGCACCCACCAAATCTAGAGAACTGATGGAAGATAAATTTAGCCATTCAGCGCATGCAGTCCAAAGATTAGATGTGACAGACGGACCAATGGTTTGGATGGTTGTTTTCATATTCACCTCAAAGTACAGCTTGATCTGTGATCGGCCCTGTCGCACTCGGAGCTATTCTTAGTGCAATAGAGTGTTTGCAAGAAAAGGATGGGAGGAGTGGCAAGAGTGGCTCACATTGTGTCTCCATCTCGTCAGCGCTGTCAGAATAGGAGTGCTGATTTGATCCTGGATGAGTGGCGACGATCAGTGAGGTGTGACGAGCTGTAGTTAGGTGGCAGATGATGAACAGCAGTGGGAAACAGTGGTGAAGATGAGGTGGCGGCGTGTTTGTGTGTGTGTAGGCATGGAAGAGAACCCTGTTTACTCCTGCAAATGTCTCGTCCCATACCCGTGTGATTTGGGTGGGGCAGGCATGCACACACATTCACACACACTCTCACACTCACACACACTCTCTCACACACACAAATACCTTAGACACACTGGAACATGTTGCCTTAAATCAGTGCTGTACTGTGTGTTTTTCTCAAAGGGATATTGTCTTTAGTTGCTGAAGCTCCAGACAGAATAGGACAAACCACACACACACACACACCTGTTATTCAGAAGAAAACAGACACACTCTTGGTGAGGCGCCCAGTCTAATCTGCGGGAGTTTTAATCACCACTCTGCTCCCGACTGCTCATTTGGGTTTGTGTTGAGGGGAACAATAATTGTATTGTGAAACAAAGATTGCTTTCTTATGCACATTTCTTTTGCCAGCCATAATGGCCCTGTGCTGTTTACCAGACCACCCCTGGGCTGTTGGAAATTGTCCATTGCCTGTGTCACCGCTGCTCTCCATGCTAATATCCCAAGTAATCTCCATAAAGCCCAAATCATCCAGGCGGGGAAAGGGAGCCACTTAGTGACCGTACCAGGCCAGCTCATCCATCAGGCGAGGGTTAATATCTCTGGAATGGGGAGAGGAGTGGAGCCAGGTCTGATTGGAGGTGTCAGCACTGGGACTGATCATGGCCTGATGAGCATATCGAGAGATCTGATTGGAGGTGGCAGCACTGGGACTGATCATGGCCTGATGAGCATATCGAGAGATCTGATTGGAGGTGGCAGCACTGGGACTGATCATGGCCTGATGAGCATATCGAGAGATCTGATTGGAGGTGTCAGCACTGGGACTGATCATGGCCTGATGATGAGCATATCGAGAGATCTGATTGGAGGTGTCAGCACTGAGACTGATCATGGCCTGATGAGCATATCGAGAGATCTGATTGGAGGTGTCAGCACTGGGACTGATCATGGCCTGATGAGCATATCGAGAGGGCTGATGAGACGTGGAAGGAAGACAATGGGGAGAGGGGAAGTGAGGTCACAGTGAGGTGCTTATGGACTCAAGAAATAGATTTATTGTTTAAACTTTGTTTCTGTGTTTCTTTCATTGGCTTACTGAATACCCTGACTATAAAGCCATACTACGTAAGACTTGTTTGTGTGTGTATAGTGTGCTACTTGTTGAACATGTTGCTAACATCTTTTGTTTTCCCCCTGCAGATATGCAGTCATTGCCTTTGGGTGTGCCAGCTGCCCTAAGATCACCTGTGGCCGTGAGGGCTGTGGGACTGAGTTCTGCTACCACTGCAAGCAGCTGTGGCACCCCAACCAGACCTGTGACGCCGCCCGCCAGCAGAGGGCCCAGAGCCTGCGCCTTCGACCCTTCCGCTCCTCATCTCTAAGCTACAGCCAGGAGAGTGGAGCAGCTGGTAATGCCCACCGCGCGCACACACACACACACACACACACACACACACACACACACACACACACACACACACACACACACACACACACACACACACACACACACACACACACACACACACACACACACACACACACACACACACACACACACACACACACACACACACACACACACACACACACACACACACACACACACACACACACACACACACACACACACACACCAGTCCTTTTCCACTGCAGGATCTCATGGAACGTTCCGGAGGTGTCAAACCTTTCTGCCCTCTTTTCTGTGCTTTGCCACAAGGCCATAGGACAAAAACCATGATAAACTTGATAAACTTATTTCAAACCACAGAATTTCAAATGTTTAAGTCACAAGACTAAGGATTGTGGAATTCAGTAACATGATGTTTTCGGTGAGCAGAGAGTGCTTGAATATGTCTGTATGACTTGCTGTGGATTCTAAGCCTGAGCATATTGTGACTCCTCACAGCAGATGACATCAAACCATGTCCCCGCTGTGCTGCCTACATCATTAAGATGAATGATGGGAGCTGCAATCACATGACCTGCGCAGTGTGTGGCTGTGAGTTCTGCTGGCTCTGTATGAAGGAGATCTCAGACCTGCACTACCTGAGGTTAGATGCTAAACCTCACACACACTCACACTAGATAAAATAAAACGCTTGTTCTTGTCACACACACATTCCTTTCTTATCTGTTCCCATAGCAAGCCAAGGCTAAGAACAAGGTTCTGAACAAACTAACTAGTAAAGTCTGTACTCTGTGTGTGTGTGTGTGTGTGTGTGTGTGTGTGTGTGTGTGTGTGTGTGTGTGTGTGTGTGTGTGTGAAGGTTACAATCATTTTGCCTCACTGATCACACACACATTCCTTTCTAATCTGTCCCCATAGCAAGCTAAGAGTAAGGTTCTGAGCAAACTTACTAGTAAAGTGTTTGTTCCTTGATCAGTCCTTCAGGGTGTACCTTCTGGGGCAAGAAGCCTTGGAGTCGTAAGAAGAAGATCCTGTGGCAACTGGGCACTCTGGTAGGTGCTCCAGTGGGGATCGCCCTGATCGCTGGGATTGCCATCCCCGCCATGATCATCGGGATACCGGTGTATGTGGGGAGAAAGGTGGGTACAATATCAGGGTAACGGAGGAAAAAAATTCTTTAAAGTCTGTCATGTTGGTCTTTCTGTTAGGCAGGAAGAAACCTTAAGCAGAACCACGGCACATAAGGGGGGACCCATCTGCTTGAGGTCGGCCGGGTGGAGATAGGAAGGGGGGAAGGGGAAGGGAAACAACGGGTGTTGTACACGGCCTGCATTTGGTAGATGTATGTAGTCTATATACAGACATCCCGTGGGAAATACATGATACAGGCAAGACCAGTTTAGTGGGTATACACTGCTCGTAGGGTTACTGTTACAGGGGTAAGGGATGTAGGGACAGAGAAACATTCCAGTGGTGGCAATAATGTATATTGTATATAAATGCTAGCATAGGGTATGGGGTAGAGTAAGTGCAGTATGGCAGTGCGGTGGCGGTGGGTGCAACTGGCCGAGGGTTTCTACAGGTAGACCAGGTGGAGAGACTACAGCAGCTTCCCATAGTGAAGATTAGGAGGGAAAGAAAAGGAACAGAGTGAGTGGGTAGAGTTTGGCTGTCCATATGCGTAGATGAGGAGTAGTGGGGGTGAGGAGCAATGCTTCCACTTCCATCAGCAATTGGAATGTGCTATAAGGGAGACCAGTGTTCTATCCACAAGTTTCCTGGGGTGGTTACTGGGGCAACGTCGGTGGGCAGTACTTCCGGTAGAGCACTTCTTGTGGAGGCTTATCACATCGCAGCTCAGCTGTGTCTGGTAAAGACTTTCGACTTTCCGACTTTTTCATCATTGCCTTACCATCACAAGACACAGACTCAACACTCAAAAGTACGAAAAAATGCTGCTGTATGTTATTCTAGGCCATTTTTTAATGTCGTCTTCCCATGTAGTTACTGCGGAGGGAAAGGGTATATCTATATCGCCGTTTTTTAACCCGTTATGGTTGTGTTCCCACATCGTTGAATAAATTAATGAATGACAAACGGCGATTGTTTACATCGGTCTCGTAGCAACCGGAAGTGAAGCCCAATATTAGCGCAAAGCACCATGGGGCGGTGGAAACGTGTCGATAGAATAATTGATTAAAGTAGATGTGTTACCAGTGTTCTGTAGAATAATTGATTGAAGTAGATGTGTTACCAGTGTTCTATAGAATAAGTGATTGAAGTAGTAGATGTGTTACCAGTGTTCTATAGAATAATTGATTGAAGTAGTAGATGTGTTACCAGTATTCTATAGAATAACTGACCAAATGTGTGGTGCCAGTTCAAACTCTTATTTGACTGCCTGCAGTTTATTAATGTGGTCCAGACACCATTTTGAGTCGAAATCAAGAACTCTTTAAAGACCTTGACTGTTTTTAGTCCAAATATACACAGTCCAAGACAGCATGATTGCAGTCATAGCAGAAACATAACAGTGCCCTGTCGAGCACAGCCAGCACAACCACACCACTGCTAAAGACAAGCCTAGGGTAAACACCCAATGAGTTCTTGACCCAAATAATCGTGATTTATGATGGTTGCTATAATCAAGCTGCCATAGTGCCCTAGCAATTCCCCTTTATAGTGATGACGAAACGTGAGAGGTTATTACTCTCTCTAGATAAAAGAGTATAGATACGAGGGTCAATGATTAGAAGTTCAAAAAGGAACCAGAGCTGTTAAGTATTTAGTATTTGCGAGTTAAAAAAAAAAAAATTGTCACCAGATTTTCTTTAATATTTCATTAGATCTTTGTCAAATTGAAGTTAATTTTCACAGAAACGTGTTAAGGTATTTCAGTGCAGGTTACCAATGAGCAAGACGCTGACCTCTTCCTTCTGTTAGAGCAGCTTTAGGGCTCTGTGTTGATTGCTTGCGATTAGCAGAGCTCAAAGGTGTCTTGACTACAGAATTCCAGAAAAATCCAGACTGATCTCATCAAAGCATCTCATAATCAGTTTTTTAATGTTTGATACCAAATGTTCACAGATTCATAACCGATATGAGGGAAAAGATATTTCCAAGCACAAGAGGAACCTTGTCATCGCTGGTGGCGTGACTTTGTCTGTCATTGTATCACCAGTTGTGGCAGCAGTGACTGTCGGTAAGTGTATCCTAACAGTCAGTACATACACTCACACAAACACACACACATACACACACAGATAAACACCCCTTGCTTAAATCCTCACAAAGTTCGGAAAGCATGAGTCACAGAGGAGGTTAGGAGTGGGAGCAAAAACTAGAAACCTGGGGCCGTATTCACAAAGAATCTTAGGGCTAAAAGTAGCTCATAAGTGGCGAATTTAGGAGAAACTCCTAAAAATAATGGGCGTGTCAGTCTTAAATTTAGGACTCCTATTTTTTTTTTACTAAGAGCAATTCACAAAATATTTTATCCCTAAAAGTAGCACCTAAGTCTAGGACAGCTTAAAACTCCTCACGAGGACTCCTAAGTCACTAAGACCTATTCACAAAAAATCGTAAGATGGCTGCAGCCGACTTGGAATTGATAAAAGACATTGCTTAAACCGTGAAGGTATTAATATTGTCGTAGAATTAGCGCGGGATGCAATGACGCCTTTAAACAACGAAGTGAAATGTTTAAAGATAGCCTATTTGGCTTCGCGGAAAACGCAAATGACGACACTGGGAATCATCAGTCAGCCGTTTAATTCATCAAACTATCAACGCACTGTAGACCCCACATCATCCAACAGTTTATCCAGTTGCCTTTGGACAATCGTCAATTACACAAGATCAAAGTAAATTCCATGGCGAAGGAATGTCCAGTGACGGGACACACATTACAATAATTGCCCCATCAAAAGATGAGGACGTTTTCGCCCACCGTGGCCTGGATGTACCGATGACTTGTGCATTTCAACGGAGAGCGGTCTGCAGCAGGTTTTTGAGAACTTACCAGCTGGATGCCGCTGGGGTGACAGTGGCTATTGGTCCTGGGACCAGTAGGCTTTCGCTTAGGCTACGTTTCACGTTCGTTTCGCTTGAAGGGCCGTATGTGCTGATATTTGAAGTGGTAAAGGGCTGGAAATATAATAGCCTAACAGTTTGCTGGGTGCTTTAATTATTACTGCCTTGATTTACATATTACATATTTTATATTGATCGCTTTCTTTTTCTCTTAACGTGCAAAGTGT
Organism: Sprattus sprattus; assembly: GCF_963457725.1. Lineage (NCBI taxonomy): Eukaryota > Metazoa > Chordata > Actinopteri > Clupeiformes > Clupeidae > Sprattus > Sprattus sprattus. The sequence goes on along the minus strand of NC_137923.1, from coordinate 36,053,471 downwards.
CATTCCCGTTGGATGCACAAACTTGTCATCATGCGTGTGCATTCTGTTAACTGCACTGTCCATAACTATTTAATATGACTTAATTTGAAGCCTAGCTTATTCTCTTATTTTCAGTTGATATAGTGGGATTGTTAGAGGGACGTCACAAATTAGTTTTTAATGAGAGCCTGTCAACAACCAATCACCGTCCTCACCCCTTCTAAACTCGTGCATGAGAATCAACGTCATCCATAGCAACGGTGCTTTTATCTTAAGCTTAGGAGTTTGTATTATCCTTAGTATGAGTAGGTCTCAGAGGCGTTGTGAATCACTTTTAAGAAATTACTCCTACGTAAAATGTTTTAGCGCAAGTTAGGAGCACTCTTAGTGGTAAGATAAAATGCTTTGTGAATACGGCCCCTGAGCCGTGATTAAATCTTCTCTTCCCAACGTGTCTGTGTCTGTGTCTGTGTCTGTGCCTGTCTGTGTGCCTCCAGGTATCGGCGTGCCCATCATGCTGGCGTACGTGTATGGCGTGGTGCCCATATCTCTGTGTCGCAGCGGAGGGTGTGGTGTCTCGGCGGGGAATGGCAAAGGCGTGAGGATTGAGTTTGACGATGAGAACGACATGAATGTGGGCAGCGGGGCAGTGGCTACTGGTGAGGAGATGGTGTCCGTCTCCCTTCCCTCTTCTTCCTGGTGTCCCATCTTTCTTTCTCCTCTCTTGTGTGAGGGCAGCGAGCACCTTATCACAGCTCATCCAGGGTTTGGCTTTAGAGATTAAAGCAACTCTATGAAACAGTTTGACACTTTTTAAGGTTTGTTTTTATGAGCTTTTGATACCAAATGTATCATGAAAATTATTTAGATGGGAAATGGTCATGTGAAAGCCAGATAAACACACCTGTTGTTCCCACTTGCAGGCTACATTTTTACACTGTGTAGTTTGGAATTAGCAGTAGTCTTCACAGACATTGGCAACCATATTACCAAAAGTTGCCAGTTAGCTTCTCGTGGTGTTTGCTAGGCTGTTTAGGTAGGTAGCTCACTAGTCTTAGACTAGAACTCCATGATGCTGCTGACTATAATGGTCATGATCCTTCAACTGGACTAGAAGCCCTTGTTTGAACTCTAGCCCCCCCTGCCGGTGGCTTTCTGTGTCCTGAATTTCCTCCCGCACAGCAGTCAGCTGACTTTTCAGATGACCCCCCCCCCCCCCCCCCCCTCTTTCTCTTTCCCAATCTCCTCTGTCTTACCCCATTTCCTGCTTCCTCTCAATTCGTCTTCACTCGTCCTACTTTCCCCCACCCCCCTTTCCATGTCCTCTCTCTACCTCTACTTCTGTTCCTGTTCCTCCAGATCTCCTCCTCTGGCTAATTGTGATGTTTTCTTGTGTTCCCTCCATCGCAGACACCACCTCTGTGGCAGAGACGCGGCACAACCCCAGTCTGGGCGAGGGCAGCGTTGGCGGTATGACTGGGAGCCTGAGTGCCAGCGGGAGCCACATGGACCGGATGGGCGCCATGCGGGACAACCTGAGCGAAAACGCCAGCACCATGGCACTCGCTGGGGCCAGCATCACGGGCAGCCTGTCTGGCAGCACCGTGGGCAACTGCTTCAACAGGTAAGGAGAAGCGCTGGGCTGGAACACTCATCTGGTATAAAGCTTGGGGCAGGACCTTCAAGGAGGGACCACAGACTTCCAGCATGGAGAGTGTCGAGAGTGGAGAAAAACGAACGAGAACCCTTAACGATCAACTACTGATCAGATGATGTATGGTTGTGCTCTTATAGCATAGTAGCTGTAACAAACCTACAGTGCCACTTGAAAGTATGTGAACCCCTTGAGCACTTAAGAGTTTTCTGTTGTTTTACCATGATTTTGAATTTTTTTCATCACCAATTGACTAATCGCCAGGGCCCGCCCCCTTAGTTATTGGGGGTGTAGCTGTTGCTACGTCCGACACAATTTCCGGAACTGTCAACACAAAAGCTATGGCGAGTACGGGGACAAGCGCTATAACTGTCAGTGTGAGTGATGATTTTTGGAGTAATACCTCTGCGATATCCTCCAGATCAAGCCAAAAGGGACTGCAATATGCAGTGGAAGGATGGATCCAAAATATTAAGATCAACAACGAAGTGGACACAACAATAATTGAAGCAAAGGCATACAGGTCTCAATAAAAAAAAATAGAAGCCAGCACAACCTTGAAGACTAGTCATGTTATTTTACCACTGGGTAAGATCTGTATATAATATTTCAAGCTAGCTAATAACCTCCAAAGATTTTTAGGTTTCCTCCGGTAGGAGGTAACCTATTTAGGTTTTCCTCCGTTATTAGGTTTCCTCCGGTAGGAGGTAACCTATTGTTATCGTAGGTATTATTATTATTCTTGTACCATGGGAGTCAATGGCAGCCCCTAGAACCATATGGTAACTTTTTGTGAAATTTGGCACACTCATTAAGGACAGTCCCTTCTTCATTCACACCAATTTTCATGGCTCTCATTAGACCACTCTAGCGCCACCAACAGGTCAAAGTTGGACTTTTGTAACACACGCAACTTTTGAACCGTATGACCGATTTTCAAAAATTAGGTACCATTGGATTCCCTGGATCAAGACAAATTAAACCCACCCCATGACGTCAATTTCCGGTTATATAGATTTTCCGCTATTTCCGGTTTTATCGAAAACCTTTGAAAGCCTACTTCTCCTACAATTTTTGGCAAATCTTCTTCAAAATCACCAGAGATGATCTTCAGACCTAGTCTCACAAAAGTTATCAACAGAATTTTGATCCTCACAACCGTTTGTCCGGTACAGCCACTCAAATTCAGTAGAAAAGCGGCCAAACAGGAAGTGAAGTCATATGTCAGCAAATATTTGAGTGAAATTTACGCCACAGGGTGTGTTTAATTCGTCTTGATCCAGGGAATCCAATGGTACCTCATTTTTGAAAATCGGTCATACGGTTCAAAAGTTGCGTGTGTTAACACAAGTCCAACTTTGACCCGTTGGTGGCGCTAGAGTGGTATAATGAGAGACATGAAACTTTGCATGAATAAAGAAGGGACGGTCCTTAATGATTGTTCCAAATTTCGCAAAATGTTACCATATGGTTTGTCCGGTTCATCCACTCAAATTCAGCAGAAAAGCGGCCAAACAGGAAGTGAAGTCATATCTCAGCTAATCTTTGAGATATCAACACCAAACTGGTATGTCACTTGGAAGACACCACAACATGTTCCCATGTGCAAAGGCAACTTCATATCTTGAAAAATGATTGATATAAAACAAATTGGATACATTGTTAACGCTAAAATAATGCTTTACACATCTGCATGTCAAAAAGTGAAACTCTGATTCAATCACAAGTTCATATGAAGACACTTGGGAATGTTTAGTACACAAATCTGAAAAAAAGTTGACTGTAAAGTGAAAAGTGGATTTTTGGTGAATATTTGAAACATGCATGCTTGACTACTTGCTAGGGTGGTTCTCTATAGAATGTCTCTCTGTCTCCTCATCCGCGCGGCTCCTAAATCTCACACACGCAGTCTCCCCTTAACACACGCGCAGGCTTTGTTTTACGCACACACATTCTCACAGACACACAGCTTGCTGTCACACACATACATTCTCACAGACACACAGGGTAAGCGCACACACACAACCTCCACTCAGTCTAAACTTCAAGGCAAAAGCATTGTAAATGTTGGATTTGAAATGTAATATCCCATTGGCAAGTCTGCAGCATGGATTTTCTATACAGTGACAAATGTTTTTTTTCTTCCCCTGGTTCGCAATGTTTGAAGGAGGAAACCGCCATCGCTGCTTGCAGCTATATTTGTAGGCTTTCTTATTATGTTAGTACCATGGGAGTCAATGGCAGCCCCTAGAACCATATGGTAACTTTTTGTGAAATTTGGCACACTCATTAAGGACAGTCCCTTCTTCATTCACACCAAGTTTCATGGCTCTCATTACACCACTCTAGCGCCACCAACAGGTCAAAGTTGGACTTTTGTAACACACGCAACTTTTGAACCGTATGACCGATTTTCAAAAATAAGGTACCAATGGATTCCCTGGATCAAGACGAATTAAACACACCCTATGGCGTCAATTTCCGGTTATATAGATTTTCTGCTATTTCCGGTTTTATCAAAAACCTTTGAAAGCCTACTCCTCCTACAATTTTTGGCAAATCTTCATCAAAATCACCAGAGATGATCTTCAGACCTAGCCTCACAAAAGTTGTAAACAGAATTTTGATCCTCACAACCGTTTGTCCGGTACAGCCACTCAAATTCAGCTGAAAAGTCGCCAAACAGGAAGTGAAGTCATATCTTGGCTAATCTTTGTGAAATCAACACCAAACTTGATATGTCACTGGAAGACACTACAACATGTTCCCATGTGAAAAGGCAATTTCATATCTTCAAAAATGATTGATATAAAGCAAATTGGATACATTGTTAACGCTAAAATAATGCTTTACACATCAACAGGTCAAAAAGTGATACTCTGATTCAATCACAAGTTCATGTGAAGACACTTGAGAATGTTAAGTATACAAATCTGAAAAAAAGTTGACTGTAAGATGAAAAGTGGATTTTTGGTGAATATTTGAAACATGCATGCTTGGCTAATTTCTAGGGTGATTTTCGGTAGAAGGTCTCTCTCTCTCTCTCTGCTCCTTTGCGCGTGTGTGCTCCAGATTCTCTCTCTCTCTCTCACACACACACACACACACACACACACACACACACAGGGACAGGCTCCTTTGACACGCACAAGCACACACACACAACATTTAAGGAAATGTAGGGATGACCACACCCCTTCTCACTCTTAGCTTGAAGCCATGGCCCTTGAGGATCTTCAAAGTAATGCATTTGAAATGTAATATCCCATTGGCAAGTCTGCAGCATGGATCTTTCCATACATGACAAATTGTCACAAAAATACATTTGGTTCGCAATGTCTGGAGGAGGAAACCGCCATCGCTGCTTGCAGCTATATTGTTTCTGTTAGTATTATTTGAATTCTTGTACCATGGGAGTCAATGGCAGCCCCTAGAACCATATGGTAACTTTTTGTGAAATTTGGCACACTCATTAAGGACAGTCCCTTCTTCATTCACACCCATTTTCATGGCTCTCATTAGACCATTCTAGCGCCACCAACAGGTCAAAGTTGGACTTTTGTAACACACGCAACTTTTGAACCGTATGACCGATTTTCAAAAATGAGGTACCATTGGATTCCCTGGATCAAGACGAATTAAACCCACCCCATGGCGTCAATTTCCGGTTATATAGATTTCCCACTATTTCCGGTTTTATCAAAAACCTTTGAAAGCCTACTCCTCCTACAATTTTTGGCAAATCTTCTTCAAAATCACCAGAGATGATCTTCAGACATATCCTCACAAAAGTTATCGAACAGAATTTTGATCCTCGCAACCGTTTGTCCGGTACAGCCACTCAAATTCAGCAGAAAAGCGGCCAAACAGGAAGTGAAGTCATATGTCAGCAAATATTTGAGTGAAATTTACGCCACAGGGTGTGTTTAATTCGTCTTGGTCCAGGGAATCCAATGGTACCTCATTTTTGAAAATCGGTCATGCGGTTCAAAAGTTGCGTGTGTTAACACAAGTCCAACTTTGACCCGTTGGTGGTGCTAGAGTGGTATAATGAGAGACATGAAACTTTGTATGAATAAAGAAGGGACTGTCCTTAATGATTGTGCCGAATTTCACAAAAAGTTACCATATGGTTTTTCCGGTACAGCCACTCAAATTCAGCAGAAAAGCGGCCAAACAGGAAGTGAAGTCATATCTCAGCTAATTTTTAAGATATCAACACCAAACTGGTATGTCACTTGGAAGACACTACAACATGTTCCCATGTGCAAAGGCAACTTCATATCTTGAAAAATGATTGATATAAAGCAAATTGGATAAATTGTTAACGCTAAAATAATGCTTTACACATCTGCAGGTCAAAAAGTTAAACTCTGATTCAATCACAAGTTCATATGAAGACACTTGAGAGTGTTTAGTACACAAATCTGAAAAAAAGTTGACTGTAAGATGAAAAGTAGATTTTTGGTGAATATTTGAAACATGCATGCTTGACTACTTGCTAGGGTGGTTCTCTATAGAATGTCTCTGTCTCCTCATCCGCGCGGCTCCTAAATCTCACACACTCAGTCTCCCTTTAACACACGCGCAGGCTTTGTTTTACGCACACACATTCACACAGACACACAGCTTGGTGTCACACACATACATTCTCACAGACACACAGGGTAAGCGCACACACACAACCTCCACTCAGTCTAAACTTCAGGGCAAAAGCATTGTAAATGTTGGATTTGAAATGTAATATCCCATTTGCAAGTCTGCAGCATGGATTTTTCTATACAGTGACAAATTGTCACAAAATTACATTTTTCCCTGGTTCGCAATGTTTGGAGGAGGAAACCGCCATCGCTGCTTGCAGCTATATTTTATTCTTATTATTTATTCCGTCTCTGGCAAGAGACTAGAGAACAGTAAATAACGTACCAATGGGGAGCAAGATAGCTTCTAGTAGCGTTATTGTTCAAGGGATTTTTGTGCATGTTGCTGAAAGTATTTCACAGTCACTGTAGCGATAACTTGCTTGTAAAATGATGATCCGGATGTAATGCTGTGGTTATTGCTCTCAGGTTGTGCCATATGCATACCTTGGGATAGCCTGGCCATTACCAGCCTGTGACTCCATTTCATTCCGTCTTTCAGTCTGGGCCAACCCAATGCATTTTGGTTTCCAAGATGGGCGGGTGCTTATCTTGAGGTTTAAAATCATTGGAGTTCCCTTAACCAATCAGCAACGTTTAGTAAGCATTCGGTAGATTAAACTCTTCCCAAAGCCAGTTGGGAGAAGAGCTACGACGTCCTTTCCAATCATAAAACTTACAAGAAAATACTCTTGTTCTCCTTTTCATTTTCTGATGTTCTCGAGAGTTGAGACAACTTTTCCCATAGCTTTTCGTGTCTTTTCCTCCAAGGCGAGTTTTGCGTCACAGCTCTGAACTGTTCGGTGATTGGTCCTACAAAATTTTGAGTCCTGGAGACGATTGTCAACTGGGTTAGGCCAGACTGAGTATGAGCTTGAAATCAATTCAGGCGGAAATACGTAGGCTGGTGTCACCAGGCTAACCTTGGGATACTCAGTATCAACAAAATGCTACAAAGAGTAAAATAAACTAGAAAATGCATTTCCTGAAGGAAATACCAGTGCATGAAATGCAAAGGTTAAGAAAGGAAGAAGAAAAGAAAGAAGAGTGAAAGAAGGAAAGAAGAAAGGAAAGAAGAGTGGAAGAAGGAAAGACAAAAGGAAAGAAGAGTGAAGAAAGGAGAGGAGTGGAAGAAGGAAAGAAGAAAGGAAAGAAGAGTGAAAGAAGGAAAGAAGAAAAGAAAGAAGAGTGAAGAAAGGAAAGAAGAGTGGAAGAAGGAAAGAAAGAAGAGTGAAATAATGAAAGAAGAAAGGAAAGAAGAGTGAAGGAAGGAAAGAAGAGTGGAAGAAGGAAATAAGAAAAGAAAGAGTGAAAGAAGGAAAGAAGAAAGGAAAGAAGAGTGTAAGAAGGAAAGAAGAGTGAAGAAAGGAAAGAAAAGTGGAAGAAGGAAAGAAGAGTGGATGAAGGAAAAAAGAAAGGCAAGAAGAGTGGAAGAAGGAAAGAAAAATGGAAGAAGAAAAGAAGAAAGGAAAGAAGAGTGGAAGAAGGAAAGAAGAGTGAACAAGAGTGGCTCTGGATGAAGAGATAAAGAGAGAGTGAAAATATTGAAAAAAGGAGATAAAAATGGAGTGAAGAAAAGAGATTGAGTGTTAGAGAAAGTTGACTGAGAGAGAAAGATGGAGAGAAAAAAATAGAGAATGGATGGTGTCTTAATGTTCCTAGTTACAGTTAAATTGAGAGGGACAGAGAGAGAAGAGGTTCCTTGGATTTGGCACAGGTGTCAGTAAAGCACAGGTGCAAGCCAGTTTAAAGACCCTATTATGATGTCATAATGGCCCAATGTAAGTCAATGGGAGAAATTTATATTCGTTTTTCTTTAATATCTTAAAAAGTATAAAGTTTAGAAAAGTGAAAAATACATAGCATAAGTGTCGTTTACAAGACCTACGCGACAAAGTTTGAATGAAGTTTCTACGTTAAGCGGTTCAGGCTGAATTAATCGCAGAAAAAGGTAACAAGAATAACTAGAAAATGCATTTCCTGAAGGAAATACCAGTGCATGAAATGCAAAGGTTAAGAAAGGAAGAAGAAAAGAAAGAAGAGTGAAAGAAGGAAAGAAGAAAGGAAAGAAGAGTGAAGAAAGGAGATAAGAGTGGAAGAAGGAAAGAAGAAAGGAAAGAAGAGTGAAAGAAGGAAAGAAGAAAAGAAAGAAGAGTGAAGAAAGGAAAGAAGAGTGGAAGAAGGAAAGAAGAAAAGAAAGAAGAGTGAAATAATGAAAGAAGAAAGGAAAGAAGAGTGAAGGAAGGAAAGAAGAGTGGAAGAAGGAAATGAGAAAAGAAAGAAGAGTGAAAGAAGGAAAGAATAAAGGAAAGAAGAGTGTAAGAAGGAAAGAAGAGTGAAGAAAGGAAAGAAAAGTGGAAGAGGGAAAGAAGAGTGGATGAAGGAAAAAAGAAAGGCAAGAAGAGTGGAAGAAGGAAAGAAAAATGGAAGAAGAAAAGAAGAAAGGAAAGAAGAGTGGAAGAAGGAAAGAAAAGTGAACAAGAGTGGCTCTGGATGAAGAGATAAAGAGAGAGTGAAAATATTGAAAAAAGGAGATAAAAATGGAGTGAAGAAGAGAGATTGAGTGTGAGAGAAAGTTGACTGAGAGAGAAAGATGGAGAGATGGAGAGAAAAAAAATAGAGAATGGATGGTGTCTTAGGCCATGTCTCCACGAGCCCGGTTATTTTTGAAACCGGAGTTTTGCTCCGCGACCACACGAGTGGTGTAATAAAAATACTCTGTACATACGCAACCGTGGAAGCCGCCACCAAGTGACACAATGCACGTGTAATACACATGCCACAAGCATAAGTGACGATGTAAGGTAAAATGGGAAGGCTGTTTTAACCAATGAAAAGATACCGGGAAAAGAAATCACCAAATACAAACAACAATGGCGCGCAAGGACTCGTTTGTATGGACGGACAGCGAGGTAGAGTTGCTGCTAAACATCGCAAATGAATACAGAGTTCAGAAAATAGAAGAGAGTGTGGACTGGGAGAGTGTGCAGTCCAAATATACTGACATCGCTGCTGGTCTAGGCGCCTTTGTTGTTACATTAGGTTGAGCAACTGCGTGTGATAACCACATAATGCCGACAGCATGGCAATAAACAACATCCACTTCATTTTTCTAACCGCTGCTATGTTTTTCCCGTTCACGTCATTGCTGTGCGTGTGCTGAAGTAAAGCAGGCTCGCAGCTATGACGTAAACGGGAAAAACAATCACGGTTGCAGTGTCCACACGCACCCGGTGAAACCAACCCTGGCCGAAAACCCCACCCTGGACTCCGGTTTCAAAAAACCACGGTTTCAGGGTTCCAAAAGCACGGTAGCATGTGGACAGGACATACAACCAGGAACATCTGTTCATGGTTTCAAAAATAACCGGGCTCGTGGAGACATGGCCTTAATGTTCCTAGTTACAGTTAAATTGAGAGGGACAGAGAGAGAAGAGGTTCCTTTGATTTGGCACAGGTGTCAGTAAAGCACAGGTGCAAGCCAGTTTAAAGACCCTATTATGATGTCATAATGGCCCAATGTAAGTCAATGGGAGAAATTTATATTCGTTTTTCTTTAATATCTTAAAAAGTATAAAGTTTAGAAAAGTGAAAAATACATAGCATAAGTGTCGTTTACAAGACCTACGCGACAAAGTTTGAATGAAGTTTCTACGTTAAGCGGTTCGGGCTGAATTAATCGCAGAAAAAGGTAACAAGAATAAGAAGAAGAAGAAGAAGAAGAAGAAGAAAAGAAGCCTAGGAATAACAATACAGGGCATTTCATGCACTGTAATAAGAAGAAGAAGCCTAGGAATAACAATACAGGGCATTTCCTGCACTGTAATAAACTCACCTTCAGTATGTTAAACTCGAGCTAGTCTCTTCAACTAAAGTGTTACTGTTAAAATCAAAATGTTAATGTTACTGTCAAAATGTTAATGTTACCATCTGTTAAATTATATGGGTCTACAATCAGACGAAAATTGTTAGAATTATTTGGTCACAATCAAAACCATCTCGGACTCATCTGTCCAAAGAAGGGACTTCCAGAAGGCCTTTGGTTTATCCAAGTGCTCCCTGGCAAAGTTGAAATGGGCAGTTTTGTTCTTTCTTGAGAGCAGAGGCTTCCTTCTAGCAACCCGATCTGTTCATGTCTATTCAATGTTTGTCTGATTGTAGACGCATGTACATTTACCCCAGAGGCTGCCAAATAGATGGTCCGAAACTCTTTAGAGGTGATGTGTGGGTTGACTTTTACCTGATGTATTCTTCTTCTGGTGCTTCTTGGTGATGGTCTTGATGGGCGTCCACCTCTAGGCAGAGATGCGGTCATGTTGAATGCCCTCCATTCCTAAATTATTTGTCTTGGATGGATGGATGGATGGAGCTGGAATCTTTTGGAGATGGTCTTATAGCTTTCCCAAGACTGGTGGGCTGTCAGAACCTTCTTCCTGAAGTTCTCAGATATCTCGTTTCCTCTCGGCATTGTTGATCTGTGTGGGTACACCTTGGCACTACAGTAGTTTGGATGGCTTCCTCTCTCTTTTAATCTGTGTTGCCCAACCCTTTTCCTAAGGATGTCTCAGTTGATTGGTTTGCTTAATTGACTAATTAAGCACCCAAATATCTTTCACCGAATCTGTTACCTGCTTGACTTTACCAATGCAGCTGGGGGTTCACTTACTTTTGAAAATACACTAATTCCATGTTTCATGTAGTTTTTTTGGCTACTCAAACAATTACGTCTAAACAAGTACATGCAAATGATAAACATAAACCTGACATTTCATCTTTGGAACATTGGTGATGAAAAAAATGAAAAATCATGGTAAAACAACAGAAAACTCTTAAGAGCTCAAGGGGTTCACAAACTTTCAAGTGGCACTGTATCTGCTGATGAGTTTATAGCTTACTTTGTAATTATATAGTATGGTCAGGGCCTCCTGTTCAACTGCCATTACATGTTTGGGAACCACTGGTGTTGAGGTACAAGCAGAGGTGTGTCTGTGTGTCTGTGTGTCTGTTTGTGTGTGTCATTAACCCCATGTCCCTGTGTTTAGGTTGGAGGTGCAGGCGGATGTTCAGAAGGAGCGCTGTAGTCTGAGTGGGGAGTCGGGCACGGTCAGTCTGGGGACAGTCAGTGACAATGCTAGCACCAAAGCCATGGCCGGCTCCATCCTCAATGCATACATGCCTCTGGACAGGTGAGTGTGTGGGGGGAATAATCAGAAACACTACTTCTCTGTATCTAGACTCAGTTGATGTAGTCTCAGACAGGTGTGTCTGGTGCGATAGAGAGTTAGTGTTTGTTTAGAGACACTGATTTCACTTACTTTCTGTGGTCAAGATGTCAAGTTCACCATCGTGTGTCTGTGTGTCTGTGTGTCTGTGGTTGCCCTTGTCCAGCAGAGACAGCAGCAGTCTGGAGGTGCAAGTGGATGTGGAGTCCAGGGTGTGTAAGCTCCGCCACCACAGCGGCAGCAGCAGCCTGGACGACAGCATCACAAGCGGGGGCCGTGGGGGCGCCACAGGGGGCGGAGGAGGAGGCTGCTGCTCCACAGGGTGCCCACACTCGTCCTCCTCACGCCTGGCCAAGGAGCCGTCCGCGGGGAAGAAGAGCAAAGGCAAGCTTCGTAAGAGGAGCAGCGGGGGCGTGAGGCGCAGTGGGGCGGAGGCACGACGGGCGGGCAACGACCTGGATGCCCAGCTGCTGGAGCAGCGCAGCACCCACTGGAGCGAGCCCGACTCGCCCTCACCCCCCTCCCTGAGCGGCAGCCTGCCCTCCGTGGCCGACTCCCACTCCAGCCACTTCTCGGAGTTCAGCGGCGGATCAGACCTGGATGCCTGCCGGCTGGCCTGCTGCCACCACGACCCCCTTGGCTGCTCCCGACACCCCCACGCCACCACAGTGAGCCCCCCACCCGAATTTGAGCACAGCCAGTCGGAAACCAGCCCCCCCAGCGGTGCTATAGGGATGCCCCCCTCACCGCCAGTGGGAGTGTTAGCATTACGCTACATTGCAGAGGAAAGTGTGTGCTTGATGCGCGCAGTAGAACTGGACTTGCATGTGGGGGAGGAGGAGGAGGAGGAAGAGGAGGAAGAAGAAGAAGAAGAAGAAGAAGAAGAAGAAGAAGAGGAGGAGGAGGAAGATGAAGAGGAAGGGAGTGTGGAGACTCTCCTAAAAGAGCGAAATAACAACCTGCCCCCTTCCCCCGCCAGCTCGCCTAGACACCCCTGCATTCAGACTGAGATCTAAGCCCTCCCTCCCTTCCTCCCAGAGACAGAACCATGGGTCAGTCGGATCCACAATCACAGAGATCCTCCAGCTAATCTCACACCCACTTCACAATTGCACACTGGTCACAAGCTTTCAAAATGATAAAAAACAAACAAACAGAGAAGAGAAGTAAAGAGGGGAAAAGAAGAGTTGGTGTTTTTTTTTTTTTTTTTTTCCCAACATTGGCTGTTTGCAAAATGAATGTCGATTTAAGCAATGTCCACTGTCTATGTGAGTGCAGGACAGTGTATGAAGAGAGAAGGGCTGTCTATGTGAGTGCAGGACAGTGTCTGAAGAGAGAAGGGCTGTCTATGTGAGTGCAGGACAGTGTATGAAGAGAGAAGGGCTGTCTATGTGAGTGCAGGACAGTATGAAGAGAGAAGGGCTGTCTATGTGAGTGCAGGGCAGTGTATGAAGAGAAAAGGGCTGTTTATGTGAGTGCAGGGCAGGACAGTGTATGAAGAGAGAAGGGCTGTGGTGAGAAGTGTGGGACAGGGGTTTGTTCAGATGATGTCAATGCAGGTGTGAAGGGCATGGAAGGTTCTAGAAGCAGTTTCCGGAAAGGTCCACGTTGGCTGTATGACTGCCCTCTGGCTCTGCCTGTGCAGCCTTCATGGAGCTGCTCTCAGGTAGGATCAAGCTCAGATGAGACCCAGGAGAGCTACACGGGCATGAATGTAGGAGGGTCTACTGAATGACAGGTACAGTTTGATTGACAGATGTAGCTGCAAATAACAAGCCTTGTTATGTTTCTTTTGTTCTTTTCCCCCCCAAGGGACAGTAGCATTTTTATTTTTTAAAGGGGCCTTACAGTCTTTGGGCAGATACACGCAGATACACACACACACACACACACTCCTGGTGAGAACATCATGTTTTCTGAGGTTGGCTCTCGCAGTCCAGCCTGACGATGCTGACCCATCATGCATCATTCAGATTGAAACCTAAGAGGGGCCAGTTAATGGTAGTGTTCCTTTTTTACCTTTCATGATTCAGATTTTGACTTTTGGTGTGAAGGTGTGGTTCTTTGGAAAGAGTTGTAACCAGTTGAAGCCCTGTGTTGGGGCTTAGCAGGGGTAGAACCATTTCGGAGGGGCACTGAGTTGAGCAGCATCAGGACCAATCTCTGCTAGATCATATAGCCCACTGTAGCCTTCTGCGTCAGGTAAAGCTTCACATTCACAGCACAAACAGGAGAATAGATGTGACTGTACAGGAGATGGTCATTTAGAATGACACCTCACAACAGAAAGTAGTTGTATGTTAATGACTCATGGTGCCTTTTTAAAAATCTTTTTCCTTTCCTTGTCTGTAAAAAAAAAAAAAAGAAAGAAATAAGTGAAAAAGTGTGTCACCACACACACACACACACACACACACACACACACACACACACACACACACACACACACACACACACACACACCAACCCTCTGGTCTGTGGTAGACATCCAGAACTCCAGAACCACCTACCAAAGACGGCACTCAGCCCTCGGCCCTTTGGTGAAGCCTGATCTGTAGACTGAAGAGGGCTGTGCCTTTGTCCCCTCCTGAAGTGGCTTGTGTGCTGCATGCAGGCAGGCTGGGTTCCTATCACTTCCTGTCTTGGTTCCTCTCACTTCCTATCTGGGCTCCTCTCACTTCCTGTCTGAATCTTCTATCCCAGCACACACACACACACACACAACTCCACAGAGTTCCCACAGCCCAAGTGTCTAACCCAGGCTTTTGTACTGTTTTTGTCTCTGGACCTGTACTCTCAGCGTTTGTGTGTGTGGGGGTGTGTGTGTGTGTGTGTGTGTGTGTGTGTGTGTGTGTGTGTGTGTGTGTGTGTGTGTGTGTGTGTGTGTGTGTGTGTGTGTGTGTGTGTGTGTGTGTGTGTGTGTGTGTGTGTGTGTGTGTGTGTGTGTGTGTGTGTGTGTGTGTGTGTGTGTGTGTGTGTGTGCGCGCGCGTGTGTCACTCTTCAGAGTTCACAGGAGCAGTCTGGGATGGGAAGGAGCCCATAGGTTTGTTTATTATTCATGTTTTTTGTGTTAATTTCTCTGCCGTTCTGGTGCTGCTCAATAATCACCCCGGACTTAACATGCCACGAGCTGCAGTCCCTCCTTATTTGTGGTGTTCTTCTCCGCTGTGGATCTGTGTCTGCTCTGAGACCTCTACCCACTGTTCTGTTGACCTTCAACCCTAAGGTCTAGAGCCAGCTCAAATGAACCTGGCTCTGCACATCTGATATTTGTATATTTGTTTCCTAATTTGCTTTATAATATGCGTGTATATGCATATCCAAATAAAGAAAATGAAGTCAAATTCTCTTTAATTCTATGTTAGATTGGACATTTTTTTTAAAGCGTTTATTTTATATGAATATATTTTTTTCTTCTTGGTCTTAATATAATGCTGCTTGTTTGGTTATGACTCCTCAGAAATTAACAGTAGACTAATCAAGAGTGTTTAATCTGATTTTAATACATTGCATGAAAAAAAACATGCATGATCGGTTTTGTCAAGCAAACATTACGGCACAAATTCGACTGGGCATAGTTTGCACAGATCTTGACCATGACCAGAGTCACATAATTCATCACTTTCCCACATTCACAATTCAGTGTCCATGGGAAATAGTCTTCATACACTTTTTGCATTAAACTATATGATAGTTAAATGAGCGGAGGGGTGGATTATGAAATACAGCTCAACATCTGCAAGCTGGAAATTTGTATGCACTTCAATGCATTTATATTTTCCCAGAAGGCACTAAAGCTGCATTACTAAAAGACCAGATAACTTTAAATGGCTCTAAATTATGAATCAGCACAATTAATTCAAAATGAGTTGCCTTATCTCAGTGCACAGAAGTACAAGGCCATAATAAATGAAGATGAATAAAACCAAGTGGTATGTGTAGCCTGTAAAAGTAGGGATGCCTTTGTTCAGACTCTGTTTGCGAATGCTTGTACAAAATGCAGTAATTTAATGAATCACATACTGTTGGAGTTCTACTGGCTGAAAGGGATCTAGCCACAAGTTTTCTTAGTACATGCAAGAACAACTAAACTGTCAGGAATGCAAAAGCATTGGTTGCACGATTTATATTGCTGACTATGAACTGTTTGTAACTTTAGCCATCTGGCACTCAAGGAAGCGGGTAAAGAGTGTGTCCTGATATGTCAAAGGTCTTGTCCTGGACTATAAGTAGCAAAGGCACATCTTCCACACGCAGACATGGTCCGGAAGGTAGCTCCTCACCAAGCTTCAGTAACCTGTCAACAGCAACCTCAGAAATCCTGAATGTTATCAACTCTTGCTCCAGGTTGCCAGGAGATCTGATATTAAATTGAAGCCAAAAGGTCAATGCTGCTGTGATGGATGGGAAGCTCGCTGCTGTGATGGATGGGAAGCTCACTGTTGTTCAGCATTACAGAATGTATGGAGAGTCTAGAGCAGCGTTGGTGGAGTTTGGTGGATGGCCATCTTTGACACTCTCTTCTGACCCGGTTGTGACACAGGCGAGCAATCTTAGTCTCCTGAAAGCAAAAGCCTGGGAGCCCTCAGCTTTGATGGGTAGAGGAGCTCTCTTGTCCCTGGACCACCAACCACCACGCTCCATCACCCCTTCATTCAACCTGCCAGATCAGAGCAAACCCACAAATGATGTGGAATCATGGAACTCAAAACTGCACTCTTAACATCGCACAATGACACAGCATAGAATAATAAAGTGCAACACAGTGCACTATGCTTTTAAGTATACTGTATTGTACGTGCATTGTGTAGCCTGTATCCTCTCAGTGGATGCTCTCACACAGACAGACAGAGAGATTGTGTGATGTCCCCTCACCTTGTGTGGCGTTTGACATCAGGCTCTGCCTGAGCAGCAGGGTCATCTCCTCCAGCTCCTGCTCAGCCTCCTGGACGTTTGGGTCCAGCTGCAGCACCTCCTGCAGGTCAGTGCTAGCAGAGAGGTAGTCCTGAAGAGAGGGGGTAGGTTAAAAGGACCAAAAATACCCTGTGTATGGCAGTTCAGCAACATGCATAACATCCTTCACGTGACCACATATATGACAGTATTGAAAGACATAGTTTTGATGGGAGGTAAGCTTGGACAGGACATTAAAAAGACCAAATTTGAACCCATGAAGTAGCAATGCACAACCAAGGTATACCCAGGTATATGCAATCACTAAATTAAGGATGTATTGTTGTGTAGTGTTATATTAGTGGATGTTCTATGCAAAACACTGCAATTAAAGGATCACCTTCAAGCCTTTGAAGGCCAGTGCTCGTCTGTAAAATGCCTTCTTATTGGCTGGCTCGATCTCCAAGGCAGAGTCACAGTCTTGCTTGGCCTCTTGGAAGCGACCGCCCCTCAGGTAGCAGAGGGCTCTGAGTGTCAGGCAGAGAGCAGAGAGGCAGGCCAGTTGGTGGAGCACAGATCGATAAAATACATTAAGAGCACTCAGCACAATCACCTGCCTCAGACAAACTCAGTCAAGCCAGGACTTCACATAAGGAACTGATGACTCAAGTTCCTTTGAGAACCTCCCCATGCCTCAACAGAGTGCTGAGGAGCGCACGGATGGAGGGAGGGAAAGGGGGTAGATAAAGAGAAGGAGGCTTTAAGTGTGTGTGAGGGGGAGGAAGTGAGAGGGAAAGAAATGAAGAAAACAACAGGACAGCAGCTTGCTTCCTTTTCCTCAGAACTAGCGACTGACAGTAACAAAAGCTTTCTAAAGAAAGACAGCAATTCTGCATGTGTGCGTACTACTGCCTTAATTCAGCTGCTCATACCTGTTTGTGTACACAGCGCATTCATTTGGCTTTATCTGCAGACATTCATTGTACTTCCCAAGGGCATCCTGAAAGCAGCCCTGTCTCACCAGGTCATTCCCTTCTTTCTTCAGGGAGGAGAAGCGGACCTCAGCCTTCCTGGCTACACCAGCAGAGGGACAGAGTGAGAGAGAGAGTGAGAGAGAGAGAGAGAGAGAGAGAGAGAGAGAGAGAGAGAGAGAGAGAGATACAAACAGACAAGCAGGTAGTGAGTAGGAGAGATGACATTGAGTTCACTTACATCATGACAGTCCTGTATCCACTAGCCATTATTCTAGGGGGAGAGAGCACTGTCTGTGCACCAGCTATTGATAATGGCACCAAGCCCTTGGCAGTCCAGTCTATTACTGACATTACCATTGGCAAACACCACTGTTTCTTCATCACTTTCACTTTCAGTTCAGCCTGTATTAACCTGTCACTTCTATATCATCTATACTGCTTTCCATCTTCTGCGGGCCTATGTGTGATGTCATGGGATGCATTGCAGCTTTGAACGTTTGAAACCTGATCCACCTGGTTCCATGACATCAACAGGTTACTTGGTTACACCTGACATCTTTTATTTACCCAAGGGCTGGCTTCACAATGGTGGCAGGTTATGTTGCAATCCATTTATATCACTTAGGACCCATTTGAGGGGATAAAAACCATCTTGCAGTAGAAATACAGGCTTCCAGAATGTTACTCTTTTTTCACTCCGGGGGTTTTTCATTGTCTCATCTGATTCATTTCTATAATTTCTACCTGCCTTATTTCCCCAAAGCCTTGCATACTTAGACACAGTTTAAAATATGCAGACATATGAGGCCGTGAATAAATGGCTACACTCACATAGTTCTTTGCACCCTCAAAGCTCTTTTTGTATATGTAAATGCACTGTATGCTAACGTATGACACGAAAGTGCACTTGGCTTATTATAAAAAATGGTCCATTATTCATGTCCTGATATAAGGTTTACATTAGTTCACTAGCAGAGCTCACTGTTTTATATGTTGATTAAGTGATTCATTGTCCACAAGCTCCTTTCTCCAGACAGGAGGTGACGTGATGTGACTGACCTTCCCCCTCGGCCTTCCTGTCTGCGCGGGCCTGGAGCATCTCTTGGCTGGGTGGTTCCTCCCTCCGGTGCTGCTGCGCTGACAGGGGAACTAGAGGAATCTCTGGCAGCTGCTCCCTCCACTTTGGACCGTCCTGCTCTATCAAGACTTTGGTGATCCTGAAGTATTTAAAGCAGACACAGCTCATCACCAATGGAATATTCACACACAGACACACACACACATACTTTTTCAATTTAAGAAGTCATTCTTACTATGAATTTAACTTTGAGAGATTGCACTGTATCAACTTAAAAAGCTTAATTATTGTACCAGTCTTTGATTCAGGCAAAAGGGTACTGATATTTTTGCCTGATATTTGAACAAATTACACCCCTTCCTTCCGTGCTTCTGAAGCAATGTGTTGATTGGATGTAACCATGTATGGCTTGGTTAAAGCCACTCTGTTTCCCATTTCCAGAGTCAGGACTGTGTACCAGACTTTTTTGGGCGCACACACAGAATGGAAAGCTAGAGGACAGTCAGGAGCAATTAGGTGAATTTCTCAAAAGTGTATGGGATTAGAATCCCAGACTGCACCTATAGTGTCTACTACTGATAATTGTTCCAAACATCTTTGCCAACTCAACCTGTTTATGCTGTCGTGTGCTGCCTGCACACTAACGTCGATCTGGAGAACAGTCTTGTAGTCCACGTAAGCCTTGCGGTACCGCTCCATGTACTCGTGGGCGAGGGCTCGCCTCAGGAGCGGCTTCAGGGAGAAGGGCTGCAGCTCCAGGGCCCTGAGGAAGAATGAGGATGAGGACGGTGATACAGAGGGGAAACATTCCACAGAGCAAACACAGGTTCAACCAATCCTGCCCTTTACTGATTTGGCCTGCAGGACTGGCTGAGAGGAGGGGCTGAAGAGGATGAGGCAGTGTCCTGAGTGAGCACAGTGTCTGAGCCAGCCCAGCCTGAGGAGGCCCTCACCTGCTGATCACCACTCAAGAGGCTTTCACACATTCAGAAATAGCAGTGAGTACGTAACTGCATGTCAACTGACTGAACTAGACAGAGGGATTCTGGTGATTACGTTCTAAATAGTTGTTGTAGCTTACTTTGTGAAGCAAGGCGCCGCCTGTCATGTTTTTGATTATCAGGGAGAATCATATACAGAATGACAGAATAGATCTTTAATTTCTATATTGTAAATCACTTTGAAAATATTAGACCTGCTATGTATCTGAATTCAGCTTTGTAAAGACTTCAAATTTTATTTTTAAACGGCTGCCTAGATTCCCCATGGCTGTCTCCATAGAACTCTACAAGACTGAGCACAAGTTTCCAAAAGACTCATCCCAAGTGACAGTTGGAGTCTTTGTCTGTAAATCTCCTTAGCGCTGAGTGCTAATCTCCTGTAGAGACAAACGCATACCAGCATACAGGAGTTACTAGCATGCTCTCAGTCCCCAGTTAAGACCTTCAGACATTTGTCTGATTTATTCAACTTTGCGATCATCCAAACACGTTGTTGTGTGACCTGACCTGGTGCAATCTGTGATGCAGTCCGTGCTGTTCCCATCCTTAAGGTAACAAGCTGCTCTGTTTGAGTGGAGAATACACAAATCCTCAGGGCTATCAATACCTGGAAAGAAGGAACAAAGCCCCAAAAATAGTCATGACTGAAACGCAGGCAGATTTAAATGTTTCATGTTTAAGGTTAAGTGTTACTGAATGCCTCCTGAAGCAGCAGTTAGTACACAGCCTCTTAACTGATACAGACTACAGCATACTAAATTAGTTATTTAACTCATAAACACATACAGTTGAATAACCTTAAGATATTTCATTTTCAATTAGTCTCATTATTTGGGCTATACTATACTATACCTGATTACTTGTTTGTTACTAAGTTAAATTATGATACAAATGTAAATCGTCTTCAGTCAGGGTTTTAATTTGACCACATTAAAACCACTATAAAAATATCTAACACATGTTTAAGGTTTTAATGACTCTACTCTCATTGGCTGGAGAGCTGCTACGGATAAAATGACAGGTTTCAGATGACGAGAGAGTGGTGTGTGAGTCAACAATCGATTTGACTTTTAAAAAGTGTACACAGTAATGGTGGAGATATCTGGACCTTGTAAGTGCCTCTGGTAGCTGGCTCTTCTCAGAAATAAGATGCACATGGCCGGGGACCTGACAGAGATGCCAGCCTTGTGTGGAGTGGAGATAAACACGCACTTCATGCGAACCTGTATCTGATACCGCTGTTCTCCTGAGACTCAATACCGGGGAACCTGATATTGTGTCCTACTCTTCTCCAAGTCCTTCCATGTACTCACTCATTCAGGTGAATAGAACTACGAATAACACTGTTCATCTTGCCAATCAATACAATGCTAAGGGCTTATATTTGTGAAGAAAGGTACACAACCCAATGAAGCGTGGCATAGTATGGCAGGATGCCTGCGTATTCACTTCAAAAATAGAGAAGATGAATGTGTTCTACCCTCCATTAAGTACATCCCCATCATCATGAACACTAATCTATTAAGACTAAGGCGGATGTTACCTTACCTGCATCCTCACAGCCAGTGATGGCCTGGGAGTACTTCTCTAGTGCATCTCCAAACTGTCCGTTCTTGAACAGCTTGTTCCCCTCATTCTTTAGCCGGGCCAGTGGAGGAGGGAGAGCCCCAGCGGGAGCATCCAGGTAGCTGCTGTCTCCCTCCGTTTCAGCTGGGCTGCTGACTGTGCTTTCCTCACCTGTATGGGTCCTGTTATTCCCATGAGTGCCATTTATTATCGGAGCTTTCCCACAGCCCCTGCCCTGTCCTGGGTTGCAAGGCTGGGTCCGCTGGCCTCCTCCATCCCCCCTGCCAGGAGGCCTTTGCTGCGCATTGCCCATAGCCGACGTTCAGCAAGAGCAGCGGCGTCAGCACTCTCTCCCTCCTCTTCTCTTGATCCTCTCACTTCCTCCTCCAACAGGACAGGATCAGCTCAGCAGAGGACACACCCCCTAAAGCGCAGGCATTTGTGACATCACAAAGAGGTAGGGTCTAGGGGGAGGGGCTGATGCAGTGCTGTGCTGCAGAGCTGATGGGGGATTCCACTATGATTCCGCTTCATCAAGAACAGAAACACCAACGTAATCAATATGACACCATCCCCGCCATCAGTTCTTTTGGAGCCAATATCATCATTGAACAGGTTAAAGCAGACTAAAACAGATTCATATAATTCAAATAATTTAGGCTTTAGCTGCAGATATTTCCGTATCTAATTAATTATATGGTATAATAAGGATATAAAGGTTATGCATGTTTTTTTTTTTATGGTAACTGTATACTGTTGAAATAAATAAAAAAAACTAAAAAAAACTGTGCTCTTTGAGTTGGCTATCATACGATTACTCATGGAATCTACCGAACCCTGGCAGAATGTGAAGGCAGTCTACAGTGGGTATCTTCATCTACTCTCATTGGCTGGAGAGCTGCTACGGATAAAATGACAGGTTTCAGATGACGAGAGAGTGATGGGTGAGTCAATAATGGTAAAAAAAAAAACTATAAATAAAAACAATTAAATTCAACAATTAAACATGATATCAATGCAAAAAAATGTAAATGACCATAACAGGAATTTGTGTTTGAAGTGTAGATCTTTGGGAACAAAAACAAACAAGCTTTCATTAAAGCAACAGTATATAGGAATGTACCACATTTTAAGGTATGGGACACTGGTCTTGGTATGATATTCAAATTCCTTTTGATGGTATATGGTCATGTGAAGGACAGATGAAACACACCTGCCGTTCCCACAAACCATCATCATCACATAGTGGTCTAGGATGGCACACCCCGCGAAAATGCATGAAGAGCTATTACACAACTTTGCCAACTATCACCAAAAGACCCCAGATAGCATGCTAGCCAGATTTTTCTCAGTTCTAACTGTGCTGCTGTTTGCAAGATTTCTGCCTTAACCCCAAATATATCACACTATTAGACATAGGGCCAAACACCAAGTTGTAAAACAAATAAGCTCAAACATCATTTTGGGATGAAGACTCATTCGACTCATAATTAAGTTGAAAAATAAGACATTTTATTGGCTTTGCAAGTTACAGCACAGTCCTTCAGATGTGTGGTTGACAAGGAACAATCCAGATGCATTCTTATTCTAACTGATTGGACAAAAATGATAAACTGCAATGTTTATATGTATGCTTAATCGAAGTGTAAAGCAGATGTTTCATATCATTTTATTCACCATTCATTGAATTTTTTGCCAAACACAGTCCTTATAGAAACTGTACATTTCAGCCACTTTGTTTTACAAAAGCTGTACATGTTAGACAACTAAAATACAACATAGGGTACACGTGGGGGTGGAGTGGGAAGGGGAGTCAGTTCATCGTGCATCAAACACCACCACTGAAGAGACAGAGTTAAGGATGTCATTGGTGCAATCGCAGGAACATTTACAAACATTCAATAATTCTGCATCATAAATTACAACGTTTTCAATGTGGTCTGGAATCTCCACAAATGCGATGTTCCAGGTCAAGGCCTGCATATGTTTATCTTAACCATTTTCCTTTTTTGTCTCTATGCATATTACCTAACCTCAAGTTGTGGAGAGGATAGAGATAAACCTTGATATGAGTTGTGCCCAGGCCTTCTATCAAACATTATTTTTTCTATCACACATAGTATTTGAAGTAACTCACACAGTATTTTTTTCTGTTTCCTAAACTAAGGAAACAAATGGTAGTGCTAATGTCGGTAGTTGCCAAGAATTCATAGTCACTTAATGAAATAAATACTTAACTGAACACAGAACCCACAAGCAAATCATGAAAGGATACATCTCTTCGTTCTCTTCTTGTACATTATTCTGTAACCGCACTCTCTGCATCTGATGGGGTCTCTGGCCTTGATCTCGTTTTCAGTGTGGCATTCTGATTGGAGAGAAGACGTGTCAGCAGCTAAATACAGGATATAGTCTGAGCACACGAAGAGCTTCAATAGCCTATATGGCGTTCAATTGGCACTTAATCACAAACATGATTACCTCCACAGATGTATATCATGGGCTGTTGTTTCGGTGGTTGTACCTCTTTCTGAGGATCCATGATTAACGTCTAAAAACAATAATATGTATGTATAAATTATCTACAAAGACATAAGACACATTCATAAACATTCGACAACGTAAAAGAAAGCAAGAAGCAAAATAACGTTTGAGGTAATACAGCTTTAACAAGGACAACAATCGATGACATCGCCGGCTAACACGAGCTATGCCACTTAACTAGTGCACTACAGACCCAAGTATGCATTAATGTTACGCTTCCTGTACCTTCACATTTTAAAAAAAAATAGTAAAAGAGGGTTAAAATCTGAGATCAGTGTTATCTGTTACCCTATCATGCCCCCTTTGATAGTGGTAACGTATTCAAAGTTGACTTGCTAACGTTAGCCAGCAAAATTGTTGTTGACTTCGACTAAGACACATCTAGCTGCATAAATGATTAGGTAGGCTAAGTGAGGCTATACATTCATACATAAATCACTGAATCACTCCCATAAAAAAGCATTACTCACCACTTACAACAATGTACCACTTTTTTTTTTTTTTTTTACAATTTACAAAGTACAATGTATTGTGATGGATCGGACCATTCCAGCAAAAACGCATGTAGTCCGTTGTAGCACCTTCCAACAAAGTACTCAGTGATTGGTTGCGGGCCTGGAACTAGCATGCGCTGCAGAAGTCACATATGTCATACTCCAAAACAGAAGATGGCAGCATACACACACCTCTCTGGAAAACGCGGAAAATGATTCCACGTAGATCGCTGTGCTCTGTGGTCAGAAAGAAGAAAAAGACTAATGCGAAACTCGGTCACCAAAACAGCTATCTTTTCAGAACTATTGGACAACTTAAAATGAGTTGTAATTAAGTATTATTACACTAAATTTGCAAATTTGAGTTACCGAAGCACTCTGTATTTCAGACATGGAGCAACCTGCGCCCAAAAGGTAAAGAAACTGGATTAATATTGGTTAGGGAACTGGCTAGCTAGCTAGCATCATCGCTAGTCAACTTGGTTTTTCCCAGTTAGCTTACATTAGCCATGTATGCTGGTGTAAACATGAGTATCTTGTACTAATGCAGTACCGAATTGCAAGTTGCTACTTAGCGTTTCAAGTTATAGATTACACATTTAAAAACAGTTTTGATTGAAGAAAAATATATAAGAATTGACAACAAGTTATGATCACCGTTACTCCCACATCAATGAATACATCAGGAACGGGCTGTTGTTATGTACCTTGGGCCGTCTATAAAGTTGTATGGAAGAAGTGTAATAAGGTCTAGCTAATCTCATGTGAACTATGTATTATACAAATGGTATAAAACGTTTTTACATGCCGAATTAACCCAATATTAATGTTCCTTGGTAGCAAATTGAAGAAGTTGAGCGAAGACAGTTTAACCAAACAACCAGAAGAAGTCTTTGATGTTCTCGAAAAGCTCGGCGAGGGGTAAGACTGACAAATTAAAATTACGTTGACCGTTCATCTTGTGAATTGGTGTTCTCACTCAATGTCTAACTTATGTGCTGCTCAGGTCATATGGCAGTGTGTTTAAAGCCATCCATAAGGAGTCCGGGCAGGTGGTGGCTATCAAGCAGGTGCCTGTGGAGTCCGATCTGCAGGAGATTATCAAAGAAATCTCTATTATGCAACAATGTGACAGGTAGGTGCTTCAGCCCCTACTCTCCCTAATGGCCTATTTGCTAATGTAAATATCATGCCATACTCATGACCCCTACTCTCTGTGACATCTCTTTTTTCAGTCCTTATGTAGTGAAATACTATGGCAGTTATTTTAAAAACACAGACCTGTGGATTGTCATGGAATATTGCGGAGCTGGGTCTGTTTCCGACATCATCAGATTGCGCAACAAAACGGTATGGTTATTGCAGCAGAAGATGGTAGTAGATTTTATTTGGGTTGTGCTTAGTGCCTATGAAAACTATGATAATCATCCTGCCTTACTTATGTCATTAACAGCTTACTGAAGATGAGATCGCCACCATCCTCAAGTCCACCTTGAAGGGCCTTGAATATCTGCATTTCATGAGGAAGATCCACAGAGACATAAAAGCTGGCAACATTCTCCTGAACACAGAGGGCCATGCCAAACTGGCAGATTTTGGAGTGGCTGGACAACTCACAGTGCGTTGATTTGAGTAACCAAATTGCATTTTTTTTGGAAGTCTGTTGTAATTGACCAGTTACATTCTCACTGGATGTCCATAATACCAGTAACAGGACTGTGTCTGTTGTACTGTACTTTTGGAAACAAATAGGAGCAGGTTTGGGAAACTGCATGAAGAGCACAGTGAGGGCATATCTCCAGCTGTACTTTATGGTCCTCAGTAGGAACAAGTCACTTAGACATTTTAGTTATCAGTTTGACCCATTGCCATAAGTTGTCCCTTCTTCCCCATTACTTCTGTTGTCTGTCATGTTGCAAAGCTCATTGTGTAAAAAGAACACCTAGTTTGTATTTATTCAGATTGATCAGTTTGCCAGCAGATGACTTACGAACTTCAAACTGGCTTCTTATACTGCGTCCAGATCCTGGCAAAGCATGCAGAAGTTAGAAGCGCCAATCCCCACCAGTTAGCAGCAATTATTTTGCACACTGTTAAACGGTGTACTGGTCAACTATGGAACCCAAATGCCTTATTCTCTGTGCTGTACCATGCTTATTTTGGCTGATCTGTTTTTGTGCCTCAGGACACCATGGCCAAAAGGAACACAGTGATTGGCACTCCATTTTGGATGGCACCAGAGGTGATTCAAGAGATTGGCTACAACTGCGTGGCAGACATCTGGTCCCTGGGCATCACCTCCATAGAGATGGCTGAGGGGAAGCCACCCTATGCAGACATCCACCCCATGAGGGTAAGTTTAGGAAACCTAGTACAACCTTACCTCCTGAGTCTATTGAAAGCAAACCATTCACTTTTCACTTTAGATGTACAGTTCACTGCTGCAGAAAAGGTCTTTAAAGACGTTTATAGTTCTATGATTAGTACTAAGTATGAAAGCATATTGACCAATCGTATCGCTCCATCTTTTACAGAAAACTGTTTGCCGTTATTTGATATATTTATTGATTTTGCGGATGCTGTTGATCTGACTGACTGGACTGTGTGTGAAACTGTGAAAATGAGAAAATAAAATTACAATAAAATGTAAGTCACTTTTATCCAAAGCGACTTGGACACCCTGCTGAACTGGTGAATCGAGCCCATTGGTGACACTAACCACCACACCCACAACAAACCTTTTTTTTTTTGGCAATACCAGGCTATTTTCATGATTCCTACAAATCCACCACCGACTTTCCGTAAACCAGAGCTGTGGACGGACGATTTCACAGACTTTGTGAAGAAGTGCCTGGTGAAGAACCCAGAGCACAGAGCCACGGCTACACAGCTCCTTCAGGTGAGTCTGGCCGCCTCCAAGCTACCCACATAGCTTCATATCTACATAGCAGAGATGATACAGAGAGGGTTGAGCTGCAACCTTAAGCAGCCATTTCGGCAAGTCACAGCTCAGCAGCTTAATTCCACAGCGCTCATCCTCTGTGCCAGCTGTTTCACCCCTTTCTCTTTTGTCCCGTGTCCAGCACCCGTTCATCAACAAGGCCAAGCCAGTGAGCATCCTGCGTGATCTCATCACAGAGGCCATGGACATGAAGGCCAAGAGGCAGCAGGAGCAGCAGAGAGAGCTGGAGGAGGAGGAGGACAACTCGGTATGAGCACGTTGGGTGTTTGTGTTTGTTTGGGTGTTTCAAATAGCTTTTGTTGGCTTGAGCCCAGCCTATGGAGGCCCTATTTAGTGTGTTTGTGAGGGCTTGTATTTTTTCTATTTGAGTGTGTCTTGTTTACTGTTTTTGTCAATGTGCTACTCTCAATTGTGTAGCATTGTGTCCCTCCATGCCATCTGTAGGAAGAGGAAGTGGAGGTGGACTCGCACACCATGGTGAAGACAGGCTCTGAGGGGGCGGGCACCATGCGAGCGACGGGCACCATGAGTGACGGGGCACAGACCATGATCGAACATGGCAGCACCATGCTGGAGTCGGACCTGGGCACCATGGTGATCAACAGCGATGATGAGGAGGAGGAAGAGGACGTTGGCTCCATGAGGAGTAGGTTCCATAGGCACTCTAAATACTATTCTAGAATGGTAGCTAGTGAGTGTCCTGAAATGGCACACTATCCAACGTATACAATGTACAAAAACTGAGCCTCGACCTAGCGTTTGACATTTTTGTGTTTGAAAATGGAAAAAAGCCTCCAACCGTAGTTTCCCTGCTATGTTTATAATCTGCACTTCAAGGCTGGAAGGTGGTAACATTTTTTTTTGTTATTATTATTTTTCTTCTTCAGGAAATGCTACCAACCAACAAGCAGGGCGGCCGTCCTTCATGGACTACTTTGACAAGCAGGACTCAAACAAGGCACAGGAGAATTACAACCATAACCAACAAGACCCGTACCTTATCCCCAAGACCTCCTTCCCTGAAAGCTGGAAAGTGCCCCAAGATGGAGACTTTGATTTTGTAAGTACATCTGTTAGTATAGATTATAAAACAATTGGGTTCTATCGAGTTATTAACTCTTTCTGATTGGACAAGAGACGTTCAAGAAGTTGGAATATCTCAGGACAACCCAACTTGGACTTTTCACAGCTAATAATAAATCACTCCACGATGAAACATTCTATAGCTCGTTTATGATAACCGTTAATTCAAAGTTCTTATAATACCAAACCAAGACATTGACAATGGAACTATTTTTTGTTGCGGAGAAACAACGGCGAATTTTTTTTTTTTAAATCAATGACTTTGTGTTTAAATGTTAATTGGTTGACTATAACATTGTTTTATAAAAGCAATATAGTATGTTGCCCCATATACAGCCGCGGAAAAAATTAAGAGACCACTTCAAAATTATCAGTTTCTCTGGTTTTACTATTTATTGGTATGTGTTAAAGTAAAATGTACATTTTAGTTTTATTCTATAACCTACTGGCAACATTCCTACCAAATTTCAAATAAAAATATTGTCATTTAGATAATTTATTTGCAGAAAAATGACAATTGCAGGGATTAAAGCATTCCGGCACCGTGCCGGATTTCCGGCGTGTGGCGTTTGGCTGCGGAAAAAAAGTCTAATATAATTATATATATATATTTTTTTTTAACACACGTCTCGATATCATCACCATTACTTTCGAGTTTATGAGTTCGTCTGCCAATGATATGAAAGGAGCACAACTTTCAGGCGCTCAAAATAACATTATTAGCCAATCAGAAGTAGATTGGGGCGGGTCTTGTGAAAATGTGCTTTCAGCACCGGCTTTTCTATATGGCTCTGCCTTATGCTACGTAGAGACAAACGTAGAGATACTGTCACACCGAAGCAGAGTAAATTCAAGAATCCTTGGGATGATGCCCTCCTAGTTGATAAAGGATTGAAAAATACATGGCGCTGGGCATGGATAGAAGAGATGGGGAAGGACGGTAAGCCTTTTGGTAGCGAGTGTAAGAAGTTAAGAGAAGCAGGTGCTCTCTTGAGCTCAAGAAAGCTTCTGTATGCAACTAGCGGGGGAAAAGTGCTTCCAGTGCTTCCACTTCATCACCCGCTCATAGAGCAGTTCGCGCTATCCAACACACAACGCTTTTACAACCACATCAGATGTACCAGCATCAATAACTTGACCGTTAATGTGCCCTGAAATACGCTTGTGTACGTTCATCGCAGAACACAATCTGTCTTCCAGGCTCGCCCAACCCCTGTTGAATTTATGCCAAAAAATCGCTGAAGTCAAAATTGCTTTGAATAAACTGTCAATATCCAATCAGCATGCCAGCTATTTTAACACATGGCATAACACCAGAGTCCAAAAGACGTATTTCGGAAAAGCTAAAAAACGGCATGTTTTTCTTAAATGTCGACAAATTCACCAACAACAACATAGACAATGTCCTCGTTCGTTTTTTGGATGAAGATGACAATGCATTCAAAACGTAACACTTGCCAGGCAGGAACATGAATATAGCCAATGCCTCAGCACTTACTGCTAGAATAAAATATGTACATTTTAATTTACGATTATTTCTTTTGAACAAAGTAATTATGGAACTGTTGCAATATAAATCCACAGTATTATCTACACTGTTGCACTTCAACGGTTTAAAAAGTGCATCACTGTCCTTTTTCATAGATCCTCAATGAAATGGTTGCAAATCAAATCTTCTTCCACTGACTGAATTTCACATACCCTTATAACATGTCACCTTATGATTGTAGGTCATCTTGAAATCTTCCAAGGACAAAGCTTAGCAGCAAAACTTGATATCAAGAGAAATCGTAAATGCTACATGTGTTAGTACCATATTGTAGTGAGGTGGAGTACTATTGCTGACCTTCTTGGGATTGCAGTTTCAAAAGTCCCACCATAATCTGCCATCATTCATTTCTAAATGTTTTTTTTTTTTTTTTTTGACCCTGTAAATGTGTGCACCACCGGACCACACACCCCCTCGCACTCAACCACATTCAAAAAAAGTTCAGGCACAGGATTTTTTTTTGCTTTAAACCCTGCAATTGGTCAAAATAGCAAAAAAGATGCAGTGTCTTCAGATCTCGAATAATGCAAAGAAAACAAGCTCATATTCATTTTTAAACTACACAATACTAATGCTTTAACTTAGGAAGAGTTCAGAAATCAATATTAGGTGGAATAACCTTGATTTAAAATCACAACTTTCATGTGTCTTGGCATGCTCTCCACCAGTCTTTCACATTGACGTTGGGTGACTTTATGCTACTCCTGGCGCAAGAATTCAAGCAGCTCGGCTTCTTTTCATGGCTTGTGACCATCCATCTTCCTCTTGATCACATTTCAGAGGTTTTTTATGGGATTCAGGTCTCGAAATTGGGCTGGCCATGACAGGGTCCTGATCTGGTGGTACTCCATCCACACCTTTACTGGCCTGGCTGTGTGGCATGGAGCATTGCCCTGCTGGAAAAAACACTTCTCAGAGTTGGGGAACATTGTCAGAGCAAAAGGAAGCAAGTTTTTCTTCCGGGACAACGTTGTACTTTGCCTGGCTGAGGTTTGTAAAAGACCATAAGGGTTGAACCAAAGCGGACTGGAGGGTCTTCTAGTTCGTCTTCTCTGATGAGTCCAATTTTCAGGTTTGCCCAACACATGGTCGTCTGATGGTTAGACGGAGACCTGGAGAGGCATACAAGCCACAGAGTCTTGCACCTACTGTGAAATTGGACTCATCAGAGAAGACGAACTTAGAAGAACCTCCAGTCCGCTTTTTTCAATCCTTATGGTCTTTTACAAACCTCAGCCAGGCAAAGTACAACGTTGTCCCGGAAGAAAAACTTGCTTCCTTTTGCTCTGACAATGTTCCCCAACTCTGAGAAGTGTTTTTTCCAGCAGGGCAATGCTCCATGCCACACAGCCAGGCCAGTAAAGGTGTGGATGGAGTACCACCAGATCAGGACCCTGTCATGGCCAGCCCAATTTCGAGACCTGAATCCCATAAAAAACCTCTGAAATGTGATCAAGAGGAAGATGGATGGTCACAAGCCATGAAAAGAAGCCGAGCTGCTTGAATTCTTGCGCCAGGAGTAGCATAAAGTCACCCAACGTCAATGTGAAAGACTGGTGGAGAGCATGCCAAGACACATGAAAGTTGTGATTTTAAATCAAGGTTATTCCACCTAATATTGATTTCTGAACTCTTCCTAAGTTAAAGCATTAGTATTGTGTAGTTTAAAAATGAATATGAGCTTGTTTTCTTTGCATTATTCGAGATCTGAAGACACTGCATCTTTTTTGCTATTTTGACCAATTGTCATTTTTCTGCAAATAAATGATCTAAATGACAATATTTTTATTTGAAATTTGGCAGGAATGTTGCCAGTAGGTTATAGAATAAAACAGAAATGTACATTTTACTTTAACACATACCAATAAATAGTAAAACCAGAGAAACTGATAATTTTGAAGTGGTCTCTTAATTTTTTCCGCGGCTGTATATATTGATTCTGTTGTTTTGTTCCATTTCCATGGTAACAAATGGAATACCATGCACTTCCATTCTTACTAGTCATCGCTCTGTATCTCTGTTGTGTTTGCGTGTGTGTGTTTTTGGTTGGTCTGCTAGCTACATAATATCCACATATTTTTCATTGTGTGCCAGCATTGCTCACCTTTTCCTCACGTCTTTATGTGTCTGTTTGTGTGTGTGCACGTGCACGCACGCCTTTGTGTGTGTGTGTGTGTGTGTGTGTGTGTGTGTGTGTGTGTGTGTGTGTGTGTGTGTGTGTGTGTGTGTGTGTGTGTGTGTCTCTACAGTTGAAAAACCTGGACTATGAGGAGCTGCAGCTGCGTTTGAGCGCACTCGACCCGATGATGGAGAGGGAGATCGAGGAGTTGCGCCAGCGCTACACGGCCAAACGCCAGCCCATCCTCGACGCCATGGATGCAAAGAAACGCCGCCAGCAGAACTTCTAGGCCAGACGCTGAGGAAGAGAAAAGAAGCAGACTCCTCCCGATCATCATCACCACCAGCTCATCAGAGCGTCCCAGGACCCAGAGGACTCTGCTCAGTGGAGTCTGCCTTCACATCTTCATAATTTTTTGTTGAGGGGGGATTTCTGTGACTGACTACTTCAGGTCATATTTTGCTAATTCACTTTATGAAAACAATTGTATTGTATGATATAGTTATTGTTGTAATATACCTTATCATGTTATTTCCCCTCCGTGAATCTACATTGGACATGACCTGCTATAGCAATACCCATTAGGCCTTCCATAGAAACCATATAACTGACAAAAGAAGGAAAGGCTTTTGTGATTTGACCTACCTACGCTAAGAACATTACTGCACAGGGGAAAGGGAATATCTGCAAAAAAGATCATCGGATAATATTGTAAATTTTAGTATCTTTTTACCACTGATGAAATATTTTGAGAAATGACTTCTCAACCAAAGACAATCACATGAAGAGAATGCCTTAGACTTTTCTGACGCTGTTGCGCTGCTCTGTTTGTAATGTAAATCTATTCCAAGTAATATTAACCACTTTAGTGGCATCATGTATTCATCTTAAGACACCAAGAAGTGGACAGATAACCGTTCTACTCTATGACTTGACTGCAGCTGCAAGGAGAAACTGAAGAACTCACCAATAGAAATGCCCTTCAAGGCCTAATATCAAAGTCTGGCCATTTCTGTTTACATCTTCTTGAATGTGAATAGATGATTATTGTTTGTGTTTTGATTTCTTGCTTACGTGGTTTGCTGAGAGGATCTTACCGTTGAATGTTTTAAATCAGAATGTTTAATTTCCAGTGTGTACCTCTTGAAGTAGATTCTGGACCTTTCTCTTTTGCTTGGTGAGTCCTGTTCTCCTGAACCTCTGGATTCCACCAACTCTCTCAGGGGCCCATAGAACACGAATACCCACTCTGCAAAGTTGGTATGGCCCAATCTGTCTTACTCTCACTTCAGTACTGGGAGATGTGTAAGAACATGTTCCTCTATTTATTTTGCTGACTTTACTGTCAGTAAGAAACTGAACAGACTTCCACGTTCCAGTCATACATGGCATGTTTTGGTGGTGTAGTCACCAAATGTTCAGTTTCTTGATTAAATGTAGGCTTTGCTGATGATTGTTTAGTCCAGGGAGGGACCAGAGTTCTTGTTATGTCTTTCCAGTTGTAGCCAAGGGTAGGGGCAGAAACACAAGGACACACTTCCCCAGAAATCTGTTTACTGAGCTTCGACCAGAACATGTAGTATGGGTGTTTCTAAGCAAGCCTGTGCTAGTTGGCTCTGTGTGTTGTCTGCGCTATTTGGCTGTCGCAAAGATTTGAAGGATGAGAATTATTTTAATATGTTGGACAGCATTAAATGTAAACCACAGGGCCCCCTAAAACCAGTTTTAGTTATACCACTTTCCTTTTACTTTCTGCTTTGGTGTTGCTAACAGTTAGCATGCACAGCACACCTACATGAAAGTGCATAGCTGCCTTATTTAGCTGTCTGCATTTGTGTTAACAAGTGTCGTTTTTGTTCCTTTTATCTGACAAGTACAACTTTTTCTTACAGAAAACTAATTTATTGTTCATATGTAATATTTTACCATGTTTTGTAACACCTACCTAGTATGGATTTCATGAATAAAGGTCAATACTAAATAACCCTAAATAAAACAGCATCGTTATCATTCATTTTGATGGGCTATCAGTGGAACGTAGGTGATAGTCTCCTAATCTACAGAGTCCATTAAAATTCACCATAAATCATCATCTTTTAAATGGTCTTCAGCAACACCTGTTGTCACCGTAATGACTGAATAAAGAAACCCTTTAAACTGGGTGTTGCATTAGGCTAGTAGTCTTAAATAAGTGGGGATGGTCATAGTTAATTAATTTATGTTTCACTTCATGACAAATGTATGGCGAATGTACGGGGTATAAGGAATGTCTTATGTATGGGGTGAATTTCTTCCAGATGCGCCAGTTTATCGGTTATTACGGTAAAAGAAAACTTGAGTAACAGCTGTAAGAACTGTCTCAAGAACTCCTTTAGCCTTGCTACTATCTTTCCTTTCCAGCGCCGTTATTCTTGAACCACAGGGGATAAGGACCAGCATGGCAGCAACAGTTAGAAGGATAATCCATACAGATACGGCTCCAGCAGCCATTGGACCGTACAGGTAGGCTACATCGATAATGATTGAGTTGATACATTTTTCAGTACACTTGGCATTAATTAGGTTAACGTTACTCATTTAGTCTTTTAGGGCCTTCGCCTTTTGTCAGTGGACAGTGGACAAAACACATGATCGTCCTCAAACGTATACATATTCGTTTTAAACGGGTTTTTGAACCTTTCTGTGAGAGATGAGTATAGCAGCAGTAGGCACAAAGGCACTGAAATCCTTTTACTGTCTGAAATCAAACATTTACTACGGCCATCATTGTCTGTGTATGGGCGGGTCAAATGGTAGGCAGGCTGGGTAGGTAGGCAAAGGGTAAGCTGAGGTGTAGGCAAAGTTAATTTTCAAGTAATCATAGGCTACAATGGATGCTGTACGTAGGAAAATACCATACACACCTAAAGCCCCCATACGGCAGGGAATATACAGGTAGGTCAAGCGACATGCTGAAGGATTTTCATATGGTCTTTTAAATATGCTATCTTTAAAACCCGTTTTATCCGTGTGTGTGCGGTGTGCAGCGAAGAAAACAATGGATATCATTTAAAAGTCAATGCGGAAGTTGGGTGAATCCAATTAATTATTCGAACTACATAATGTGGTGATTAGCCATTGTGCACTTGATGTGAGGGGAGTTGTGGGCTCAGCCAATGGTTGGCGCTGTACGTGCAATGACTGCATGTGCGTGCAACACAGGGAGGAATGGATATCACTATCTGACCAAAGTGCAGTCCTGTCAAAGTTCTCTTTTGGGGTTTCCTATTTTGGTACATTTGATCGCATAGGCCAAAAATGTTTTACTATCTCAGGTGTCCTGATGTTGTTCAAATAAATCTGAATGGCGAGGGGTCAGGTGGAGTTAACTGCAATGTGACGCAGACGGCAGGGAAGCGCATTATCGTGTTCTCCTGCAACAACTCCACCTCATGTAGGCTAATTGCGGAAGTGAAATATGTAGGCTAAATCATTTTATGTATATACTCTTTGTCATGTGTATCTATGCTGATGTATGTAGGCTATGTCTATTGTCTACCCATTATTTGCCTTCTCATGCTTTCCTGAATTTCTCTGTTCCCTCTATCTCTACCCTTTTCTACCCTTTACCCTTTTCTTAGAAACAACGGATGCACATGGAACCACATTCGAGTTGATTCTTGACACTTAGTGGCTGCGGCCTTTGGTGTGGTGCAGCATTGGGTTGATAAAATATGAATTCAATGATTAATGTATGTTCTGTTTGCAGTCAGGCTGTGGTGGTTGACCGGACCATGTACATATCTGGGCAGCTGGGTATGGACACTGCCTCTGGGCAGCTGGTCCCTGGAGGAGTCCAAGCTCAGGCCAAACAGGTGAGACACACCCATGGCATGAGCTACGTAGTGTGGTACAAAAAAAGGGATCTTCACTTTTTCCTATGGAATGACCTTTTAAACCTTCAACATACTACCTACCTTTATGTGTTCTCTGAGGTTATACTCCCACCTAAAACATGCCTATAGCAACAGCAGCTTGTCCAACTTCTTATATAAATATTCACTCAAGAAAATTATAAGAGTGACATTTTTGTCTGTATTTACATTAAGCACTGTAACTGAGGTCTTGTTCCTTCTCTAAGGCACTTACCAACATGGGTGAGATTCTGAAGGCTGCTGGATGTGGCTATGAAAATGGTAAAGTACTTAATATGTTTTAACCATTTTTCAAACATTGCTGTTATGAACATTGTGCCTTTTCATCCCTTGAGAGACCCTCTCACTTTTTTCTTTTGTTTTTGCAGTTGTCAAGACAACTGTCCTGTTGGCTGACATGAACGATTTCAATAATGTCAATGAAGTTTACAAGCAGTGTAAGTACATGAGCCGAACTGTAAACCAAGGAACGCCAGTAGGCCTGCAAGTATTCACTGAGTCTAACCTTCCAGCTGCAGGCAATGGGCTGACTTCTGTTAAGGTCAGGTGGTTAACATAGTATTAGACTGAACATTCTCCATTTAATCTCTCAGAACATTGTCCAATTAAACCTTTGTGTTCCGGAAAAATATGCAAATTATCATAGCTATTTTGTTGCACATACAAATGGATATTTACATGTCTTACATGCTCTACTTACAATTTTCTAGTAATCAAATATATAATATGTCAATTCTGACACTTGTACACAGATTATCTCTCTACATTCCTCAAGTTGACACATTCCCACCAATAAGCCGAGGAACTCTTAACTTTACTACTAACAACAACTAGCTACTACAAGTACTAACACCAGTAGTAGTAAGCATTTTCAATTTGAATGTGGCATTGATTTTCTTTATTTACCTGGGTCTTCACTCCACCAAGGCTACACAGACCCATTTCCTGTAGATGCCTTAACACACATCTGCTCTGTGCACCACCATCAGTGAGTGACTGGGACATGGTGCCCGTGGCATGCTGGGTGTGCAGGTTCAGTGTGTTTATTGACACAGTTCACAGGTGTAACAGTAGCCATGGGTCTGAGTGTAAGGGGACCCAGGGATGTACTATGAAATCTAAGCCTTATCCTCCAGGACCGAGGACTACCTGTCTACCTGTGCAGACTCCAACCGCAGGGAACTTTCCATGACCCAGGCCTCAGAATGTGGCTTTACACAACCTCCAAGCTCATGTCATTTCTGTTATGGCTCTCCCAGTATCTCAAGAGATTAAAAACCAAGAGCATTTCCTGATCAAGGGTCATTATGTTCTTACTGACTTAGCACTGATGGAGCACTACTAACCACAGATGTTTATTGTACCTCACATACAGACATGGTGGTGTCATATTCAGTACCCAAGAAAACTATGCTAATTGGTCTAGATCAGTTGAACTGATGTATCTCATGTGCATGTTAAAGTATTTGTGTCAAACTTAACTTGAATCTAGGAAGGCCACTTGACCTGTCTTTACATTATATATGTACACAGAAAACCTCATGTGGTTAAAACCTAAAGTGCTTATAAACCCCAGAATAAAATTTACACTTTTTCTCTGTCCAGTTTTCAGCAGCAACTTTCCAGCTAGGGCAGCCTATCAGGTCGCTGCCTTGCCAAGAGTAAGTGCCTAGTCCATTTATGGAAGTATATATAAGACATTCTGTTTTTGTGTTTCTTTCGTTGATGTTTGTTATCACTGCTAAAGTATCGTTCTGTGACCTCCCTGTCTTTCCCCTTCTGTGCAGGGTGGTCTCGTGGAGATTGAAGCGGTGGCTGTCGTGGGACCCATCACTCAGGCGTCCTGACTAGCCGGCCCAAACATGCATAAATTGTAATTAATCCAAAAATGGAACTAATATGAGATTGTGGAAGTACATCCCACTTTACCCGAGTCGGCCAAAATGTTTGTCTGCCAACTGTTGTTTTTTTCCATAAAGGCAAAACATTGTATGACTAATGGTCTTCTATCTTGTCATATTGTTTTACCTTACATCTAACAAACATATTTACATGTAGTTTATGTTTATTCTCCGAAAGAGCAGGGGCCAGAACTACAAAGCAGAATTTTGGGGTTAGCGAGGTCACTTCTATGGAGGACCAAACCTGCCATATTTACAAATGAATGAATAAATAAATAAATGTCCACATCCATGCATTTAGACAGAAATAAATGGATAAATGTATTAATTAATGCACAATTGTCAATCAATAGTTACTTATAATTTACATTTACGTATGTATTTATTTATTCATTCATATATTTATTCATACATTCATTAATTCATTCATTCATTCATTCATTTATTCATTCATTTATTTATTCATTCATTTATTCATTCATTCATTTATTTATTCATTCATTCGTTGTTCCCAATATGATAATGAGAGGAGGCCAGTAGGCGTGGAAACTGACGTGGAAACTGACGTTCAGACCTTTTGCGATCAATCCAGAGCCTTGATGATACTGATTTAATGTCTTTGTATCAGATCGCCATGTTATTACTCTCAGGTTGTGCTTATGCATACCATGGGATACTCAGGAGTAGGCTTCCCATTCACAAAATTCTACAAAGATTTAAATATATAAAGTTATTAATGGCCTTTTGGGACGTTTTGTTCAACATTGATGTATTGTGTTGAGCTCCTGGCAAATAGGTGGCGTTTGCTATCGCTAGTAGCTAGGAGGATAGCTCAGACTGCAATTTTTCAAACAGTAACATTAGCATTTTGACGGTAACATTAACATTTTGATTTTAACATTAACACATTTGTTGGAGAGACTAGATATGTACTTCTGATGGTAATAATACTAGTTGCCATGAACCACAACTGTTAGGGGATGTTCTCTCAACAAGATAGTTAGTCATCATAACTAGCGATAGATAGCTAGCTAACTGCAAGCAGCTTAATTTATTTTGGAGCAGACATATGTGTATTTTGCGATATATTGAGTTGGGAGTGGTGTCTCCCACACTGTTTAATCCACAACTGGCAACTTTCCTCCTATGTTTTGGGCTTTGGAAATGCGAACAAAAACGATGTGTCCCTCTAATAATCTCTCAGGGTACCTTGTGTAAGATCTACAAGTCCCGTAGGCACTCTGGGGACGGCCCAGTGTTCCGAAAGGCCAATATTCCGAAATGTCAATATTGCGGGGGAAAAAAGTCCCACTGGCATACTTTAGAACTAGTTTAAGTGGCACACAACATACACAGGTTTTAATTTGCGCAGCAGAGACGCCCATCGGGCTATCACGCAGATCACTTTTCCTAGACAATATTTGTAGCCTGACGATGTCATACTCATAATTCTAGTCAGACCAAAAATTTTGTGGGCGGAGTTCAGGCTGGTATCCAGGCTACAATATTTGTTAACTTAGCCTATATGGTTTTGAATATGGGGTACCTTTCCTGTGAAGGAAATCACCGTTATTGTAAACAATGCACCTAGTGGGGCCGGCAAAGTGCTCAGTATCGTGCCAAATGCTCAAAATGATCGTATTTGGAGGATCATTATTGTGCACCTGGCAACACTGAGAGGGCTGTCGATGACCTATGACAGTTCTCTCTAGTCAGAGCTCGCGCAAGAGGGTGGAACATAAGGGAGATACCCTTTCCAAAACTTGTAAGGGCTTAAAAACGAGTTTGTGAAAGACCCAGAAACACAAATATCCGATGACGCAAAATCCCGGACACAACACAATCACTATAGACATACCGATGATCTTAACCATAACTCCACCATTTCTTCATTGAAACTTGCTTTACATATTGCTTTACCACACCAGCACATGTGCAGTGGCTATAACCAAACCAAACTGTCTGCTTTGGAAAGGGCACAGACTTCAACAGCATCTTCTTCGGCCCAGTTAGGTAGATAAGCTGACATACGACACTCTGCTGACAGATATGCATCAAACATTAACAACATGTGGCTGGGACCTGATTTGAATTCCTAAACATTTAATATGGTTTCAGAGATGCAAAGGAGCAGAGCCTAATTTACCTTTTATACCCATGCTTCTATGACTGACATGAACTTACTTTCAGGTTCACAAGGCAAATTCAGTTGACCTTTTATTTCTGATTCAGGAAATTATAGTAAAATGGACAACGCTGCATATAGAACATTTAAATCTTTGCAAATTCTTTGGCTTTCAATCGTTTAAAAGGTTGTGTATTATTTGTTAGTAACAATACATTTATAGCATGTGTATTTGTGAAATAGACAGAAGTATAGAGAAAGTAAGTCCAAGTCTTGACTTTTACGTAAAAAAAGTCAAACCTTTCACAGTAAAGTACTTGTATTTCAAAGACATTGAGCTATATACTATGTCATTAATATAATCTCTGATCTTATTGTGCTGATGCAATATGGTATATACAAAAGTAAAAATTCTTCTCACACACCAACAGAAGGAAACAAAGGCACAGTCACTCCAGCCTAAGAGACTGGTCTGTCTATCACAGTCACTTTGTTAGACTAAGAGACTGGTCTGTCTATCACAGTCACTCTTTTAGATTCCAGCCTGAGAGACTGGTCTGTATATCTTGGCAACAGACAATTGCTAAATTATTGTAGACGTGACCCTCACAGTAGGGTCAATTGTAAAAGTCTGGTTGGCTCCAGGTGACTTGAACCAACTTCAACTTTCAAACTAAAATTACTATATAAACGGGGTACAAATATTCCTTCCTGTAATCACTCCTGTCTTGCTTTTGCAAACTGTGAAATGTGGTGAGCATCATGGGGTTTTGTGGGTATGTGTCCCTCTGGGGCACCCTTAGTTCCCCTCGGTGGGAGCTGGAAGAGAAAAGGGGAAATGACATCAATATGCTGGAATGGTGGAACACCGAGAAGCCACTGGAGAGAAGCTGGATCTCCCTCATGCTACTCAGGATGCCCCTTCTCACCTGGGGCTTCAGGATTGGATTCAGCCGGGGTCTCTGATGATGCAGCATTTTCTGTTGTCCCCCCTAAGGAAGATGAGAATAAAGAATGACTGTCAGCATTATTTGCATCCACATATTTCAAAGTTATTTTTAGTAAAATCATTAAACTAAACCAAACCCAGACAATAACACCATAGAATAAACATGAATTAAACATAATTTTTGAATCCAACCTTCCATCTTTGACAAAATAAAATGACCCACTATAATACAGGTTGCTTATTGATTACATCAGCATTTTAAGAAAAAAAAGATGGATTGGGCTGTATGGTAGCCATTTGGCACCAATGGCGGCCCTCTTAGAAAGTTTCACATTGCGAAGTGCGGGTTTTGTTGTCACAGCAAGCTCAGGCCGATGTCAACGTCGGCTCTACCTGCCAACATTACACCTTCTTTTCCTCTGGTGTCAAGCACCGTGTCTCACCGCACAAGCACCTCTGGCTGTTGTTTAACCACAAATCACCCTCCAACTACTGCTATGAAGTCACACCAAATGTTCTAAGCAAATAATTACAGCCTTGAAACGGGAAAGCTTTGTTGCTTATCTGTAGACGGTCCATGCTATATCTTAGCATTTTGCATTATACACGGGAAGAGACTCTTATATTCAAGAAAATTTGCATGACTGCCAACTAACATTTGCATGCATATCTCCTCACCAGTGAAGCAGCACTTACCACCTACATCATAAGATGTGCTGTAATATAAACTGTGAGATGAACAGAAATGTCAAGTCATTATCCACTACCACCACATTCCACTGTTCCCCTCGGGTGTCTGGAAAAGACAGCTCCTAAGTAATTAGATATTCAGCTGTGACAGATGCCACATATTCTAAATTGAGTCTATGCACTCTCTGTCCTTCTGCTACATTTTAAAAGTGTTTTCAAGTTAATAACTACCCTTGTGAGTTCATTAAAAGACAAGAGTAGGCTTGTGTACTGGAAACCCATAGTAACACCGCCTGTAGCGGGAATAATAGTCCTGGGGGGAGGGGGAGAGGAGAGGTGAAGGGAAGGGAAATTCACCAGGGCTGCAGCCAGCAGTCAGCCAGCAACTCTCCAAATGTTCCCACACGACATGCTTACGTCTATCCATATCAAAGCATGCATGCTGCAGAAAAGTATTTTTAGATGACTCATGTAATGCTTCTTCTTTCTTGTGTCTGTCACACCACCCTTTCCAAATGAATAACCCATGACATAGACCACATCCCTGCGTGTGTACAGGTTTTACGCCTGGTGATGTACTTGAGAGACACTCACCTGCTGGCTCGGGGGCTGACTCCGCAGGGCTGTCTGAGGCCTCAGCAGGGGAGCCAGACGAAGCTGGAGCCTCATTCGAGGTGCCCTCTGCTGGGGCTTCACCCTCAGATGCTGCCGGCAGGGCT
The DNA here is from genome assembly GCF_963457725.1 of Sprattus sprattus. Classification (NCBI taxonomy): domain Eukaryota; kingdom Metazoa; phylum Chordata; class Actinopteri; order Clupeiformes; family Clupeidae; genus Sprattus; species Sprattus sprattus. The sequence continues at coordinate 36,011,414 of NC_137923.1, read as the reverse complement.
GTGGAGTCACTGGAGGCTGGAGCGGGGCTGGAGGACTCAGGGGCAGAGGCAGCAGAAGCAGAAGAGGCAGCAGCCTCAGTGCCCTCTGCCTGTGGGCTATCTGTGGGCTCTGCTGTGGCTGGGGCTATGGAGCGCTCACTGGCTGGCTGTGCTGCGGTCTCTGGTGCAGTTTGGTCCGGGATTGTCTCACTGTCCTCTGGAATGCCCCCATTTTCATTGGCTGTGCCTGTTAGTGCAATAGAGTGGAACTGTTACAGGGAACTCAAAAAATTCTTTAGATCCTATCAGACAACCAGTTAAACTATAATCAAAGCACATCGTTGTGTAAGGAGAGTTTGGCCATTTACAAAGAAGTTTATGTTTCAAGTATATGAACCTGAAAAAGCTTTTTCAGCCCAACATTGTAACGCTTCCACAGGGAACCAAAACTAGCACAAGCCATTACCAAAAACAAGCACAAACAAATGAAACACAGATGATGATCAGTCAACCTGAGGTGAAATAGAATCAGACAACATGCATAACATGGGTTTTTAACACTGTAGTACAATTAGCCATTAGAAACACAGGATTGACATTCCAAAACATCCCACTCTAGAATGTCTCCAAAGAACACCGTAAAACATGACAGCACCACTGTTAAGACTGTTAGAGGACAGAAGTGGATGGATGGACCGATATGGCAGAAGAGTTCATGTAACTTTCAGATTCCACTTCAATACTTTGTTTATGTCATTATGCCATTTCCACAACCCCACTTGAGATGATGTTGCAATTGTGTGGAATGTAACAGCCACACTCAGCTGAATCAGTGTCATATAGGCGATGCTCAGCTGATCCAGGGAAGTAAGCAACTACGTAGGGTGTTGAATTTCTTTCTGAAACTAAAGATGTTACACTATCTCTTACCATGTAACCGTTTCTGAGGGGGAGAGGCCTTAAAAGCAGGTCGAGTCCCCGCTTTAATTAGAGGATTCGTTTTTATCAATATCAGTAAACATACACAGGCAAACAGGATCAGTCCCACTCCTGAGTCACCTCTTCCTGAAGACAGCATCCACTGTAACTTGTGCACACAGTAAAGTCTACAACAGAGTCGCGTCGGGTGTGATTTTCAGAACAGCCTTTCCTGTTTTTTAGATTCAGTAAAATCCAACTTTATGCCGAGCCCAGGACGCTAAACTCCTTTCATTAATCATTCAGTTCAACGTTTTTAACAAACCTTACGAAATACCTTATTCAAAACTTCACTGAGCTGACTTTGCACATTCACAATAATATATTTTATGTTTTATGTCTCTGGAATTCAAAGAAAATGCCACATGCCCACCTGTTGTGCTTGCTCCATTACTTTCCTTTGGTTTTGCGCATGGTTTGCTTGTCTCTTGTGATGAGGTCTGCGTACTGGAGTTACACCCCATTCTGTCCTAAAAAAACATAAATTGCGACAGAAAAGCCAGATGTCCGTAATTAATGTCCGAATCCTTAATGACGTGCATAGATGTTCACTGTCAGCCTGCGTTGATGCAAGTCTACGCTGTTCTGCGCTTCGCTCAAAGCAAATTATTGGAATACTGATCTACTCAACCGCTCAGTTCTTGCGCATGACAGGTTAACAGGCAGAGGATCTGTTGTGTTCGGTTACCATAAGCGTCCAGCAGGGGGGGAGGGGAAACACCTGGAACTGTTAAACTTCGTTTTCTGCTACTTGTGTGTGTGTGTGTGTGTGTGTGTGTGTGTGTGTGTGTGTGTGTGTGTGTGTGTGTGTGTGTGTGTGTGTGTGTGTGTGTGTGTGTGTGTGTGTGTGTGTGTGTGTGTGTGTGCGTGTGTGTGTGTGTGTGCGCGTGTGTACAGAACAGTCAAAAGTTTGGACACCTTCCATTTAATGGTCTTTCTTTATTTTTATTATTTTCTAGATGAATACCAAATATATAAAATATATGAAAGAGCACATATGGAATTATGTAGTAAACAAAAAAAGTATTAAACAAACCAGAATATGCTTTATATTTTGACAGCTTTGCAGACTCTTGGCATTCTCTCAATCAGCTTCATGAGGTAGTCACCTGGAATGGTTTTCCATGAGTCTTGAAGGAGTTCCCAGAGGTGCTGAGCATTTGTTGACTGCTTTGCCTTCACTCTGCGGTCCAACTCATCCCAAACCGTCTCAATTTGGTTTAGGTCAGGTGATTGTGGAGGCCAGGCCATCTTACAGCACTCCATCACTTACCATCCGCTTACTGTCTCTGCGTCTCACAAAGACACGGCAGTTGAAACCAAACCAACCATTTGGATTTATCATTCCAAAGTACAAATTTCCACTGGTCTAATGTCTATTCCTTCCGATTCTTGGCCCAAGCAATTCTCTCCTTTTTCTTGTTCTTCTTCAGTAGTGGCTGGAACCATGAAGACCTGATTCACACAGTCTCCTCTGAACAGTTGATGTTGAGATGTGTCTGCTATGAACTCTGTGAAGCATTTATGTGGGTTCTAATCTGAGGTGCTATAAATTGGCAGTTTCTGAGGCTGGCAACTGTAACGAACGTATCCTCTGCAGCAGAGGTAATTCTTGGCTTTCCTTTCCCTGGAGTGGTCCTCATGAGAGCCAGTTTCATTATAGTGTTTGGTTTTCGCAACTGCATGCTGAGGATACATTCAAAGTTCTGGAAATGTTCTTGATAAACTTACCTTCATGTCTTAAAGATATGATGGACTGTCAAAACAAGCAAATGGTCTCTTTCCTTAGTTGAGCATAACATGGATTAGTACAGTAGTCCTATAGTATGGCTATTCACTGTGTACCAACCCTACCTCTGCAACACAATGTATGGTCATAAACCAATTAGGAAGTTACACTCATTAGGAGATACTGAAGTGTTATTTGGAGACAAGGATGAGGACTTATATGATTCAACTCAACTTTACTTCAGGTTACTTCTGCGGACCAACACCACTCCGCTCCGCGTCGTGGTGTTCTTTGCCCCGCAGCGTCCATTAACTTCGTAGAACTGGACAGCTCGTCGGCCGTTATCCCTTACTTTAAGAAATAACTAAGTTCAGCACTTATCAAAGATGAATTATCATTAACTGTAAAACATATCATGGAAATGATTTCAGTCCATTAACACCCGTATCTCATACTGACATTGTCAAACAGTATTTTTTTTCATAAGCATCACATGACAATAATGTTTTCTCTCTTTTTTTTTTTTTTTTTTTTAAACTCGCTGTTATGCATAGTTCTTATAGCGAGCTGGTTTGACTATAGCCCTTCCTAGTCTTGTACACATTGGCTGAGGGCTTTTGGGGTCTGGTGGTTTGGCTTCAGTTCCACAGGATGGTGTGTTCTGTGATTGATCGCTATGACTCCCCTGGCCTTCGTCTAGTGTGTGTGGCTCTGCAAAGTGAAGTGTTTTTGTAGTCTGTTGCATTTGTGTGTTGTACGGTCCACGCAGGTGACTTCTGCAACGCCTTATCTTGTTTCCATTTGGTGTTTGCACGATGTAGCTCCGTGGCTCACTGCACTTTTGGAAGACGATTGCAGGGTGCCATGTTCTTCTGTCTTTGTTCCACACAGTCACGTGCTGTCCAGGATGGAGCAGAGGTAATTCTCTACGGCAGTTGCGGTCGTGGTGTTTCCTCATCACAGCTGCTCTGTGGGCCAGATGCTGTCGGTGTTCCTCTTTGCCTGGGTCTGCTCGGCTGGGCAGTAGGGTGGAGACAGGCCTACCAAAAAACAGTTCTGCAGGTGATGGCAGTGTGCTGTCAATAGGTGTTGCCCTAACTTGTAGCAAGGCTATGTGTAAGTCATCTTTGTTTTGTAGTGTTTTCTTCACAATGCTTTTGATGTGTCGCACATGTCTTTCTACAAATCCGTTGCTCTTGGGATAATGAGGTGAGCTGGTGGTGTGTCTTACTCCCCAATCTTTCACAAGAGTTTGGAAAGCTTGTCCTGTGTATTGTGGCCCATTATCAGTCAGTATTTCATCAGGACGTCCGAATAAAGACATGTATGATTGCATTTTCTTTGTGACTGCATGGCTGGATACTGGAGTCGGCATTTCAATCACAAGTGGATACTTTGAGTATCTGTCTACACAAGAAGTGGCGGCCACTGATTTCAAACAGGTCAGAAGCTATTGATTGCCACGGTTTTGATGGTATTTCATGCGGTTTGAGAGGTTCTTTTGGATTTGCATCTTGATGCTCTGCACAAACACTGCATGATCTGCAGACTCTTTCAATGTCGTCATTCATCTTTGTCCAGTATACACTTTCTCTTGCCAGCCGGCGTGTTTTCTCGATGCCTTGATGTGCTACATGTAGCTGTTTTAAGATGTCATCAGTCATTGAGTCTGGAATGAGTACCTGTCTGCCCTTGAATATGACTCCTGATTCCACAGCAAGTTCATCTCTGAAGGACCAGTATGCACGCAGGTCTTGAGGTAAGTCCTTAATGTTTTCAGGCCATCCCTGATGAATGAGTTCTGTCAGCGCGCTGAGCTTTGGATCGGCAGAAACTTGGAAACGCAGAGCATCTTGCTTTTCGGGCGAGAAGTTTATTATGCCGATGGTGTGCTGCTCTGGGTCCTCAATCTCTGCATCGATACCGTCTATGCGCTCATCCAGCTCAACGTCTTTGTTGTTTTCCGGGTTTGGTAACCGGCTGAGAGTGTCTGCTAGTACCATCTCTTTTCCAGGTCGGTATTTGACTTCATAGTTGTATCTTTGGGTCTTGATAAGCATCCGCTGGAGTCGGGGTGGTGCGGCATGTAGTGGTTTTGCACAGATGGTCACGAGAGGTTTGTGGTCTGTGATCACAACGAATGATTTCCCATACAGGTAAGTGTGATATCGCTGCACTCCACAAACAATTGCGAGCATTTCGCGTTCTATGTTGCCGTATCTTGATTGGCAGTCTGTCAGAGTCTTTGACCCGAACGCAATGGGTCTGTTATTCTGCACCAGCGCCATGCCTAGGCCTTTTTGTGATGCGTCAACTTCTAGCGTCAATGGTGTGCTTGCATCATAGTATTTCAGGCATGCGTTCTCTGTGATGACTGATTTCAACTCTTCAAAACATCTCTGATGATCTGCCTCCCACATCCACAGAGCTTCATTCTTCAAAAGTCCCCTCAAGTTGTGTGCTTTGTCAGCAAACTTCAGTATGTATGTTGAGAGGTAAGTTAACATTCCCAAGAATCTGTGGAGTTCATCCTTATTTTGGGGTGTTGGCATTTTCTGTATGTCCCTTATTTTGGCAGGGTCTGGTTTTATGCCATTACCTGTGTATAGGTTGCCGAAGAATGAGATGCTTTTCTGTTTTATTGAGCATTTATCACTGTTGAACACCATACCTGCTTCTGCAGCCCGTTCCATCAGGTTGATCAGGTGTCTGTCGTGATCTTCTTCATCTTTTCCACATATCGCTATATCGTCAGCTATGCTGACCACACCGTGGAGCCCCTCTAGGATCTGGTCCATCTTGGCCTGGAAGTGGTCTTGGGACACACTCAGTCCGAATGGAAGACGCCTCCAGCAGTACCTGCCAAATGGAGTGCGAAACGTTGTAAGGAGCTGAGAGTCCTCGTCAAGGTGTATTGACCAGTATCCTGCTTTTGCGTCGAGCTTGCTGAAAACCTTTGCATTCGCGAACCTGGGATTCAGTTCCTCAGCGGTGGGTATCTTGTGTGGGCATCTTTTCAGGCTGGCATTTAGCTTTTGTGGATCTAGGCAAACCCGTAATGATCCATCCTCCTTTGTGCTGAAAGCAAGGCTGGAGCACCAATCAGTGTGTTGTTCTTCTTTCCGTAGTACACCTTGTTCCACGAGTTTGTTCAGTTCATCATGAAGCTTGTCTTTGATGTGGATACTGCATTTCCGTGGTGGGTCTATGAACGGTTCAGCGTCATTTTTCAGGAAAAGTTTTGCAGTTCCTTTGAAGTTCCCTATTTTATCAAACTGATTTGGATATGCTCTCTTGAGGTCATCACAGGTAAGTATTTTCAGTTGTTTCACTGGGTGTGTGTTTTTCTTGTTGTCGTCCGTCTTTCCTTTTATTGTGTCCACGTGCACAGTCACAAGTTTCAAAAGCTCACTAGTGGGTAGTCCAACTACAGCTGGCCCTGGTACATCCACTACATAGAATTTGGCATTGATCCAACTGGACTCTTTGTACTGGCACGGAATGTTGATGGTTCCGAGGCAAGGGATCTCATGACCACTGTAAGCAGACAGCTTTGAATAGTTTTTCTTCAGTCTTTTGAAGGCCTGTGTGTCGCTTCCGTACATTTGTGTGAATGTGCGCAGTGGTAGAGTGTTCCCAGATGCTCCTGTGTCGATCTTCAGACGAAGTGTATGTCCACGGCCTCGTACATCAGGTGGTTTCACGTTCAGTGTGGTGTAAGCCTCCTCTCTGGGTGGTTTGCTCTCAATGCTGTGCATACATTTTTCACTGATTGTGATGCAATGGAATCGTTGTTGGTATATGTGTTCTTCATCTGAGTCATTACAGTCAACAACATCAACTTGGTATCCACGCTGTGGTCTGTGTTCTTTTCTATGTGCCTGGTATTTGTATTGGTGCTTGTTTTGTGGTGGGGGAGACTTGCTTCTTTGTCTTGTGTTGAAGTCTTGCTTGGGTTGGCGTTTGCTTTTCCTACAGCATCTTGCCCAGTGTCCTTTTGCACCACATGCAGAGCATTCGTCATTGTATGCAGGACACTGACGCGGTTTATGGTTTGTGCCACAGTTCTGGCATGTTCGCCCCCTTTGTATTGCATGCACTTTTTCAGAGTTAGATAGTCCAAGCTGGTTAAGCTGTTGGTTCCCTGCTGATAATGCTTCATATTTCCGTCCTTCTTTTAAGACATCAGTCAGGGAGTAACCTTGAGGTTTCCCGTATAGGTCATTCCTCAGTGCATCGTGTGGCGTGCTAGCAATGATGAGCTCGAGGAGACGTTCGTTTAGCTCCCCCTCAGTGAACTGGCATTTCAGTGCTAAAGTTCTAGCTCTAGTCACAAAGTCATCGATACTTTCATCCGGTCTTTGTCTGTATTGCATAAGATGGAGTCTGTGTATCCTAAAGTTCACATTAAGTTTAAGCTGGTCTTCGAAAAAAGTCCATAAACTGTCAGGTTTTTTCTTATCATCATCGCTCAATCCACTAGCATTCAATCTTTTTAGCCCTTCATCTCCTATGCCACGGCAGATTTTCCTAGCCTGTTTAGCTTCATCTCCTATTTCCTCGTCATCTAGGTAGAGACACATTTTCTGTCTGAACAGTGATATAGCCTCACTTAGATCTGGGTCGGACCAGTTCATCGTTGGTAGATGCGATGCCATTTCGTCTTTATTTTTGGTAGTTAATAGACGTCTGTACTCACTTAGCTTGTTCCCGCTAGCCGCTTAGCTCGCTCCCGCTAGTTGCTTAGCTAGCTTGCCTGTAGCTCTCACTCACCACATCTGGCGATAGAAAAATTATCCTCGGACAATTTGTTTGAGACTCACGTCGGCATAGAGCATTCTTGGAGTAGATTTCAGAGGTAATCCATTACCGCTGCCACCATGAAGTGTTATTTGGAGACAAGGATGAGGACTTATATGCAGTGTTGCCAACTTTTCTGTGATGAAAGTAGCTGTTAGCTCTCCGAAAAGTCGCCAGAAGTCGCTAGACGACGCATTCAACTAATTTGCGCATGCGCACAATATGCCATTCTGAGCAAGGTTACATTAATATTTTTCCCGCGAATACAAAGCTCTAATATTTTGCTGTTATTTAGCCAGACTGGTTGTGCAGGCGCTGTGTGAGTGGAGAGGAGACAATGACAGCCCTCGCTGTTCTCAGCTCTCGTGAGATCAGTTGTTACGTGAACTGCAGAACAAGATATGCAAGATGCTTTCACAGTACTTTGTCAACACAATAATCCAACAAATTACTTTAAAAAAAGTCGCTAGATTTGTCGCTAGTCGCTTTTTGCTAATAAAGTCGCCAAGGGGGTCTGAAAAGTCGCCATATATAGAGACAAAGTCGCTTAGTTGGCAATACTGCTTATATGATTCAACTCAACTTTACTTCAGGTTACATTAGGTTACATTACACACACGGTATAACTACGCTGTTCATGTGGTGACGTATCACTCCGCATAGCTGTACTATAGTTCTATTAACATATCACAACAGATACCTGTGTATCGAAAACCATACCAGGTGACTACCTCATGAATCTGATTGAGAGAATGCCAAAAGTGTGCTGAGCTGTCAACAAAGCAACAGGTGGCTACTTTGAAGAATCTGAAATATAAAACACAAAGTTGTTAGTTTTGTTTACTACAAACTTTTGGCTGGTACTGTATATATATTGTCCGCATGTCAACAAAAACTAGCCCACTTCACCCTCCCCTAGGCAGTGCAGCAGTGAACATTTCTACACTGTCTGTTTCATTATTTTAACCAACACAGAAACATTCGTTTCAGTAAACATCCTTGTCCATCAGTGAATAATGTGGCCAAAGATTCCAAGGAGTACACATATTCATGTGGATGTCATGCTGGAGCAGGAATACTCTCTCAAAAGTTTTATCTGACAGTCAAGCCAAACCACAGAAGTTCATTCAACAAATAAATGAATAGGGCCTACATAAAGAGTCGTTTACTCATTTTAAAGGGATGGGCTGCTATAGGCCTACAGCTTGACCTAAACAGGCCAAGCATAATTCAAATATGATGTATCAAATAAGTTAATATGCAAAAGTGCAAATAATAACATTCATTCTGTGGCTATTTAAAAGTAAGTTTAACGTATCTGTTGAAGCCTATTTGACAGGTTACAGGTTTTTTTCCCCACAGCGCTTTCATTCTTCCTCTCGCGATGACAGCCACAGATCTTCGGACCGTGATGCACCATGGGAAATCCTTTCTCTCCGAGGCCATATTGGAGGTGTCTTGCTGTGGGTGTCGCTCTGTATTTATATAAAAAAATAACGCCTATTTATTTGATATACGGTCTTCTAAGTGGTAGTGGCAAAGAAATAAAAAGATGTGCCTTATCTCTCTGTGTGTAGGTTTGCCTGGGTGGACTAAACAGCAGCGATGGTGGCCGCAAAGAAAACGGTGAGTAGCGCCTAGTGCTGTCCATGCGTTAGCACAGCACTTCAGTTGGCCAACTATGTAGCTAACGGGCTATGTCACTTCACGTGGATTTGAAGCTAGATAGCTAGTAAGATTCATATACTTTACAGACTTGTCTGTTCAAGCCAGCTTGGTAACTACATGTATCTTAGTTGTCTCTAACGTTAACCACATAGAAATCGTGTTAAAAGGGATGTCACGCCTTAAAATGTATTATCGAATAACTGTATATTCTTATGTAATTAACTGTTGATGAGAAAACGATGATGACGTGACCATGTTAACTTGTTTTTGATGGTAGTTGCTTGATGCAAAATTATGAGTCACTGGTACTCGCTTGGTGTTATTACTTTTTGAGTGTGTCAGAAGGGTTTCAGAATTGCCCCAGTTGTAGACAGTGGTTCTTAAAGAAGGAACTAATAATAAAGACTGCAACAGCATCTGTGTTGGTAAAGGTGTGGTGTGGATATAAATGACTGATGATTGTTTTCCAGAAAAAGTCCTTGGAGTCCATCAACTCCCGACTCCAGTTGGTGATGAAGAGCGGTAAATATGTGCTGGGGTACAGACAGTCTCAGAAAATGATCCGCCAGGGCAAAGCCAAGCTGGTCATCCTGGCCAACAACACCCCCGCTCTGAGGTAGGTCCTGTGTGCATACAGCACGTCCTTCTCACCTTGGGGGGGGGACTGTGAAATGATTAAGCACTTGCTGGATACAGCTAGCGAGATGCCTACAGATACATGCAAATGCAGGAGAGTGTGAGAGGGGTTGTCAGTGTGCTCAGCTTTTAGACTGAATACTTTACCTTGTCATATAAAAGGCCTGTTGGTCTGCAGTGGTTGTATTCATGTGATGTTTATGTTGTACAGAATGTGTGTAGATGTAGCTGCCAATTTAGCTTTGTCTTGGGGTCTGTAATAGCACACAGTGTGAAAATGGTTGCATGTCTGTGTTTGGGAACTGGTTGTCACGTTTGGTTTCATGATGTAATGTTTTGGCACAGTGTGTATTGAGTTGTTTGTTGTTTTCCCTCAGGAAATCAGAGATTGAGTATTATGCCATGTTGGCCAAGACTGGTGTCCACCACTACAGCGGCAACAACATTGAGCTGGGGACAGCCTGTGGTAGATACTACCGAGTGTGCACACTGGCCATCATCGATCCCGGTAAGATGCTGGCAATACACTGAACCTAGAATCTCCCCTTCCCCAGCTGAAAGCTAAAACATAAAGGAGATGAGCAGTCATCAATGACCAGACCAAATACTGTACATGTGAACATGCTACCATACAATACACCTGGCCTGATTCCCTATGGGCAAGTTGGTAACTCGGTAGCCATCTTGGTAACGCCTCCAGTAGGTTACTTTGACTACACAAGATCAGGCCTCTATTTAAATGAATGGGGAGAAACCTATATTTCCAAATTGGCTGTCTATTCGGAAGATACCTTTATTTCTCTTTGCTAAATATGGCTATTTCTGTGGTTATGGTTATGTGACAGCACCTCACGCAAAATGCTGCATGTTATGGATGTAATCCCTTCAAATAAGGATTAACCAAGATAGCCACTCTCCTGGGGAAATGTAAAGGAAGAAAATGAATTGCCGATAAACACAGCTGCGTACAGACATTTTCCAAACAGGATATCTTGGTTCTTTCCTCACTGTGTTCCTTGGGTGTCAGCATTTCCCATGGTGATTAATTAGTTTGGCCACACTATGAATAAGCATGAAACAAGCAGGGAAGATCTCTATGTAACAAGAACACATCACCACTAGAGCTGCAACGATTAGTCGACGAAATCAACGACGACGATTGTGAAAAATGGTCGACGTGGATTTGTATCGTCGAACTGTCATATAATATATAAAAAAAAAAGGTTGTTTTTTTCACACGATAACAGAGCTACCGGTACTTTTCATTCGGAATTGCATATAGGAAGTGCGAAATAGCTGCGAAAAGCGAATTATTCTGAGATGGCTCTTGTTACCATGGAAACAATAAACAAAGCTTGGTTTAGCAGCTGCTGCATATCAGATATGGCTAACAGAAAAGTTGTCATTTTTCTCAATTATGGTCAATTATAAGTAGTTTAAGAAGCACTACTTCAGTATTTCAAAGAGAATGGGCTGTGGGAGGCTAAGAACAGTAAGCATCTAGCAGCAATTATCATAGACATATATCTATAACTTATTGTAAGGTTTACTCTTACATGTTTGAAACAGAATGTCTCATGGAGGATGCTTGCTAATGCTATTTCAGTTATGTTAAGTGCAATGCGGTAAATCAGTGAATTATCAGAATAGCCTGTATTTTCGTTTGTTCTGAATAGTTGAATGTCACCTGCAGCTCAGTTATTTTGCACTTGCAGAGGCTTGATTGCTATTTTGAGTTACTTTCAGGCTTTTAGCCAGGCATGCGTCCGTGCGTCTTTTGGACGCACTGTTCTAAAATAATAAAAAAATTGGACGCACTACTTTAAGGCAGACACCCTACAGACGCCCTGAGTTTTTCATCCCCTGTTTTTCCGGTAATAATATTTCAATCACAAAAGAAAATAATAACAGATTGAAATGAACAGATAGTTCACGTAGCACAACAGACACGTCTAATGCGTGAACGTTAACGGGAGTGTAGCCAGGTCCGCAGTTTTCCCACGGGCTACTTTTGAAGTGTTGACGCGGGTGGAATTTTTTGTCCACTGGTTCGGGTAAACCTATTACAAGAATATCTTAAAATAAAAATGTATTTATACCCAAATCCTACCAACGTGTCTTCAGATCAGCACGTAAACTCATGGACATGGGACAAGCTGAAATTATTTGAATTCAGTAAATACATAGCCTATTGTAACGTGCCGGCATAGTCGCCCCATAATGCCGTGCGGCGGGCGCATACTTTCTGTTTGTAATGCACTAGTGCTCAACAATGTTTCTTACTGTACTAATTGCATGTCGTTGTTCTGTGTTGGGACTGCATTTACACAGGTGTGTGACGGAACACAGTCTGTTCGAGATAATTTGTAACAGGGCATAAAGCCCGTGCCATTTTGAAATTGTGTTGCGTTTAGTGTTTAGTGCAATAAAAAGCCATATTACGCATCCGTGATTTGTAACACAATTTACACATGTATGAACTATAAGTACATGATTTAAATATAGTGAAGCAACATGATGAGGTGTTTCAGTTGAAATAAGTCATTGCATTAACTATAGTAAATGCATATGAAGTAAAAACAGTACATTGATGTTGTCCAGGCATGACAATAATATGTCAACCCCGTCGCGGGGAAGGGGGCAGGTTCCCCGGCGAAGTGTCATTTTTCCCACAAACACATATAATACACGTAGCATATAAAAAAAACTGCTAAGTGTCTTGCACAAAATATATGAAAGTTTAACTAAATTGAATATGTAATCCCTAGTCAAGGAAGACTCTGGGACAAAGATATTCATAAAAAGTATAACATTTTTTGTTTTACTTAATTGGGTCAGCCAAGTCTAACACTATGTTACTATCACCTGACCAGCAGCCCCCTGCATATATACCAGTGGAGGCTTCTCCATTGAGGAGAGGGAGGAAGATCCTCCTTAACATTTTGAGAATAAAAAGTGTACTTTGCCCACACTACTGTGATTAATTAAAACCCTTAAATATGACTACTTTAATACCTTTGTATATGTAATGTTAGTTTCCCTCGGTAAAGATGACATTAGCACCCCCTATCGCTATCGAAAATTACTGCTGGAGGACCTTCCTCCCTCCACCCTCCATTGACTCCCATTCATTTCTCTGCCTGCGTGGGCGGCTGGTGGAATGCGTTCACTTAAATGGCAGAGAGGAGGACGATCCTCCTCTGAGAGGGTGTGACTAGTTTAGGGGTCTGGATAGCGCTATAATCTATTAACGAATAGGCTGGAGTCACGTCTGCGCTATGAACCAATAAGCAGAAGCCCTGGATATGGTGGGTGGGGTTATCCCCTCAAATCTAGGCTACGAAAGATAATCTGCTCAGTCTAAGAGACACAGTTAAGCAAGAAGATCTGATCATTTTAACAATGAGAACACATTAGCAAATTAGCAAATAAAGTAAACTATGGAAACCGAGGACATTGTTCATGTTTTATTACAGAAACCATTCCATGGGGTGAGTTACAATGACAAGTTGGCCATTAAAGCAACAGGTAGACCAATTCCAAAGATTGAAATCACCAAAAGCAACGGCAGTGTCGCGTCAGTGTCGTGAGTGCTACATGGTTTGCTAGGTACTCGTGGCTGACTGGTAGCATTACCAACAATCGGTTATATTGCTGGCCCTGTTTACTAATGAATTATCTCCAACGTGGTCTTTCATGGATTTACTGATATAAAAAATATTGACAGGGCAACCAAGCGCCACAACAAATGTCAAGACCACGTTGGTGCTGCTATCCGCCTTTCATTGCTAGGCACCATGTAAATAGTTGTGAAATAATGTTCATGTTGTTCTTTTACTTGTTGCCTTTGTTACTCTAAAGGTTATTTTAAACTTACTTCGCCGACACTTTTGAAATCGCCGACAAGGCTGCTGCGTTTAAACTTCAACAGTCGCCTATGTAATCAACGTTCTCGTGACACTCGAATGTACTGACGTAGGCGGAGAACACCAGCCATTCGTTGTTGTCAAAGTTGTCAAGTCAACGGCGTGCGCCGTTTTTCTAGCCAATAATACTTGCGCAAAAGGATGTAAGTGAATGATTCAGAGCATGATGCATTTGAAATGGCATCAATTATGGTCTTGTGTCTTCATTCTTCTTAAAACAATTGTAGCTGAAAATAATCAGACAAATTACAACCAATAGCTTCAGTCATTGAGCGGAAAACATAGGCCCAATGATTGGCCCAGAATCTTTTATTTAGTTTTACAAATCAAGAGTAGGCCTGATTTAGGGCTGCTCGATTATGGGAAAAATTATGGGAAATTTGTTGTCTAACGCTATATGCGTTGGAATGCGTTGAACAGTCAAGGTTGACGGATCCCCATTCAAAGTGAATGATAGTTAGCTCAGACACCTCGCAAATCCTCTCAGACATATTTTTGAGTTACAATAATGGGGGTTTGACATTGTGCAGTGATTATTTCTCAGTAACTTTATAAAAAATATAAGGTAAAAACAACCAACTTTTAGGTGCAAATGAGACCATCTACGGAGTTTGGTCACCCATCTTTAGTTTTTTTTGCTTCGCTTTTGAGATAATAATAATCGTGATCTGATTGGCTAGAGCCTGTGCTGTCATGAACATCTGTCAACGGTTGATGCTGCTGATTGGCGGCTCACTGGCATGTCCCGCCTCCGGCTAGGTGCATATAACTTTGTGATGTCACACACCAGTTTAAGATTTAACTCCCTCTCGCCGCGTTGAATGCTTTTGGGGGGGAAGACTGAATTACGGAAATTAATCGTTTCAAGTCAATTATATGAGTTTGGAGATCGTTTGGCCCAAAAATTGATATCGCGATCAAAATTTGATTAATTGCACAGCCCTAGCCTGATTTGACTAATTGGCTTTGCATCCTTTCCTTCTGGCCTGGACTAGTCCATCAAAGACATGCTGCCCACCAGCTTTCAAAGTACAATGCTGCCACTGGTGAATTTATCAATTTTATTCAGATAATTATCCCTCCTGGCTGTTTTGTGCTGTAGTTCACCAAAACACCCTGAAACAACTTGAGTCTCACATACTTATGCCACCAACAGTACAAACGGGCCAATGGCAACCAAGCGCGCAGTCCTTCCTCCCTCACTTTAAAAACCACCAGCCGCCACTGATATATACATACAACATGGCAGTTCTGGCTTGAATTTCTTCTGTGTCGGTATGATTTTCAGTTTGTGTGGTACACTGATGTACATCATATGTGACAATTAAGCAAAAATACTGCAACAGACACACCAAAAAATATAACCTGAATTCCACAAAATGTACACCTCAAAATGCATGAAAATAGCGTTTCAGACCGTTAGGAATAAAACATTTGACGGGGGGTGATGCCCCCAGACCCCCCCTACAATACTTGCGTCTGCGGTGCGCGCGCTCCACCGCGTTAGGTTAAATGACAAAATGGACCCCCCCTAAAAAAATCCTAGCTCAAAGCCTGGTTACTTTTAAAACTTTATTTGTACTTTTTCTTTACTTTTAAAAGCATAGTTGCACTCTTTATTGGTATTACTATTTAATTTATTTATTATGATTGCATTTGTATTAACTTGTTACTCAAATTCATTTGAAATTCAAATTCCAACATTTTGAATCATTTTTTGAATGTATGGAAATAATCGTTAGATTAGTCGATTAACAAAAAAAGAAAAAAAAGTCGATAGATTAATCGATTAACAAAATAATCGTTAGTTGCAGCCCTAATCACCACTCCCCCCTTTTCAGTGATTTGGCAAACTGTTAAATTGATTTTCAGGATTATAATCCCAGTGTATAAAGCAGCACCCAGCTAGGTACATTTATCAAATAGGTTTAACCATGTTGAAGACCATTTACTATGATAGAGCACAAATTCAGGTCTTTTTTTTCAGACTTTATTAACAGTAGATGTTGAAACCAGACAAATAATTTAGCCAAAGAGGGACAAGTGATTAGTGGTCGGTGTAAGTTTGTGGTAAGGTTTATTTTTCCATTGAATCTTTCAAGATGGAATCAAGGTCTTCCTTCTGATGTTGAAAATGATATGGAGAAGATAGTCATCCATATATTCCCGGCTTGTTTGTGTAGCAACGTCATGTAAACATGTTTAGGTCCATTTTATTTAATATTGAAGAGCATCATCACGACACCAGAATCAGATGTTGGATGCTGCATGTGGATCTTCCGTGACCATTTGTGCTAGGAAAATAAAAGTACCCGAGGGACTACATGCTGCTCATTACATGGCATTCCAGTTCAGAAATGGCCTCAGTTGTGAAATATGAAATTGTAGTTCTTGTAGGTGCTCCATTTCCTGGTTAGGAGAGTGTATTGTCCTGCATCCACACCAGACCAGGTAGACATCCACACCAATCAGCTGTGTACTGGGTCTGAGGATTATTTATTGATTGATTTTGAAATGTGTGTAACCACATAACCTCTAGGTGTTCAGGATACTTTTTTTTGTTAAATGCTGTCAATCAAATATTGATTAACAGCAAGTGACTCCACTTAAGCCTCAGGTCATCTTCACAGGGGGGGGCGGGGGGTTGTATGCAGAGAGATTAGTTTCTGTCTTTGCAGGGTTAGACAGACAGGTGGAATGGCTGTCACAGGTGTTCGCTGCCTGCCCCCGTTATTTTGTGTGCAGTCTTGCATAAGGTACATGCTGTGTCAGAAACAAATGGTGATTCAATTAAATGGCTTCAGACACAAGCGGATAACATCTTCTAATGAGTGTGTGTGTGTGTGTGTGTGTGTGTGTGCTCTCTCCACAGGTGACTCTGACATCATCAGGAGCATGCCAGAGGCGCAGCAGCCAGGGGAGAAGTAGATGCTCTCCCCAGTTATTATAAATAAAATTGGTTAAATGGTCCAGGTCACTGTTGGTCTGCCTTTCATTTGAAAAGGATTCAGTAGTTGCCTGTCTTTGCTTTGTCAAACCACTTTCATATATTCACTGTGTTCATTGTGGTCTAGAATGGTACCATTTGGCCCAAAATGTGTTGCAGGTATTGTTCAATTTTATTTTATTTATAAAGCGCCCAAATGGTCTCGAGGCGCTTTACTGAGCCCAGTGCCTGAACCCACTTAACCTGCCAATCTGGCTAACTAGCTGTGTTAATCAGCATTGATTTAATAACCACAAACAGCCTTGAGTGCAGCAACACTGTTGTAGTTGTATTTCAAATTAAATTGTATTCCCTTTATATACTATTTAGCAACCACCAGTGCTTGCTGATTGGTGTGTGTTGCTCGTTTTCAGTCATTCTTAGTGAGTCTAGTAACTCTTACATCAAACCAATCTGATTCACTGGTGAAGGAATGCAGAGGATATATTATCACTTTTTAAGGGTGCAGTGCTGTAAAGTGCCTGAAGGTGAAACATAAATACTGAATGTTTGAGTACAGTTCACATTCAGAATGAATGAAAAGATTGTCCTCCGCATGTTTAGAAGAGAATCTTAAAATAGCCATCAAGCTCATGAGTTTACATTTAGCATACGCTTTTATCCATAGCGACTTACAAGGAATTTGCATTTATACATCAGGAGCAGGTTTAGTTTTTTGTTATGGACAAGCCGCCCCTGCAATAAAATAACAAACTTTTCCCATCACTTGTGCAATGTTATCCAAATGAACCTTGCTACGAGAGGCGATTCTGGTATGGTACTGCTCTGGTGCCGAACAGGTGTGAATATTTTTTCCTACAACTAAATGATCACTACTAGTCCTTTCAACGCAAAGACGCCAGAAACAAAAGGAGCATGTTTACATGGTAAAGTAATATAACAAGACTACACAAATATGACTGCATAGTTTTATTTTTTGTGACGCTTAAGAAAAGTATGACCAACTTTGGTTTTGCAGCCTTTTTTCTAATATTCATCAAGATGGGAAACGCAAAAGAACTCACTGTCAAAGTGCGCCAAAAAGATGTTGAGCTGCTGGAACCCGGATTTAGGGATATAAGAAAATATCTAAACAGTTGGAAATACCCACTTCCACAATCAGGGCAATAGCTAAGAAGTTAAAAGCGACAGGAGATGTAAGGAATCAGCCTGGAAGAGGACCTATCTGTAAATTGATCCCACGCACCGTGAGGAGGATGGTTCGACTGGCAAAAGAATCTCCTAGGATCACAGATGGATAATTGCAGAGGTCAGTTAAGTCCTAGGGTCGGAAAGTCTCCAGAACTACCATCAGACTGCACCTACATAACCACAAGTTGTTTTTACACGGTTGTCAGAAAAAAGCCTGTCAATCAACAACAAACGAAAGTGCCTACATTTTGCCAAATGTAAGTCAGACTTTTATATTAGAGTTATATGGTCAGATGAGACCAAAATAAGGCTTCTTGGCAACAAACATCAAAGGTGGGTTTGGCGTAGACAGAAAGATAGCCATACAGAAGAGCACCCCATACCCACTTTGAAGTATGGTGGCGGATCTCTCATGTTGGGGGGCTGTTTTTCTTCCAAAGGCCCTCAAAATCTTGTTAGGATACTTGGTATCATGGACTCCATCACATACCAGCAGATATTAAATGAAAACCTAACAGCCCCCTCTAGGAAGCTTAAAATGGGCCGTGGTTGGACCTCCCAGCAGGACAATAATCCGAAGCACACCTCAAAATCAACACACAAATGGTTCACCGACAGCAGAATAAAGGCTTTACCATGGCCATCACAGACCCCAGACCTAAACCCCATAGAAAATCTGTGGAAAGAGCTGAACCCTATTGTACCAGCGTTGACCTAAGAATCTGAATGATCTGGAGAGATACTGTATGTAGGAATGGTCTCAGATCCGTGCCATGTGTTCACCAACCTCATCACGCATTATAGGAGAAGACTTGGAGCTGTTATCTTGGCAAAGGGAGGCTGCTCAAAACATTAAATTAAGGGGTGCCAAAAATTGTGGCACACCTGTTTAGGAGAATAATATTTATTTAATGTAAAATTAAATTATTTTCTTTCAATCATTTTATTTAAATGAAAAGGTAAGATTTTTGAGAATATTTTGAGTGAAAGACCAAGAGGATAAACAGCAAACACATATTTTTTCATAGCCTGTTTTGGTCACATTCACTAAGGGTGCCAATAATTGCGAAGGGCACTGAAGCATACGTGTCCTTTACAAGACCTACGCGACAAAGTTTGAACGAAGTTTCTAATTAAGCGGTTCAAGCTGAATTAAGCACAGAAGTCGGTAAACGGAATAATAACTAGAAAATGCATTTCCTGAAGGAAATACCAGTGCATGAAATGCAAAAGTTAAGAAAGGAAGAAAAATAGAAAGAAGAGTGAATGAAAGAAATAAAAAAGGAAAGAAGAGTGAAGAAAGGAGAGAATAGTGGAAGAAGGAAAGAAGAGTGAAAGAAGGAAAGAAGAAAAGAAAGAAGAGTGAAAGAAGGAAAGAAGAGTGGAAGAAGGAAAGAAGAAAAGAAAGAAGAGTGAAATAAAGAAAGAAGAGTGAAAGAAGGAAAGAAGAGTGGAAGAAGGAAAGAAGAAAAGAAGGAAGAGTGAAAGAAAAAAGGAAAGAAGAGTGAAAGAAGGAAAGAAGAAAGGAAAAAAGAGTGAAGAAAGGAAAGAAGAGTAAGGAAGAAAGAAAAGAAGAGTGAAAGAAGGAAAGAAGAAAGGAAAAAAGAGTGAAGAAAGGAAAAAAAGTGGAAGAAGAAAAGAAGAGTGGGAGAAGGGAAAAAGGAAGGCAAGAAGAGTGGAAGAAGGAAAGAAGAGTGAACAAGAGTGGCTCTGGATAAAGAGAGAGTGAAAATATTGAAAAAAGGAGATAAAAATGGAGTGAAGAAGAGAGATTGAGTGTGAGAGAAAGTAGACTGAGAGGGATAGAGAGAAAGATGGAGAGAAAATAAAGTAGAGAATGGAAGGTGTCTTAATGTTCCTAGTTACAGTTAAATTGAGAGGGACAGAGAAGAGGTTCCTTGGGTTTGGCACAGGTGTCCGTGAAGCACAGGTGCAAGCCAGTTTAAAGACCCTATTATGATGTCATAATGGCCCAATGTAAGTCAATGGGAAAATTTAGATTCGTTTTTATTTAATATCTTAAAAAGTGTAAAGTTTAGAAAAGTGAAAAATACATAGCATAAGTGTCCTTTACAAGACCTACGCGACAAAGTTTGAACGAAGTTTCTAAGTTAAGCGGTTCGAGCTGAATTAATCCCAGAAAAAGGTAAGAAGAATAAGAAGAAAATGCCTAGGAATAACAATACAGGGCATTTCATGAACTGTAATAAGAAGAAGCCTATAGGAATAACAATACAGGGCATTTGATGCACTGTAATAAGAAGCCTAGGGATAACAATACAGGGCATTTCATGCACTGTAATAAGAAGCCTAGGAATAAAAATACAGGGCATTTCATGCACTGTAATAAGAAGCCTAGGAATAACAATACAGGGCATTTTATGCACTGTAATAAGCAGAAGAATAAGAAGCCTAGGAATAACAATACAAGGCATTTCATGCACTGTAATAAGAAACAAAGGAATAACAATACAGGGCATTTCATGCACTGTAATAAGAAGCCTAGGAATTACAATACAGGGCATTTCATGCACTGTAATAAGAAACGAAGGAATAA
Organism: Sprattus sprattus; assembly: GCF_963457725.1. Lineage (NCBI taxonomy): Eukaryota > Metazoa > Chordata > Actinopteri > Clupeiformes > Clupeidae > Sprattus > Sprattus sprattus. The sequence continues at coordinate 35,991,003 of NC_137923.1, read as the reverse complement.
CAACACAGGGCATTTCATGCACTGTAATAATAATAAGAAGAACTAGAAAATGCATTTCCTGAAGGAAATACCAGTGCATTAAATGCAAAGGTTACAGTTTTTCTCTGTTCCTAAAACATTTTTTTTCAAAGCATGCCTCGGTTTCTCTTAGCTCTAAACACAAATCCCAAAACCACTCACACAAAATGCAAAACCCTTTATATCTCCTGCAAAAGGCCACTTTGGTTTCAAAACACTATTATGTCACCTCAAAAGGGTATTTTGTTTTCAAACAACAAACACAGACCATTATTTGAGTAGACATTCTAAGCATTGATTGAACACTGATGTGCTCAATGGAAAACACTAGTATGAAGGCCTGATCAGGAGTATTATGCCTTTTCATCTCCAGTGTTACTGTATGCTTTCTCCTGTTGTAAAATATTGTAACTGTATAATGTTTTAACTCAATGTGACGATGTGATCGTCCCTACAGGTGAATATGCTCTCTGGCTGCCACGCCATTGAGCCGGGCTCTTTGGTGTGGCAGTCAGAGCGCATGTTTGGCACCCCGTTGACCCGGGTTCGAGTCCAGGTGGGGTGACCACGTTCTCCCTTCGCTACAAATGGTGTCAGAAGTGGGATGCCCTGCTGTGGTCATCGGAAGCGCAACCATGAACATTGTGTGAGGAACCCCCAGGAATGTTGACCCCGTGTGAAGGACCCCATGGTTGGGTGAAGCACTTGTGTGTGTGGGGTGATCTGGATGGGAGAAGCATGATTGATGTATGCATGATGAATGCCTGTGTGTGTGAAGTATTGTTGCGCTTCCCGAAGGTGAGGGTAGTGTGACGATGTGATTGTCCCTACAGGTGAATATGCTCTCTGGCTGCCACACCATTGAGCCGGGCTCTTTGGTGTGGCGGTTAGAGCGCATGTTTGGCACCCCGTTGACCCGGGTTCGAGTCCGGGTGGGGTGACCACGTTCTCCCTTCGCTACACTCAAATATAAAACAACTCACAAACAGTAACGACTTACAGTAAAGATTTCTTTTTTTTTCAAAAGTGCTGTAGCCTTTACATCAGAGCAAACACAACCGAATGTGTAGATGACTTACACAGAACAAACAATAGGATATTGATACAGTCAACAAAAAAAGAAAGAAAAATGTAAAATAAAAAAGGACAAAAAAACTAGACTGCATCCTGTTCTTGCTCAAGACAATATCGATAATTGTTGTGTTGTGAAACATCTGAAAATACAGTATCATTTGATTGGATTACAATACAGTACAGTAATGTTTCTGTGCTGATAGGACGTAATCAGTTGTGGAAACGTATATGACTTACTTGCACATAGTCATATCATACTGTAATTGTTTGACTCTATCAGAGTTTCTGTGAAAAGGCACCCTGTACACCTGCTTCATTCTCGAGGTGTTTTGCCTTAGAACATGGTCTACTGTGGCTAGGCTCACTGTATTGATGTTTAGGAATATGTCTTAGTCATCAATGGTTGCACTTTGTATTTGTTTATAATTTTACAAATACAGTACAATGTAAAATATTCTACAGTAAATGCAAGAATACTATGCTCCTGATAAGGCATTCAAACTAGTGTTTTACTGTCATAGTAGTGTTTCTTACCCATTCTCTCTTCTGAATGTCCAGAGAATCGGTGCAACTGAGAAGCGGCTTATGTTTGGTTGAACCCTCTGGCCAGCCTTGCCAGCCTCCTGCATGGTCAAACCCATGTTGACCACATGGTTGAACACATTAGCCTGAATCTCATCAGAGATACAGTAATGGATCTCCGTCTTGCTCTTCCTCTTCATCATTTTCCTCCTCCTCCTCCTCCTCCTCTTACTCTCACTCCTCTGCCTCCCTGATCACCACTCACTTCAATGTTGCCATAAATTGTTCTCCAAACTAGGAGCTAAAGTTTTTATTTCAAATTGCACAACAGCTTTGGAAATGGAAGTTTTGTCATTTGAATAACAATGTGTTCTGTCTGAAAGCAAGGAGGTTTTGGCATTGATAAACTGTGCAAAGTAGAGAGGATGGTGTTTAGTACTTTGTAGAAAGTGTGGTTAACAAATGAAATCTGTGTCTAAAGCAGAGAATTGTGTGTTGTGTTTTGAAGAAAGTGCGGCTAACAATTGAAATCTGTGTCTAAAGCAGAGAATTGTGCTTATAGTTTAGCAGAATTGGTTTAGGGAGTTGGCACTTGGGTTTAGTGTTCAGAGAAACCGAGGCATGCTTTGAAAAATTGAGTTTTAGGAACGGAGAAAAACTGTAAGAAAGGAAGAAGAAAAGAAAGAAGAGTGAAATAAGGAAAGAAGAAAGGAAAGAAGAGTAAAAGAAGGAAAGAAGAGTGGAAGAAGAAAAGAAGAAAAGAAAGAAGAGTGAAGAAAGGAAAGAACAGTGGAAGAAAGAAAGAAGGGTGAAAGAAGGAAAGAAGAAAGGAAAGAAGAGTGAAATAAGGAAAGAAGAGTGAAATAAGGAAAAAAAAGAGTGGAAAGAAGAAAGAAGAAAGGAGAGAAAAGTGATCAAGTGTGGCTCTGGACAGTAAAGAGAGAGTGAAGATGGAAAATATTGAAAGAAGGAGAGAAAACTGGAGTCAAGCAGAGATAAAGAGAGAGCAAAGAGGGAAAATATTGAAATAAGGAGACGAAAAAGAGTGAAGCAGAAAGATGGAGTGTGAGAGAAAGTAGAGTGAGAGGGATAGAGAGAAAGAAGGAGAGAAAAAAAAGTAATGCACTATTATCTTAATAATATCTTAATATTTAGTTTTACAGTTGAATGGAGAGGGACAGAGAGAAGAGGAGCCTTGGAACCTTGGTGCAGGTGCAAGCCAGTTTAATGACCCTATTATGATGTCATAATGGCCCAATGTAAGTCAATGGGAAAAAAAGTGAAAATACATAGCATAAGTGTCCCTTACAAGACCTACGCGACAAAGTTGGAACGAAGTTTCTAAGTTAAGCGGTTCGAGCTGAATTAAACGCAGAAAAAGGTTAGCAGAATAAGAAGAACTAGAAAATGCATTTCCTGAAGGAAATACCAGTGCATGAAATGCAAAAGTAAAGAAAGGAAGAAGAAAAGAAAGAAGAGTGAAAGAAGGAAATAAGAAAGGAAAGAAGAGTGGAAGAAGGAAATAAGAGTAGAAAGAAGAGTGAAGAAAGGAGAGAAGAGTGGAAGAAGGAAAGAAGAAAAGAACGAAGAGTGAAAGAAATAAAGAAGAAAGGAAAGAAGACTGAAAGAAGGAAAGAAGAGTGGAAGAAGAGTGAAGAAAAGGAAAGAAGAGTGGAAGAAGGAAAGAAGAAAAGAAAGAGGAGTGAAATAATGAAAGAAGAAAGGAAAGAAGAGTGATAGAAGGAAAGAAGAGTGGAAGAAGGAACAAAGAAAAGAAAGAAGAGTGAAAGAAGTAAAGAAAAAAGGAAAGAAGAGTGAAGAAAGAAAAGAAAAGTGGAAGAAGGAAAGAAGAGTGGAAGAAGGAAAGAAAAATCGAAGAAGGAAAGAAGAAAGGAAAGAAGAGTGGAAGAAGGAAAGAAGAGTGAACAAGAGTGGCTCTGGATAAAGAGATAAATAGAGAGTGAAAATATTGAAAAAAGGAGATAAAAATGGAGTGAAGAAGAGAGATTGAGTGTGAGAGAAAGTAGACTGAGAGGAATAAAGAGGAAGATGGAGAGATGGAGAGAAAAAAAAGTAGAGAATGGAAGGTGTCTTAAAGTCCTAGTTACAGTTAAATTGGGAGGGACAGAGAGAAGAGGTTCCTTGGATTTGGCGCAGGTGTCAGTGAAGCACAGGTGCAAGCCAGTTTAAAGACCCTATTATGATGTCATAATGGCCCAATGTAAAACAATGGGAAAATTTATATTAGTTTTTCTTTAATATCTTAAAAAGTATAAAGTTTAGAAAAGTGAAAAATACATAGCATAAGTGTCCTTTACAGGACCTACGCGACAAAGTTTCAACGAAGTTTCTTAGTTAAGCGATTCAAGCTGAATTAATCGCAGAAAAAGGTAAAAAGAACTAGAAAATGCATTTCCTGAAGGAAATACCAGTTCATGAAACGCAAAGGTTAAGAAAGGAAGAAGAAAAGAAAGAAGAGTGAAAGAAGGAAAGAAGAAAGGAAAGAAGAGTGGAAGAAGGAAAGACAAAATGAAAGAAGAGTGAAGAAAGGAGAGAAGAGTGGAAGTAGGAAAGAAGAAAGGAAAGAAGAGTGAAAGAAGGAAAGAAGAAAAGAAAGAAGAGTGGAAGAAGGAAAGAAGAAAAGAAAGAAGAGTGAAATAATGAAAGAAGAAAGGAAAGAAGAGTGAAGGAAGGAAAGAAGAGTGGAAGAAGGAAATAAGAAAAGAAAGAAGAGTGAAAGAAGGAAAGAAGCAAGGAAAGAAGAGTGAAAGAAGGAAAGAAGAGTGTAAGAAGGAAAGAAGAGTGAAGAAAGGAAAGAAAAGTGGAAGAAGGAAAGAAAAGTGGATGAAGGAAAAAAGAAAGGCAAGAAGAGTGGAAGAAGGAAAGAAAAATGGAAGAAGAAAATAAGAAAGGAAAGAAGAGTGGAAGAAGGAGAGAAGAGTGAACAAGAGTGGCTCTGGATGAAGAGATAAAGAGAGAGTGAAAATATTGAAAAAAGGAGATAAAAATGGAGTGAAGAAGAGAGATTGAGTGTGAGAGAAAGTTGACTGAGAGAGAAAGATGGAGAGATGGAGAGAAAAAAAATTGAGAATGGATGGTGTCTTAATGTTCCTAGTTACAGTTAAATTGAGAGGGACAGATAGAGAAGAGGTTCCTTGGATTTGGCGCAGGTGTCAGTAAAGCACAGGTGCAAGCCAGTTTAAAGACCCTATTATGATGTCATAATGGCCCAATGTAAGTCAATGGGAGAAATTTATATTCGTTTTTCTTTAATATCTTAAAAAGTATAAAGTTTAGAAAAGTGAAAAATACATAGCATAAGTATCGTTTACAAGACCTACGCGACAACGTTTGAATGAAGTTTCTACGTTAAGCGGTTCGGGCTGAATTAATCACAGATAAAAGGTAACAAGAATAAGAATAAGAAGAAGAAGAAGAAGCCTAGGAATAACAATACAGGGCATTTCATGCACTGTAATAATAAGAAGAAGAAGCCTAGGAATAACAATACAGGGCATTTCATGCACTGTAATGAGAAGAAGAAGCCTAGGAATAACAGTACAGGGCATTTCATGCACTGTAATAAGAAGCCTAAGAATAACAATACAGGGCATGTCATGCACTGTAACTAGAAAATGCATTTCCTGAAGGAAATACCAGAGCATGACATGCTAAAGTTAAGAAAGGAAAAATAAAAGAAAGACGAATGAATGAATAAAAGAAGAGTAAAAGAAGGAAATAAGAGTGGAAGAAGGAAAGAAGAAAGAAAGGAAGAGTAAAAAAAGAAAAAAGTGGAAGTACGAAAAAAGAGTGAAAGAAGGAAAGAAGAAAAGAAAGAAGATTGAAGAAAGGAAAGAAGATTGGAAGAAGGAAAGTAGAGTGAAAGAATGAGAGAAGAAGAGTGAAAGAAGGAAAGAAGAGTGGAAGAAGGAAAGAAAAGTGAAAGAAGGAAAGAAGAGTAAAAGTAGAAAAGAAGAGTTAAAGTAGGAAAGAAGAGTGGAAGAAAGGAAAGAAGAGTGGAAAAAGGAAAGAAGAGTGGAAGACGGAAAGTAGAAAGGAAAGAAGAGTGGAAGAAAGAAAGAAGAAAGGAAAGAAGAGTGAACAAGAGTGGCTCTTTATAAAGCTAAAGAGAGAGTGAAGAGGGAAAATATTGAAAGAAGGAGAAAAAAAGAGTGAAGCAGAGAGATTAGGTGTGAGAGAAAGTAGAGTGAGAGGGATAGAGAGAAAGATGGAGAAAAAAAAAGTAAAGTAAGGAAGTTGTCCCTTAATATTCCTAGTTATACAGTTGAATGGAGAGGGACAGAGAGAATAGGAGCCTTGGAACCTTGGCGCAGGTGTCAGTGAAGCACAGGTGCAAGCCAGTTTTATGACCCTATTATGATGTCACAATGGCCCAATGTAAGTCAATGGGAAAATGTATATTCGTTTTTCTTTAATATCTTAAAGAGTATAAAGTTTAAAATAGTGAAAAATACATAGCATAAGTGTCCTTTACAAGACCTACGCGACAAAGTTTGAACGAAGTTTCTAAGTTAAGCGGTTCGAGCTGAATTAATCGCAGAAAAAGGTAAGCGGAATAAGAAGAAGAAGAAGAAGAAGAAGAAGCCTAGGAATAACAATACAGGGCATTTCATGCACTGTAATAAGAAGCCTAGGAATAACAATACAGGGCATTTCATGCACTGTAACTAGAAAATGCATTACCTGAAGGAAATACCAGTGCATGAAATGCAAAAGTAAAGAAATTAAGAAGAAAAGAAAGAAGAGTGAAAGAAGGATAAAATAAAGGAAAAAAGAAAGGAAAGAAGAGTAAAAGAGGGAAAGAAGAGTGGAAGAAGGAAAGAAGAAAAGAAAGAAGAGTAAAGAAAGGAAAGAAGACTGGAAGAAGGAAAGAAGAAAGGAAAGAAGAGTAAAAGAAGGAAAGAAGAAAAGAGAGAAGAAAGGAAAGAAGAGTGGAAGAAGGAAAGAAGAAAAATAAGAAGAGTAAAAGAAGTAAAAAAGAAAGGAAATAAGTGTGAAAGAAGGAAAGAAGAGTGGAAGAAGGAAAGAATAAAAGAAAGAAGAGTGGAAGAAGGAAAGAAGAGTGGAAGAAAGAAAGAAGAGAGGACAGAAGATTGAACAAGAGTGGCTCTGGATAAAGACAGTAAAGAGAGAGTGAAGGGGGAAATATTGAAAGAAGGATAGGAAAATGGAGTGAAGCAGAGAGATGGACTGTGAGAGAGAGTAGACTGGGACAGATAAAGAGAAAAAAACGGAGAGAAAAAAAGTAAAGTATGGAAGGTGTCTCTTACAGTAATAATCCTAGTTATACAGTTGAATGGAGAGGGACAGAGAGAAGAGGAGCCTTGGAACCTTGGCGTAGGTGTCAGTGAAGCACAGGTGCAAGCCAGTTTAATGACCCTATTATGATGTCACAATGGCCCAATGTAAGTCAATGGGAAAATGTATATTCGTTTTTCTTTAATATCTTAAAGAGTATAAAGTTTAAAAAAGTGAAAAATACATAGCATAAGTGTCCTTTACAAGACCTACGCGACAAAGTTTGAACGAAGTTTCTAAGTTAAGCGGTTCGAGCTGAATTAATCGCAGAAAAAGGTAAGCGGAATAAGAAGAAGAAGAAGAAGAAGCCTAGGAATAACAATACAGGGCATTTCATGCACTGTAATAAGAGGCATAGGAATAACAATACAGGGCATTTCATGCACTGTAACTAGAAAATGCATTACCTGAAGGAAATACTAGTGCATGAAATGCAAAAGTAAAGAAATGAAGAAGAAAAGAAAGAAGAGTGAAAGAAGGATAGAATAAAGGAAAAAAGAAAGGAAAGAAGAGTGGAAGAAGGAAAGAAGAAAAGAAAGAAGAGTAAAGAAAGGAAAGAAGAGTGGAAGAAGGAAAGAAGAAAGGAAAGAAGAGTAAAAGAAGGAAAGAAGAGTGGAAGAAGGCAAGAAAAGTGGAAGAAGGAAAGAAGAAAAGGAAAGAAGAGTGAAAGAAGTAAAGAAGAGTGGAAGAAGGAAAGAAGAAAGGAAAGAAGAGTGGAAGAAGGAAAGACGAGTAGAAGAAAGGAAAGAATAGTGAAGAAAGGAAAGAAGAATGGAAGAAGGAAAGAAGAAAGAAAAGAAGAGTGGAAGAAGGATAGAAGAGTGGAAAATTAAAGAAGAAAGGAAAAAAGAGTGAACAAGAGTTGCTCTGGATAAAGACAGTAAAGAGGTTCTGCAGATAATGCAAAAGTTAAGAACGGAAGATGAAAAGAATGAAGAGTGAAAGAAGGAAAGAAGGAAGGAATGAAGGGAAGAAGAGTGAAAGAAGGAAAGAAGAAAAGTAAAGAAAGGAAGAAGAGTGAAAGAAGGAAAGAAGAAAAGAAAGAAGAGTGAAAGAAGGAAAGAAATAAGAGTGAAGAAAGGAAAGAAGAGTGGAAGAAGGAAAGAAGAAAAGAAAGAAGAGTGAAAAGTGTGAAGAGTGAAAGAAGGAAAAAAGAGTGGAAGAAGGAAAGAAGAAAAGAGATAAGAAAGGAAAGAAGAGTGGAAGAAGGAAAGAAGAAAAAGAAGAAGAGTAAAAGAAGGAAAAAATAAAGGAAATAAGTGTGAAAGAAGGAAAGAAGAGTGGAAGAAGGAAAGAAGAAAAGAAAGAAGAGTGGAAGAAGGAAAGAAGAGTGGAAGAAAGAAAGAAGAGAGGACAGAAGATTGAACAAGAGTGGCTCTGGATAAAGACAGTAAAGAGAGAGTGAAGGGGGAAGTATTGAAAGAAGGATAGGAAAATGGAGTGAAGCAGAGAGATGGACTGTGAGAGAGAGTAGACTGGGACAGATAAAGAGAAAAAAACGGTGAGAAAAAAAGTAAAGTATGGAAGGTGTCTCTTACAGTAATAATCCTAGTTATACAGTTGAATGGAGAGGGACAGAGAGAATAGGAGCCTTGGAACCTTGGCGCAGGTGTCAGTGCAGCACAGGTGCAAGCCAGTTTAATGACCCTATTATGATGTCATAATGGCCCAATGTAAGTCAATGGGAAAATTTAGATTAGTTTTTCTTTAATATCTTAAAAAGTATAAAGTTTAGAAAAGTGAAAAATACATAGCATAAGTGTCCCTTACAAGACCTACGCGACAAAGTTAAGCAGTTCGAGCTGAATTAATTGCAGAAAAAGGTACGCGGAATAAGAATAAAAAGCCTAGGATTAACAATACAGGGCATTTCATGCACTGTAATAAGAAGCCTAGGAATAACAATACAGGGCATTTCATGCACTGTAATAAGAAGCCCATGAATAACAATACAGGCCATTTCATGCACTGTAATAAGACGCCTAGGAATAACAATACAGGGCATTTAATGCACTGTAATAATAATAAGAAGAAGTATAAGAAGCCTAGGAATAACAATACAGGGCATTTCATAACTTATACAATTTCTCCCATTGACTTACATTGGGCCATTATGACATCATAATAGGGTCTTTAAACTGGCTTGCACCTGTGCTTCTCTGACGCATGCGCCAAGGCTCCTCTTCTCTTTGTCTCTCTCCAATATAACTAGGAATATTAAGAGACACCTTCTATACCAGGGGTGGGCAATTATTTTCCCCAGGGGGCCAAATGAGCAACTGAAAATATTTTGGAGGGCCGGGCCAAAATGCCGAACTCAATTATGCATAATAAGAGTAAGAGTGTATGTTATTATTTGGCATTTCAAATGTGATGTTAGCTTTCAAAAATATAATTTATTCAAATTGAATTTCCAAAATGATAAACAAAATGTGTAACATTTGACTCATTTATAGTCACATTAATAACAAAGGGCATTTTGAGTTTCATATACTATTGAAACAAGGATTTTCTTAGCTTTCTAAAGACATCACATCATCTTTGTAGCCAAAATAAACAAGACAACAAGTCACTGAACTGTGTAACTGTGTTAAGAAAATTGTCCCAGTTTTGTTGCCTTTTTGACTTTATATGCCTACATCAGTGGTCCCCAAACTTTTTAGGCCTAAGATCACCAACCTTTGCCTTGGTGAAGGCAAGATCTACCTATTGAGGCGTTGAGTAAAAAAGACTGTCCAGACTCCAAACTGTACTTACAGCTTATCTTTGTATTAGGCCTTGTTTCACTTTGGCCTTGTTACACTTTGGTCCAGCTTTCAAATTGATGTGTCCAAGAACACATTTAACCAGGGGTTCTCAATTATATCAATTATCAATCCATCTCAAACTATAATTTTTCTAAATTATTTCCACAGCCCATATAGAACCACAGACAGCAATTATGTTATTAGTTTAACGCTGAAACTATATGTCAGATTTCATCTTCATATCCAACTTGAAATCTCTGTCTGTCTGCAATACCGCTTGCGGCCACTACGCAACTTCGGCGCTCTCAAACTTGCCATGCATACACAGTAATAGAAAGCACACGCAGCATCTATCGTTGGGCAAACCAACAGGTGTTTTTCGCCTGGAAGTCTCTAGATATCTGGCACCTTATTCAATTTCAAGTTCAATTTCAACACTTCAGCTGTGTTTACAGCTGGTATTCCGAAGTCCTTAAGAAAACAGTTTGAAAATGAAAATGATTTTTTTGTAAAAAAAATAAAAAAAAAATAAAAAATGGAATTATCATGTAATCTTTCGCGGGCCGGTCAGAATCACCCGGAGGGCCGTATTTGGCCCGCGGGCCGTACAATGCCCAGGTATGTTCTATACTCTACTTTTCTCCCTCCATCTTTCTCTCTATCCCTCTCACTCTACTTTCTCTCACACTACTATCTCTCTGCTTCACTCCATTTTCTCTCCTTCTTTCAATATTTTCCCTCTTCACTCTCTCTTTACTGCCTTTATCCAGAGCCACTCTTGTTCACTCTTCTTTCCTTTCTTCTCTCCTTCTTCCACTCTTCTTTCCTTCTTCCACTCTTCTTTCCTTCTTACCACTCTTCTTTCCTTCTTTTACTCTTCTTTCCTTTCTTCTTTTCTTCTTTCCTTATTCCACTCTTCTTTCCTTCTTTCACTCTTCTTTCCTTTCTTCTTTCCTTCTTTCACTCTTCTTTCTTTTCTTCTTTCCTTCTTCTACTCTTCTTTCCTGCTTTCACTCTTCTTCCTTTTCTTATTTCCTTCTTCCACTCTTCTTTCCTTCTTCCACTCTTCTTTCCTTTCTTCACTCTTCTTTAATTTCTTCTTTCCTTCTTCCACTCTTCTTTCTTTCTTTAACTCTTCTTTCTTTCCTTCTTCATTTCTTAACTATTGCATTTCATGCACTGGTATTTCCTTCAGGAAATGTATTTTCTAGTTTGATACATCAATCTAATTTTACATCCTTGTTTCGTTACTTCCTGGGGTTATTGTGGGTTATCGTTGCTAGCAGAACGGAACTATTTTTCACGTGATCTGCATAGGCTCAGCATAGGAAGCTAGAGAAAACCGAAATGTTTCGTTCATTTTGACTGGGTCTTCGGATACGGGTCTTTGGATAATTTTTCACGTAACCTGCATATGCTCAGAAGAGGAAACAGAAAGGACTTATATTAACCTCGTTCACTTTCGCGTGTCTAGGTTTAGTAAAATGGAATGATATTCGTTCACAAGAAATAATAACAGGTTTCGTTATACTTTACTTACAGTTCAGTGCAGCGTCATTGTTTGCCGTGATTATTCAATGCTAATGTGATAATAAATCCTTAAATGTTGACAAGTCTATGCCCTCTGACTGGTCGATATAAGCAATTTTAGCTACTGTTTAACCACCCGAAACGCCTCATCGTTCCTATAACAGCTGCCCTCCAGGGATCTCTACTCAGTCCTTCTCTGTCATTGTACGTTATATCAGGGGAGAGCGCGAACGCAGTCTCCCACTTTCACAAATTATGCAGTCGAGATTTCTACATTTGAGAAATTAGCTTGGGTCAGCAACAGCCGGTTGTGCAATGGCCGAGCCTTGCCAAGGGTGAACCAATTTTTCAAATTTTATTGTGTTTCTGAGGCACACAAAAACTTACATACAAAATATTCCCAATCTGGGAATCCATATCAGAACATACAAATCATACATTCTCTTTTTAAGAATAGCATGTTTCTCACCACCCACAGAGTGCATTTGATACACTTAATAACTGCCCAAGGCCTACAAAATTCTTGTTCGTTCTTTCCTGTATATAAACCAAATAATACAGTTTCTTTACACAGAACCATGCTAAATTTTCCAAAACATGGCTCAAAAACATTCCACATCAGTTTAGCTTGAGAACACTGGTTCTCTGTCAGTGCCCTGATAGTTTCTACTCTCAGGCGAGAATTTGTCAGTAAGTCTTGGATTGTTTTCCTGTTTAGGTCAGAGTCTGCACATATGGTCCCTTTGTGTTGGACCAGGATATCCTTGACCTTTTGATAGAGGTCAGGTCTGGTATCTGAGGATGGTAAAGTGAGAGATTGCCTCTCCAAGTTCTTCCCAGGTAGGTATCTGCCCACCCAGAATTTAGCAAAGAGAGTCCACAAGTTCTCATCTCCTTGTTCCGCCATTCCTTTTAAGATCTTACTCAGAAACATTGCATTAAAGGTCTTTGTGATGTCTGGTACTGCTCTGCCCCCTAACGCTTCTGGTTTGTGCATGGTTTCTCTTTTCACCCTCTCTGTTTTTCCTCCCCAGATAAAGCGGAACATTTCTCTGCGGACCTGTGTGATGAAGGGGCCAGGGGCTGGAAGGATCATTGCCAGGTATGTCATAGCTGACAGGATTTCCATTTTAGCCATCATGACTCTTCCAAGCATTGTTAGGTCTCGTGACTTCCATAGGAAAAACGTTTGCTTTATTCTATTCACTCTTGTTCCGCAATTTTTAGTTTCTGTTTCTTTTCCTAAATTAATTCCAAGCACCTTAATATTTTTTTCTTGTTCTGCCAAGCCTAGGGGTATTTTCTTTTCTGTCCAATTCGTGTACAGGATTTCACTCTTATTGACATTCAAATTAATCCCAGTGGCTTCAGAGAATTGTCCGCATATAGCCAAGCCTGTGCAAATGGAGAGGTTGTCCACAGCAAAGAGGGTGATGTCATCCATGTACATAGAGAGTTTTGCCTGTCTTCCGCTCCCACCGGGAATGGGCACCCCTCTTAAATTCATGTCAGAGCGGATCACGTTGGCTAAGGGCTCCATACATAGGACAAACAATGATGCGGATAGAGGGCATCCTTGCCTTAACCCAGAGTGCAGTGGTATGGTTGCTGATGGGTGCCCATTTATCAGGGTAATGCTGGAAGTATCCTTGTACATCATTTGGATTGAGGACAGGAACAAGGGCCCAAAGTTAATTTTTTCTAGGATCATCATCATAAAACCCCTGTCAAGCTTGTCAAAGGCCTTTTCATGGTCCAGCGTCACAATGCTCACCGGTGTCCCTCTTTCTTCGGAGTAGAGCAGAGTATAACGTATTAGCGTGTGGTTATCTGAGATACTTCTCTTGGGGATTCCCCAAGACTGCTCCTGGCTGACTACCTTGGCAATCACTGTCTGTAATCTGGAGCACATCATTTTTGCATAGATTTTGTAGTCAGTCCCTAAAAGACTTATTGGTCTCCAGTTCTTCATGTCTGCTTTGTCCCCTTTTTTAAAGAGGAGAGAAATACATCCTTCCCGCATGCTGCCAGGTAGTGTCCCCTTTTTCTGACACTCTGTAAACACCCTCAAGAGTTCTCCTGCCAAGATATCTTTGAATGTCATAAAGTAATCCCCTGGTAGCCCGTCAAGTCCTGGAACCTTTTTTTTTGGCAGGGTATCTATGGCTTTCTGTACCTCTTGTATTGTAATGGGACAATCTAGTCTGTCTCTCTCCTCATTTGACAAAAACTTATCAATTTGGCTCAGAAACCATTGTTGCTGTATAGAGCGTGTTACTGTCTTCTTGTAAAGGTCTGTGTAGAACTTTTCCACTACCTTCATTAACTCAGTTTGTGTGTTTACTCTGGTGCCATCTGGATTTTTAAGTTCTTGAATTGTTAGCCTTCACCTTCTTAGAATCACCTTCTTGATCATGGTATCTCCCCTGCCAGGTAAGTATGAGTTGCTCACGGCAAGCGAGAGTACTGGACTGAGATGGTGGTACTATGACTGCCATACCGGTTCAAGTGTTTCATTGTACGTACATGCACATGCACCTAATGGATGTTAACTTGACCATACATAAATCATATCGTAGTGGGAAAAAGACATAAAACAGACCACAAATTTTAAGAATGTACCATGATGCACCATTAGTCATGACGCAACCCATTAGATCATCTGAGTGAATAAAGGAGTAAATAGCCCAGAACTCTAAAAGTAAGGAAACATCTCTATTTGTATACCTCAAGGCACCACCAGAAAACTACCAATTGTTATACAACACATGTAACACCCCCCCCCCCCCCTAATTATGTTTATAGCATAGTATATTGTTTACATTCAGACGTCCAGCAACTGTTTTAATAGGAGAGCCTGTGAAAGATTAAGACGCTTCTTACGGTCAAATTTATGAAAAACGTTTAAGTTGTGTAATTAGTAAATAAACAGACGCAGGTTTGTATTCTGAAAGATGATTTGGCATTTCTAAATGACTACGACGGGAAAAGACTCGTGTTTGGTTCAGCTTTTAAACTGATGGAACTGGAATTATTGTTATTATTATAGGTAAAGATGTACTTCTCTGTATCTACAACTCACTCTGAACGTATACTACGTCTGTCTCTCACTGAGATCCAATGCAAATGACATGTGACCCTCCCCCCCCCTCTTCCTGCTAGAGGCCTTGTGTCCTGGCATCCCCATCCCCCCATAGGTGACCCTCTCACTGTATCCCACCCCCCTTCTCTTTGTATAAAGCCTTGTGTCCTGGCATCCCCATCCCCCCATAGGTGACCCTCTCACTGTATCCCACCCCCCTTCTCTTTGTATAAAACCTGATAGCATACTGCATCAGGTTAGACCGTTCTTGAACCAACAGCGAGAGGGGTCTCCATGCTGTAATACAAGCCAACTGAAACTGACTCTACCTCCGGTCTATTCTTTAGCGTGCTTTATTAATATTCTATTAGATGGTCCTTCGTAGGGATGCATACCTAAACCCACGTTCAGGTTTAGGTCCGAATTCGAATCCAGAGGTTTAGGTTCAGGTCCGGACCTAATAAGTCCGGACCCGAACCCATGGCATATTTGAATATATTAACTGTTTAAAGTATACTATTAATATAAATACATACAAAACATTCGGCTTCAAACTACAGCTTCTTTTTTTACTTCAAGCTATGAACATTATATTAACTGTAAATAACAGTTTATTGTCTACTTAAATAAATATAAATAAGTACAAAAAACACACACACACAAACACACACACACTCTGCACACACTACAGCTTCAAACTTCAACTTTAGCGTGCCCATGGCATATTTGAATATATTAACTGTTTAAAGTATACTATTAATATAAATACATACAAAACATTCGGCTTCAAACTACAGCTTCTTTTTTTACTTCAAGCTATGAACATTATATTAACTGTAAATAACAGTTTATTGTCTACTTAAATAAATATAAATAAGTACAAAAAACACACACACACAAACACACACACACTCTGCACACACTACAGCTTCAAACTTACTTTGCAAAATATGAGCATATTTGCCTTTGGAGTCAAAAATGTATTTTGTTTGTATTGTATTATTTATTTCATGAAATTTCACCATTTCCGATTTGTTTATACCTATCTTTTCTATCTGTTTATAGTTAATCTTTTTACTTGAACACACTGAGTACGAGAAAATGTGCACTTCCCCTTTAAGAGACTAGGATACGTTTTGTTGTGATCTCCGTTTATTTGTCAGTCTGAGGTTACTGATTTGCTGTTGACCTTCTCTACTCTTTACACGCAATTGTTGTGTTGCATTTGCTGCACGTCGCGATGTTTGAATCTTTGTGCAAAAATACAGCCACACTTTTGACCGTTTACCTTTCGGTATTTTCTCTGTTAAAAGGTTTATGGCTAGCTCTGTTTGTTCTTGTTCTGTGAAATGCTGCCTGCTCTTCATTGTCATAAGACTGTTTCTATGAAAACACCAATGAGCGACACAGGACAAAGTTTATATTGGGAGCTAGGGCAGTTGTAAATGTGCCCCACGAAATCTGCCTGGCAAAAAAATGCATAATAATTCATACAGATCATACCTACACCACTAACGTTACTGCTAGTTAGCTATCGCTAGTTTTCTACTGTTTTGGAAGCAGCCCCTGTGTTTCATGTTGCAGCCTGAAATAATTCCTGTTTATAAGACAACATTTTACATTAGTTTTCAAGATTTAGCTGCATGATTTGTTGCTGTTATTCATTTAAATCGGCTCAGGCACCGAAATCTGTGTGACATTCCGGTCCGGGTGCGTAACGGTAAAGGAATGTATTTTCCG
The DNA here is from genome assembly GCF_963457725.1 of Sprattus sprattus. NCBI lineage: Eukaryota > Metazoa > Chordata > Actinopteri > Clupeiformes > Clupeidae > Sprattus > Sprattus sprattus. Next base: position 35,974,971 of record NC_137923.1, on the reverse strand, counting down.
AAAAGGATATAGTATGTGAGTGTTAGATTTTTTACAAGTCCAGTACCGAATCACTGGGGTTTCGGTTTTTCTGGACCTGAACCTAAACGTTTTTACAAGTCCAGAACCGGTCCGGCGTACCGGTACGCATCCCTAGTCCTTCGTATGCCGGAGAGTTATTAACTCTATGAAACAGCAGAGAATACAAGCTGACGCTCAAACATTGTGAAACGGGACAGGTAAGCTTTTTAGCATCTTTCTGTGTACAGAGGTTGTGTGGGGGTGAGAGACAGAGCAATTTAGGCATAAATATATAGCACTTAATTCAGCCTCAACTCTTTACATATCCAGCGCTAAGCGTAAAGTGCACAGGTATCGGATTCCAGTTTAAACCAGAAATTAACAACGTTATCGTTATGCGCGTGTTTTTATGCAAACAGTGCCGGACGTTGTACTAGGGTCGTGACTGTAGCGCGTGTTTTAGGTTAAACACTGTGCCGCGCGGACTAGTAAACGTGATCGAGGCGTGTTTTACATACACAGTCTCAGACGTTTTTATCATTCGGCGTTTAGTAGACCTATGCATTTTTAAAAGCACTGTGTCGGCGCTGTTATTGGGAAGGCACGAGTGCGAGACGAACTGTGTCTTGAGAGCGGCATTGGCTACCATTGTAAGCTTTCGGTTTAATAAACTTGGTACTGTACGGAGGTGAAAGAGGTCTCTCATCTGCTTAGCCGCCTCTGCATATAGAAAAAGCCCTGTTCGCTATAATTGACTTATACTATTCATTATAAGTGAAGCCCTGGTATAACCTGAGGTTATTGTAGTGCTTTAATATTAATGTTGTTATACCTAAAGTGTACAGATGCTACTTAAATTACTTTTGATAAAACAATAGGATATGGTTTAGCGATTAAAGGTTTGCAAAGTTCAAGTTATAAGTAAAAATAGTCAATCTAACAGGTGAGTTAGGTGAAATGGTCAGTAGTTGGTGGTTATTTCCATCACTCACGAATGGTGACTCCCTATTGGTTGAGAGGCGGGATCTTAAAAAAAAAAAGAGACGTGAGAGGAGAGAGTTCTGAAGAAGAGTGATAGGAGAGTTGAGACGATACCGACTGCGTCGAGGTAACAGTAAGAAAAATAGTGAATTTAAGAAGACTACGACAGTAGTAGTTAAAAGGTTGAGACACTTTTAGTTATAGGCTTTATTGTTTTATTCAGCCAACGAAAGGGCACATTATTGTATGTTCTGTTTGTAATGCTAGCTAGCTTGCTTTGCATTGTAATCTATAGCTAGTGCTAGCTAATACAGTAGAGGAGTAGTGTTGGTAGTACGGTGCACAGCCGCCATTTGATAAGAGAACGTGCTGCTCAAATAGCACCCGAGTAACCAGGACACTCGTGGTTCCTTTGAGGCAGCCTACGTGGGAGCCACGCCACTGAATAGCGCTGCTAGCTACCAGGAACGTTAGCAGTTCCATTCAGCTACGTGGGACAACCAGTTTGGCAGAAACGATTGCCGCCTAACAACGTGGGATTGCAGACAGACAGACTGGAGGCAATACCAACGGTGCAATCGCGTTATGGTCGTGAGTAGCCCTTATTGGGCACAAAAGAACTGGTAACAGGCCTGCAACGGGGTGGGAACTGATCATTTTATTTGTTGTTTTCCATGCCGGCTTTTGTATTTTTCTTTTATATCTGTATGTCCCTGACTAACTTTATTACAGTAACTAAAGTTTAGGTTATACTAGGGAGAGTTTTGACCCTTGACTATTTGGTGCAGCTTATTATTAGCTCTTCTATGGATAATGTAGTTTAAAGGTGAGTTACTGTTTTATTGCAGTTCATTGATTAGCGAGATTGGTATTATCATCATATCACCTTTTCTTCAATATAGTTTAAATAGCCTAAAAATAGACAAAGCTTATTTGTGCTATTGAATCTTTTTTTGTTTCAAATACATGACTATTTTGGTTAAATAAATTTGTTGTAAATAATTGTAAATGTGTTTTGGACTCCACTCACTACAATAAGTAAACATTACTCAGGTGGCTAAAAGGAACTCAGGTAACAGCCAGGTCTAAACAGGGAATTGACTAAAGGGCTACATAAATGGAGGCATCGCTGGGATTTAGTTAGTATTGATTACCTTACAAATATCACCTGAATAGATTTAGTTCATGTTTGTCTTATTTTAAAACCTAAAGCAAGCAAAAGTAAGTCAGTACACAAAAATACTATAATTAAAAGGTGAGTGGAGGGTAGCAAACAAACTATATAAAAAATAAATAAATAAATAAATAAAAACATAAATAAATAAATATGTCAATGATCCTTAACTGGTGCAAGGGTGAGGGACTGGACCCAGAACATGTTATTGAGGTTGCCAATATACCCGAAGATGTTGAAGTGGAGGATATTGAGAAGACCATTGCAACTATAAAGGTGCTGGGGCGAGTTAAAGTGAGGATGAAGCTTTTCGAACCAGCCACTGGACATTTTACTGCATACTGTGAATGCAAAGAGAGAGTGAACATAGACACCATTCCATCTGAAGTTGTACCAGTCAAGGGTGGGCAGCCATGGCCTTTATGTGGGGTAAGAAGTGTTCCACATCCTGACCCGGGTCGGCCTGTGTCTGAAGAGCCATCAAGTTCGACAGATTCTCTCATAAGAGCCATGGGGGAGTTTTTTCGGAAGTCCATGCGGCCAGCACAGGACGGAAATGCTTTTAAACGTTTGCGAGCTTTTTCTGGCATTGTTCCAACACCGTCTGGTGAAGAAAGTCTTGAAACCTGGTGGGAAAATCCGAATGTGTATCGACTACCGTACACTGAATGCAAGGACTGTTCCAGACCAATACACTGTGCCAAGAATAGATGATGCGTTGGATAGTCTGAATGGGAGCAGGTGGTTTACGGTGATAGATTTGCGAAGTGGTTATTACCAAATCAAGATGGCAAATGAAGACAAAGAGAAAACTGCCTTTATTTGTCCATTGGGATTTTACCAATTTGAGCGCATGCCTCAAGGGATTACTGGAGCTCCCGCCACATTCCAAAGGTTGATGGAGAAAGCGGTAGGAGACATGAATCTGCTGCAGTGCTTAGTATACCTTGATGACATTATCATTTTTAGCCATTCCTTGGAGGAGCATGAAGAGCGCTTGTTCAAAGTGCTAGATCGGTTGGAAGAATATGGCCTGAAAATCTCGTTAGATAAATGCCAGTTCTGCCAACCACAGGTTAAGTATGTTGGCCATATTGTGTCTGCGGATGGCATAGCCACAGATCCTGAAAAGATAAGGGCAGTTGCAAAGTGGAAGCAGCCTACTGACCTCAAGTCCCTACAGTCCTTCCTAGGATTCTGTGGGTACTATCGACGCTTCATCGCGAACTATTCTGCCATCATCAGCCCTCTGACAGACCTTACAAGGGGATACATGCCTACCCAAAAGACTAAAAGTCACCGCAAAGGGACCACCTATTTCAGGAAGTCTGAGCCATTCTCAGATCGTTGGTCTTCGGAATGCTCAGCAGCCTTTAACAAGATCATCCACTGTCTTACCCATGCTCCTGTTTTAGCGTTTGGGGACCCCTCAAAGCTTTACATACTGCATGTCGATGCAAGTTTCGACGGATTGGGTGCAGTACTCAATCAACAATACCCTGAGGGTTTGCGTCCAGTGGCATTTGCAAGTCGTAAGCTGAGTAATGCAGAGCGCAACTACCCAGTCCACCAGCTGGAATTTCTCGCCCTGAAATGGGCCATAGTTGATAAGTTCCACGATTATTTGTATGGGGTTCGATTTAATGTGAGAACAGACAACAATCCCCTCACGTATGTGCTTTCATCAGCCAAGTTGAATGCCACGGGTCATCGGTGGTTAGCTGCCCTTTCCATCCATGATTTTGGAATTCAGTACAGACCAGGGCGGGAGAATATAGATGCTGACTCTCTCTCCCGAAACGTGGCTGAAGGGGAGGGATGGGTCTCACCTGAAGGGGTGAAAGCAGTCTGTAAGAAAATGAGTGTTCCTGCACAAGCGGAGACACTGATTAGTTATGCTGAACAATTAGGTATACCTCCCCAAGCCATCCCTGAGGTGTATGCATATCCGATGAGGCTGGAGATGCCGAGCTTGGAACGTCTGAGTGAAGATGAGCTTAGATGCGCTCAAGATAGGGATGCAGCTATAGGGGCCATTAAGTGTGCTATGAGAACAGGCAAATGGGCCCCTACCACCAGACTGGGTGATAGCCCAGAGGTGGTACAACTTCAGCGGGAAGGAAATAAACTGGTATTGATGAACAAACTGCTGTACCGTAAGATTATGACAGCTGGCAAAGACATTTTTCAGTTAGTGCTCCCCAAACAATTCCACCAAATGGTACTCAAGGCACTCCATGATGATTGCGGCCATCTGGGTACAGAACGCACCCTAGCCCTTGCCAGGGACAGGTACTACTGGCCAAGGATGGCAGTGGATGTGTCCCAGTATGTCCAGACTTGTGGAAGATGCGTGACTCGGAAGACCGTGCCACGAAAAACAGCCCCCCTTAATCAGATTACTAGCCGGGGTCCGCTGGATTTAGTCTGCATTGATTTTCTTGCCATTGAACCAGACTCCAGAGGTATTTCAAATGTTTTGGTAGTGACTGATCACTACACCCGATATGCACAGGCATACACTACAAAAGATCAGCGGGCTCCTACCGTAGCTAAAGTGTTAGTGGAGAAATTCTTTGTGCATTATGGGTTGCCATCTCGCATCCACTCTGATCAGGGGAGGGATTTTGAGAGTCGTCTGATAAAGGAGCTGCTGAGTATGCTGGGAATCCGAAAATCAAGAACAACGCCCTACCATCCCCAGGGGGATCCTCAGCCCGAGCGATTTAATCGCACACTCCTATCCATGTTGGGCACGCTCGACCCTGCGAAAAAACAAAGATGGAGCCAACATGTTGCCTCAATGGTGCATGCCTATAATTGTACCCGCCACGATGCAACAGGATATTCCCCTTATTACCTCATGTTTGGGCGGGAGGCTCGTTTACCTATTGACATCTGTTTTGGTACACCCATGGAGCAACAAGGAGATCATCACCATCAGCAGTATGTGGAAAATCTGCGGAAGGAATTGCGACGTGCTTATCAGCTAGCCGTCGATGCTGCAAATAAAAACCATCAGAAGAACAAAAGGGCCTATGACTCAAGAATACGTATTCAACACCTGGAAGAGGGAGACCGAGTGCTGATCCGTGCGTTTGGGGGAACTGGGAAGCAAAAACTGAAGGATAAGTGGAATTCACTACCCTACAGAGTAGTTGAGAAGTTGCCTCACTTACCTGTATATCGACTGAAACCTGAGAACGGAGTGGGAGGAGCAAAGACGCTTCACCGCGACCACCTCTTACCAGTGGGCCAATTGATTAGGTTGCCAGAAGTGGTTGAGGAGGCAGGTTCCCCACGCCCACCAAGGACCAGAAGGAATAGAGAAATTGAACGAGCGCCAAGGGAAGTGAAAAGGGATCTGAATGTTATAGAACAGGAGACTTCAGAGTCAGAGGATGAAGGACCTCTCCATTCTCAAGTCACAATGCCAAACTTGAGTCCGCCCCACACAAGGGCTAGACACCGACATGAGTCCCAGCAGCAGGAGAGTCGGCATGACCCAACTCATGCAGTGCCAGGCAATGAGGAAATGTCAGAAGTTGAAGAGAGCACTGAGACTGGACAGGCACCTATCCCTCCTCTGGACATTGACAACGCCTCCTCCCAAGCAGATGATCTTGATGTGGACACCGGGAATGGTGGGTTGGAAGTGTCATTCACTCACAACAGCAGTGATGATGATCAGTCAGATTGCCGTGTCAGCAAACGGCAGATCAAACCAGTCATTCGGTTAAGCTATGACTTACCTGGACAGCCCTCTTACAAGCCGGTGGTTGTGGTCCATAGAGGTGTAAGAATCTCCATCACCCCAGAGAGCAACTGTACCGATATATCGTGTTTCACAGTCTACCTAAATCCTGTAGCACCAGGACAAGGATGTATAGAGTTAAAACTTAACGAGTAATATTTTATTGCTTACTGCACACTGTCGTCTGATGGGGACATTCAGACGTTTAGAAGGGGGAGAGTGAAGCCCTGGTATAACCTGAGGTTATTGTAGTGCTTTAATATTAATGTTGTTATACCTAAAGTGTACAGATGCTACTTAAATTACTTTTGATAAAACAATAGGATATGGTTTAGCGATTAAAGGTTTGCAAAGTTCAAGTTATAAGTAAAAATAGTCAATCTAACAGGTGAGTTAGGTGAAATGGTCAGTAGTTGGTGGTTATTTCCATCACTCACGAATGGTGACTCCCTATTGGTTGAGAGGCGGGATCTTAAAAAAAAAAAGAGACGTGAGAGGAGAGAGTTCTGAAGAAGAGTGATAGGAGAGTTGAGACGATACCGACTGCGTCGAGGTAACAGTAAGAAAAATAGTGAATTTAAGAAGACTACGACAGTAGTAGTTAAAAGGTTGAGACACTTTTAGTTATAGGCTTTATTGTTTTATTCAGCCAACGAAAGGGCACATTATTGTATGTTCTGTTTGTAATGCTAGCTAGCTTGCTTTGCATTGTAATCTATAGCTAGTGCTAGCTAATACAGTAGAGGAGTAGTGTTGGTAGTACGGTGCACCGCCGCCATTTGATAAGAGAACGTGCTGCTCAAATAGCACCCGAGTAACCAGGACACTCGTGGTTCCTTTGAGGCAGCCTACGTGGGAGCCACGCCACTGAATAGCGCTGCTAGCTACCAGGAACGTTAGCAGTTCCATTCAGCTACGTGGGACAACCAGTTTGGCAGAAACGATTGCCGCCTAACAACGTGGGATTGCAGACAGACAGACTGGAGGCAATACCAACGGTGCAATCGCGTTATGGTCGTGAGTAGCCCTTATTGGGCACAAAAGAACTGGTAACAGGCCTGCAACGGGGTGGGAACTGATCATTTTATTTGTTGTTTTCCATGCCGGCTTTTGTATTTTTCTTTTATATCTGTATGTCCCTGACTAACTTTATTACAGTAACTAAAGTTTAGGTTATACTAGGGAGAGTTTTGACCCTTGACTATTTGGTGCAGCTTATTATTAGCTCTTCTATGGATAATGTAGTTTAAAGGTGAGTTACTGTTTTATTGCAGTTCATTGATTAGCGAGATTGGTATTATCATCATATCACCTTTTCTTCAATATAGTTTAAATAGCCTAAAAATAGACAAAGCTTATTTGTGCTATTGAATCTTTTTTTGTTTCAAATACATGACTATTTTGGTTAAATAAATTTGTTGTAAATAATTGTAAATGTGTTTTGGACTCCACTCACTACAATAAGTAAACATTACTCAGGTGGCTAAAAGGAACTCAGGTAACAGCCAGGTCTAAACAGGGAATTGACTAAAGGGCTACATAAGGACCAGGACGGGTCAGTTTCGGTTGGTTTGTTTCAGCGTGATATGTTTGTCTGTTCCGTGTTTTATGTTCATTGTATAAGCCTGTGTGCGTCCATCTGTGTTGTCTTTGTTCTTAAAGTGGCCAGGCTTGACTATCAGTAGCAGTGGCGGTCCGTGCATTTCACGACTGGGCCTTCAGCGATGTCCTACACGATGTTAAACTGAGTGAATCCACCTCCTAATACTATCATTATGACGCCATGGCTCTCGAACCATTATATTTATACAGAAAGGCAGTATAAGTGAGCATTGCATCACCTTAACATAGTCGAGTACAACAGACTTTATTAATATTTCCGGAGCATTTAAAATCAATATACCCGTATTAACAATACATTAAGAGTAGTAAACTCTCAGTTATATGATCGCTTGGATATTACTGTCACAACTTAAAAATAAAAGGCGATTTTCAGGGATTAGTCTACAAAGTTTTATTAAGTCCACCGAAAGTAGCCTATGAGAGCTTAAACAAGTTTGTCCACTAAACATTGCATTGTCCCACCTGCAAAGCAGTTTCATTAAACTTCCCATCCTCACGATATCCAGTTTTTCTTGAAAGTTCCGTCTTGAAAATGGCGTTGTAATTGTATCAAAAACTGGAATTATCAAGTTGGTGTAAACTAGTTTATTTGAGTTGGTTAATGTAATTATATTTAGTCTTACCAATTGAAACAACTAGCATAATAAGCATTGAAACTGATGTACGTCGTTTTCGCATTAGCCAGCTAAACTGAGCACTGAAGCACTGCACCGGTCTGCCTCAGTATCCAATCAAAGGACGTTTACGTGTCACGTTCACCGCGAGGAAAGAAATCTTCCGGGCCTTCTAGAAGGCCCAGTGTCGCCAACTCGAAATCTGATTGGTTGTCACAACTGTCTGTTTCAGTTCATTCAACTTAAATGAACTGAAACAGCCAGTTGTGAAAACCAATCAGATGTACACGGGCCTTCAATGTGAATTCTGAAGGCCTCAGGGAAGAATTCTGTTCTCGGGGAAGGTTTCTCGGAGCGTGGCAACACATGATAGCTGAAATATGATTGGATGAAAGCTCTAACATAAATTAACAACGCTGGAAGCTATGAAATGAAGATAATGGACTATGGGGAATAATTGAATAAATATTTATGAAAAGAAAATATTAAAAATAAATGTATTTATTATATTTATTTTCTGATGATGTTTAGGCCAGCAGAGAAGGCCTTGAAGGCCCTGACGGACCACCACTGATCAGTAGTGATTCAAACAGCACCATCTATCCCATTGTCTAAATTGATCTAACTTAGCCAGTTAGAAGGAGAGGAGTGAAGACTTTTAACAAAGCCTTCATCCTGGGTGTATATGTTTAAGATACATGGAAATAAGATGCCTTTTCGGAAAAACATACGTAAATGTATAGACACATTAGCTGGGCCCACAATATGTTGGAATGCCCCTTTTAAGTAAAATCAAATGAGCTCGCTGTTCAAGTGATCTGTCTGGTAGTCACACAAAGCCAGTGAATGTTGAGGAGGCAGACTTCTGCTAACTCTCTGTGTTCTGTGTTGCCTACATGTTGTAACCAGATTATTAACTTCTCTTGTCTTTGTTTCCCCACGAGTCAGACAACGCGTCTTCTGAGCGAACAACTGCGCAAGCGCTCTCTTGTCTGTGTTTCCCCGCGAGTCAGACAACGCGTGTTCTGAGCGAACAACTGCGCAAGCGCGTGTGTGTGTACGTGTGTGTGTGTGTGGGCTGGCCAGCCGATGAATGAATGTACTTACACGACTCCCAGCCGATGAATGAATGTACTTACACGACTCCTAGCCGATGAATAAATGGACTTCAATGCCACTCACTGACTGAGTGAGAATATAGAATGACATACTTTTGACCACGTTTGACTGCTTTGTTTATTGTCTGGTATATGACTTTTGACTGTTTTGTTCTTGTCTGGTATGATTTAAGTCTGACAATGCCTTGCTTTAACTTGTATTTACTTTTCAAAGGTGATAGCTTCCAAGCTATCATATAGGGGATTTGAAGGCTTGTTGTGACTTATCTGCACTATTTTATGTTGTCTTTTGTTTGATGTGAGATCTCCCTACTGTGCTATTTTGTTTCCTGTATTCCTTTTTATTTTATTTTGTCAATGTCTTGTGCTATTTGTCTTTGTTTGGTCCAACCTTCCATTTTATTTTACCATGCCTGTGCCTTCACTCATGAAGTAGTCATTTCATTTCCTGTTACCAAACACCCCTCCCCCTCCCCCATATCACAGTCAAATGAAAATGCTTTAATGTTCTCCAAACACCTCATGCTTTTGTTGGCTTCTCATGTGAGACTTGATAAGTACCCGCAGCCAAGAATCTCAGGACCCTGAGATGGCCATGGACTGTTCAGCTCTCCTCAGAGATACACACTCAGCCTAAACAAAAGGACTCTTGACAACCCTGTGACCACAATGGAAACCTGAACTCATCAACTGGCCATCCACGTGCTTGGTGTTTCAGCACCTGATTCAGCACGTCTTGCCATGGTAGAGACTACCCACCCAGAAAACATGGCAGAAGGACTCTGCATGTGGGCTCTGTGTGTTCACAAGATAACTACTGATGGAACTGCAAAATAGACATTCCACTGTTAATTTGTATCATCCCTATCTGTAACATATTTCGATGTGTCCTGCCCTGATTGGCTGTTGCCTGGTTATTATTGTGTGAGCATATATATGCTCAATTGGGGGACTGATGGAACTGGAATTATTGTTATTATTATAGGTAAAGATGTACTTCTCTGTATCTACAACTCACTCTGAACGTATACTACGTCTGTCTCTCACTGAGATCCAATGCAAATGACATGTGACCCTCCCCCCCCCTCTTCCTGCTAGAGGCCTTGTGTCCTGGCATCCCCATCCCCCCATAGGTGACCCTCTCACTGTATCCCACCCCCCTTCTCTTTGTATAAAGCCTTGTGTCCTGGCATCCCCATCCCCCCATAGGTGACCCTCTCACTGTATCCCACCCCCCTTCTCTTTGTATAAAACCTGATAGCATACTGCATCAGGTTAGACCGTTCTTGAACCAACAGCGAGAGGGGTCTCCATGCTGTAATACAAGCCAACTGAAACTGACTCTGCCTCCGGTCTATTCTTCAACTTTAGCGTGCTTTATTAATATTCTATTAAAACCTTCCGACGAACATTTGCATCCAAATCCAAACAATGGTTCCAGCCCACGACCTGGATGAAGTGCACACAATGAGTATATGTATTTGACAGTTTAGAAACGTTTCTAATGTTTACAGATAATATATACAACGTATTGTAAAACACGATAAGGAAATACTAGGTCGTGGTCTGTAATGGACGGAGCTGGAACGATTTCAAACAGAGCGCAGTAGAGGTTACAAAGCAATATTCCCACGAGGCTGGTTTTATTATTTTATTACCTATTTGGAGAGGCAAATTCAATTTCATCAGATATCAGCAGAATGTCCAGTATAAATTTCCAATAAATTCTGAGATTTCACTGATTCCTCTTCTTGTCGATTATGAACAAACATAACAGAAGAGGTCCGAAGACATTAACTCCTTTACAACCTTTATAACCTTTATTAACCATTGTCCTGTCTCCAAAATTAAGTTTCACAACTGGCACCTCTGCGAGAAGTATATTATAAACTCCATGGAAATGCCAATGGTGCCTGCGTCTTCATCTTGGTATTCCATAACGCTGCACTGACCCGCTCGATCCAAACGTTTTTGTTACAATGCAGATGTACAATAAATCCCCTTCAGGCAACCTTTAGTGTTCGATACCCCAGATGCTCATGAGATGGTATCCAAGAATGAGGGCTGTCTGTGCCAAAGACTGAGTAGGTGACCTGAGCTGAATAATCAATTTGACTGATTTGATACATGATTCAAAACTGATACATGTTTTGTTAAAGGAGAACGATATAGACGAAAACTGTAAATTGAGCATGATGACTGAAATGGTATTCAGTTCAACAAACTGGTATATCTAAAATTAAAAAACAGCATTATGGTTCCTGTGCTACTTTAAGTGACCAGCAGATGGCAGAGTAATTCCAATTGAGGTTTCTGTCATGGATGATTATTAATGTAATGCAAAGTAGGACTTGGTTAGTAGCAGGAACTCAACCTTACCTGTGTACGATATTAAACAAAAGACTGACGTTAACTCCTTGATCTACCGATTGCTGCGAACTAATCACCATTGTGCTTCACTCATTTCTTTGTAACTTTAGGCTTTCATGAAAATCATTAATTTTATTGAGACTAAAAGCTTTCTGGAAGCTAATATACATGTTATGGCCAGTAGATTGATTAGTTATCTCATTACATACACACACACATCCGGAATTGATACTCACGTTGGTCCTTCCCTGGTACAGAAGGATGAGCAGGGCCTGTTATGTGCCTCCGGGGTCGATCCTCACTTCTGACTTATTAAAGTTATGTAACCCGAGTGTGGGAACATTCATTTCATAATCCTATTTTATTTCTGTGTCTTGGCACCTCTGGCTTGCGATGGGGTGAGTCCCCTGGTCTTTCCATGTCAGTGCCTTTGGTGCCTGTGACTAAAATGCAGTAAGGACACACTCAGTGAATCTAACGCCATGGGTATTAAGAGATTTACAGGTTTAAGGTCAGTCCTGTGCTTGCACTTACATATTGAGATCTGAAATGCATTAAGAGCATCATAGAGAGCTGTAATGGTCTCTAAAACACAGATACTGTATAAATGTGGTGTAATAACATCCGGCTGGACGCATGCACAGTACAAGATGTATAATGTACATATGGACGCCAAGTGGGGACTGGCGATGTAGTCCAGAAACTGACGCTGAGATGCAGAAGGCAGTGTCAAACTGGGATTTAGACCTCGGTCTGCGGGAGTCATTTGTGTGATGGCACTCTACACTGTACAAACAAATTAACTGAAAGGATAATGATAAGACACAGGTTTCTGGGCCATGGGGTAATATTGTTTATGCCAGCTCTAGATACTTATTAGATTTGTGGTGGCCTGCATACACCTGGCATAACATTGTCACTCATCATTATTCTGAAAGGGGAAAAAAAATAAAGTTTTTTTGTGGTTTATAATGTGGAAAAAGAGAAATGTTTTTTTTTCATGCTACCATGACAGCACATGATTAGAAGTGGAGCATATGATCCATCCATCTATTCTCTATACATCCAACTCTATACATCCTATTGGAAAGCAGCCTAATGGCTACGGCCACAGCCTATGCCTATGCCTATGAATGTTAATTCATAGGCAGAAAGAAAATACAGCAGACAGCATCATGTCAGTCATGTTTCAAAAATTATTTCTCTGTATGAGTCCACGGCATAAAAGAGTTCTCATCATAGTCGGTGTAAGGGCTTGATGAGGTTTAAGCTTCAATGATAATGATGTCCTACAAACTTGATTAGTGAGTTGGCCTAGTGAGTTGGCCTACTTTCATCTGCATGTGTGCACGTTCACTGAGCCCTTACGCCCACATCGCTGCAGAAATCAAATAATCTCAATTAAGCAGGCACGTGCCCAGGCCCCTCTGAAGAATGAAACCACCCTCTGGCACGGGCAGAGTGGTCTCTAAGTACTAATTAACTCAATAAAGCATTCAAGGGCATGGCCACATTTCAGTGCTTTACCGAATGGAACTCTCATGTTGAGGGTCTCTTGGTAATAGCCAGGGCATAGTGACACTGGTATTGAAAGATGTCTGACAGAAGAGAAGTATACTTAGGAGTCAGGGGCTGACCTACTTGTGCACGGTCCAGCGGTACAAAAAGTAGGTGACCACGTCTCCTCCTATCAGACCACACCAGCCATGATGCCAGGCAGTCCTCCAACAGCTTCATCAGTGCAGTAAATCCATTCTAAATCCTCCACGGATGGATGGTGCACAGGAGATTGTGGTAGGAGCGGCTGCCAGGCACGCGAGGTGGCACAGTATGGTGCCCGGGATAGCCGCCTTACCCACTCAGCACTGACATGGCTGTAAACTGATTAAGCCAGTACCAGTACTGATGATCGCAGAACACTAACATCCCCACTTCAGCAGCCTACAGCACGCTTTCAGGCTTTGAGAAATCCTCAGATAAGGCCATGTAGACACAGAGGCAGTCATTCCGCTGGTGTACTGAAAGAGGACATTTATTATCAAGAAATGTGACAGTCTAGTGCAGACAACATGTGTGACAGGACGCTACAGCCCTAGAACAGATCTTAATCCACTGGTTCTGAACTGGGTCAGAAGCATGATTTAGTTAATCTAAATGGTGGCCCACTGGAAACAGCCTAAGATACACACACTGGATCCACATGAACACTGAGGGAAATGAGACATCAGTGACAGCTTTCACATATCATTTGTCCGTTAGAAATGCTGAGCGGCTTTGCACACCCATCTTAGACAAGACAAAGATTAGATTAGACAAAAGTTTAATTAGCAAAAGCCGCAATAACAGTGAATGATGAAAGAGAAGCTGAACATCTATGATATTATTAACTATATTAACTGTTCACTAATTGCACTGTTTTTCATGGTATATCCACATCTCTATCTTTTCCAAAGATGACATTATTGAAAATACAGGACATGACCTTTCAAAGCTTTATAAATTAAACCAGGATTACAAGCTATATGAAGCTAACAAAGATTTGATCTGAAACCATGTCATATTTTACCTGTCATGGTCAGGAACAGGAAATACTTTTTGGACCAGAAACTGACCATATCATCGCTTCCATATCATTCATTAGTCTTTCACACCCATCTCAAACAGTGTCTACAACAGACAAGACAGAACCAAGACTGATATTATGTGCAAAACGTTACAGGTCAGCTGCCAGCATAGGAACACAGAAAAACATTTTCTGTTCATTTTACCTTTTCCCTCATCACCATTATGAAGCCAACCCCATTTCTATTGCATCCATCTGCAAATATTGCATGTTACAATTTTAAGTTAACATATCCAAAGCCAGCTCACCTCACAGAGTGAGTACCGAACCCAAAATTCAACTGAACTTGATTCATAGGTAGAACATTTGTGTTATGATAACACAGAGTTACATGTGTTATCTCAGGAAATGATTTACGGCAGATTTTTTTAGGGTCATTTTCTTAAGTGCTACTGAAGGTTAACATTATGAGCTGGGTTCTGCTCAAGGTTTCTTCCTGTTGAAAGGGAGTTTTTCCTTGCCTGCGTCACCTTAGTGCTTGTTTAGTAGGGCTTTGAAAAGCGCATTGAGGCCATTTCAATCGTTATCGCCACTATATAAATAAATTCAACTGAATCGAACAATTCATAGACTTTGCAATCATGGTATTTCCTCTTTCTTAGGATACCGTTTGTAAATAAAAACAAAGTACAACAGAAAAAACCCTCGTCCTTACATTTGGGGCAGTTCACCACAGAAATGGTCATTTGAAAAGTGCTTTTGCGTAACCTCTCAAACATGTCACTCTCATTGCTTTACAATAAAATGAGATATTGCAGCAGATGACAGTTCTGGAGAATTTCACAGTATACGAAAGGAGAAGATAGGGTCAGGACAGGCTAAGATGGAGGGAGTTGAGTTTTGGAAGCGCGTTGAGGGGTGCACGTATAATCACTGACAGCGCTAATGGAAAACGAGCCGACACATATCCGGTCATAGCAGGACAGCTGGGTAGCGCCGCACAGGAAAGGACATGTCAAAGTCATGCTCACGCCTCCGGAGAGAGAATGGACATGTCAAAGTCATGCTCACGCCTTCGGAGAGAGAATGGACATGTCAAAGTCATGCTCACGCCTTCGGAGAGAGAAGGGGGGGTGGGGGCGGGGGGGTGGTGTGCAGGCCAGGAAAGGTCCTTTCTTTGGAGAGGACAGGGAGAGGATTTGGGGAAGGGCTTATTGAGAAAAGTGTCTCTGGCATGTGCTGGGTCTCAACTGCTCTCATGCTGACAAATATCGAGGAGGTGGTTCCTTTGGTGGAAGTGCAATGGCTTCCTCATATGCCGGTAGCAGCACCTGCGTCACACAAACAGAAAAGCACCATCAGACACGAGAAGCTCTGCGCTTAAAAAACATGCATCACAGCCTGGCACACACAGCGATATGATGCATCACAGCCTTTGCTCTTTGCCTCTCTCACTCCCCCTATCCAACTAGTATCCAGGACTGCAGGGGGGATCCGCCAAAACCTCTTAGTAGCATATGAGCCTAGCTCCTGAAGTGGACCAATTCAGGCAGAGCTAAATAAAGGGGGAGAGAGACGGTAGAATATGCTCTGTGGGGGTACAGCTCCAGCATTGTCAGAAGGTCCTGTGTGCATCACTGAGAGGCTCCAAATGACCTGGACACACACGGACACTTATGTAACTCTCTGTGAATGCCAGAGAGAGAGAGAGCCCTATGTATTCTAATGGCCTTCCCTCAGAAAAGCAGCTGAGCACTTAGTGGCGATGCCCAGAGACCAGAGAACCAGCTGACTAACACCAGCAGCCCTAGAATCTTACATAAAGACATTAAAACATCCCATCACTGGGAGATGTCTGGCATATGCCCCTGGCTTTACTTGCCTCGGTCCATGACACAGGGTTATTGTTGCCACAATGGATCTGAATGTGTGACACACAACAGCAGCTGTATGAAGCAACTACCACAAACACATAGTAAGGTTAAAGCATATTCTATATGCATTCCTCGTCTCAGTGTGAGGAGGGGTTAGTGTAACTGGGTAATCGCAGCAGAAGGATGTTGCAGAGGGCACAAGGAAAGAAGCTGGAGATTAGTTATGGAAAGTTACAGAGAGCCGTGGATTAGCAGCATGGCAGACTCAACAATAAGAAGGACGCGGGACACAGAGCTGATCCGGTCCTGCGGCGTCTCACTCAAGGCCAGCGGAACAAGTTATGAATTCTTATAAATACATTATTCTTTTGAAAACTAAAAGATCTGCATAGGCCACCAAGTAAAAGACATTTTTGACAAAGGGTTTATTCTCAGAAAGAGGCACCAGCAGTGGTTTGGAGGAAACGGTCCTATGACCACCCTGACAAAACCACGATGACCTTATTCTACCATGCTTTGTTTTAACTGATTGAGAAACTCTTTGAATCAAATTGTTAGATGGTGTAGAAGGCTGATAAGTGAGTCACAACTAAACCCGGCGTCCCTGTACACCAGACCTGGATGCACTCCCACTCTTTGCACACTGATTTTCAGCTTCTTCCCTCTGGATGGAGGTTCACAGTAGCAATGTGCAGAACACAGTGGTGCAAAACCAGCTTTGATCCAGCAGCCATGTCATAGCAACATTTTTCAGATTATACATGTATGCATGTATTTATTTATTCTTTGGTTTTTAGTGGTTTAGGAAGAATTGGCACCCCGAATACGGTTATGTTATTATGTGTGTCAAATGTATGTGTTGTTTGTAGAATGTGTGTCACAATGGATGAGGTCTGCTTCAAACCAAATCTACCTACAGGTACAAACTAAGTAACCTGAACCTAAACTGTATAACACCAAACCCCCCAAAGCCTCAGAAAACAACCTTTAAAGATGCCTTCATAGTTATAAGCTGCCTTTTTCTGACTGTGGATATGTCATGGCCAGGACAGTGGGCATTGTTTCGACAGCAACATCTTGCTCTTATCCTGTTATCCAGTCACTGGCTGCCCAGCACTGCAGCAACATCAAAGCCAGCAGCTGTAATGATGTCACAACTGCTCTGAGGCCAGTTGGAAAGCTAACTGCAGATAACTGGATAATGCAAGGACATAATGACACGCCATACTGCAGGAACCTTTCACTTACCGCTGTGTCGTTTGTGGTGACGTACACCAGCACCTCTGTGGAGAGCCTTCCACTGACGTATCTGTAGCAGTTCCACACGCAGGCAATCAGGTAAGCCTGCAGAAGGAAAAGACATTCACAGTCTTTGAAGTACTCATTCAACCATACTTAATTGCTGGGATTAATTAATGGCTGCCATTTTCCAGTTGACCCACAACCCCAGTCGGTTCACCGTGGTGATTTGATTTGAAGGGCAGATAACTCAACGCACAGTATGGTTAACAGTCAGCACATACATTGCAAACATACTGCTGTTAATTGTTTAGCTCTTCAATGGTTGTTGTGACACAATAGCACACTAGGGTACATGCATGTGCACTGCACTGATCAATTTGAATGCAATACTATATCCCTGCATTAGTCATGAAGTCTGGATGGTTTAGTCAAGCTAATTAACAGAAAAAATTGTGAAAAAGTGAAAGGACTCGCATTTGTTGTTATTTGAATGCATCCACATCGCAAACTAAAATCACATCCTCGACTTTTTGTGTTGTGCTGCATTTTGTTGTTTTGAAAAGGTCAACACAAGCTAATTTGTGCTTTCAGCATTTTGACGAGGAGCTCATTTTGAAGCAAAGGCAGATTTCCAGTGGTACAAGCCTCTTCTCTACCCTGCCTACCAGCATTCACAAAGCCTTTTATTCCACATCATAAGTCACATGGAAACATTCTGCCTCTGGATGCTGAATATCTATCTCTATGAGGTCACAGCGCTGGGGTTATGAACAGCCTCTTATTTCAGCCGTACAGCTCTCTCATGCTCACAGGACGACTTCAGAATCAAATCATGCTGTCAGCACCACAAACTCCTTAGTTTCAGGTTTTCTTTAGTGTGTGAAAAACTCCACTTTCCGTTAGGGCTCTTCATTGGGATTCTTAAAGCATCCGAAGATGAATTCCATGTATGTGTGACAAACACAAGTCCTCCTTGGAGGCCAACCCCAGTCTGAGGGGGAGGAGGTCAAAAGCCCTGAACAGAAATCTAAACCTTGATAGCACAGTCTGCTCGCACTTTTCAAGTGGAGGAATATCTATCAGGTTTATAATGCAATGTGCATGAACATACACTCATACTGTAATGCCACAGTTTGAATATCAATTGTAGATAATGGGGCGTAGCCAAATAGACCTTGTTGAAATGTACTATTTTAAAATGGCCTTACCTTAAAGGCCAGGATGCACCCAACAAAGATGAGCACGGCAAAGACTAGGCACAGGTTGTTTGTGGACATGATGTCCTCTTTGTATGGAAAGGTTCCAGGCTGCAATTAAACAAACTTAGCATTAAAATGTATCAGTCTTCCAGGAGATAATGAATACAGTATGCCTGAATGGTCAAGTTGTCCTCACCAGCTGCTGAAGGTAGTCTTGCACTGTGTTGGGATAGACCACAACACTGATGGCTACCAGTGTGTTAAGGGCAAAGTCGAAGACTTGGTAGCAGAGAAATGGAATGATCCAAGCAGCAAGTTGCTGTGAAGAGAGCAAATAATGAGTAAAAACGATATCTGGGTAGGATTAACAAAAATGTACATAAAACTGACTTTAATTTACATAATTTGACATGTGTGACTTATTATATGCTCCATGTATATTAACATTTGAAATAAAAACATGACATGCTTTAACGCTGAGATGAAAATAACCATACCTTATAAGCCCCATATGTCGCCATGCCACAGATAAGAATCATAAGCAAGGAAATGGCAGCAGCAATACACATATCTGTAGAGGGGAAAAGAAATGGCATACAGTAGTCGCTTTCAGTCAAATGGACATGTTCTTTTCTTGTCTTAACAACACAAAACCACTATATTGACTTCTTATTAAAAATGCTTAGAGAATTGACAGTTAAGAAATGGTTTGATGCTTACTGTGTGTTTGGTGTTAACTTGTTTCTGTATGAATCACAGCTATTAGCAATAGTGAGTTTATAAAGACATCTAGCTAGTGGGAACATATCCAGTTAAAAAATGTTTCATAAAGTATTTTGTTAGTGTTTGAATTATATTTTTCCTATGGAATATTAATTTTACCCATGTAATCCAAACCATCCAATTGGCACTGATTGACCATTGACACAGTAAAATAAGTAAGTACACCAGGGATACTTCTGTTCTAGCTTCAGGAGACCATATTGGCCTTCCTATCCAACCATCGGAAAGGTAGAAAGGTGTCCCACCCACCCAAGGTGGACAGGAGTTAAGCATGATAAAAAGATGAAAAGTGGCAGCCCTTTTTCTGTGGTAACGACATAGTAAACTGTAGTCTTTGTAAGTCATATTATTATGAGCCTTTTCAGTCATTTACAAACGCACACTTCTGGCATGCAGTTTGCTAAGTCTGTTTGGTTATGTGTAATCCTGGCCAAATGTATACTGTGAATGTATTATTCCTTTTATGTAACTATTTTTTTATTTAAATAAACCTATTCTAAACCTATTCCCAGTTAAACATGTGCTTTCTCCTTGTAATAAATATGGGTTTATCAAGAAAAAACTCTTAATCCATTCCATCTGTAAGGGTGGATAACCACACGCTGTGTTCTCAAAGTACCATTATAAAACAAAGACGACACAGCAACAGCCCTGACGCACGTAGATCAAACCAATGGCGGGCCTCAGAAGGAAGCCTAATCCGAGTGAATTAGGGCAGTCGCCTTTAATAAGAGTCACTAGTGCTTGAGGCGTTGGCGGCAAGGCTGCCCAAGTGATCATTCACCAGAGGGAAGTGTCACAACTATGTGCATGAACACACATTCAGTCACACACATGCACACATTAATATTACCCCCCCCCCAAACACATACAAAACACACAGACTCTCTCTCTCTATCTCTCTCTCTAACACACACATACATGTACAAACTGCACCACCTGACACAGCATGCCTGGTAGAGGGTGTGGCTGACTTCCACAGACAGTTTGAATTTCCAGAGGCTATATTTTAACACATGCACACCCAGCATATCTATGGTGAAATAATACTTTAATTTCTTGCCAGTACCATATAGGAAACCTTATGCATTTGACTGGTACAAGAATCACTCCTAATTGCTTAAAATAAATGATTAAGCTTGTGTTTTATGACACTATTTGCACATTTAAAGATCCAAACTCACTGGCATCGTCCATGACATCAAAGTCTGTTCCCAACTCGGTACTGGTGAGATGGTAGTGATACTGGACCGGGTCATTTAGGGCGGATAACAGGATGAGTAGAACGACTGCGTTGATGAGCTGTTGGGAAAACGTCATGTCAATCACGTTAACATTTTGTAATGCTGCTTCAGAATGACATTTTCTTGCAAATGCAAATGTCATGGAACGGGAGCGTTTTCTACCATTACAAATATGTATTCGTGTTCAGTTTTTTAAACTATTAGCATTTAGGTAGCAAAACTAATACGCAAACAGCCAATACACTATGCTACTCTTGTGGACAATAATGGATTCGACTTAGCTTATATCATTGAAAGGTTTGTATCCGTAATGAACATAAGCTAGCGTAAAATGACCCGCGTCGAACCCTCCAGGGATGCTGAGAAAATATGCTGAAATGTTGGACAGCTCCATGGGAGCTTGTGGGGCCAGGCAAATTGTAGCCGATTGTGGTAACTTTGATATTAAACATCAATATGACCTGAAGCCTATAGCTTGGCAGTGGGCCTCAATGTGTTTTGACATTGTATTGGTTCATTCGCTTGTTTGTTTACTGCAAGGTCCTGGCCCATAACTTTTTACATCAATAGCCTGTTCTGTTCCTTAAGCAAGTCAAATCCAATTACGACTGTCAGTAAATGAATCGCTTTATAAAAAAAGACTTAACTGCCCATACATTCTCTTTCACAATCTAAAAATATCCTTGCTTTGCGTTTCCGAATAGGATCAAGGTTATTTATTTGTCCCGCCGGTCTATTTTTACTGGGTAAAAGAGCTCTACTTTCTAAAAACAAAATGAGTTTGAAGATTAACGTTATGTTGTGACATCATCAACAACAGCTTTGTTAGTGTAAAGACTGGCAGTATTCATTGAAATATCAGCACTAGCCTATAGGCTATCTGTGACAGATGGTCGTTAGCAAACAAAGATGGCTACAAATTATTTTAAGATAATAACCCGTTTTCAATTTTATCAATGAGGGACACTGTCGCTGTCCAAAACAATGGCCAATGCACGGCACACTAAATACTTTGGCTAACCCTTTGCAGTTTCAAAATCCCTTAAATTATAAGAGCAGCTAAGACAAGCTACATACACAAAACACAAGAAAGGCCTGGCTGTATAACTAAAAGAAATTACATGTTTTATGCTTAGCCTACCATATACCAAATGCCCAAGATAATGGTGCCCGTCCGAACATGACAGCAGAGGCAGCAGCTGGTCGTATACCATCTGTCCCACGGGGAAATCATCTTTCCGATCCAAAACAATGAGACTATTTCATGAAGCCTTTCCTTCACAGAAGATGTTCTAGTTTCTCATCTACACGGATAATATGCGATAGCCCAGGCTTGACGTTAGAATCTCTGCATCCAGGTATTGCTCAGTCCGGAGCTGATTCTGCTGTCCAGAGTCCCTGTTCTGCAACGCAACATTTAATCCAGCTCATCTCAGGAACACGTGACCGGAGGAGGACTTTGGCTCAGACCAGGAATCCAGTGATGCAATTCGTTGTTCGAGAAGAAACGAATGCAGGTGTTGTGATCGGTAGGCTAGGTGTTTATCATTTAAGGACATCTTTGTGGAAGTATTCGTTTATCAACATGAAATCGGCTTCATTAGGCCTACATAGCTGAGCCAGTTTCCACACCGTTTCAGTTTATTATTTCGAGGTCATTCACATAAATGGAAATTTAAATGCCCTTTTGTAATACTGTCATTAAATTCAGCCTTATAGGCTACAATCTGTTTCTTACCAGGTAAATAAAACTGCTGTAAAAATAACAACACTTAATCATGATGATAATATAATGTTTCAGAATATAGTGTTTTATTATATTCTCGTGTATATTTAGCCTATTTCTGGCCTCTACTTCTCTACCCTTCAAAACGTAAACAAATACAAAACAGAAACAAAAGTAAGGTTCAGAGTGATTGAACTGGACACTACTATTTTCCTGTTGTGTCATTTATAAATAAGTGCTGTAACATGCATGAACAGTGTGAAGTTGGTAACATTTCTTTGGATGAATAATAATAATAATTAACTGAATAAAAAAACACTGCAGGGAAAGAATATAAGGATGAGCAAAATATGTTATTTGCAATTTCCGGATAAAGAAGAGAATATCTGTGTCACCTGTAAGTTATAGGCCTTTTTTTTTTACTTTAGTTGTATGTGTTAACATTTGTGTGCCTTTTTTGTGTTATTGTTACATATTAATTATGCTAAGAGATTTATATTTACAGAACTATAATAAATATGTTTCTTTTATTAATTCCCCTCCGGCATTCAATTCAATTGCTATATTTTTTTTTGTTTGTTTTTTATTCAGTTTATTCTGAATGTGATTGAAATTAATCTGCACGTAACTCCACATTTGAATATAAAGCATAGGTATAAAAATATCATCATAGTTAATCACTATTTGAGTCCACACTTGAACTAAAATCATTATTTTGATGGGTACTTTTACATATACTTGAGTCACTATTCACTATAAAGTAACAATACTTTTACTTGAGAACATCTTTTGCTTATTGTACACACTTTTGCTGATTGGTATTTAAACTAAAATACCTGGCTTGGAGCGTGGCTCCTGCACAGACTACATGCTGGAATAAAATCCTGACTATGTCTACCTTGTCCATGTGTGTGCATAGATTATATTGATTGAATGGAAAGGCCAATGTGCTAACTTCATAAATTGACACACACACACACACACACACACACACACACACACACACACACACAATCTGTCTCTCACAAAAGTTAGGAATTAAAAATAAATATTAAGTAAAAGATCTGGCATTTAATGACATTCAACATTTAATGCAAATCAAATAATGCAGAGAGAGACAAAGGGGGGCTAAAAGAGAGAGGTGTGTTAAGACTGAACCGAGAGACATAAAGAACAGGAGAGAGATGACATCCCCTAACATTTTCTTTATTCACGATTCAGCAGTACTGTACATTGATTCTTTCAGCACTGCAAGCCCACAGTAGGCTTGTCTCCAGTTTGTTTTTGGCTAATCAAATGCTTTCAAACCGTTTATTTCCTCACTGGTATGGAGTGGCTGCGGCTGGGAGATGGGAAAAACACGGTTAGAGCAAAGCGGACTCATGGAATCAACCATTTTACAGGGGAGGGGGAACTTAAAGAGCAAGTTACAGAAGAGATCAACAGCTTAAGTAGCAAAAATATAATACCATTCAAAAAATTAAGAGTATATTA
Source organism: Sprattus sprattus (assembly GCF_963457725.1). NCBI lineage: Eukaryota > Metazoa > Chordata > Actinopteri > Clupeiformes > Clupeidae > Sprattus > Sprattus sprattus. Next base: position 35,951,212 of record NC_137923.1, on the reverse strand, counting down.
CAGGAGATACTTCTGACAACCTGGATGGCAAGTGGGGTGGCAATCATTTTTTTTAGGGTGGCAGCTGCCACCCCTTGCCACCCCGGTAGTTTCGCCACTGCCTACAAATAAATTGGATCTCAGCCTCTGGATAGTAGCCTACAGTACAAGTTGGCTACACATTCTTATAGCAAGGTTCGCCTTGTTGGTATTTATTATCCGATATTGATCGGCCTATTTCATTATTGAATTGGAAAATCATGAAATGCCAGTGTTCCTCATGGGCAGATCAGGGTGATGCCACGTTTATGTTTCACGTATTCTCACACAAAACTTAAAATTGACTGAGCAACACAATACTACAGTTCATCGTGCTATCGGCTTCGTATTTTAAAGGTTTATTTCATATTCGCGGACTCTAGTCTTCCCGATCTTCCAATGTCAGAAAGAAACGAGGTAGCCCTAAGCAATAGTTTAATTTCAAAACCATTAGACTTAAGCGTTTTAGAGATATGCTTTTTTTTAAATGGTTACAATTAGACAGAATGTCCCTCTGCTTAGTTCCACTGTTATAGATTATTTTGACCGCCGCGCGGAACCATTGATTTTCGTTTTGATCCGTTGCACCCCCGTCGGACTGGACCCCTTTTAAAGAGGGTGGGGCGATTCACTTTCCTGTGAATAAGTCGAAAACCGTAGGGCTTAGGAGGACCACATTTTTTTTTGTATGTTGGTCTTAAGAGGCCACGTCAACCATTCCACTACCATTTATTTCATGTATAGCGCCACCAAGTTGCAAATGAAAAAGCAAAAATGGAGTGTTGTAAAACATTTTAATTGTAAGTTGACAAGGTCAGAACTGCACGAAATCGGAGGTGTGGGATCATTATGACACCTTCTGACTGCACGTTAAGTTTCGTGGAATTCTGTTCACGGGGGGGGCATACAATTAATTAGTGTGCTTGCCCGAAGGGAAGCACAGTATTGTTGTTGTCAAGTTTTCTTTATTCTCCCCGTTTTTTGTAACGCTAACTTCTCCTCGCCCGTTCGAGGTACAGACGCCGTTCAAACACCGAAACGTCCGGCCCGATCCGGTGCAACCTGCTATGACTTTTCGTGGCGGTACTCCTTGCCACTCCTTTTTTATTCCTCTTTTTCCATCACCTTTTTTCTCCATAGACTTGCATGGCAGAACTCTGCCATTATGACATCATAATAGGGTCATTAAACTGGCTTGCACCTGTGCTTCACTGACACAGAGCAAGCACACTCTCGCAGTTCGTTCACGAAACGCATTCTAGTTGATTTATATGGTTGTACACCAACTGGCCTGTAGGTGGCGCGACACAGTTTTCTTCGAATATCCCGAGAACTGTCGGGCCTTGGAGGGCCAAATTGTTCTTGTATGTTTGTGTTAAGGGGCCATGTCAACCTATACCATAACGAGTCATTACATGTATAGCGCCGCCTAGTTAAAAATTAAAAAGCAAAAATGAGGTGTTTTAAACGAATATATGTCAAAGTGCTCAAAAGATTACCAAATTTGCCAGGGACATCAAGCATGCAAACGTCCATCTTCGGTAGAGTTTTTGTCCATGGATGAAGCAAAATGGCTCTGTAGCGCCCCCTAGAACATTGCAAAAACCCTGCGCATTGGGGTTATTTTGGCGTAGCTTGACGGAATTCGGTACACGTCTTCATCATGCTTGGACGCACCAAAAAGTCTCCAACGCCATGGTGGCAGGTCCACAGGAAGTCGGACATTTTTAGTGGAAGATGCGTTTTGACGGCGTTTGCACACCTCGCATCTGATCAAACTCCTCCGACAGATTTAATGGTAACACCTTTAAATGTGGTCAGGCTACTCTTCAGCCATGGGCGACTAAAAGTTATATTGGATTTTCTCATTAGTCGGAAGGTGTGGGCGTGGCAGACCCTCAAACTTTGCCAACTTGTTAGTGCTTGCCACAAAACACAAAGTCTCTTATAACTCAATCGCATATATGTCAAAGTGCTCGAAAAATTACCAAATTTGCCAGGGACATCAAACCTGTAACTGTCCATCTTTGGTAGAGTTTTTGTCCATGGATGGAGCAAAATGGCTCTGTAGCGCCCCCTAGAACATTGCAAAAAAAACCTGTGCATTGGGGTTATTTTGGCGTAGCTTGACGGAATTCGGTACACATCTTCATCATGCTCGGACGCACCAAAAAGTCTCTTGACGCCATGGTGGCAGGTCCACAGGAAGTCGGCCATTTTGAGTGGAAGATGCGTTTTGACGGCGTTTGCACTCTTCGCATCTGATCGAACTCCTCCGACAAATTGAATGGTACCGCCTTGAAATGTGGTCAGGTTACTCTTCAGCCATGGGAGACTAAAAGTTATATTGGGTTTTCTCATTAGTCGGAAGGTGTGGGCGTGGCAGACCCTCAAACTTTGCCAACTTGCCAGTGCTTGCCACAAAACACAAAGTCTCTTATAACTCTTTCGGACATTGTTTGATCCAGAGAAAATGTCTTAGGGTGGAAGCTGGCCCGAACCCGTACATATGCCTGTACATATGCCTGACTGATTTCACCTATAGCGCCACCTGTTGGTGGTTGGAAACTTCACTTTGTTTCCACACCTCTTTATGTGACCTGTTTTAACAAACTACATTGCAAAAGAAAACTATACCAAAACAATCCACAAAAAAGTAGTACACAGTAAATGTACAGGAAGATGTTAAGACCTGCTTGGCATTGCTGCCTGTCGCACCTCCTCCGGTGCCCATGTTTCAGCTGCAGGGTCATCAGCCAGAAACCACCATTCACCAACGTTTCACTCCTTTAATTCTGGAACGTCTCCTGGTGGCGGAGCAGTGACAGGGACGTCTTCCTGTCACTCCCTGCAGCTGATAGATGTTCTCCCCTGCGTCTGTTGTCTGGGGTTAGGTGTTCCTCCCCCAACACCTATCCTTCCTCCTCAGCCAGAGCCAAAAGCTCCCTTTCTCAGCCTCCTCTGCCAGGTCCTTTGTTGCCTTCCTTAGCCTCCCTCCGGTCACTCCTGCATCCCTCAAGAGGCGTGTGGTTGACAAACCCAAGAACCCTCGGCATCCGACCTCCACTGGGTAGATGGTAGCCTTCCAGCCAGCCTCCCGGCACTCAGCAGCCAGCTCTGAGTACTTGGCCTTCTTGCGTTCAAAGGCGGCCTCAATCCCCTCCTCCAGTGGTACTGTGAGCTCGATGAGGTGCACAGATCTTGCCTTTGTTGACCACACAACTATGTCTGGCCGGAGAGATGTGGTGGTGATCTCCGTGGGGAATCGGAGCTGCCTGTCGAGGTCAACCCTCATGTTCCACTCCTGGTCGGGAGAGAAGGGCCTTGATATTTCTCTAGACCTGGTGTTTTTCCTTACCCCTCCTTCTGAGATAAAGCTGGTGTGGTCCTCTGCTGGTGGTGGTTTGTTGTTGCCCTGTCGACACGCTTCCAGCACTTCGGCTAGCTTTCTCAGGACCTGGTCATGGCGCCATCTGTAGCGCCCCTGTGAAAGGGTGATCTTACAGCCTGCTAAGATGTGCTGGAGGCTTGCGTTGGGGGCATTGCAGAGTGAGCAGCATTGTTCATTCCCAAACCACTGGTGGAGGTTGCGAGGACAGGGAAGCGTGTCGTAGGTTGAGCGGATGAGGAAGCTGAGTCTTGCCTGTGGAATCTTCCACACGTCTGACCAACTGATGTTACGGTTTGCAATTCCCTCCCAGGTTGTCCAGCTTCCTTGTCGACCCTGCGACACCGCCTTGATCTTGTAGCGATCTTCCTCCATCTTCGTCACCTCTGACACCACCATCTCCTTCCTCTCCCTACGGTTGGCCTTGGACCAGAAGCGTGGCGCCTCTCCCCATCCTAGCCCTGCTCTTCCTGCCTGGACTCTGCCCATGATCTCCCGATGTTGCAGCCGACCGACGGCTTGGTCAACCTCTGTTTGGGCATCCCACTTGCGGCCGGTTGGAACCTTGGCGTTTGCATTCCTTACCGACTGGTCTGTGGACTCCCGTAGTTCGAGAACCAGCCTGGTCTTCTCCTGCATGTAGCCCAAACTTATGGACTGCAGTGGCAGCTGCAGTGTGTTCCTCCCAAAGAGACCTGTTTCAGATATGCACCGTGGCAGCCCCAACCACTTTCGGATGAATGAATTGGCTTTTCCATCCATCTTACTTGTGGTCGATGAGGGGATCTCACTCATTTTCAGGGGCCACATTACCCTCCTGTAGAGTGTAAAATGGTAGCACCAGACCTTGTACTTCCCAGGGAGTTGGCTTTGGTCGATTCTTGTCAGGCCGTCAGAGAGCTGTTTCATGACGGTTTTCCCCATCTGCTTGTCAGACAGTTCTGCAGTGTACTGCCTCCCCAGGCTTTTGAGGGGTTGCTCTGATAGGAGTGGAATTTTTTCTCCTCCAACGACAAAGATGGTGCTGTCGTTTCTGACTCCCCTTTGGAGTGACAGGCTACGGGATTTGGAGGGCTTGATCTTCATTCTTGCCCACAACATCAACTCATCCATCCTTTTCAGCAGTCTCGCTGTGCATGCTGCTGTCTGAAGGAGGCTGGTGACATCATCCATGTAGCTCCTCAGTGGGGGTAGCCTCTGACCAGTTGGTAGTTTGATCCCTCCAACCATTTGTCTTGCGCCGATGAGGATTATCTCAAAGGCTGCTACAAATAGTATTGGAGAAATGGCGCACCCCATAGCAATCCCTACTTCGAGCCTCTGCCAACCGGTGGTGTAATCCTGGAGGGAAAAGCACATCTGCAGGTCGCTGAAATACTGTGCTACCACGTTCCTTACGCAGGTGGGCATGTGGAAGAATTCCATGGCGTAGTTGATCAGCTGATGTGGGACTGATCCATATGCGTTGGCAAGGTCGAGCCAGATGACTTGCAGGTCGGTCTTCTCCCGCTTGGCCTTCTGGATCTGGTCCCAGATCATCGTGGAGTGCTCTACACATCCTGGGAAACCTCGGACCCCTGCCTTCTGGCAGCTGGTGTCGACATATCCGTTCTCTAGCAGGTAGTTGGTCATCCTTCGGGCTAGTACTGAGAAGTAGATCTTTCCTTCTACATTTAGCAGAGCGATGTTTCGGAATTGGCCGATATCTTTGGAGTTTGTTTCCTTGGGGATGAAGACTGCTACCGCTCTTTGCCACTCGGATGGAATTAATTGCTTTTTCCAGACAGTTCTCATTAGGTATCATAGCAGCTCTAGTACCTTAGGGCAGTTCTTATAGAGCTTGTAGGGGACTCCATTTGGGCCTGGTGCTGAAGAGGACCTTGCCTTCTTCACGACTTGCCTGACTTCACTAAGCTTAGGGGGCATGGTGTTGAAATCAGCTGTCGGCTGTGCAGGCCGAGGCACGTATCCTGGTGTTCCTAAGGGGATGCTCCTTTGCGGATCACTGTACTGCTCTTTAACATGCTGTTCCAATTGCTCCCTGGTGGTTTCAAGCTTGCCGCTCTTCTTTTCCTCCAGCAGTTGTCTGGCGTGCCTGAAGGGATCCTTGAAGAAGCTGGTTCGCTCTTTTTGCTTCCGTTTGCTACGCTTGCGAATGCGTTCAGCTCTGCGAAGCCCGGCTAGCCTTTTCCTGACCTCCTCCCACAGGACTTTGAGACCCTCTTTCTCTGCGTGGGTTGCCTTCCTCCAGTCCTTAAGGAGTTGCCGACGCCTTTGCACCAGCTGGAGGATTTCCTTTTCCCTCCTTCCCTTCTCTCTCAGGGCGGTCCTCTGTTTGGGGACAATTTCTTCAAACCTATCCTTGCAGGTCCGGTATATGATTTCCCCAATCAAGTTGAGCTTAGACTCTGCCCCTCCACGCAGTGATCCCTCTAGGGTGTTGATCAGGTCTGTGTCCAATGTGTGCCATGCTTCTGCTTCATTTGACTTCGGCCACTTGAGCTTGCTCCTTCTGGCTGGTTTCTTGGTCTGTGCGTTTCGCTCTGTTCTGTGTGAGGTGGTGAGGACTGGGTCTTTGTGCTCACGTGGGGGCTCAGCCTCCACCAGGGGACCTTCTTCCTCTGTGACTCTCGTGCCTTCAGCGACGTTGGGTCCTTCAGCTCTGTGGTTTTTACCCTGGCTTTTGGTCCCTCTTGTCTTACCTGCTGTCGCAGTGCAAGGTTGCTGTTGGCCTTTCTGACCACATTTTGCTTTCCCCTGGTGGATTCGTAAACCTCTAAACGTGGTCACTTTCTCCCATCCACATGCACACTTCCGGAGGATCTTCTCCTCATTTACTGGAGTTCTGGTGTTCTCATTGTCCGTTTCCGTTGCAGTCGTCGTCACCGTGTGGTCCGTCCTGTTGGGCCCATCTTTCATCCCGCCTCTCGGAGGGCCCGCGGGTTGTTTTCTCTTATGATTTTCTGTAGTTAGGTTTGGGTGTCTCTCTCATGAGAGACTAGTGGGTTGGGTAACTAGCCGCCCACTCCCGGTGCGGTCTTTCCCTGCTGCCATCCAGTCTTTCCTGGTTGTCCTCCAGTCTTCCCTGGACTCCAACTGTCCTATTCACAGTAGTCACTGGGTTTACCAGAACTTCAGTAAATGTACAGGAAGATGTTAAGACCTGCTTGGCATTGCTGCCTGTCGCACCTCCTCCGGTGCCCATGTTTCAGCTGCAGGGTCATCAGCCAGAAACTTCACCAACGTTTCACTCCTTTAGTTCTGGAACGTCTCCTGGTGGCGGAGCAGTGACAGGGACGTCTCCCTGTCACTCCCTGCAGCTGATAGATGTTCTCCCCTGCGTCTGTTGTCTGGGGTTAGGTGTTCTTCCCCCAACACCTATCCTTCCTCCTCAGCCAGAGCCAAAAGCTCCCTTTCTCAGCCTCCTCTGCCAGGTCCTTTGTTGCCTTCCTTAGCCTCCCTCCGGTCACTCCTGCATACCTCAAGAGGCGTGTGGTTGACAAACCCAAGAACCCTCGGCATCCGACCTCCACTGGGTAGATGGTAGCCTTCCAGCCAACATTACATTACCAAATCTATCACAAATAATTCCTTTAATACATAAAACACACAAACACACTGACAACCATGGCTCATTCTGTGTTAAAACCTACTGAACAGTTCGGCGGTCATATTTTGTAACGCTTTGCGTTACGTCTAGTTATATATATACTATATATAAAAAAGATTGCTAGTTTTGTTTGTTAATTGAGCTTTTTTGTGTCCCATTAATATTAGGGCTATAGTTTGTGGTGCTAGCTAATTAATTAATCAAAATAACAGCTTACTCAACAGGACTGTTTCTCTCCAAAGTGCTGTTGACCAAATACCTTGGTGGTTGTGTAGAGTGTTCAAAATTATAATCATTAACTATGGTAGTTGTTTGACAACGCTTTCAGCAAACACACCCCAGGTCTATAGTTGGTCAAGAAAATACGTATACGTATGAAAATATGGAATTAAAATGTCTTATTTATAACTGTCATAAGATCAGACATATCTAATACGCCTAGTTGCCATGGCAGCAGAAGTTGCTAATTGTCATGATGACATGGCTGTATAGCAGTTTAGCATTCAGGCGTGTTGTCAAGACAGCTTAAATTGTTAGTTGTCATGACAACCAGTTGTCATAGCAACACAATGACAGGCTGTTCAGGTCAATGTTGCCTGAGTGTCTCTAGTATAGAACTTAAGGTGGTTGCTATGGTCACTGAAGGGTGTCGCGTTAAGAGTTGTGGTTACTATGGTAGTTACCTGGATGCTGCACTGGTTGGTAGTCAAGGTGGTTGCTAGGGTGTTGGTATGGTAGTCGAGGTTTTTGCTATGGTGGTTGCTAAGTTGTCATGATGGCAGTGGTTCCTAGGGTGATGCTAGGTTAGTTTAGGTAGGAGCTATGATAATTGAAGTGGTTGCTAGGCTGGTTGCTGGGCATTGCTAGGGGGGTCATGGTGGTTGCTAGGCAGCTGAGTGTCAGTAAGGAGAGGAAGAAGGATAGAAAGAGAGGGAGTGAAATGTTTGGCCATTTATGTTTATGTTGGAAAAACAAACAGACAGAGAGCAGTACATTGACTGAATAAGATAAGATATGGCTTGCATTTTATTCCAAAATCCTGAAGGACTGAGTGCTGAGAATTACAACTAACTATGTGTTTTCTCTTAGTCAAAGAAAAAATCTTTTGAGGAATCAAGAGCTGAATGTAGTTCTACAACGAAGACCGAAAGGTTTGATGCAGGTAAGTCTATGCCAAATTCAGACACAAAAAGTATGTCAATAAAAGTAGTCAAAACGAGTTTTAGTACATAAAAGAACGTTTAATATCTAACAGTCAATACAAGTTCCTCTGTGCCCATAGATCCACTGCTAAAATTGTCAACATGCCCTCTTAAAAATAAAACATGTGCTTTTTCAGATCTGGATCATATGAACCTCTCCCCCATGATACACCACCTTGTGGAGAACATGACAGAAGAGTAAGAGACAAGTTAAAAATCTGTGTTTCCTGCCGGATAGTTAAGTTCCAATGTTCTGAAACTCTTTTCTCTTTTGCAGGCATTGGAGAATTGTCCGTGAGGCTCTATGTGTGCCTGTGAGTTTGATTTTGCCCACATAAAATCTTTCGTATATTACTGTTCGATAATATATGGAGGGTTGTTTGAATAGAAATTCTATAATATTCTTTATTCTTTAATATTCCTCTCTGATGAAATATCCTATTGTCTGATTTCATATACTCAGAGGACCAAAGAAGAAGTTGGCCATCTGTGTGGTATCATAGTGAAGAAAGTAGTCCAGACTGCTCATTATTACCTGCTCCCAGTCCTCAGTGAAATGCTGGGTGTTCCTGTCGCATACGTATTTGGAATGACAAGATCAGGGCCACACACATTTTGGTATGTACAGTAATCACTGGAATGACTTGTTTATCATTTTATTTTCATAAAACACGAGATTTTACTGTTTATTGCTCCCATCATCAGATGCAAACCTAAAGTATCACTTCCCCACTGCAAATCATGCCCAAATAACATCTATGTGTAACTAGTTCTGTGTAACTATGCGTTGTCAGTTATACATGTGGTCTTTATGCCTTGAAATAGGGTAAGCACCTCAGAGGCCAAGACACCTGAAGGATCATCTCTACGCCAAGGATCTCAGGGGATACGAAATTAACAGACAGTCACCACCAACCCAAACTGATAGGCCTACAGCGTTGGTAACCTTTTCACGGACTGGTCTAGTTATTTACCTAGAAACGTCGTGGAGTGTGGGTTGGCAATCATCTAACCTGGGGCTGCTTTCTGTCGGGTGCTTTGCATTAAGGTGATAACTTAAAGACGAGTTGCTTCTGTGACAGCTAAATTCAGCTTGACAAATGCTACACACAACTTTAGATTTGTCGATTGTTCCGTCATTTTGTCTCTTAAACAGAAACTTTCCGCCAAACAATCCCTCAGCTCTCGGTCGCTCCTGCCTAACTGACTGTAGGCACGCGCTGGTTTCGTGTCAGTGGTCAACTCACACCGGAAGTAAACAAAATTGCGTTAACTGCATTAAAATATTTGTATCACATTAATCTCGGTCACAATAATATCATTGACGTTCTTAATTAATATTGTTCTCAATTTAAAATCAGTTACTCGCTCCGTGGCCCACCAATGGGAAAAAAAAAATCAGAAACATTTTCGCGGCCCAATGGATAGTGCTCCGCCCATGGGTTGGGAAACCCTGATCTAGAGTACCTAGAAGAGATGGAAAATGCTGCTAACATGCGCAGAATCATCTCAAAGCTCCCATACAGGCTGAGAGAGAGATTCAGGAGTGTCGCCATAGATATTCAGAAAAAGCAAGATCGGCGGACAAAGTTCAAAGACGTGGTGTCATTTGTCAACAGACAGGCTGAAATGGCAGCACATCCTGTGTTTGGTGAAATCTCAGGACAAACAAAGCGCCAGACTGAAAGGCCAAGTGGAAAGAAAAACGTCACAACATTAGCCACTGAAGTCAAGGAACAGAAAGCTGAGAAAGATGCTGCTGGTGCCGGAACCAAGAAAGCTTGGGAGAAGGGAACAAACATGAACAAAGCCTTCATGAAACCTTGTATCTTATGTCAGGGAGATCACACCATGGAACAGTGCAAGAAACTCGAACTTGAATTCCTTAAGAGCAAAGGACTTTGCTTCAGTTGTCTTATAGGAGGACACATGAGTAATGCCTGTAAAGAAAAGAAGAGTTGTCAGATATGTTCAGCGACACACCCTACGCTCTTACACGTAAAGCAGAAGTTTAAAGACTTACCAAAGGAAGAGGCTTCACAGGAGGAGCCAAAAGAGGAGTCTCCAAAGGAAGAGCAAACCGTTGTCAGTGGATTTGTGGATGCAGGGCAGGCATGCTCTCAGACTGGGGCCGGGGGTACAGGTAGTGTCCTCGCCATCGTTCCTGTGAGAGTAAAGGCAAAGACAGGTAACAAGGTGCTGACTTGTTATGCATTCATGGATCCAGGGAGTAACGCCTTCTTCTGCACCAACAAGCTGGCGAACGACCTTCACCTGCAAGGAAAAAATGTGAACATTCTACTCACTACTATGGGAGACCAAAAGACAGTCTCATGCCAAGCTGTAGCAGACCTGGAAGTGAGTAGCCTGGAAGGTGATGACTTTATCGAGCTCACAGGTGTTTTCGCACAGAAGGTTATCCCCGCAAGTAAAAAGAACATTCCAGCCCAAGAAGATGTGGATAGGTGGCCACATCTACGAGGTGTACGAATCCCATCGATCAACGCGGATATCGGTCTTCTGATTGGAACTGATGTGGCAAAGGCTTTGGAGCCAGAAGAGGTAATCCGCAGCGTCAAGGATGGGCCGTATGCAGTACGCACAGCTTTGGGATGGACAGTAAACGGGTAAACGGACCGCTGCGTGAGAACATCAGGAGCTGGAAAAAGAATGGATACCCACAGATCCAGATGAATCGGATCTCAGTGGCTCGACTTGAAGACTTGTGGACTCAGCAATTCAAGTACGATTTTCCTGAAAATGCTCAAGGAGAGCAGTTAGAAAGGAAGACCAACTGTTTATGGACAGAGTCTCCAAATCGGCAAAGCTGGTCAACGGCTATTACTCTATTGGTCTGCCATTGAAGAACAAAGATGTTAAAATGGCCAATAACAGAGCAATGACAGAGCAACGAGCGCCCAACATGGAAAAGAAGCTTCAGAGAAATCAGACGTTCCAGGAGGACTATGTTCCCTTCATGAATGAGGTGATAAACAAGGGCTATGCTGTAAAAGTCCCAGATGAAGGACTTAAACGGAGTGGTTTGGTTTATTCCGCATCACGGTGTCTACCACCCTAAGAAGCATAAAATACGAGTGGTATTCGACTGTGGCGCTTCATATCAAGGAACCACACTCAATGAACAGTTACTGTAAGGGCCTGACATGACAAGCAGTCTGGTTGGTGTCTTAACTATATTCCGTCAAGAGCGAGTCGCAGTCATGGCGGATGTGGAATCGATGTTCCACCAGGTCAAAGTCCCACAAGAAGATGCTGACCTCCTCAGGTTTTTGTGGTGGCCGGACGGCGACACCTCAAAAGAGCTGCAAGAGTACAGAATGGAGGTACACTTGTTCGGAGCCACCTCCTCACCAAGCTGCGCGAGTTATGCGTTGAGAAGGTGTGCCGAGGACAACAAGAGCATGTTTGATGTATCAGTATTGGATACAGTCTTAAACTAGACGTAACGCAAAGCGTTACAAAATATGACCGCCGAACTGTTCAGTAGGTTTTAACACCGAATGAGTCATGGTTGTCAGTGTGTTTGTGTGTTTTTATGTGTTTTGTGTGTGTAAATTGGTTTGTGTTTCATTTTTATGTATTAAAGGAATTATTTGTGATAGATTTTAACCCTCTAGATCCCATAGCGGCCGTCGACGGCCTTCTTGTAGAATCCCATAGCGGCCGTCGACGGCCGTAACTTTAAAAGACACGGTGTTAATACTACAACATTAATATATGAAAAAATACACCGCTAATGGATAGATTAACTTCTTACTTTTATTTTGAAACCGGAAACGGGATATGCTGTCATTGGCTTTTTTTAAATATTTGCTAATTTAACCTTGCTACTGACAGATCGCCTGAAGATTACAGTGTCTGTTGGAGTAAAGGCTAGAAATCAGAGACGTCTACATCTGTTCTCACTGGATGATACCGTATTTTTGTGCACCAATGACGACGACTAATCACGTTTGTATGACAGTAACGATCTTGTTTGAGAAGTCAGAAATAAAAAACCGTATTCAAATAGAAATATAAGTATCCTCCTGTTTATTTCTGACTAGCTAACTCGCCAGTAACGTCTTCGTATGGCAGTAACCCAGATAGCAAGCACACGTTGGCCCAACTGCGGCATTGGTTGGCGACTGGTTGGAAAGGTTGGCGGTGGAATTCCAACCTTGGGCCAACGTTGAACCAACGTCAGCAGTCTCGTCAAAATGCAACGGTTGGACAGTTCACGTTGGTTCAACGTTGGCCCAAGGTTGGAATTCCAACTCTGTGTTTTTTACAGTTGGAGTTGGAATTCCAACGTTGGGCCAACATTGACCCAACGTCAACTGCCCAACATTAATATAAAAAGGCAATTGGTTGGGAAGTTGACGTTGGGTTCATGTTGGCTCAACGTCAGCTGCCCAACATTTTGATTGTGTGTTTTTTTTTTTTTTTTTTTTAACCATTCCACCTTTTTCTGCGGGGCATATTGGTAGTCAATCCTGTTTTTTTTTTTTATTAAGATAAACATGAGTATTAAAAGCATATAGCGTACTGGTGGCCAGACATTGTGATTCCGCGTCTCTGTAAACACTTGTATCTCTCTGTATCACTGCGTAACAATACAAATAGCCACGAGCTTATTTTAAAATTAAAAACCGTTAGCAGATATTGTGAACTGCCTTCGTCACCTTTTTCTGACTGTAGCGAGTCATTTCAATTTTCAACAAGTTATTTAAACTTTTGATCCACATTGATCAGTAAAGGTAGGAACCGTATCGTTAATTAACCACATAAGACGTAGCACTATCGACTAGGTAACGCAAGCAGGCGCAGAATTCACATTCTTGTCTACGCTGATTTTGTTAGCTGGCTAGCTACCTGTCATTTAGTTAGCAGCTGAGCTATCTCTACGGCTGGTGATCCGGTGTCCAGCGACAACGGCAGCAGCAGCAGCAGCATGGATGACGGCTCTGATGCGGACTAGCCTACCAAGACTAATTTATTTGTGTGTTCGCTTGTTTTGTCTTTGCTTGCGTGTTGCCAACAATAAATGATTTTTACCTGTAGGTAACTGCTGTCTGTTTAAATTCCTTACGGGCCGTGGCTAGGCTATCGACTTTGTTGCCATTCGCGACTGTACAAAACAAATCAGAAAATACGGTAAGAGATGTTCCTGCTGAGGGTCAAACAAGACTTCATGCATTGTTTACACACCTGTCACTTCTGAAATATGTAAGGTTGATTCATTAAACCATATTTATATTGATAAAAACATATTTGTTAAGCAGATTTTTTTGGTGGCCCGCGGGATAGGTCGCGTTACGATAGGTTGGTTTAAGTTTTTGGATGCATTAACTGTGGTGGCAAGAAGTATGACCGTCCTTGGATTATGGGACATTGTAACACCTTATCCTGATTTGAATTATTGAATTATGACATTGAATAGACATCGGGTGGACTTCTGTAAGATCATAGAAAGCAAAAAATAGCTTTGGTTTAACAAAAATAAGCTAAAGTTGGCAATTGGTTATTAGCCAACGTTGGCAATTGGTTATAAGCCAACGTTGGCAATTGGTTAAAAGCCAACCAAAACCCGACACTCACTCCTATTTGCCAACGTTGGGCCAACATTAGGCCAGCGGCCAAAATGTCGTAGGGCCAGCGTTGGCTCACACCGTCAGGCCAACGATATGCACCGTTGGCTCACAACGTTTTGCCAACGTAGGGCCAACGTATGCTTGCTATCTGGGTAACTGAGAAGTGTTGGTTTACAAATAGCACCAGCCTCATCGTATACATAGACAAAAGTCATAGCTAGATCAGTGATGTTTGAATAGATTGTAAAGCCATGACACTTTTATTAGCAGAGATATGTAACATTTAATAATTGGTCTTTGAGGGACGTTCAGTAAAGCTAATTTTCACGTTACCTCACTTGTGGAAATGGCGGTCAATTCGTGACTTTAGTTTAGCAACCTACGAAGGAAGCACCCGCGTCTGTGGGTGAGAGCTATTATTTGCACAAATAAACGACGTGGGTAATCGGCTGTGTTTTCTGGTTTTCAGAAGAAATGTCTTACAATTTGTATCGTCATCTCAATTTCCATGACCAGTTTGCCAGCTTACTTGCTAGCTATCTACATTGACTGAGGTAACGTTAGTCTGAGGAGTTCGTTTGGAGTTGGTTGATAGCCAGCTATTGACTCAGCCTCATCACTTACTAAACTGATCAGTTTAAGATAAATAACATGTATAGTAAAAAAAACTTCATCTCTACTAGTATTTCAAATCCCTCATTTGTTTTGAGCTGTAAGCTTATGGTAACAACAGTAGCTACAATCAATAGCAAGGTCATCATTGAATATTGAAAACCTCATATTGAAATGGTATTCAGCAGATTATTCGACAGCCAACTAGTAATATGTTATGATGTTAAATTTTAAGCTTGTACAGCTTTTATGCTGTGGAAAAGCTAATCACAATGAAATCAGGACCAAGGTATAGGACATCACTACTACAAAAATCTATAGTAGATGTGATATAGCTTGTCTGTATGTAGTACTGTCGTATTTTTATCTTCTTTATTACTGTACTGTTGAATAATGTGTATGGCTGGTACTGGAACATGGACATCTCAACAAATAGAGATAGCTCTTTATAACTTATGAAGAGGCTTTTCTTATAAACCCAAGTGAGCAGATAGCATTTCTGAGAAATCATGAGGCAGACAGGCCTGTTATTATAACCCCAATTGCAAAGACACCTTTTATGATAAATCACGTGGCAAACATGCCTCCTCTGCATAGACTACCTAGATGCTTCAGGGACAAAGGGGGGTCAGGGCAAGGTGACAGACGCCTCTGCAAAAGCCACAAGGCAGACAATGTGAAGAACTGTGTCTGAAAGCCCCCGAGATACCTGGTATCACAGGAAGCTGTACACCATGTATCTCAAGGTGGTTAATTCTGTTGACAGAGACAAAGCAAACTGGTTGATAGGCAACATTGTTAAGATAGTTGGACCGATTGTTCTCCATCTCGGTGCGGTCAGGTCCAATGACGCAAGTAAGGTACCTGTTGTTTTCCATCTCTAGGTGCGGTCGAGTCCAATGACGCAAATAAGACGCAAATGAAACCAGAGCAAAGGGTGATTTGATCAATATAAAAGTGGGCACGGGGACTTGTTGGTTAGGTTTTCTACTGGATTGCTCTTGCAATATGCTTAGAGTCTTTGAGATGCTCCATGGACCAGCTCAGCAGTAGTTATCTCCTCTGAATTAAACTGTTCAGTATATTCATACCTATTTGCCTTGAGAAGTTTCTTGAGAACTCTTAGAATAAGACACGACATAATTTGATGACGCCGACGCGATCGAAAAGGACGGTTTTAGTGTCATCTCGTCCCCGGGGACGGACGGGACTGGTGGGACAATTGAGGCGCCATTTAAAAAGGTGAGCAACTTGTTTTTGCTTAATAGCAATTGTCACTTTAGTCCTGTTAAAACCTGGGGTAAGAGACATTTGCATAAAACTGTCCTCCGAAAAAGAACTAAGTTATAAGGCATAAGAAATGGGAGGTGATTTTACTGAACGGTCAGAGAAGTAGATTGTTAAAAGTGTTTTTGTTTTAAGGATTTCTTCTGAAGTGAAGAAGAATATTGTATTGTGAGACTTTGTTTGCGTCCATTTTTCTGAGGGAGAAAAATAGGCAATGGGCCGAGAGACGTAACGAGGCATAAAGTGTTTTTGTTTTAAGGATTTCTTCTGAAGTGAAGCAGAATATTGTATTGTGAGACTTTGTTTGCGTCCATTTTTCTGAGGGAGAAAAATAGGCAACGGGCCGAGAGACGTAACGAGGCATAAAGTGTTTTTGTTTTAAGGATTTCTTCTGAAGTGAAGAAGAATATTGTATTGTGAGACTTTGTTTGCGTCCATTTTTCTGAGGGAGAAAAATAGGCAACGGGCCGAGAGACGTAACGAGGCATAAAGTGTTTTTGTTTTAAGGATTTCTTCTGAAGTGAAGAAGAATATTGTATTGTGAGACTTTGTTTGCGTCCATTTTTCTGAGGGAGAAAAATAGGCAATGGGCCGAGAGACGTAACGAGGCATAAAGTGTTTTTGTTTTAAGGATTTCTTCTGAAGTGAAGAAGAATATTGTATTGTGAGACTTTGTTTGCGTCCATTTTTCTGAGGGAGAAAAATAGGCAACGGGCCGAGAGACGTAACGAGGCATAAAGTGTTTTTGTTTTAAGGATTTCTTCTGAAGTGAAGAAGAATATTGTATTGTGAGACTTTGTTTGCGTCCATTTTTCTGAGGGAGAAAAATAGGCTACGGGCCGAGAGACGTAACAGGGCATAAAGTGTTTTTTTTGTACAAATACCTCTTTTGGAGTGGAGGCAGTGTTTTATTGTAACGTGTGCGCATTTTCCTGAAGGAGAATATTGTATTGTATTAAAAAGATTAGTGTGGTGTGCTAAAATTGTATGTAGATGTATATAGAATAGTTTGTGTGAATATCTCTTTGTGTAAATATCTCCGAAAAAGAAAAAGAGAGAGAGAAAGAGACTGATGCGTGTGTGTGTGTGTGTGTGTGTAAAAGTGAGGTGAGAGTGATTGCGCAATATGAAATGAGTGCTGAGTACGCGTGTGTATGTGAGATCGTTTGTTCAGGATAGCGAGCAATTGTGAAATTTGTATTTCAATATAGGCATGCATCGAGGTGGAAATTATCATTACTGTAGAAGTGGTTAAGAGGTGATTGTGTTGATTGCTGATGTCTAGAACAGGCATATTTGTATGTAAGAGTCAATCTGGTGTGCAGCCACTGGCGCGCGGCCAACGCTCTGTGGTTACAAACAGGAAGTGCAGTGCAACCTAGGTAAGCATGGTAAAACAGACTGTGCAGGCAGCGCCACGTGGCAAGAGATCGTCTCAATGGGGACAGTCCCTAGAGAAAAGAGGTTGTTGAGTAAAGCACTTGCTGAGACATATTCGGTATAAATATAATATAAGGATAAATATTCTCATAATAAGAAGTGTTATCAGAACACTTGTGCTAATTTGCTGGTAGATATATTGCCACTTTAAAAAGTGTTAAGAAAGTTATTCTACTGATTTGTCAGTGCAAACATTAGGCTATTAGTATCAGGGTGATAGATGAGTTTTGTTGCTGACTGTTGGTTTTGAAATAGATGCAGTTTCATAAAGGAAGTATTTAAACAGATGGTACATGGTGAGTGAGTAATTTAGTCACATGTTTACTGAGCAGGCAGAGGCAGACTCAACAGTAGCCCATCACAGAATCATATTCGCGTACGTTAGACGTCAAGGGGAAAGCTGTGACATGAACATAAGAATTTTGGAAATTGAAAGAGACTTGTTTATTCTACAGGCATTACAATTGTACCTCGGGCTCATAAGAAACAGAGAGCCTGAAAGTGAAAACTGATGAGACGAGCAAGTGAGACTTTTATTTACATTGGCACACCACACTCGGTGTGATGGTGTGTCTTTTAAGAACGTTGTAAGTATATCCTAGGGTGGGAGACATTGAAACTGCAAGCGGCACTCGTGAAAAAGTGACACCCAGCATGAGTCGCCGTTACACTTACACTGATATTCTCGAATGTCACGAGCTGCTATATCCATTCACATTGTGTAATTAATGATTGTTGTGTCTGTTACAGGAAAAGAATAAAACAACCGCCGCTGGCTTAGCTATCGCCGCTTCACTACTGAGGGCTGTGGGCCTGGCTCACCCATCTATTAAGGGGGTGAACACTCATGAAAGCAATACTTTTTGTATGAACAGATGATATGATCAACACATGGCATAAAGTTAACATAGTACTTCACAAAGTTAACATTGTCCTCTTCATTCTGTTTTGGGCACTTTGCATGATAGCGGGAGTTTACTTGTGGAAGCGGCACAGAGGGGGGAACTTATGTGAATGGCATTGAGTACACTGCTTTCTGGTTTTACTGAACTAAGCCTGAGACACGGAGCCCCTAGAATCCTTAAACAAGACATTGAAACCCAGGAATTATAATTCATAACACAGGGACATTATACACATTATGGGACTAAAGGCACATGGGTAGGAACGTTGACACAGTCAAAACAGAGTGTCCTCACTTTAAGTGGCAAAGGCTGATGCTAGACTGGTGGGAAGTCAGTCAAAGGGGGGAGGACATAGTGGAGAGAGTTCAGGAAGGAGGAGGACATTTAAACTTCTCATTGGAATTAGATAAAGCAGTTCAAAGAGAACTAGTACAGTATAAGAGCACAAACCTATGCACAAAGGAGACCAGGGAGAGGGCAGTTGGATTTGGGATTAGTGGGAAAGAAGTACACAACCCCAGAAATCAGGTAGTTGTAGAAACTAGAAGTGTGCAGAGGTGTAAGAAAACTCCAGAGCCAGAAGAGAACGTAAGGTGCAGATCAGGAGTAACACTGAAGATAGCTCACTTACAATTCGAAAGAGTAACCAGTGGGGTAGATTACCCCAGTCGTGAGGAGGCAGTAGAAATGATAAAGGTAGTAGAAAGCCAGCTCTCTAACGCTGGACAGAAGGAGGACAGATTGAGAAAAAGAGGTCAAGGCTAGAAGGCTAGCGAAGAGAACAGAGAGTAATTAAAACTGATATTAGACACAAGGGCATTAAAAGGACGAGGCCCACACGGACCAGTGACAGTCGTACTCAGTGGGGACCCAGCTGAGGGGAATGAGAACTGGAGCTCAGACGAGGAGAGACAACCTAAGACCATGCAGTCTAGTCAAAAAAAGCAGCAAGTAACATTATGCCTCTGATAGCAAAGGGGACAGTACAGCAGTATCAACCATGGGGACACACTGCTGTGCAGGGCCTGATCTCTCGTCTACCAGTCTTGCATGATCGCTCAGGTTGCTGTTAGGATCCAGCTGGAAAAAGACTGGCACCTTGGGTCAATGACCAGACATATGTTCAGAGAAGCTGTGACTCACCACATGGGCCTGAACCAGAAGGACTCTAAGCTCCTCCAGAAAAATCTCCAAAAAAGACTATACAAGCACCAGTGGTAGCCAGCCAGGCTCCCCAGTTGAGAAACCAACGCCAGCCCCAGCACAAGCTAAACCCATCACCCAAGTACGAACAACCATTTCCACCGGGCTACAGTCACCCACTGCAGGGCTTCAGGGGCCCACAGCCCTGGCCAAGTCCATGGCCAGGCAGAGAGGAACAGTCTCAGGCCAGAGGGAAAAGAGGTAGAGATGGTTTCAGGAAACAGCAGGCCGCACAGCTACCAGTTTGCTGGATATGCGGACAGCCTGGCCACATTTCCAGGGTGTGCAAACAGAACTTATACAACACCTAACAGGTTCCCGGCGACCGGAGTGTGGGGCAGTGGGGAGGGGGTGATGGTCCTGCGAGGCAGAATGGACCTAGCGGTCCAGGGTCCCCATACAGGGCGCACACTATTGATGAGGCCTAGAGAATCAAAGGGGGGAGGTTTCCGATACTATCGAATGGAGCTGATAATGAGCCAATGCTGCAGGTTCAAATTGGGGGTAGGGAAATTTCATTAATTGTAGACACTGGAGCTATTACATATGTATAAACCCAAAAGACGCCCAACACCTTCCTGTGTCGTGCTCTAGAAAAACTAAGACCGTAGGATTTTCAGGATAAGTGCAGCTAATACCATTTTCTGCTTCAGTGTTGATCTAGGCAGGCACGAAAAGTGTTTTCATGCTTGTTTTAATCCCAGAACACAACCCATACATTTGTTGGGTAGAGATGCATTATGCAAGCTGGGTATTCAAATTAAGTGTGTCCCTCGGGGACTGTCATTGATCTGTGTGGCCAGTCAAATGCCCCGCCAAACAATAGTCAGCACACACCCACCTCAGCCAGTTACCCACATCTCACAAGTTTTTTGTTTAGGCATGTTTGGAGTGGAAGGACAAGTTGTGGAAAACTTGGGGCCCACTCATACACACTATTAATGTTAATTTAAGATTTCCCAGATGCCCCACAGACTGCACCATCAAGTTTGACGAGGAAGCAGACGAGGGGGGAGAGAGAAAAGATGTGAGGAGGTCGGAAAGCAAGCTAAGTATCCTCTGAAAGTACAGTGTAGTAGTGTAGTAGAGAGGAAAGAGTAGGGGTGAGAGTGACATTTCTGGAAGACACAAAATGAGGGGATCAGTATGACATAACAGGAGCAGCACCACACATCACACTCAGAGTAGGGAAAGCACACAGAGCAAGAGATGTAGGGTTAATGATGGCCTTAGCGCTGTTGTGCACATGGAAAGACTGGGATGGTGTAGACAGGTGGTCAAGATCTCCAAGGAAGTAGACCAGGGGCAGGTAAAGGAAAAACCAGATGGCATACAGTACGTCAAGAACTGCCCGTTTCACAACCCCTACTGTGTATATGGTTTGTTTGCAGGGGCAGGCCATCCGTGCCTGTACCTGGGTATGTCCAACCAAGGTGAAGAATGATGTTGTTGGCCTGAGGGTGAAAATGACATAAGTCAACCAGCCCCCTGGTGTTTATCTTAAAGCCAGCCGGATGGGCATACAAGGCGCCATCGAGGGGCTACTGCAGACAGGCATTATTAAACCTGTGCGGCAAGCACGCTGCAATACACCAATGTTCCCTGTGCTCAAGGCTGACAGGGTCAGGTGGTGGTTGGTGCAGGTGGAGGCCAGTGAATGTGATGTAGAAACGTGAGAAAGAGTCACGGTCAAAGTGTTGTAGGTGCTTGCCGAAGGGGGGAGAAGTGTCAAGAAAAAATGTTTTGAATAAACCAAGTACAAACACGGTGATTCAATTTCGGAATGGAAATCATTCCAAGGTTTGGAATCCCTGAAATAATATCATCTGACAAGGAAAAGCATTCACAGAGAAAACGTGGGATGAGATCCTGCGAACTCTGAGGGTGAAAAGAAGATTGGGATGTGTCTACCAACCCCAAAGTCAGGGGATGGTGGAAAGAGCCAATGGCACACTCAAATTGCTAAGATCTCTGCTTGCTCTAAACCTAAGCTGGCTTGATGCTTTGCCCATTGCTTTAATGCGAGTGCGCTTGCAAGCAGAACCGCAGCGCATACCTCCCCCCTCACGAGATTCTTGCAGGACGACCAATGCCAGTCCCACGGATCACGGAACCAGGCATGGGACCACCCCTGGAGTAATTCCAAAGGAATTCCATCATTATGTGCAAAAATTAACTCTGATTCGCAAAGTTATTTACAAAACAGGCAAAGCAGCAGGAACAACCACCAACCCTGGAGGCGGAGGTCGTAAGAGCCGTGCAACCGGGAGACTGGGTGTACCTGAAGGTGTTAAAAAGGTATTGCCTCCAGCCAAGGTCCGAAGGACCATACAAGGTGACGAAAGCCACTCCAACTGCGGTAAGAGTACAGGGATCGGAATTGTGGCACCACCTTAATTATTGTTTCAGAGCCACAAAGCCACAGGACGATGGAGAGACGGTTGCCAGGCCAGAGCGTGAGCTGCACGGCAAAGATGAGGGGGTTCTGAATAATCAAGTTCCAGAGAAGGAGAAAACAGGACCAGAATGGGCTCCAGAAGCTCCTGGCGGTGGTGGGTATGTCGCTCTTTGCGGCACTCTTCCTTTCGTGTCTTCTCCATCTCTACCAACAGGAGAGGAACCAGGAGAGGCATGCCAAGCCACCACCATCCCGGGCCAGACCTCCATCTACCTCAACCCAACAGGAGAGGCATGCCAAGCCACGACCATCCCGGGGTAGGAATCCATCCACCTCAACCCAACAGGAGAGGCATGCCAAGCCACCACCATTCCGGAGGCGAGGCTTCGCCCAACCCGACTCAACAGGAGAGGAACGTCCAGGCACCCTGCATCCGTGGCAGGGCTTCGCCCAACTCAACCCAACAGGGGAGGCGTGCCAAGCCACCCTGCAACCGAGGCAGGGCTTCGCTCAACTCGACTCAACAGGAGAGGAACGTCCAGGCACCCCGCACCCGTGGCAGGGCTTCGCCCAACTCGACTCAACAGGAGAGCACCACCCAGACACCCTGCACACATGGCAAGACTTCGCCACCCCCAACCCATCAGAGCTTTATAAGCGACCCGCCAGGGCCATCCCGTACCAATACAACATCTACGACATCCCCAAGCTCCATCACCTCGACCTTGCTGGAAGAAGGAATGAGCGGGAGATTGAAATAAATAAATAAATAAATAAAAAATGAATAAATAATAATAAAAAACACGCCAGAATCAATGTGCTAGCCTGTTTTACCACCAGGGCGGCCGTGTGGGAAACCACAGACGCAACCTCTTGACCCTCCGGCAGGCTCATGGAAGGGTGATGATTGTTGCTATTTTGTTTTTGGCATTTTTGACATGTCACATTTCATACCCACATTACATACATCCACCACCTGGAATGACACACACACCTGAAATGACACATACTTCACAATGTTACTATCCCAATATCACAATATAACCGCTTTGTTTAGTGAAACTTAAGTTCTTGAGATTAAGCCTCAAATGCATGAATACTGTACCCTAGAAGATGAATGGTTAACTAACTATTTTAGATTGAATGCTTGCTTTTAAGATGTTACACAGTTTGTGATTCATGTACAATCCATCTGGGACCACCCCAGTGGATTTATTTTGCCTTTACAATTCTGTACGATCCATCTGGGAACGCCCCAGTGGACTTGTTTTGCCTAACTGACATATGTTTGAGATGTAACTGTATCACAGCTTTGGATGCTACATAGGACATAGATAATTACACTGAACGGGAGTGTTAACATAATGCTAATGGTTTGATACGCTGCATAGTGAGGTGTGGACACCTCAAAGGGGGGAAATGTCGTATTTTTATCTTCTTTATTACTGTACTGTTGAATAATGTGTATGGCTGGTACTGGAACATGGACATCTCAACAAATAGAGATAGCTCTTTATAACTTATGAAGAGGCTTTTCTTATAAACCCAAGTGAGCAGATAGCATTTCTGAGAAATCATGAGGCAGACAGGCCTGTTATTATAACCCCAATTGCAAAGACACCTTTTATGATAAATCACGTGGCAAACATGCCTCCTCTGCATAGACTACCTAGATGCTTCAGGGACAAAGGGGGGTCAGGGCAAGGTGACAGACGCCTCTGCAAAAGCCACAAGGCAGACAATGTGAAGAACTGTGTCTGAAAGCCCCCGAGATACCTGGTATCACAGGAAGCTGTACACCATGTATCTCAAGGTGGTTAATTCTGTTGACAGAGACAAAGCAAACTGGTTGATCGGCAACATTGTTAAGATAGTTGGACCGATTGTTCTCCATCTCGGTGCGGTCAGGTCCAATGACGCAAGTAAGGTACCTGTTGTTTTCCATCTCTAGGTGCGGTCGAGTCCAATGACGCAAATAAGACGCAAATGAAACCAGAGCAAAGGGTGATTTGATCAATATAAAAGTGGGCACGGGGACTTGTTGGTTAGGTTTTCTACTGGATTGCTCTTGCAATATACTTAGAGTCTTTGAGATGCTCCATGGACCAGCTCAGCAGTAGTTATCTCCTCTGAATTAAACTGTTCAGTATATTCATACCTATTTGCCTTGAGAAGTTTCTTGAGAACTCTTAGAATAAGACACGACAGTACACACTGGGATATTGAGCTGATGTTGTGGCATAAAACAATTGACATAAAAATGGATGAAACAATAATGACTTCCACTGTGATGGCTTACAATAATAGGATAGTTTTTTCTTTTTCTTTTATGTGTCAGGATGTCAGTTGTTCCACCTCATCTGAGGGTAGAGAAGTGAGTGAGGGTGCTGTGGCAGCAAAGAGAAGTGAGGACATGGGGGGAGAGGAACAGCGAGAGGCCTGATGAGCATAAGGAAGCTTCAGTAGGACATAGTAGGTTTCTCACTGACGGAATTGAAGATGGAAAGTTGTCAGCTTACAAGTGGTGGTGTTTGTATAGGTAGTCTGACATTACAGTCTGTAGTCTATAGTAGTCTGACATTAGATCTATTACTACCCTCACATAGTGTACTGGTATGCTCGATGGGTTAAGTGTTCTGGGAATGTGTACATGGTATTTGAGACGAGTGAAAATAATGGGAAAAAACTGTAAAAACAAACTTTTCCGTTGGTTTGTACATACAAGTTTTGTGTGGCAAGAATGCCAGGTGTGATAAGTGGTACAGTGGTTAGTGCTGTTGGCTAACAAGTAGGCTATCTGACCTGGGTTAAATTCCTGGCCAATGAAAGATGATAGTGTAAATCACTTTGGATAGACATGTTTGTTTTAGTTCCCTTTTTGGGTCACTTTGTCTCATTGATGGCCCATGACTTTCATAAGCAGCAGTAATAGTGGGAAAATGTCTTCATTGACACCTACAGTACATCTATATTTTACATGTATGTACATTTCAACGCAAATGCTGTACAGCGGCAGTGAGAAAATCCAATGAGAAAATCCAATATAACTTTTAGTCGCCCATGGCTGAAGAGTAGCCGGAACAGATTTCCAGGCGTTACCATTAAAGCTGTCGGAGGAGTTTGAGCAGATGCAAGGTGTGCAAACGCCGTCAAAACGCATCTTCCACTCAATATGGGAGACTTCCTGTGGACCTGCCACCATGGCGTCAGAGAGTTTTTGGTGCGTCCAAGCATGATGAAGACGTGTACCGAATTCCGTCAAGCTACGCCAAAATAACCCCAATGCGCAGGGTTTTTTGCAATGTTCTAGGGGGCGCTACAGAGCCATTTTGCTCCATCCATGGACAAAAACTCTACCGAAGATGGACGGTTACAGGCTTGATGTCCCTGGCAAATTTGGTAATTTTTCGAGCACTTTGACATATATTCGTTTAAAACACCTAATTTTTGCTTTTTAATTTTTAACTAGGTGGCGCTATACATGTAATGACTGGTTATGGTATGGGCTGACATGGCCCCTTGACACAAACATACAAGAACAATTGGCCCTCCAAGGCCCTACGGTTCTCGGGATATTCGAAGAAAACTGTGTCGCGCCACCTACAGGCCAGTTGGTGTATAATCATATAAATCAATTTATTGCATGCCCCCCCGTGAACGGAATTCCACGAAACTTAACGTGCAGTCAGAAGGTGTCATAATGATCCCACACCTCCGATTTCGTGCAGTTCTGACCTTGTCAACTTACAATTAAAATGTTTTACAACACTCCATTTTTGATTTTTCATCTGTAACTAGGTGGTGCTATACATGTGTTACGGTAGACCCTGAGAACAAGAGGTCCCGTAACATAAAAGGCCAGACTCTGGTTTGCGGTTCAACAGTTATGTTTTATTATAACAAACACGGCGGTGGTTGCTGTAGAAGAGGAAGAGAGGGAAAGCAAAATGCCAACAAAAAGCCTCCGTAAACTAAATGGTTGCAGCAGCTTACCTAGCTCCCGTCAAAATGAAAAAGGAGGTGAGTCTTCCGCAGACTTCCTTACCTGCACTAGCTACCTCTAAACTAAAAGGTGCTGACAAAACAAACAACCACCAAGCAAACAAGAGCAGCCAAACGAAAAAGCGCGTAACACGCGTAAATGTCTCAAAAGTCAATACGTCTCCAAAGGCTCAGTGTGTAGTCCAGTGTGGAACAGCCAAATAGTTTGTGGGGAACGGACAGCGAGCCAGTTCCATAGTAGTGAGCTTTCTCCATCTTGCGAAGGGCCGGCTTAATAAAGGGCGAGGTCCCGCCCGGCAATAGAGAACAGGTGCGCGACCACGGCCACTGCACCTTGTCGAGACAACAGACCGCGGAAAACCACCACACCGTAACACCCCCACCCTTGAGAAATAAATTGGGGGTTGGATAGACAACAAACGTTATACAGGCATAAATACAAATATGCACAGCTATATACAAAGGGCAAAATAAACAAAAAGTAACTCATCTCTCCAGCTGGAATCCCTCACACCGACTCCGCTGAAAAAGAAGGTTGGCACAACATCACCACATTCAACCCACAATTTAGTGACGTCATGACATGCAATTAGGCACGAGAAAGAGCATCGGCAACAACGTTGTCGCGCCCACGAATGTGCCGAATAGAAATGTTGAAGCTCTGCAGGATGAGGCTCCAGCGCATTAGGCGTTGATTGTGGTTGCGCATCCGATCCAAGAATGTCAACGGGTTGTGATCGGTATACACAGCCACCGGTTGCGCTGCCCCCCCGACATACACTTCAATGCTCCAAAGCCAACACAAGAGCAAGGGCCTCATTTTCGATAGTTGAATACGCCCTTTGGTGAACATTAAATTTGCGCGAAAAAAAACACACGGGGTGTTCTAGTCCGTCTTCACTTTCCTGTAAGAGCACTGCGCCAGCTCCTAAGTCACTAGCGTCAACCACTAGAGCAAAAGGAAAAGAGAAGTTCGGAGCTGCCAGCACAGGAGCGGTGGTAAGCAGGGCCTTAACAGCAGCGAAGGCTCTCTGACCTTCCACAGTCCACCGAAAAACCTGCTTAGTGCTAAGGAGGTCAGTAAGGGGCGCCGCGACAGCAGAG
Organism: Sprattus sprattus; assembly: GCF_963457725.1. NCBI lineage: Eukaryota > Metazoa > Chordata > Actinopteri > Clupeiformes > Clupeidae > Sprattus > Sprattus sprattus. The sequence goes on along the minus strand of NC_137923.1, from coordinate 35,924,449 downwards.
AAATTCTTGCAAAAAGCCCTGTAATAGCCCACCATGCCGAGGAAACGACGGGACGTGGGGAGTGGAAACTCTAACATAGCTTCAATTTTGGCTTGCACTGGTCGCACCTCACCACTACCAACTACCTTGCCCAAGTAGACTATCGTAGCCTGCCCGAACTCACACTTCGCCAAATTAATCGTTAAATTCGCGCCAGACAAACGCTCAAAGACAGCCGTCAGATGGGATACATGCTCGGCCCACGTTGTGCTATACACCACCAGGTCATCTAGATAGGCCCCGCAGTTCGGAAGACCAAAGAGGGGGTTATTAACCATCCTTTGAAAGGTCGAGGGCGCGTTTCGAAAACCAAAAGCCATTACGGTCAGTGTTTCCCCTAGGTTTGCAGCTTAGGGGGGGGGGGAGGGGGTCGGCGGCAGGGGCGCGCCGCGATGCGCCGCGGCGGCGGACACGGACACAAACACTTAAATGAATTGCATTGTCATTTGTTCAACATATTTAACATATTTATTTTTTTTACTGTACATTCAACATAACCGGAGGATTATGCCAAGAATCCACAAAGTGTGCAGTTCTTGTCACTGCAGTGGATTTTTCTTGGCTTCTGGAAGAACATTTCTAAAGCTTCTTGATAAGGAAAGTCAGAAATGTTCGGCCCATTAATCGAGATCCGCATGCAGTGTGCAAGATGGTCTCCTTGCAGCCTATTGCGGATGTTTGTCTTGACCTGCAAATACATTTACTGTTAGGCTTTAAAAGTAATAGCTGAAATCTTCTAATAGTGATAGCTTAAAGCAGCAAATCTCATTGTGAAAAGTATTTATTACCCTGTTCATGGTGGAGAAGTCCCTCTCACAGTTTACACTGCTGACCGGGACTGTCAGGGCAACGGAAGCCAGCAGGCTGATAGTAGGGTACAGGACCCCAAACTCCTCATACTTTGAGGACAGTTCTGTCAGAATGGCCAGCTGTGTCTTGTTCTGAAAAGGTTCAAAATGATATCAGTAACCCAGTAAAGTGTTCATGAAAATGTCATGTGAAAATGTCACAATTTTTTTAAGTTACCTTGAGTGGACCAGCGACCACTTGCTCCTTGAATGAGACCCATTCCTCAAGGACTGTGCCAAAATCAACACAGGAACAAAATTTAGCTGCCAGTATCCTCAGATGTGTTTTTGCAGTGTCGTCAGGGAGTGTAGCTGCTTGAGGACCAAGTATCCCAAATGCAGCCACGACTCCCACCTCGCAGAAACGTCTCTCGAGATGGGCAATGAGGGCCTCCAAATATGGATCCATCACCTAATCAAACACATGGAAAATGTCAGTAAACTAGTAGTATAAATAAAACGTTGCATCAACTAAAGTTACATTTATAAAGTCAGCCAAAAGCCACATAATCATACCCGAGATTTAAACCGTTGCCAAAACTGTTCTCGGTCTCCATCATCCCCTCTTCTCCCTCTCTCCTGTTCAACAGAGATGCAGAATGCCCCCAGTCCTGAAGGGTCGTTCAAATTTTGGGTCAACTTACTCAGGTTTGAGCCAGGAAGATGACCACCTGAATCTTTTATGCCCATTATTAAGGCCAGGGTGAAAGGGACCTAGGAAAACAAAGCAAGCATATTGACTCATGTGGAAAGATGTATTGAGGTAACCTATGTTACCTTTTGCAAAATAAACTTGAAGATTGAGCTGTGTTATTTAAGTTACCTGCTCTTTAATGGCCAGAAACATGACATCCTCCTTCTGAAATAGTTTAGAGAGGCGTGCCAGGTGAGGGAGCACATCAGCTTGCAGGTGAAGGGCGGCAATGAAGCGATAGGTGGCAAGGAAAGAATAAAGCCCCTTCGCAGTAGGACATTTCCGTGTCTGTACTTCATCTGCCAAGGCACCCAGTACAGCTGTAATGTTTCTGAGGAGGTTTTTCACTGCCTCGTGTTGGGAGAGCCATCGTGTGTCCTTTACTTGCTAGTCAATGACAAAGAAAACAACTTGTTTCAAAAAATATATAAAAATGCAAGTAAAAGTATTCACATATTTATTTGAGGCATAGCTAATTTACCTTCACTTTCAGCTCACACACACCGAGAACCTCTGCAGCGGCTTTCAGAGAAGCAGAGCGGTTTGCACTGTTCCTGAAGTACAGGTGCAGTTGCTCTAGATGGTCTCTGAATGTAGCCATGTAAGGCACCTCTTCGGATGCATCCTTACATGCTAGAGCTAGCCTATGTGCAGCACAGTGGACACTAAGGAGCCATGGCCATTCCACTGAAAGCTGTTTTGCAACTCCATTATGTCTGCCTATTGAATACATTTGTTTATTAATTTACAGAGAAACTCAATATTTAAAACTGTTTAATTATGTAAAAAAAAAAAAAGGTATGACACCTGTCATTACAGCAGCACCATCAGTTCCCAGGCCAAAGATTAAATGAGTGGGGATGCCCTTTGTGTGAATGATATCCCGTATTGCTGCCACTATAGAATCTGCTTTCCCGTCACTCAGGCAAATCAGATCAAGGAATTGGCAGAATACCTTCCCCTCGTTGTCCAAGTATCTAATAATGTCCATATGATACACTTTATACATTTCAATTAACTGTATATTAAAAATGAATTGGTCAATGAAATGTTACACTTTGGGTAGACATACCTCACATGACTGTCAAGCTGTTTGCACACAGAGACATCTGTGGTCTCATCAATCTCCAAGCCTATGGCTTGTGACTGAGAGATAGCCCTCAATATTGGCTTCTCGATGACAGCCGCGAGAATTTCCAGCATTTCGTCAACTATTCTGTGAGATCTATAGTTGGTGCTTTTGCCAATCTAAAAAAATGTTGGACAGGTTAACTTTCAATGACGCTTTAATTTTATGCAAAAAAAAAAATCCAATTCTTTGTCAATATAGCCATTCCATAACACAAATCAGACGTATGGTAAACATTTAAAAAAGAGGCTTACATTGAGCTTGTCAAAATAGGTGCATCCCAAAAGAGTACCTAGTTGCATCAAGGCTGAATAGTTGGTGTGGTGGGCTATCTCATGCTTTATGAGCCAGTACAAGCACTTGAATGCCCCCACCACAGCCTCATGCTCCAGGACAGCTGTGGGCTCGAATGAAGCAAGGACAGTGTTGCCTGAAATAACATGTATCATCAGCATTGAAACGGCAAACATGTTTTTGATCAAATCATAATAGAATAAACCATTTGTACCTGCTGTCAAACTTGACTGGCGCTGACGGGCATGTCTGTGATGCTCAGACGCCATGTGCTTGTCCAGTTTGTCCTTTCTGTAGTTCTGGCAGGGAGATTCTATAAATGGTCTGGTCTTATTACCTCTCACAACTGCCTGTTTGTGCTGTCTACAGACTCGACAGAACATTCCTAAAACCAAAAAGAAAACTGAATTAATTCCCTATTCATTCTCTATGAACTGTATTTTATGTATCTAATCCATCTATCTATCTAGCTTTCTTATCTATTTATTTATCTTATTTATCTATCTATCTATGTATTTATTTACATTCATGCATGTATTTACTGACTTCAATCTGGAAACTGGATTGCCTGAATTTGTTTAGGTTGAAATCGCTGTAAAGACGGTATTGAGCATGCGCATAAAAGTGACAGAAGACACTTTATATCAGCCAGTTAAATCACGATCCCTACAATATCAGGGGCTACTTGTTACTATAGTAACTTATTAGCATATAGCTAGATACTATGTGTTCTCAATGGATGTTATGTTAAAGTGTTAGCAGTAAGCTAACCATAATGTTCGAGAGATTCAGTTCAGACAATATTCAGTTTGCCCTGACAGTGTTCGTGTAGTATATAAACAACAAACCGAGTCGATGTAGACATATACAAATCGTTTAAACAACTGTATTAACATTTATTCACATAACATATTTCCCGGTAAAAGACTCCCCAGTCTTGTATTATTATTTTTGATTACTCCCGCCCTTCTCCACAATGTCGGCTTCCAATTGTCACACACACTGAATTGATTGGTTACCGCGTGCGTCGCATTTGCATATCGACTCCATTCATCCCGATGAGAGCGAGGCGATTAACGTCTGAGTGGACACAGTTAAAACATTTGCGAACACGGATCCGCTGGTTCATGTGGAGTGAAGGCAGATCCGACAACATTTATTCCCCGATTCAGGCAATCCAGGACGGGCCCTTACTTACTTACTTACTTACTTACTTGCTTACTTACCAAGATCAGTCTTGTACAGCCAAGGGGAGTATTTTCCCTCTGACAGCCAAGCTTGGTCAAACCCTGTCACCCGGTGGTGATGCTGGTCTGGGGCAGGGCGTAAAACACTTGGGCCTGGAGCAGGAGAGATACTCCGGCTGCAACTCGCAAGAGAGTGAGTGTTGCCATATTCACCACCCTGGGAGCGTTTAAAAAACGCGGATATTTTTATTTGCTTTTCAGGTGGTTGATGTGACATTTTCTCCAATGGATGGTCTCTGTCCCCTTGTAGAATGTGATCACCTGTGTGCAGGGGTGCAGATAGTTTTTTTTTTTTTTCTTGAACACTTAATTACGCTGTAGGCTACAACTGTAATTCTTTAGACACAGAAATCAATATGAGGCAACACGTACACGTAAGGGGCGGGGTTGGGGAAGTTAGCAGAAGTAGGGAACGATAGTATAATTATATAGTCAGCACCCCTCGGCTTTTCAGTGGTTTGATTTAATGTCAATTTGCGAACGACCTCTTAGTAGTAACCCCGACTAGTAAAACACTGAAATAGTAGGCTACTGGTTAGTTAGCTAATGTCTCTGCTAATGTAGGTTAGTTAGCAAGTAGGCTACATCTGTGGCTGACAGCTGAGACCTGACCGACAAACATTTTTTGATACACACATTGTTGCCAATTGTACGTACATATTATTATATATAATACATATTTAATAATATATGAAATAGATGATAAACAATGATACTTACAATAAACACCGTTCTTCAACTGCCTTGTCTTGTAGTACTTGACTTGTGAGTGCTATACAAGCTGAATGAATGAATGGACGTGATCTCTCGCGCTGCATATTCAATATCAAAGCCAATCAAAATACTACTAAGACGGGCATACTAGAACATCTCTGAGCTCTGAACTCGAGCTTGCCGCCCTGGCTGCTGGCTGGCTTGCTTGAGCCCGTGGCGTGTAGGCTAGGCCTACTCAACTAAACTTTTGTTAAATTTTTCTTTCTCCCTTTTTTAAATGTGTTCCGTGTCTGTTGTTGGTCACATTAAAAATCGGGGACAGCTCCAGCCGGGGACAGGTCAACCTAGCCTACAATGCTGTTTATTTTACATTAAGCCTAATTCAGAAATGTCCAAATGCCTTTGTATTGTTGTCAGACTAGCTGCTTAACATTAATAAACTAATATTTGCAACATCTGGGAAAGTCAACAGGCATAGGATGTTTAAATTAACATCGTTTGGTTCTTGAAAAAATATATATTTTTTCCTTCTTCCCTGGCAGAAAAATCAGCCGGTAGACAGTTGTATACGATCACTTTGGTTACCACTACAGGCACAGGCGTGTGTGTGTGTTTGTGCGGGGCGGAACTCCGCCGTGCGCGATACAGAGAGCAGAATGTAGGGACAGAAATTACATCGTGTTAAGATGAAAAACATAAGGCCATTTGGTTTCACAAAAGAGCAAGCTATACACATGTTTTATGGTAAAGGTAACCTTAAATGACTTATTTTGTTATCTGGCGCTATATTTATAAAAAAAAAAAAAAAAAAAATCACAATTAACTTGAGCTTCCAGGGGTGGCGGGCGGGGCCGTTGGGGTGGCGGGCCGCCACCCTAATATCATTGTAGGGGAAACACTGACGGTGTACTGTAGGAAGTTGTCGGGTGTGACGAAAGCCGAGATCTCCTTTGCGCGATCGGTCAGGGGGATTTGCCAGTAGCCCTTCAGCAAGTCAATCTTGCTAACAAACACGGCCGAACCAAGGCGGTCCACGCAGTCATCCATACGTGGAAGGGGAAAACTATCCGGCTTGGTAACTGCGTTGACTTTGCGAAAATCTGTGCAAAACCTATGCGTGCCATCAGATTTTGGCACCAGAAGGCACGGCGAGCTCCACGGACTAAAACTAGGTTCGGCGATACCATTGTCCAACATGAATTTAACTTCCTGTTGGAGTTGTTGGCGTTTTAGCGGTTGGCACGGTATGCATGCTGTTTGATGGGCCTACTATCCCCAACATCGATGTCATGAGCTATGACGTCAGTGCGACGGGGAACATCCGAAAATAAGTCCCTGTAGTTGTCAACAAGTGCTATCAGATCACACCGACCAGCCGGCGTCAGACGGGAGAAGAAGGAATTCAGGTCCTTAAGAACCGCTGAATTCTTCAGCCTACCCTCAATCACTTCAGCTGAGGGACAACGATTCCCTCGCTCCTCCAGCGATGAGGCAGTTCGTTCTACATGTGGCGGTGCTGAAAGAAACGCACTGTGTCGGGAAACTGGCAGAGTCGTAACAATTTCAGGACTAACTACCGTGGACAGCGCCACGCCAGATTTTGTGACACCACTGGAGAGGCGCAACTCTTCGGTGCTTTCACGCTCACAGTAGCGTTTCAGCATATTGACGTGGCACAAGCGAGACCTTTTCCTCCGCTCTGGAGTGGCTATCACGTAATTCAGGTCATTTACCCGTCTTTCGACACGGTACGGACCAGAGTAATGAGCTTGCAGAGCGGGGCCGAGCCCAGAAAATAAGATCATGACCTGATCACCAGGCTTGAACTCCCGTACCACGGCTTTTCGGTCGTAATGCAGTTTCATTCGCTTTTGAGAGACGCCAAGGTTCTCTTTTGCCAATTCACAGGCCCGACTCAGTCTACAGCGAATTTTAGTGACGTAGTCAGACAGGTTATGGGGTGAGGCTTTCTCAGAGAGCCACGACTCTCTTAACATTTTCAACGGCCCCGCAACAGTGTGACCGAACACAAGTTCAGAGGGGCTAAATCCCAGCGAGTCTTGAACTACCTCGCGCACAGCGAACAACACAAAAGGCACCCCTTCGTCCCAGTCACGTTCGAACTCGAGGCAAAATTTGCGAAGCATAGATTTCAGCGTCTGGTGGAAACGTTTGAGCGCGCCTTGGGTCTGTGGATGGTAACAGCTAGAGGTAGTATGTTTAATGTCTAGCTGTTGCATAGACTGTGCAAATACCCTGGACATGAAGTTTGTCCCTTGGTCAGTCTGCACAACCTTTGGAAGGTCGAAGATTGAGAAAAACACTAGTAGTGCCTTAACAACTGCAAAAGAGGTAATCTTCCGTAGGGGAAAAACCTCTGGAAAACGCGTGAGCGTACACATTATAGTTAGCAGGTACTGATTACCTGTCTTGGTCCTAGGCAATGGCCCGACGCAGTCGAGGATTACGTGCTCGAACGGTTCAGACGAATGGGCTGAAGTGGCGCGGGGGGAATCAGCTGATTAGGTTTACCAGCCACCTGGCACACATGACATGTTTTGCAATACTTAGCGACAGCTCGCTTAAGACCAGGCCAGAAAAAGTTGCGTAGAGTACGATCAGTGGTTTTGTTAATACCTAAATGACCAGAGAAATGATGATCATGAGCCAGGCTCAAGACCTCATTTCGGTATGGCGCAGGGACAACAACCTGATACAAGATACGCCACTCGTTGGATGCAGCCGCTGTGAGCGGCCTCCACTTACGCATCAGCACCCCCTCACGAATAAAAAAACCACAAGACATAAGCCCGATATCCTTTTCAGGCAAAGCTTCCCTAAATAAAGGACCAAGAGAAGAGTCATTATTTTGCTCATTAACAAGTTGCTCCCGGCTTGGAGTCAACTTCGGAAGGCAAGGCCGAACAGACAGTGATGGGGATCCCTGAAATTTTCCACCAGAACAAATTGGTGAAGGTTGAGCAACAAAAGTATCCCAGAGATCTATCAGCCCATCATCGCCATCCTTGCCGACGAACTCTTTAGTGAGACGCGCCCTAGCGCGTGTAACAACGCAAGAGTGAAACACGTCGGGGTAGGTCACGTTTAAATTATCAGGACCTAAAAAGGTTGGAGAAACGTTAGTCACCACAGGGCTAGGCAGAACCTTTCCACCAGCCAAATCATTACCCAGTAACATTGAAACACCTTTTACGGGAAGAGAGGGGCGTATGCCCAACGTAACATTACCAGTGACTAACTCCGAAAACAGTGAGATATGGTGCAGAGGGACGCTCACAGCGCCCATTTCGAAGCCCTGGACAATAATACTTGTCCCAGTGCATGAGTCCTTGCCAAAAGGAAGGACATTCTCCAACACAAAACTTTGCGACGCACCAGTGTCGCGTAGGATCTTAACGGGAATGCGCTCACTAAAATCTCCTACTAACGTGACAAACCCATCCGTGATAAACGGAAAAAAATTCTGGCAATCACTCTCGTCTTTCCGAGACGTCATAAGGGGTGTAGAGACACACAAAGTTGGCTCCTTACGGGGAAAAGTAGTAGAGTTGGGCCTGTTCCTACGCTTCAGGGCATAACAGTCGGAGAAGGCATGCCCCCTCCTTTTGCAGTAACCGCAAATAGGAACGGTATCCTTCGGACGGGTCGTTCGTCGCGTCTCCGCGTGAGAATACTGACCCACAGGTTCATTATGGGTATTTGAGGCCCACGGAGGACTACCACTACGGTGCTGAGATTTGAGCAGGCCCCTACGCTTTTGTGTGAGAGTACGTACTCATCAGCTAATACTGCGGCGCTGGCAGGCTTGAGGTCTTTATGCTCGCTAACGTATGTGGCGATGTTCTTTGGTAGACAGTTTTTAAAGTCTTCAAGCAGTATTAAATCGCGCAGGCCCTCAAAAGTTGTTATGTTTTGAGAGTTAAGCCAGCGATCAAACAACACAGCTTTTCCCGAACAAACTCCACATACGAAAACGTTTCCTGCTTTTGATGGTTCCGAAATTTCTGCCGGTATGCTTCAGGGACGAGTGAATAGATGCGCAGCACCGCTTGCTTGACTTTGTCATAGTCGAGCGCATCTTCGAGCGACAAGGCAGAGTATGCCTCTTGCGCCTTCCCCGTAAACACACTCTGAAGCATCATTGTCCAGACCTCACGCTGCCACTTCAGGACTGTGGCTACCACCTCGAAATGTCCAAAGAATGTATCCACCTCCTTCTCTCTAAACGGAGGGACAAGTCTTATATTTCGAGCTACGTCGAAATTATTTGAGGGAATGCTAACCCCAGCTTCGCGAGCTTTTATGTCTAGCTCTTTAAGCCGAATTGCCTGCCCTATCTCGAGGTCTTTCATCTTAAGTTCGTGCTCTCGACGCTCTTTGTCTCTCTGCCACTGTCTGTCTGCTTCCAACCGAGTCCTTTCCTTATCCCACTCGATCTCCTTCTCCCTCAACTCTATTCTACGGAGCTCGAGTGCACCTTTCGTGATTTGGACGCCTGACGCATCAGTTGAAGGTGACGTCGCTGCAGACGCTCCAGATCCAGGAAGCAACTTTTCGGCCTCCCCTATAATTCCCTGCCTAAGCAAAGCCTCTGTAAGTTTAGTCAGGAGCTCCGCTTTTAATGGACTACCCCGTACCTCTACTTTATAGTGCCCCACAATTCTCAGTAACTCATCGCGAGTAAAACTGGTTAAAATAGCCTGATTTGGCTCTTCAATAAACTCTTCAAGAGTCGACATCTTTCCTGTGTGGAATAGCCTACCAAGGCAAAATCACGCGAAACAACGTGAAACACAACACTGGCTCACAATAATGCGGATACAATAACGGCGGCGAAATGTCGCACTAAAGGCACAATTAATAATGTGCTAAATTCTTATCCGGACAAGCCCCCATTTATGTTACGGTAGACCCTGAGAACAAGAGGTCCCGTAACATAAAAGGCCAGACTCTGGTTTGCGGTTCAACAGTTATGTTTTATTATAACAAACACGGCGGTGGTTGCTGTAGAAGAGGAAGAGAGGGAAAACAAAATGCCAACAAAAAGCCTCCGTAAACTAAATGGTTGCAGCAGCTTACCTAGCTCCCGTCAAAATGAAAAAGGAGGTGAGTCTTCTGCAGACTTCCTTACCTGCACTAGCTACCTCTAAACTAAAAGGTGCAGACAAAACAAACAACCACCAAGCAAACAAGAGCAGCCAAACGAAAAAGCGCGTAACACGCGTAAATGTCTCAAAAGTCAATAAGTCTCCAAAGGCTCAGTGTGTAGTCCAGTGTGGAACAGCCAAATAGTTTGTGGGGAACGGACAGCGAGCCAGTTCCATAGTAGTGAGCTTTCTCCATCTTGCGAAGGGCCGGCTTTATAAAGGGCGAGGTCCCGCCCGGCAATAGAGAACAGGTGCGCGACCACGCCCACTGCACCTTGTCGAGACGACAGACCGGGGAAAACCACCACACCGTAACAAAATGAAATAAGTGGTCGTGGAATGGTTGACGTGTTCTCTTAAGACCAACATACCAAAAAAATGTGGTCCTCCTAAGCCCTACGGTTTTCGACTTATTCACAGAAAACTGAATCGCCCCACCCTCTTTAAAAGGGGTCCAGTCCGACGGGGGTGCAACGGATCAAACGAAAATCAGTGGTTCCACGCTAATCTAGTAAGGCTACATGCCCACCAAATTTAGTGCACCCCGGTGTTTCAGTGTCCTGGAAATCGTTGACAGAAAATCGGCAAACAGAAAAAAAAAAAAAAAAAAAACTCCGACTTAACCTATACGTCGCGCGGCGGTCATTATAATTTGTATGTAGATGATTATTTGAGATCAGTTGCCACTGAACAAGAAGCAGTCAGACTACTCCAAGACTTGAAGGCCATCTGTCAAACAGGAGGCTTTAGACTGACAAAGTGGACAACGAACAATCGAAATGTGTTGTTAAACATTCCACTTGAGGACTGGGCAACAGAAGTCAAAGATCTCGATCTTGACCAGGATTCACTCGCCATCAAAGAGAGCGTTAGGAGTGCAGTGGTGTATCCGGTCAGATCAGTTCAAGTTCCATGTGCACATAGAGCAGAAGCCTCTCACTAGGAGAGGAATCCTGTCTACGATGAGTTCAGTCTATGACCCACTAGGGACATTGTCGCCAGTCATACTGCCTGCTAGAAACATCCTGCAAGAATTGTATAGACTTAGAACAGGCTGGGATGACACTGTGCCAGAACATCTCGCACAACAATGGACAGAGTGGACTGCATAACTTCAACAGCTCACTGACTTTAAAGTGGATCGGTGCTTTAAGCCACCTGAGTTTGGGAAAACAGTGCAAGCTCAGCTGCACTTTTGTGACGCGTGCGAACAAGGCTACGGCACTGTAACATACTTAGTCCAGAAGAACAGCAGCAACCAAATACACTGTTCATTCATCTTGGGAAAGGCAAGGATTGCCCCTCTCAAATCACCAACTATCCCACGGATGGAGCTGACAGCGGCTGCCTTGGCTGTGAAGGTGGATGTCATGCTGAGGGAAGAACTACAGTTGCCACTGTCAGATTCAAGGTTTTGGACAGACAGTACTGCCATACTCAAGTACTTAGCAAATGAGAACATCAGATTCAAGACATTTGTGGCGAACAGGATTGCCACAATCTTACAAGCATCGAAAGTGCAGCAATGGAGTTACGTCAACACTCAGTTGAATCCTGCTGATTGCGCCTCCAGGGGACAAAAGGTGAGTGTCTTAATGAAGAACAAAGTTTGGATTGCAGGGCCTATCTTCCTCAGTAACCTGAAAGAGAATGGCCAGACAAGCACGATCACCTAGAAGAGCTCACAGCTGAAGATCCTGAGGTCAAGAAAGGCATACTTGTCAATGCTACAACAGCAGAAGAAAGCACTGATGCAATGCAACAACTAATTCAAGACTATTCTTCATGGACACGTCTCAAGAAGGCTGTGGCGTGGCTCACACGACTCAAGGGAACCCTGGTAAACCTACCAAGGAAGAGAAAGGAGATGAATGGATTGTACAGTGATCAACAATAAGTGGACATGGAGATGTCGAGCTACAAAAAGAGTCTCAAACAGACTTACCTGACTGTGGACGACCTGCGACAAGCTGAGACGGATATCATCAGCCATTGTCAGCAAAGTAGGTTCCAGGAAGAGATATCTGCTCTTCGGAGAAAGGACTTGATCAAGAAGTGTAGTCGAATCTGACTGAATCCGCAACTTGAAGACGGAATCCTTTGTGTTGGAGGGAGGCTCAGTCGAGCATCCATGCCAGCCGAAGCCAAGTACCCGATGATCCTCCCTAAGAACCATCATGTGGCTGATCTGATTCTCCAGGATTCACATGAGCGGCTGGGACACAGTGGACGTAATCATGTCTTGTCTCATGTACGTCAAAAATACTGGATTATCGATGCTCCCTCATCAATCAAAAGAATGCTGTCTCGGTGTACTATCTGTCGAAGACAACATGGTGCATCGGGCACACAAATGATGGCGGACTTACCAAGAAACAGAGTCTTACCAGACGAACCACCCTTCACCAGAACTGGAGTGGATCTATTTGGGCCATTCAGCATTAAACGTGGAAGATCATCTGTAAAAAGATATGGGGTGATATTTACCTGCCTTGCATGTCGTGCGGCCCACATAGAAATGGCAACATCATTGGAAACAGACTCATTTATTCAAGCTCTGAGTCGCTTCATTGCAAGAAGAGGTCAAGTGAAAGAAATGAGATCTGACAATGGGACCAACTTTGTTGGAGCTGATCATGAGCTCAGAAAGGCAATAAAGGAGTGGAATACTTCACAAATTGAGAACAGCTTGCTCCAACGTGACATCAAATGGTTATTCAATCCACCATCCGGATCCCACCATGGAGGGGTGTGGGAGAGAATCATCCGCTCCATCAGGAAAATCATGGGTGCTACACTGAGAGAACAAAGCTTGGATGAGGAAGGTCTTCAGACGTTCTTCTGTGAATGTGAAGCCATTCTGAACAGCAGGCCTATAACCATGCCTTCCAACAACATGAATGATCTGGAAGCTCTTACCCCACAGCACTTACTCCTGCTTAAGACTAACCCTAACTTACCACTAGGACTCTTCCATAAGGATGATACCAATGCCCGTAAAAGATGGAGGCAAGTTCAATATACGAGCGATCTATTCTGGAAGCGCTGGACCAAGGAATATCTGCCTCAACTTCAGAAGAGACAGAAATTGAACCATCCATCACGGAACTTCATCCCGGGAGATGTAGTCTTGATTGTCGATGAATCAGCCCCCAGGGGAAGAATCGTCAAGACTATGGAGGATGAGCAGGGAGTGGTCCGCAAGGTTCGAGTCAAGACAAAGACAAATGAACTTGAGAGGCCGATAACTAAACTCTGCTTACTTCAGGAAGCAGTATGAGAAGGACTGTTACTGAGTTGTACTTAAAAGAAAGAAAGTTGTAATTGTTTCTATGATAGAAAGCAATTAGGGGCCGGGTATGTAGAGGAGAGGAAGTTAATTTGATGGTTAAAATACTTAATAGGTTAAAAACATGCTAGAATGTATGTGATTTGGTACATATGTGGGAAATAGTGTACTGCCTCTTTAAGAGCAAGCCAACTCTGGCTTAATTATGTTTACTTTCAGTTTAGAGATTCAGATCTTGATACCTGTGGAAGCAAACGGTTTTCTTACCTGCAACTGCAAGCTGCCTGCTAGCAAACTGTTAACTTTTAGGAATCTTTTATTTCATTTGCAAAGTGTTTTTAGTCAGCTCACATTCTGTTTTGTATCAAAGAATAAAACCAGAGATTTGTATTTTTATTCAACAACGATTTTTCGTGTGCATTTATGGAACTGTGCTGCTGGGCTAACAGTGGACATTGCAAAAGGAACTGGATTATTAGTAGACAGTTAGCACTGTAAGCCATTACATATTTTCAAGATATTTAAACCTCTACACTTATTATTGCATGCATATTGGTGTAACTTTGCCATTTTTGGGGTACTATGAGGATGACTACATACAGTGGCGCTTGAAAGTTTGTGAATCTTTTGGAGGTTCTTGAAAGTTCTAGAACAGCTGATTTGATTCTCATATTAAAATATCAAATCATATGAATCTAACTGTGCTTAATTGTAAAATATGTCACAGGCTTGAAGCTGAAAGGGTAGCTTTGCGTTGTGTTTTGATGAGAAGTTGCAGATGTCGAAAAAAAAAAGCCTGTGGAAAACTATCAGTATGCCCACGACTACTGTTTTAAAAACTACCGCGTGCTTTAAAACTACCTCCATCGTGCCGGTGCCAAAACACTCCACTGCAGTGAGCCTAAACTTCTTTCTACTACTGTTGCACTGACCCCCACCATCATAAAGTGCTTCGAGAGGATGGTCCTGGCTCTCCACAAAAGCTGCTTACCACCCACACTGGACCCCTTCCAATTCGCCTACCATAAGAGTAGGAGTACGGAGGATGCCATCTCCACGACATTACACTCCGCCCTTTCTCACCTGGACAATAACAACAGCTATGTGAGGATGCTGTTCATTGACTTCAGGTCAGCCTTCTCCTCTTCTCTACTCCCTCTTCACCTACAACTGCACACCTGTACATGGTTCTAATACCATTGTCAAGTTTGCAGACCATACAACGGTGATTGGCCTCATCAGCGACAACGACTAGTCGGCTTACAGAGAAGAGGTTCAACACCTGGCGGTGTGGTGCGCCAACAACAACCTGGCCCTCAACACCATGAAGACCAAAGAGCTAATTGTGGACTTCAGGAAGAAAGATGGCACACACACCCCCAACGGAATGGAGGTTGAGCGTGTTGCCAGCTTCAAGTTCCTGGGTGTCCACATCTCTGAGGACCTCTCTTGGACCCATAACACCTCATCCATAGTCAAGAAGGCACACCAGCGTCTCTTTTTCCTGAGGAGACTGAAGAAGGTCCATCTGTCTCCTCAGATTCTGGAGAATTTCTACCACTGTACCATTGAGCGCATTCTTACAAACTGCATCTTAATATGGTATAGCAGCTGCTCTGTCGTCGACCGTAAAAGACTGCAGAGGGTGGGGAAAACTTCCCAACGCATCACCGGTTCCACTCTTCCCACAATTGAGGCTGTCCAGAGCAAGAGATGTCTGCGGAGGGCGCGCAGCATCGCCAAGGACAGCTCACACCCCAGCCACAGACTGTTTGTCCTCCTCCCCTCTGGGAGGCGCTACAGGGTCCTCCGTTCCCGTACCAACAGGTTCAAGAACAGCTTCATCCCTGTGGCTGTCACCCTCATAGATATATATATAAAGGCTAGATGTATCACGGCGGAGTCTTAAACGACCGCACAGAAGGTCGTTTTGTGACAGGATAGCTTCCGGGAGGGATCAGTGGTAAGTTAGGTAACGTCAGTGATCTTCACAATCGTTTACACTCTCGCTGAAATCTTGATGGATTTACAAATGACTTGATTTACAAACGTCATTACCTTGGTAATAATTCTGGATGCTTGAACATGTTGAAATGTGCAGCTTAATTAGTGTGCTTGCCCGTAGGACAAGCACAACTATTGTTCTTCTTAAGTTTTATTAGTGTGCTTGCCCGTAGGTCAAGCACAACTATTGTTCTTCTTAAGTTTTCTTTATTTATTCTCCTTTCTCCCCGTTTTTCTTGCATCGCATCAGGCCTCGCCTGTTCGAGGTAGAGACGCCGTTCAAACACCGAAATGTCCGGCCCGAACCGGTGCCACCTGCTATATCTTTTTGTGGCGTTAGCCCTTGCCACTCTTTTTTTATTCCTCTTTTTCATCACCTTTTTCTCTCATAGACTAACATGGTGGAATGTTAAGCCATTCTGACGTCACCCACTCTAGCCAACTGAAATTAGATCAGTTGAATGCCATAAAAAAAATTGAATCGAATCGAAAACCACCATCAAGCTTTATATCACAGGCATATTCAACAGAAATCTGTCTTTCAATCACAGGGATATTCAAGGATATTTAAGTTTTGAAGCCATATCTGTCTTTCAATCACATCATGTAAATCGGAAACCACCATCAAGCTTTATATCACAGGCATATTCAACAGAAATCTGTCTTTCAATCACAGGGATATTCAAGGATATTTAAGTTTTCAAGCCATATCTGTCTTTCAATCACAGGGATATTCCAGGATATTTAAGTTTTCAAGCCATAGAAATCATGTAAATCGAAAACCACCATCAGGCTTTATATCACAGGCGTATTCAACAGAAATCTGTCTTTCAATCACAGGGATATTCAAGGACATTTAAGTTTTGAAGCCATAAAAATCATGTAAATCTGTCTTTCAATCACAGGGATATTCAAGGATATTTTGAAGCCATAAAAATCATGTAAATCGTAAATCGTTTTGTGCATTATTTCGTGAGCGGACAAGAGACTTTATTTCTGTAACACGGCGGTGGCATCAAAATAAACTAGAAAATGCATTTCCTGAAGGAAATACCAGTGCATGAAATGTAAAAGTTAAGAAAGGAGGAAGAAAAGAAAGAAGAGTGAAAGAAGGAAATAAGAAAGAAAGGAAAGAAGAGTGGAAGAAGGAAATACGAAAGAAAGGAAAGAAGAGTGGAAGAAGGAAATACGAAAGGAAAGAAGAGTGAAATAATGAAAGAAGAGTGAAGGAAGGAAAGAAGTGGAAGAAGGAAAAAAGAAAGGAAAGAAGAGTGAAGAAAGGAAAGAAGAGTGGATGAAGGAAAAAAGAAAGGCAAGAAGAGTGGAAGAAGGAAAGAAAAATGGAAGAAGGAAAGAAGAAAGGAAAGAAGAGTGGAAGAAGGAAAGAAGAGTGGATGAAGGAAAAAAGAAAGGCAAGAAGAGTGGAAGAAGGGAAGAAAAATGGAAGAAGGAAAGAAGAGTGAACAAAGAGTGGCTCTCGATAAAGAGATAAAGAGAGAGTGAAAATAGTGAAAAAAGGAGATAAAAATGGAGTGAAGAAGAGAGATTGAGTGTGAGAGAAAGTAGACTGAGAGGGATAGAGAGAAAGATGGAGAGATGGATAGATGGAGAGAAAAAAAAGTAGAGAATGGAAGGTGTCTTAATGTTCCTACTTACAGTTAAATTGAGAGGGACAGAGAGAAGAGGTTCCTTGGATTTGGCGCAGGTGTCAGTGAAGCACAGGTGCAAGCCAGTTTAAAGACCCTATTATGATGTCATAATGGCCCAATGTAAGTCAATGGGAAAATTTAGATTCGTTTTTATTTAATATCTTAAAAAGTATAAAGTTTAGAAAAGTGAAAAATACATAGCATAAGTGTCCTTTACAAGACCTACGCGACAAAGTTTGAATGAAGTTTCTACGTTAAGCGGTTCTGGCTGAATTAATCGCAGAAAAAGGTAACAAGAAGAAGAAGAAGAAGAAGAAGAAGAAGAAGAAGCCTAGGAATAACAATACAGGGCATTTCATGCACTGTAACTAGAAAATGCATTTCCTGAAGGAAATACCAGTGCATGAAATGCAAAGGTTAAGAAAGGAAGAAGAAAAGAAAGAAGAGTGAAAGAAGGAAAGAAGAAAGGAAAGAAGAGTGGAAGAAGGAAAGACAAAAGGAAAGAAGAGTGAAGAAAGGAGAGAATAGCGGAAGAAGGAAAGAAGAAAGGAAAGAAGAGTGAAAGAAGGAAAGAAGAAAAGAAAGAAGAGTGAAGAAAGGAAAGAAGAGTGGAAGGAGGAAAGAAGAAAAGAAAGAAGAGTGAAATAATGAAAGAAGAAAGGAAAGAAGAGTGAAGGAAGGAAAGAAGAGTGGAAGAAGGAAATAAGAAAAGAAAGAAGAGTGAAAGAAGGAAAGAACAAAGGAAAGAAGAGTGAAAGAAGAAAATAAGAAAGGAAAGAAGAGTGGAAGAAGGAAAGAATAGTGAACAAGAGTGGCTCTGGATGAAGAGGTAAAGAGAGAGTGAAAATATTGAAAATGGATTGAAGAAGAGAGATTGAGTGTGAGAGAAAGTTGACTGAGAGAGAAAGATGGAGAGATGGAGAGAAAAAAAATAGAGAATGGATGGTGTTTTAATGTTCCTAGTTACAGTTAAATTGAGAGGGACAGAGAGAGTAGAGGTTCCTTTGATTTGGTGCAGCTGTCAGTGAAGCACAGGTGCAAGCCAGTTTAAAGACCCTATTATGATGTCATAATGGCCCAATGAAAGTCAATGGGAGACATTTATATTCGTTTTTCTTTAATATCTTAAAAAGTATAAAGTTTAGAAAAGTGAAAAATACATAGCATAAGTGTCGTTTACAATACCTACGCGACAAAGTTTGAATGAAGTTTCTACGTTAAGCGGTTCGGGCTGAATTAATCGCAGAAAAAGGTAACAAGAATAAGAAGAAGAAGCCTAGGAATAACAATACAGGGCATTTCATGCACTGTAATAATAAGAAGAAGAAGCCTAGGAATAACAATACAGGGCATTTCATGCACTGTAATAAGAAGAAAATGCCTAGGAATAACAATACAGGGCATTTCATGCACTGTAATAAGAAGAAGAATATAGCTGCAAGCAGCGATGGCAGTTTCCTCCTTCAAACATTGCGAACCAGGGGAAGAAAAAAAACATTTGTCACTGTATAGAAAATCCATGCTGCAGACTTGCCAATGGGATATTACATTTCAAATCCAACATTTACACTGCTTTTGCCTTGACGTTTAGACTGAGTGGAGGTTGTGTGTGTGCGCTTACCCTGTGTGTCTGTGAGAATGTATGTGTGTGACAGCAAGCTGTGTGTCTGTGAGAATGTGTGTGCGTAAAACAAAGCCTGCGCGTGTGTTAAGGGGAGACTGCGTGTGTGAGATTTAGGAGCCGCGCGGATGAGGAGACAGAGAGACATTCTATAGAGAACCACCCTAGCAAGTAGTCAAGCATGCATGTTTCAAATATTCACCAAAAATCCACTTTTCACTTTACAGTCAACTTTTTTTCAGATTTGTGTACTAAACATTCCCAAGTGTCTTCATATGAACTTGTGATTGAATCAGAGTTTCACTTTTTGACATGCAGATGTGTAAAGCATTATTTTAGCGTTAACAATGTATCCAATTTGCTTTATATCAATCATTTTTCAAGATATGAAGTTGCCTTTGCACATGGGAACATGTTGTGGTGTCTTCCAAGTGACATACCAGTTTGGTGTTGATATCTCAAAGATTAGCTGAGATATGACTTCACTTCCTGTTTGGCCGCTTTTCTGCTGAATTTGAGTGGATGAACCGGACAAACCATATGGTAACATTTTGCGAAATTTGGAACAATCATTAAGGACCGTCCCTTCTTTATTCATGCAAAGTTTCATGTCTCTCATTATACCACTCTAGCGCCACCAACGGGTCAAAGTTGGACTTGTGTTAACACACGCAACTTTTGAATCGTATGACCGATTTTCAAAAATGAGGTACCATTGGATTCCCTGGATCAAGACGAATTAAACACACCCTCTGGCGTAAATTTCACTCAAATATTTGCTGACATATGACTTCACTTCCTGTTTGGCCGCTTTTCTACTGAATTTTAGTGGCTGTACCGGACAAACGGTTGTGAGGATCAAAATTCTGTTGATAACTTTTGTGAGGCTAGGTCTGAAGATCATCTCTGGTGATTTTGAAGAAGATTTGCTAAAAATTGTAGGAGGAGTAGGCTTTCAAAGGTTTTTGATAAAACCGGAAATAGCGGAAAATCTATATAACCGGAAATTGACGTCATGGGGTGGGTTTAATTTGTCTTGATCCAGGGAATCCAATGGTACCTAATTTTTGAAAATCGGTCATACGGTTCAAAAGTTGCGTGTGTTACAAAAGTCCAACTTTGACCTGTTGGTGGCGCTAGAGTGGTCTAATGAGAGCCATGAAAATTGGTGTGAATGAAGAAGGGACTGTCCTTAATGAGTGTGCCAAATTTCACAAAAAGTTACCATATGGTTCTAGGGGCTGCCATTGACTCCCATGGTACAAGAATAATAACTAGAATATAGCTGCAAGCAGCGATGGCGGTTTCCTCCTTCAAACATTGCGAACCAGGGGAAGAAAAAAAACATTTGTCACTGTATAGAAAATCCATGCTGCAGACTTGCCAATGGGATATTACATTTCAAATCCAACATTTACAATGCTTTTGCCTTGAAGTTTAGACTGAGTGGAGGTTGTGTGTGTGCGCTTACCCTGTGTGTCTGTGAGAATGTATGTGTGTGACAGCAAGCTGTGTGTCTGTGAGAATGTGTGTGCGTAAAACAAAGCCTGCGCGTGTGTTAAGGGGAGACTGCGTGTGTGAGATTTAGGAGCCGCGCGGATGAGGAGACAGAGAGACATTCTATAGAGAACCACCCTAGCAAGTAGTCAAGCATGCATGTTTCAAATATTCACCAAAAATCCACTTTTCACTTTACAGTCAACTTTTTTTCAGATTTGTGTACTAAACATTCCCAAGTGTCTTCATATGAACTTGTGATTGAATCAGAGTTTCACTTTTTGACATGCAGATGTGTAAAGCATTATTTTAGCGTTAACAATGTATCCAATTTGTTTTATATCAATCATTTTTCAAGATATGAAGTTGCCTTTGCACATGGGAACATGTTGTGGTGTCTTCCAAGTGACATACCAGTTTGGTGTTGATATCTCAAAGATTAGCTGAGATATGACTTCACTTCCTGTTTGGCCGCTTTTCTGCTGAATTTGAGTGGATGAACCGGACAAACCATATGGTAACATTTTGCGAAATTTGGAACAATCATTAAGGACCGTCCCTTCTTTATTCATGCAAAGTTTCATGTCTCTCATTATACCACTCTAGCGCCACCAACGGGTCAAAGTTGGACTTGTGTTAACACACGCAACTTTTGAACCGTATGACCGATTTTCAAAAATGAGGTACCATTGGATTCCCTGGATCAAGACGAATTAAACACACCCTGTGGCGTAAATTTCACTCAAATATTTGCTGACATATGACTTCACTTCCTGTTTGGCCGCTTTTCTACTGAATTTGAGTGGCTGTACCGGACAAACGGTTGTGAGGATCAAAATTCTGTTGATAACTTTTGTGAGACTAGGTCTGAAGATCATCTCTGGTGATTTTGAAGAAGATTTGCCAAAAATTGTAGGAGAAGTAGGCTTTCAAAGGTTTTCGATAAAACCGGAAATAGCGGAAAATCTATATAACCGGAAATTGACGTCATGGGGTGGGTTTAATTTGTCTTGATCCAGGGAATCCAATGGTACCTAATTTTTGAAAATCGGTCATACGGTTCAAAAGTTGCGTGTGTTACAAAAGTCCAACTTTGACCTGTTGGTGGCGCTAGAGTGGTCTAATGAGAGCCATGAAAATTGGTGTGAATGAAGAAGGGACTGTCCTTAATGAGTGTGCCAAATTTCACAAAAAGTTACCATATGGTTCTAGGGGCTGCCATTGACTCCCATGGTACAAGAATAATAAATATAGCTGCAAGCAGCGATGGCGGTTTCCTCCTCCAGACATTGCGAACCAGGGAAAAATGTATTTTTGTGACAATTTGTCACTGTATAGAAAAATCCATGCTGCAGACTTCCCAATGGGATATGATATTTCAAATGCATTACTTTGAAGATCCTCAAGGGCCATGGCTTCAAGCTAAGAGTGAGAAGGGGTGTGGTCATCCCTAAATTTCCTTAAACGTTGTGTGTGTGTGCTTGCGCGTGTCAAAGGAGCCTGTCCCTGTCCCTGTGTGTGTGTGTGTGTGTGTGTGTGTGTGTGTGTGTGTGAGAGAGAGAATCTGGAGCACACACGCGCGCAAGACCAGAGGGGCAGGAGCAGAGAGGCAGACTTGAGAAACACCCTAGCAATTAGCCAAGCATGCGTATTTCAAATATTCACCAAAAATCTACTTTTCATCTTACAGTCAACTTTTTTTCAGATTTGTGTTCTAAACACTCTCAAGTGTCTTCACATGAACTTGTGATTGAATCAGAGTATGACTTTTTGACCTGTTGATGTGTAAAGCATTATCTTAGCGTTAACAATGTATCCAATTTGCTTTATATCAGTCATTTTTGAAGATATGAAGTTGCCTTTGCACATGGGAACATGTTGTAGTGTCTTCCAGTGACATATCAAGTTTGGTGTTGATTTCACAAAGATTTGCCAAGATATGACTTCACTTCCTGTTTGGCGACTTTTCAGCTGAATTTGAGTGGCTGTACCGGACAAACGGTTGTGAGGATCAAAATTCTTTCCATAACTTTTGTGAGGCTAGGTCTGAAGATTATCTCTGGTGATTTTGAAGAAGATTTGCCAAAAATTGTAGGAGGAGAAGGCTTTCAAAGGTTTTTGATAAAACCGGAAATAGCGGAAAATCTATGTAACCGGAAATTGACGCCATAGGGTGTGTTTAATTCGTCTTGATCCTGGGAATCCAATGGTACCTCATTTTTGAAAATCGGTGATATGGTTCAAAAGTTGCGTGTGTTACAAAAGTCCAACTTTGACCTGTTGGTGGCGCTAGAGTGGTGTAATGAGAGCCATGAAACTTGGTGTGAATGAAGAAGGGACTGTCCTTAATGAGTGTGCCAAATTTCACAAAAAGTTACCATATGGTTCTAGGGGCTGCCATTGACTCCCATGGTACTAACATAATAAGAAAGCCTACAATAACAATAGGTTACCTCCTACCGGAGGAAACCTAATAATACCTACGATAACAATAGGTTACCTCCTACCGGAGGAAACCTAAATATAGCTGCAAGCAGCGATGGCGGTTTCCTCCTCCAGACATCGCGAACCAAATGTATTTTTGTGACAATTTGTCATTGTATAGAAAGATCCATGCTGCAGACTTGCCAATGGGATATTACATTTCAAATGCATTACTTTGAAGATCCTCAAGGGCCATGGCTTCAAGCTAAGAGTGAGAAGGGGTGTGGTCATCCCTACATTTCCTTAAATGTTGTGTGTGTGTGCTTGTGCGTGTCAAAGGAGCCTGTCCCTGTGTGTGTGTGTGTGTGTGTGTGTGTGTGTGAGAGAGAGAGAGAGAATCTGGAGCACACACGCGCAAAGGAGCCGAGAGAGAGAGACCTTCTACCGAAAATCACCCTAGAAATTAGCCAAGCATGCATGTTTCAAATATTCACCAAAAATCCACTTTTCATCTTACAGTCAACTTTTTTTCAGATTTGTGTACTTAACATTCTCAAGTGTCTTCACATGAACTTGTGATTGAATCAGAGTATCACTTTTTGACCTGTTGATGTGTAAAGCATTATTTTAGCGTTAACAATGTATCCAATTTGCTTTGTATCAATCATTTTTGAAGATATGAAGTTGCCTTTTCACATGGGAACATGTTGTAGAGTCTTCCAGTGACATATCAAGTTTGGTGTTGATTTCACAAAGATTTGCCAAGATATGACTTCACTTCCTGTTTGGCGACTTTTCAGCTGAATTTGAGTGGCTGTACAGAACAAACGGTTGTGAGGATCAAAATTCTGTTGATAACTTTTGTGAGGCTAGGTCTGAAGATCATCTCTGGTGATTTTGATGAAGATTTGTCAAAAATTGTAGGAGGAGTAGGCTTTCAAAGGTTTTTGATAAAACCGGAAATAGCGGAAAATCTATATAACCGGAAATTGACGCCATGGGGTGGGTTTAATTCTTCTTGATCCAGGGAATCCATTGGCGCATCATTTTTGAAAATCAGTCACACGGTTCAAAAGTTGCGTGTGTTACAAAAGTCCAACTTTGACCTGTTGGTGGCGCTAGAGTGGTGTAATGAGAGCCATGAAACTTGGTGTGAATGAAGAAAGGACTGTCCTTAATGAGTGTGCCAAATTTCACAAAAAGTTACCATATGGTTCTAGGGGCTGCCATTGACTCCCATGGTACAAGAATAATAATAATACCTACGATAACAATAGGTTACCTCCTACCGGAGGAAACCTAAAAATGCATTTCCTGAAGGAAATACCAGTGCATGAAATGCAAAAGTTAGGAAAGGAAGAAGAAAAGAAAGAAGAGTGAAAGAAGGAAAGAAGAAAGGAAAGAAGAGTGGAAGAAGGAAAGAAGAAAGGATAGAAGAGTGAAGAAAGGAGAGAAGAGAGGATGAAGGAAAGAAGAGTGAAAGAAAGAAAGAAGAAAAGAAAGAAGAGTGAAGAAAGGAAAGAAGAGTGGAAGAAGAAAAGAAAGAAGAGTGAAGAAAGGAAAGAAGAGTGAAGAAAGGAAAGAAGAGTGAAAGAAGGAAATAATAGTTGAAGAAGGAAAGAAGAAAGGAGAGTGAAGAAAGGAAAGAAAAGTGAAAGAAGGAAAGAAGAGTGGAAGAAGGAAAGATAAGTGGAAGAAGGAAAGAAGAGTGAAAGAGAAAAAGAGAGTGAAAATATTGAAAAAAGGAGATAAAAATAGAGTGAAGAAGAGAGATTGAGTGTGAGGGAAAGTAGACTGAGAGGGATAGAGAGAAAGATGGAGAGATGGAGAGAAAAAAAGTAGAGAATGGAAGGTGTCTTAATGTTCCTAGTTACAGTTAAATTGAGAGGGACAGAGAAGAGGTTCCTTGCAGCTGTCAGTGAAGCACAGGTGCAAGCCAGTTTAAAGACCCTATTATGATGTCATAATGGCCCAATGTAAGTCAATGGGAAAATTTCGATTCGTTTTTATTTAATATCTTAAAAAGTATAACGTTTAGAAAAGTGAAAAATACATAGCATAAGTGTCCTTTACAAGACCTACGCGACAAAGTTTGAATGAAGTTTCTACGTTAAGCGGTTCGGGCTGAATTAATCGCAGAAAAAGGTAACAAGAATAAGAAGAAGAAGAAGCCTAGGAATAACAATACAGGGCATTTCATGCACTGTAATAAAGGATATAGAGTTAAGTAGATTGGACAAACTAGAGTTGGACTAACTAGCTGCTGCTGTTTAATCTCCAGTGTCTGCTGCTGCTGTTTAATATATAGAGTATAGAGTTGGATTAACTAGAGTTGGTCTAATATAGAGAACGTTTAAGTAAATTGGATTAACTAGAGTTGGTCTAATATAGAGAATGTTTAAGTAAATTGGATTAACTAGAGCGGTACTAATCTATTGGCAGTGGCGCGGGAAGGGGGGTGCTGAGGGTGCTGCAGCACCCCCTAGCTCCAGGCAGGGAAAAATAAATAAAGCTCTTACTAATTTGTATGTATTAAATATATATTAAAACGGTTTATCTCATATTTTTGCTTTGGGGAAGAAAATGAATGTTAAACAAATTAATTTGCTAGTTTTTAATTATCACAGGTATGCATGGAGATATTGCTATATGAGGTTCACGTGTGTGTGCTGAAGTTGGCACTGTAACGGATGAAGAAAAACGTAAACGAACTTATTAGTAGTATTTTGGCAAAAATTCGACGAGTTAGAAGATGGAGAAGCTGCAGCACCTTCTTCTACTTTCCACTCACGCATAACTGATGCAATGAATAGCAATAAGCAGAAACATATTTTGGAGTTGTTATCGAGGAGCATTAAGATAAGTTAAATTAGCGATAAACAGTCAAGGACGTCAACAACGACAGAGTAAATCGTTGGCCACAGGCTAATCTGTTCAAAGGCTACATTTTAGGCTAATAGTTTATGTACTTTATCTGAGGGTATCTAGAGATAAAGGAGCAAGTTACTGTAACATAGACCAAACTTTCGATTTCTTTATTGTGGATTCACAGGAGTTGTGAATGTTAATGACGTTTATAGTTCATGCCGAGATCTGGAACATGCCACATAATCGATCGTGTTATGTTTTGTTGTTGCATTTTTTGGATTTCTCGTTGGAGATAGGCAATAATTGTAAGGCAATACCCAGCCAATTTCAACTTCAGCCTCTAGGCTTAATTTAGGCTATGTACTGTATGTGGATATCATAGATGATGGAGAGGACATTTGCATTAATTGAACTCCGGCAGTGAATGTGTAGCCTACTGGCTACGGAAAAATGAAATAAAGTTTGCATATATTAGAAATAGTTCAGGCTTGCTTCTGGTGTATTTTAAAAGTTTTTTAAACGTCAGTTAGTGGTCACAATCAGCGCTATAGCCCCTAAATACTTTTACTAAATACTTCTACTAAAATCATATTGTTGTGACGTCACATATTTTAGTAGCGCCCACAGCACCCCCGGCATGAAGAGGTTCCAGCGCGCCTGTGGTCTATTAATCTTCGAACTAATCTAATCACTAAGTAACGATGTTCTCCGCAGCGTCCAAGCGGCACCTTGCAAGCAATTAACCAATTAGGAAAATAAAAAAATTAAAAATACAGTAACAAAAAGAAACTAGAAAATGCATTTCCTGAAGGAAATACCAGTGCATGAAATGCAAAAGTTAGGAAAGGAAGAAGAAAAGAAAGAAGATTGAAAGAAGGAAAGAAGAAAGGAAAGAAGAGTGGAAGAAGGAAAGACAAAAGGAAAGAAGAGTGAAGAAAGGAAAGAAGAGTGGAAGAAGGAAAGAAGAAAAGAAAGAAGAGTGAAATAATGAAAGAAGAAAAGAAAGAAGAGTGAAAGAAGGAAAGAATAAAGGAAAGAAGAGTGTAAGAAGGAAAGAAGTTAAGAAAGGAAAGAAAAGTGGAAGAAGGAAAGAAGAGTGGATGAAGGAAAAAAGAAAGGCAAGAAGAGTGGAAGAAGGAAAGAAAAATGGAAGAAGAAAATAAGAAAGGAAAGAAGAGTGGAAGAAGGAAAGAATAGTGAACAAGAGTGGCTCTGGATGAAGAGATAAAGAGAGAGTGAAAATATCGAAAAAAGGAGATAAAAATGGATTGAAGAAGAGAGATTGAGTGTGAGAGAAAGTTGACTGAGAGAGAAAGATGGAGAGATGGAGAGAAAAAAAATAGAGAATGGATGGTGTTTTAATGTTCCTAGTTACAGTTAAATTGAGAGGGACAGAGAGAGTAGAGGTTCCTTTGATTTGGTGCAGCTGTCAGTGAAGCACAGGTGCAAGCCAGCCAAGACCCTATTATGACGTCATAATGGCCCAATGTAAGTCAATGGGAGACATTTATATTCGTTTTTCTTTAATATCTTAAAAAGTATAAAGTTTAGAAAAGTGAAAAATACATAGCATAAGTGTCGTTTACAAGACCTACGCGACAACGTTTGAATGAAGTTTCTACGTTAAGCGGTTCGGGCTGAATTAATCGCAGAAAAAGGTAACAAGAATAAGAAGAAGAAGAAGAAGAAGCCTAGGAATAACAATACAGGGCATTTCATGCACTGTAACTAGAAAATGCATTTCCTGAAGGAAATACCAGTGCATGAAATGCAAAGGTTAAGAAAGGAAGGAGAAAACAAAGAAGAGTGAAAGAAGGAAAGAAGAAAGGAAAGAAGAGTGGAAGAAGGAAAGACAAAAGGAAAGAAGAGTGAAGAAAGGAGAGAAGAGTGGAAGAAGGAAAGAAGAAAGGAAAGAAGAGTGAAAGAAGGAAAGAAGAAAAGAAAGAAGAGTGAAGAAAGGAAAGAAGAGTGAAAGAAGGAAAGAAGAAAAGAAAGAAGAGTGAAATAATGAAAGAAGAAAGGAAAGAAGAGTGGAAGAAGGAAATAAGAAAAGAAAGAAGAGTGAAAGAAAGAAAGAATAAAGTAAAGAAGAGTGTAAGAAGGAAAGAAGAGTGAAGAAAGGAAAGAAAAGTGGAAGAAGGAAAGAAGAGTGGATGAAGGAAAAAAGAAAGGCAAGAAGAGTGGAAGAAGGAAAGAAAAATGGAAGAAGAAAATAAGAAAGGAAAGAAGAGTGGAAGAAGGAAAGAAGAGTGAACAAGAGTGAAGAAGAGAGATTGAGTGTGAGAGAAAGTTGACTGAGAGAGAAAGATGGAGAGATGGAGAAAAAAAAAAAAGAGAATGGATGGTGTCTTAATGTTCCTAGTTACAGTTAAATTGAGAGGGACAGAGAGAGAAGAGGTTCCTTTGATTTGGCACAGGTGTCAGTAAAGCACAGGTGCAAGCCAGTTTAAAGACCCTATTATGATGTCATAATGGCCCAATGTAAGTCAATGGGAGAAATTTATATTCGTTTTTCTTTAATATCTTAAAATGTATAAAGTTTAGAAAAGTGAAAAATACATAGCATAAGTGTCGTTTACAAGACCTACGCGACAAAGTTTGAATGAAGTTTCTACGTTAAGCGGTTCGGGCTGAATTAATCGCAGAAAAAGGTAACAAGAATAAGAAGAAGAAGCCTAGGAATAACAATACAGGGCATTTCATGCACTGTAATAAGAAGAAGAAGAAGCCTAGGAATAACAATACAGGGCATTTCATGCACTGTAATAATACCTACGATAACAATAGGTTACCTCCTACCGGAGGAAACCTAAAAATGCCTAGGAATAACAATACAGGGCATTTCATGCACTGTAATAAGAGAAAGAAGCCTAGGAATAACAATACAGGGCATTTCATGCACTGTAATAAGAAGAAGCCTAGGAATAACAATACAGGGCATTTCATGCACTGTAATAAGAAGAAGAAGCCTAGGAATAACAATACAGGGCATTTCATGCACTGTAATAAATGACTCGCTGGGCTGAGAGTTTCAACCTCCTCTTCCACAGACAGTAAGAGACAGGGATAACTCAACACACACAGCCCTGGAAATGTAAAAAGCAAGTAAAAGTATACAAGACAGCTTGGGGGAACAAAACATTGATATTTTGGGTCCATTGGCCAGGAAACTCCCCAGACCTTTATCCCA
The DNA here is from genome assembly GCF_963457725.1 of Sprattus sprattus. NCBI lineage: Eukaryota > Metazoa > Chordata > Actinopteri > Clupeiformes > Clupeidae > Sprattus > Sprattus sprattus. The sequence continues at coordinate 35,895,774 of NC_137923.1, read as the reverse complement.
TTGAGAATTTGTGGTCAATCCTCAAGAGGCGGGTGGACAAACAAAAAAAAACAATTTGACAAACTCCAAGCATTGATTATGCAAGAATGGGCCTCCATCAGTCAGGATGTGGCCCAGAAGTTAATTGACAGCATGCCAGGGCGGATCGCAGAGGTCTTGAAAAAAAAGGGTCAAAACTGCACATATTGACTTTTTGCATTAACTTCATGTAATTGCCAATAAAAGCCAGTGACACTTATTAAACATATTTAATTATACTTCAGCCTTCCATAGTAACATCTGACAAAAATATCTAAAGACACTGAAGCAGCAAACTTTGTGAAAATGCATATTTGTGTCATTCTCAAAACTTTTGGCCACGACTGTAGTTAGTGTGCTTGCCCGTAGGACAAGCACAACTATTGTTCTTCTGAAGTTTTATTAGTGTGCTCTCCCCGTTTTTCTTGCGACGAATCAGGCCTCGCCCGATTGAGATAGAGACGCCGTTCAAACACCGAAACGTCCAGCCCGATCCGGTGCAACCTGCTATATCAAAGTCAAAGTAGCTTTATTGTCAACTACTTCACATGTGAACATACAAAGCAGTCGTAAGAACGTTTCCCACTCTCCCCACAGTGAAACATATAAAGTGCACAGGCACAACTGATAAACATTTCTTAGAGCTAAGTAGTATACAGTATACAGACAAGACATTACATAACTTAACATAACATATCACTAAATAGAACATACAGATAAACGTACAGCAGCATCGGTTTTATTACTTAAAAGTGAGGTTTTGTTAGTGCAAAAAAAGGCAATTGGTAATGGCAGCTGTATGATGTGTTGTACATTAGCAGTGCAAGTTAAAAGAGGTAAAAGTGATAAGTGATGAAAAGTGATAAAGTGCAGAGACAGTTTGTTTCAGAGTCCTGAGTGATTTTTGGAGGGGGGGGGGGGGGGGGGGGGGGGGATTTCAGCCTGTTGTCAGACTGTCGGATATGGCTGGGGGGAGTGAGTGGGGAGAATTTAGCTTCCTGACAGCTTGGTGGATGAAGCTATTGCTGAGTCTGGTAGTGCGGCAACGGAGGGTCCTATACCTTCTTCCAGAGGGTAGGAGGGTGAAAAGGCTGTGTGCGGGGTGGCTGGTGTCCCTCGCAATCGAGGTGGCTTTCCGGGTGAGGCCGGTGGTGTATATGTTTTGCAAGGAAGGAGTGGGGCACCAATGATCCTAGCAGCTGTGTTCACCACGCGTTGCAGTGATTTTCTGCTGTGTTCAGTGCAGCTACTGCCCCACACAGTGATGCAGCTTGACAGGATGCTTTCAATGGTGCCCCTGTAGAATGTGTTTAGGATGGGAGTGGGAGCTTTTGCTTTCTTGAGCTTGCGGAGGAAGTAGAGGCGCCGCTGGGCTTTCTTCGCCAGTGATGCAGAGTCGGTAGCCTGGATACCAGCCTGAACTCCGCCCACAAAATTTTTGTTCTGGGAGATTCAGTCTGGAATCGAGTAAGTTGGGAGAGATTTAACGTTTCAAAAAGGTTGAAACGCAATCTAAACCAATCAAATTGTAAGGGCGGGCTTTATACGTTGATGGACAGATATAGATAGAATATACCGGAATATACATCGAACAAAGATGGCGCCGTCTCGGGAGCTTAGTGGGACATATTTTATATGATTTAAGCTATCTACACGACTTTTTTATGTCTACATTGACTCGGTTAGTTGTGTATACGCAAAACGAGTGTTGCCGAGGATTTTAGGTCCTAACTAAAGCACTCTAGACCATTATTGATCGGTTATGCTAACGCGTTGGCCAAAATAATCGTTGAAACTAATGGTAGCTTCTAGCCTTGAGTGCTAATTAAGTAACGTGAGCAGGCATATCTCAGCAGATATTGACAGCGCATTCATTTTGAAAGAGGAACAGAGAAACGCGATCAAGGCATTTGTCGATTGAAAAGATGTTTTTGCCGTCCTTCCTACGGGAGCAGGTAAAAGTTTAATCTGTCAGATGGTAATACTACGTTGCGCTGATTGGTTCTAGGTATCCAATTCAGCGAAGAGGAATTTTCTTTCCTGGTTCGTTGAAACACGCCCCATAATCACAGCCCAATTGTCCGATCTCAGACTCATATTCTGACTAGAATTATGAGTATGACATCGTCAGGCTACAGAGTCGGTGGCCCAGGAGAGGTCCTCACTGATGTGCACCCCCAGGAATTTGGTGCTGCTCACTCGCTCCACAGCAGTCCCTCAGTACACGGCCTGGAATGTTGTCTGGGCCTGTTGCTTTTCGGGGGTTGATAGTGGAGAGTGCCCTCTTCACACTTTCTGCAGACAGGCACAGAGCCTGGTCGTGGGGGGGGGGGGGGTGGAGTTTTCTGTGGGCTTGTGTTGTTGGTTGCTTCAAACCTTGCAAAGAAGCTGTTGTGGTCGTTGAGCAGAGAGATGTTGTCGTCGCAGGTCTGTGATGCAGGCTTGTAATCCGTGATGGTCTGGATGCCCTGCCACCAAATGTGAACCGTTTACATTGCCTCGGGCATGCGCAAAGACCACGGAGATGTGCTCCCACCTGGTTTGTTTACTAACAACATCAACATGGATCCGCATCGTGCACAGGCAGTGTAGTGGCTTAAAGTTCCCTTCTTTCTATCAGCATATAGTTCTTAATATTTTCTTTGAATAACCACTCTCAGATGGAAAGAAAACGAGTCTACGCGTGGATGTGTTTCAACAACGGTAGAAAACTGTGTTTGCTCCGTCTTTTACTGAACTCATAATTATATGACAGTGGTATTAGTTACAGTAGAGACACCCGAAATAACTTGAATGCGCAGCAATCCTGAGACGTGATTTTTAGTTTGCACATGAATACTAACGTCTTCTTTGATCCCAGGAAATTTGAGCACAGAACCCATCTCCCTTACGGAGATATTGGCGAAAGTTGTTTAACCTACTTCATTGCAAACGTCTAGTTTTGCAAACGTGTCTAGTTTTTGTGCAGTAGTGAATAGAGTCTCAGTCTACTACACCTACATATGTTTGTAGAAAATGATTAAGGTGCAACAAATGCCAATAAGCATATTTAAATTAAATGATTCACATTGCAAGTAAAATGGTGCGGCTGGAGCAGATACAGGGAGGGACAACGGTGACGCAGTTTGGATGTAGCTACAAACATATATGTGCTGTAACAAACAGTGTTAACCAGTATGTGAGTAACGTGGGTTTTATTAAAACATAGCGTGTGTAATGTGTAGCTATTTCATTCCGTTTATTAACCTTTCCGGATGTCTGTATTACTAGCCAGCAGCAGACGTAAAGGAAAGTGAATTAACCCCGAAGTTAAAAACATTTTACTCCCCCGCAATCTCTCTACAAACTTCCATATAGACGCGGGATCAGCAGAGGAAAATCTACTTTCCTTTTGGGAGAAACCAGGCCAGTCGTTCCCACGACTACAGCACCTTGCAAAACGAATTATATGCGTTCCAGCAACAAGTGCTGCAGTGAGCGCTCTTTCAGTGCGTCAGGGCGCGTTATAGAAGCCAGGCGCTCTCGCCTGAATCCTGACACTGTAGATGCTATTTTATTCCTGCATAGTGCTAAGACAAATTCTAAATAGAACGAAGGTTAGGCATATCAGCAGAGGTATATTTTGGTTACATAAGGATGGCTACGTTTATAGCTTGCGTTTTGGGCGCACCACAATGCCAAGAAGTTTGTCGCGACTGTAATGGCATATTTCATTGTGAGGGTGATTGATAGCTTAAGGCTTACGAGACACGGTGTTTTCCGATGTTTTACTGAGTCCTCTCTGTCTCTATCACACACACACACACACACACACACACACACACACACACACACACACACACACACACACACACACACACACACACACACACACACACACACACTAACACTAACGGAAGCAACAAAGGTTTAAATTAAGTGACGATCCCTCAAATGTCGCGTCTCCTTAAAGCACCGCAAACCTGCAAGCTATGAGTCAGCTGTCAGTATTGGAAGAAGCCTTAACGTCTCGAAGATGAAACTGCCTGGGTTATTTTGTTTCGTTAGGCTATTAGTTATATTTTAAAACAGCCAGTCATTGTAGCCTACCACTCGTGGAATAAGGAATTTCAAAGAGATGATGGAGTGATTTGACTCAGAAGTGACATTGGGCATTGGCAGCGCGAGATGTTCAGAACAAGTTAAACTTCTAGCTCAGTAACATCAACAGCTAAGAAAGAAGGTAAGAAAAATAGTCGGAAAACTTTGATTTGCAAGGGAAGCAGGCAAGTGTTGGGGTTGTTATAGTATATAGCCTACAATGTGGTGAAATTTCGGAATTAATAGGCTCCAGTCGGCGTTTCCTTAATATGCTTTCTTTCATTTTGTAAAAAACAGTAGGCTATATTACCATATTAAAATGGTGTACCAAATTGCGTTTTATTACTGATAAAAAATTGTAGGCCTACTAGCCTATTGGATCAGTCTCCTTTCAAGAACAGGCAAGAACTTTCTAGCCTCTAACTTTCTAGCCTCCTGTCACCATCTCCCCCCAGTCACGCACCGCCTCCCCCATGACACATCGGCCTGATTTGACACGCCCTTTTCTGAGCCGAACGATCGTGGTAAACCACCTCTCTCGAAAGGCTCAGATGATCGGCGGAAAAAGGAACAGTTCACATCTAGACCCCTTATACATGAGGCAATTGTAACACGTTCGCGAGTTTCTATCGGTGCAGACGCGATGTAAACGCTTTACATTGACACATGTTTAAGGGGCTAGTGATCCCTCCGGCCACACTGAAATCTCTTTCCGAAACGTTTTTTCCACTCTCACTCTGGGCCGATATGCTGGCATTAGCATAACAGTGATGTGGTCGGAAAGTCCGATGTGGGGCAGGGGGGAGGCTTTGTATGCACCTTTGTGTGAGGTATAAACCAAGTCCAAGGTGTTTTTCTCCCTTGTTGGGAAATTAACATGCTGGTGAAGTTTTGGGAGGAGTGTTTTAAGATTGGCATGATTAAAGTCTCCAGCGACGATAGTAAATCCATCTGGGTGTGCTGTCTGTTGTTCACTGATGGCCTGATATAATTCATAGAGTGCCGCATTCCTGTCACTGCTGCTGGAGGTTGGAGGGATGTAAACCGCGATTATCAAAACCGCAGTAAATTCCCTCGGCAGGTAGAAAGGACGGCACTTTATAATCATAAACTCCGTCAGCGGTGAACAGTGTCTGCATACTACCACAACGTCCTGGCACCACGCGTCATGAATGTAAACACAGACTCCTCCACCGCGTTGTTTACACCCGTTAACATGGGCTCTGTCCGCTCGATAGCATGTTAGCTGCTCAAGATGTACAGCAGAGTCGGGGATGTTGTCATTTAGCCATGTTTCAGTGAAGACAAGCACACAGCAGTTAAAGGCCCCCACATGCTTATCCAATCATGCTCTCCGATCTCTGACGAGGCACGCCCTTAAACGCCCTCCTTGAAGTGGGACCACACCTTTGAGCACCTCGGAGAGCCATCCGAGGGTGTCGGATGGCCTCTGGAGCACCGCTTGAATTTTCTCACTATCCGATCCGACTATCCGATCCGAGCTGTCCGACACCCCTGGCTAAAATGACGTTTCCTGTTTCGTTCCCTATATGACAGCACCTCCGTTTTTAAAAAAAAAAATCAATGAGATCGCTGGGAACCTGGGGCTGGAGGTCCAGGAGTGCATTAGGAGTTGAGGAAGATCAGGGACAAGTTTGTAAAAATGAAAAAAACTATGGAGGGCACCAGCGGCGATGCAGGAGGAAAACCGACTCCCTTCTTCCTTGCTCTATCGTGGCTCTCGCCGCATATAAAGCATAGGGAGACGTCGTCTAATTACAGCAATAATAAAAACATTTCTTGGTTTTCGAACAGCCTCTTTGTGTTTGAGTTAGCAGAGCATGCAGTGTAAATGATTAAACTGTAAAATAACCTGAATTGTAGACGTAAAAAAGCAGAACTGTTTGTGTGGTATAAGAATAGAAAATATTCGGCAATAACCGCAAGCTTGGTCATTGTTGTTAGTAATTCATTTCACAACAACAGCCTTTGATCATTAACTGAAAATACACGGGATAAAAACAAACGATTTCTTATTTTATAGTTTGTTGTTGATGATGTAATGGCCTTGTAACATCATAATAAACCGTTGGTAATCTCCACAGCCTCTCGTAGAACCATGCAGGTAGAGGTGAGTCGTACAATCATCAGATTAGAAAGGGCGTATCTCTCGTGAAGTCGTACGAGGTGAATTGGATAACCATGCCAATGCCTTTACTCACTGTCCGGTTTGCTGATCTCAGCAGTTGTATGTGGTCCATTTTGTTGTCCAGGGATCTTACGTTGGCCATGATGATGGATGGTATGGCTGGGCGAGTTGGGCTAGCCGCTAGCCTGGCTCGGATACCTCCGCGCTTGCCACTCTTCTGCACTCTCGCACACCGCTTCCGACGTCTCCTGATCGGGGCTGTAGTCCGGTGTGGGTCCGGTGTAGTCCAGGGCTGGCGAAGTGGTCCGAGCTCCTTGATTGTTTTCTCTGTTGTAGTGTCCAACACGTTGTTATTGTTGCTCTTACAGATGTTTAGCAGAGCCTGTTGACTGTACTTAAACAAACAAAACACCGCATTTTCGGGAGCGTGGGTGGTCGCTGCGTCTACACGCGCCGCCATCTTGAATCCACCTCTTGAATCCTATATCTTTTTGTGGCGGTACTTCTTGCCACTCCTTTTTTATTCCTCTTTTTCATCACCTTTTTCTCTCATAGACTAACATGGTGGAATGTTGAGCCATTCTGACGTCACCCACTCTAGCCAACTGAAATTAGATCAGCTGAGATTTAAATGCCATAAAAATCATGTAAATCGAAAACCACCATCAAGCTTTATATCACAGGCATATTCAACAGAAATCTGTCTTTCAATCACAGGGATATTCAAGGTTATTTAAATATATTTTGAAGCCATAAAAATCATGTAAATCGTAAAACGTTTTGTACATTATTTCGTGAGCGGACAAGAGACTATATTTCTGTAACACGGCGGTGGCATCAAAATAAATAAATGACTCGCTGGGCTGAGAGTTTCAACCTCCTATTCCACAGACAGTAAGAGACAGGGTTAACACAACACACACAGCCATGGAAATGTAAAAAGCAAGTGAAAGTTTACGAGACAGCTTGATCAACAACTCATTCCCGAACACCATTGCTACAATATGCGAAGCAACTAGCCTAGCCCCATAGCAAAACAGTTACAGGTACAGTTTATACACCCATTGTAACAGTGTTAACCAGTATGTGAGTAACGTGGGTTTTATTAAAGCATAGCGTGTGTAATGTGTAGCTATTTCATTCCGTTTGTTAACCTTTCCGGCTGTCTGTATTTACTAACCAGCAGCAGACGTAAAGGAAAGGGTATTAACCCCGAAGTTAAAAACATGTTATCTATTTTGGCAGCGGAGCATTTTACTCCCCTGCCATCTCGGAATGAAATAGCTACACAATACACACGCTATGCTTTAATAAAACTCACGTTTCATGAGACACCAACAGAGGCACAACAGACAAGTCTTACCATTGAAGATCTTTTTGCACGCCGACGTTCGTTCTGAAACTACATCCAACCATCCAGGTTTATCCATGTTGTTGTGGAGAACGAGAGTTGAATCAATCATATTTCATTAAAACTTCACACTCCTTACATTGGACATATCCAACAGCCTAATTAGAATCTGCATTGTTTACTAAGCAGAAATATCTCCATACAGTAGATTTCCCCTCGTTTAGTATCCATTTGAACTCTCCAGATGACTGTATTGCCCCCGCTCGTCAAGTGAAAATCCCCGGAAACAATGCTCCTTCTTGGGGATAGCAAGGGCTAGCAAGACCTAGCATAACTGTCATTCACATCCAATGGTAATGCTACCTAGCTAGGTATGCTAACTGTCGGTATCCATTGTTAACTCGTTAATCGTTAATACTCATGTCACTAGCTAACGTTAGCTAACTATGAGGAAGCATATCCTAGCTAAGTTATACTAGCTATCGATAGCTAGCTAGTAAACTCATTGCAGTATGGACTATAGGACAGTCTACGCACAACATTAATCAAGCAAAAAAGAAATTAATATGTGACTGGTTTGAAAAGCCTTGTCTATTTGGGCAATTGTTATTATCATTGACACCACTTTCAACTGTCAAAACTATGTGGTTGATTTAACTCTAAGGCCAGCTAGGCATAGTAGTTGTATTGTGCCATCACATCATTTGATTTTTCAAAATCTAGACGTGATATTCTCATATATTTGAATGACAATTCTGTTAATCAAGTATTGCCTTAAATTATTATTTACATTGATTTAATTGGAATTCAGCTGTAGGCATGAGATCTGTATCTTGGAGACTAATTGCATCCACAATTTAAGTACTGCAAGCTAGACTACTATGCAGTAGACACAACACAGGAGGTCCCTGGGCCTCAGAAGGGAAGGAGTTTAATGTGGCTATAATATGGAATTTTAAATGTGCCTAACACTAGACTAAATTGTAATGACTTTTCGAAAACTATACTGAAACTAAGAAGGATAACTATGACTAAATGTGACTAAAACTACTATGCATTTTTGTCTTAAGACTGAATCTAAAAATAGCTGCCAAAATGAACACTGAGATAGGGGACCCCTTAAACTGCAATTCATGGTTGCTAGCTCTAATCAGATGTACTACCTAGGCTTATAAGAGAAGACTAACTTTTTATGCCAACGAACACCAATAACTAGAACTAATTTGACAGACTATAAACCAATGTGATACACGTGCTCTCTAGCTATACAGTAAAAGTGTTGCTTACGTTAGATACTAGACCTACTGTTATTGAGGTAAAAAGGACTGTATAATTATCTGGTAGGTTGCTAGATTGTGCTGCTCGGGCAGTGTCTGTAAGAACACCACAATCACGGCACTAGTCTTCTTGTTCTCTTTTAATAGGCTATCATCTGTTTTGTACATGACACTGCATGAGTTGTTACATGGGTGTGGTTTGTAGCAGGAACGCACACAATGCCTCACATATGCAATTGAACAAAGATGATTCACTAATAATATATTTAACCCTCGACCACAACTGCCACAGACTACGAGAGAAACTTATGGAAACTTATTCATAACTGTCAAAACTGACGCGTTGCTAGGCAACGCCATAATCAACGTAGTCTTTTGTACAGCCGCCCTCGAATTGCTGAGGCAATTTGCTCATGAGAAAGACTCATCAGCCGGATGTTCTGCTGACGGTGGCGGATCTCCGTTGTCTTCGGAGTCTGGGATGGCGGGGAGTTGAATGAGTCGGGTCACTGGCCGAGTATAAACTCGATCCCTCACTCGAACGTCTGCTGAGCGCACGTGACCGTCTGCGCTCCGATGGACGTTGACGATCTTCCCGATGTGGTTCCGGATGAAGCTCGCCCAGAACTGGTCGGCCAGGATTTGGCAGTGCTTCCATCTCTTTCTGGTGAGTCCTTTGTCCATAGGGTACACCACTTGTGGTAATGCGCCGTCAGGCCGCCCCATTAAAAGGACATTGGGTGTCACCGGGTCCTCATCAGCTACACTTGACGAGGTATAGCCTAAAGGTTTAGAGTTCAGGATAGCTTCCACTTCCAGCAGGATTGTGAGAAGCACTTCCTCAGCGACTGACTGAGCTCCTATCACTGTGTGCAAAGCAGTCTTTGCAGATCTAATTTCACGTTCCCAGACCCCACCGAAGTGTGGAGCTGCAGGAGGGTTGAAGTGAAAGGCGATTTTCTGCTTGGCTAGGAGTCTCTTGAGTTCCGGGTTCATGCTGGCGAACGCTTCGTGTAACTCCTTCTCACCGGCCTTGAAGTTGGTCCCTTGGTCAGAATAGACCTCCGCCGGGGCCCCCCTGCGAGCGATGAACCTTCTGAGCGCCATCAGGTAGGAGTCTACGTCTATGCTGGGTAAGAGGTCAAAGTGCACAGCCCGGGTTGTTAGGCATTTGAAGATAATGCCCCACCTCTTCTCTGTGCGCCGGCCTATCTTGATCTGGAACGGCCCGAAGCAATCGACACCAGTTGAGTAGAATGGCGGCTTGAAGAGCCGTAGCCTAGCTACAGGTAGGTCTGACATCTTCGGCACTGCAGGACGGGCCTTCCATCTACGACATTCCTTGCACTGGTGCTGTATGCGTCGGATGGCCTCTCTCCTGCACAGGACCCAGATAGACTGCCTCATCTCTGCATACACACGCTCTGGTCCAGGATGACATAGGCGAGAGTCATAGTCCTGGATCAGGAGTTTAGTGGCTGGATGGCCGGGAGCTAAGACGATCGGATGTATAGCACTGGAATCTAGTGCCTGTGCTCGCCGTAGTCTTCCACCCACCCGTAGGATCCCTGCATCAGGGTCCAGCTCCGGTGACAGGGTCAGCAGGCGGCTACTGCGCTGCACCGGCTTGCCTGCTTCGAGGAGGCGCAGCTCCTCCGGAAAACTGTCCCGTTGTGCCTGCTTGATGATCAGCATCTCTGCTTGCTGATAGTCTGAGGCAGTTGGAGCAACAGTTTCAGTGGCCGCCCCATGAAGCTCCCGTACAGTGGCCTCGACAAGATCTCTCCAGCAGGCATACTGTTCAGCTCGGGAGATTCTGGGCTGCTCAGCTGTGGAAGTCAGGCCACAGAATGTAAGCTTACGGAATTCTGCAGGATCTGGCTCGGCCATTGTGGACGGCCTCACAGGCCAATCTTCGGGTCCCTTGAGAAGGAAAGGTGGCCCACAGTGTTAATTTCGTCGACGAAAACTATGACGAAAATTTTTCGTTAACGACCTTTTTCCCATGACTAAAACGAGACTAAGACGTGACGAAAACGGATCTTTGAAAATAAAAACTAAGACTAAATCTATTTTAACTTTCGTTAACGAGACGAAAATGTTGTGTTTGACGAAGTCACAATACTTTTTTTTTTTTTTTTTTACTAAACTTGCACTCACCTAACATCATTGGTTTTGGTTGAATGTTTCCGGTTCATGTATTGACCTTATTCGATCAGCGTCACCGTAGCTAGATACCCCAGTGTTGAGAGATTTGAGTCGCAGATGGAAGGAGACAGCGAGCGAGAGCGAGAGACAGAGACAGATAGAGATATAGAGAGAGATAGAGATATATAGAGAGATAGAGATATATAGAGAGATAGATAGAGATATAGAGAGAGATATATAGATATAGATAGATAGAGATATAGAGAGATATATAGATATAGATAGATAGAGATATATATAGATAGATAGATAGAGATATAGAGAGAGATATAAAGATAGATATATAGATAGTGAGAAAGAGATAGATAGTGAGAGAGATATATATAGATAGAAAGATAGTTAGTTAGAGAGCGAGATAGATAGTGAGAAAGAGATAGATAGTGTGAGAGAGAGATAGATAGTTAGAAAGCCCTAACGACAACCTCGCAATGGCTCAAGGTCTAGCTTCTGGACGCAAAAAGCGAATGGATATTTGGACACACTTCAAGTATAGTGTGACGGAGCAGAAAACCCTATGCACCGTGATCATTGGAGAAACATCATGCGGTTTTAAAATCAGTGGTAAAAACACGACGAACCTCAAAAGGCACCTTAAAGCCCACCATCCTGAAGTTCATGCCACGGTAAGTTTGCTAGTAACTCTCAATGATGGCTTGTTAATGTTAATGATATCTAGTTATAAGCATCGGCTAACGTTTCAATTTAAAATGGGGCAGTCGAGTGTATAGGATGTCAACTTGTATATCCAGCTAATAATTATTGATTTAAGCCTCCCTGTTAGCCTTGGCAAATGATTGACAACATGTGTAGATAGCTAAACATGAGGTAGCATAACTAACCATGAGGCAGCATAGCTATGCTGCCTCATGGTTAGTTATGCTACCATAGCTATTCTGCCTCATGGTTAGTTATGCTACCATAGCTATGCTGCCTCATGGTTAGTTATGCTACCTCATTGTTAGCTCATTGTTAGCTATTGACAACATTTGTAGATAGCTAACAATGAGGTAGCATAACTAACCATGAGGCAGCATAACTAACCACGAGGCAGCATAGCTATGGCAGCATATGCCACCGCATTGTTAGCTATCTACTCATTGTTAGCTATTGACAACATTTGTATAGCTAACAATGCTGCCTCATGGTTAGTTATGCTACGTCATTGCTAGCTATCAATAACTAGCTAGTCAGCTTAAATGCAATAATATGCCATTGGTTTACATATCATTGTCTATTTGGGCAATTGTTATTATCATGAGCACCACTTCCCACTGTCAAATATAGCTGTCAAGCTAAATTGGTTGTAATTCGTATGGAATCTTCAAAATCTAGACTTGATATTCTCTTATATTTTAATGGCAATACTGTTAATTAAGCATTGCCGTAAACGGATTATTTACATTTTATTGATCGGAATTCAGCGGTAGGCATATACTAGTGTTTTATGATCAGATGCAACAACTCAAGCTTGAGTGAGCCAGGTGCAGCTTTAATGCAGGCGCCTTTTTGAGACATGTTTTACACAGTTTACATACAAATCATGCTAGCTCTTCAGTTCTGCAAAGGATGACGACCCCCCATTCAAAGTTAATGGGTATCCGTCATCCTTAACGGCTCACGCATTCCAACGCGAACGTGTGAAAGGTGTGTCGCGTTGGAATGCGTTGAGCCGTTATGGGTGACGGATTTGAATCGCCATCCTTTGTCATCCTAGCGTCCCACAACTACATTGTATGATTGTAACTAGGAGATCTGTATATCCTAACCCTAGAGACTAATTGTATCCACAATTTTTTCACCTAGATCCCAGACACAACCAGACCAGAAAAACGGCAGCCTGATCCAGAGAGGATGGGGCCATCTATTCAATCGTTCTTCACTTCACCATTGAAGTACAAAGCCGACTCAGCCGAACAAACCAGCAAAGAGGAGGCTATTGCCGAGTGGATTGGCCGCACTGGCCTACCTGCCCGTTCAGTTGAGGACGAAGATTTTTTGAAAATGATGCTGGTAATTGACAAGAAGTTGACCATACCAAAGAAAGCAAAAATTACTAATTCAGTTGACAGACTTTACAATAATGAAAGGCAGAAATTTAAAGATCGACTCGCCACAGCACGCAAATTGACAATTGGACTGGACATATGGACAAAAAAGGGGCTCACAGCATCATTCCTTGCCATAAGTGCATGCTATTATTGCACTCAGCAAAACATGGCAAGACACATACTGCTGAGGCTGGAGCAGATCTCCCACCCACACACTGCAGAGTGTATAAAAACTTGTGTCGACAGATGCACAGAGGACTGGGGAATACCTAAAGAGAAAATTCTTACAGTAATCACCGATAACGGGAGCAACATGGTTGCAGCATTCAAGAATGAAGATGCTGATGAGCCCAGTTCTGAGGATGGCGAAGTCCAAAGCAGTGACGAGGAATTTGAGGAATCTGATGAAGAGCAAAGGTAAATTATATTTGTTTGTGCGTAGCTGTTTAAGTTGTAGGCTAGATAATGTCTGTCATTGAGCTATGTTTGGTTATTAATTCTATGGTGTTATGATGATGTGTGTTAATACATAGTATATTGTGATTTTATTGGGTTGCTTGTGGCAACTTTATTTCCCTTGGATGATTAATAAACTGCCTTTCTTCTCTCTTTGTCTCTGTCTTATCTATCTAGGTACGGAGCCATAAAGAGGACACCCTGCGTTGTTCATACGCTGCAACTTGTTGTGAACATGACCCAGAAGGAACAAGGTGTGAAAAGACTCTTGGATAAAGTAAGAGGACTTGTGAGGCTCTTCCGCAAGTCATCTGTAGCAACCGAGCGACTGCTCCAGCTGTGTGGACTGATTCTGGTGAAAGACTGCGTCACTAGATGGTCCAGCTCTTACCAGATGGTAACCCGTCTTCTTGAGGTGAAAGATTCCATTATCCTGGTTGCTGATGGGATGGACTGGGACTGTCTCCTGCCCAGTGAGTGGCAGAAGCTGGCTGCTCTTAGAGACCTGCTCCTCCCCTTTGCAGAGCACACCAAGATGCTGCAGAGCGACACCATGTCCCTATCCCTGGTGGTGCCTGCCCTCTTGGACCTGAGTGCTCACCTGTCCCAATTCCCCCAGGACACTGGCTACAAGGACCTAGCTGGCCTGGCTCAAAAGATGAAGGCAAACATTGAGCTGCGCTTCAGCTGCTTCCTCGATCCAATGGATCCCAAGTTCTCGCCCCTCGCCACTGCTGCATGCTTCTTGGATCCAACTGTTTCACCTGAAACCCTCATAGAGAATGAGGACAGGCAAATCCAAGAGCTTCAGAGAAGAGCCGAAGATTACATTTCTCAAGCAATAATACAGCAGCAGCAGGAGGAGGAGGAGGATGATGATGATGATGCTAATGAGGGGGAAGAAGAAGAGATAAAGGAGGCGGCCGAGTCAGCCCCACCTTCAAAGCGTCCGAGATTCCGGTTCTTCTCGAAAGCAAGGACAAGCCGTCCATTAAGACCAAAGCCCTCTGTCAGGCAAGAGATTCAGAAGTTCAAGGAGCAGCTTTCTCAGCCCATACATGAAGAGAGCGCAATTGACTTTTGGGCCGCACAGGGTTCTTCTGTGTACCAGACCCTAAAACCTTTTGCATTTGACCTTCTGGCAATGCCAGCATCCCAAGCATTTGCAGAGAGGGTTTTTAGCATAACCGGTGACCTAACTCGTGGTCGGCGAAATAGAGCAAGGCTCATTTTGGAGAGAAGTGCCTTTCTCAAACTGAATAGAGATAGGTAGACTATTCTGCTGACTTGAGGTGGGGGTTCATGTTGCTGTTACGATTGCCCCATTTAACTGTTAAAGTGTGTTTTTTTGTGTGTGGTTGTTATACTGTTTCTGTTAAACCACTTATTTCTTGTACACACATCCATGCACACATATACAAACAATAAGCCTACACGAACACACACACACACACAACTTGTTTTTTGTACGCACGCACTCACACACAAACACTGTTCATGTGTGCACAATTTGTAAAAAGTTAAGAGATAAGTGTGATGTGTCTTGTAAATATGTGTGACGTTTTATTTGTCAAAAAATAAATAGACTGACTGGAGACAAAGTTTTGTTTCTTTTTGTTGGAAACTGAGATGCAGACAGAGATTTGCCCATTTATGTGTCAGATAACTCATTCCTTCCTCCTACATATGACGCACCTATACTGGGAAGGAAATCTAAGGATAACTTAAGTACTGTAAGTTAGAGTATTATGAAGTTTTAGACACAACACAGGGGGTCCCTGGGCCTGAGAAGGTAAGAAAAGGAGTTTAATATGTCTATTAAATGTGACTAAAACTAGACTAAAATGTAATTTGTTTTTGTCGACTAAAACTAGACTAAAATGAAATTTGTTTTCGTCGACGAAAACTAGACTAAAACTAAGAAGGATTAAAATGACTAAATGTGACTAAAACTAAAATGCATTTTCGTCTAAAGACTAAGACTAAGACTAAATCAAAAATACCTGCCAAAATTAACACTGGTGGCCCATGACTCCAACGGTTTGGCTGTGCTAGCTCTTCCTGGGTCTTGCCCCACGTAATGTCATCGGCAGGGTTCTGGGCAGAGTCTACATAGCGCCAGCAGCTGGAGTCCGTTAACTCCTGGATTTCAGACACACGTGTGCCTACAAACACCTTGAAACGGCACGATTCAGATTGGAGCCACGTCAACACAGTAGTGGAGTCTGTCCACAGTATGGTCTGGTCTATGTGCAATGTGAGCTCCTTTCCCAGCAGGCTATACAACTGCGCTCCGGTAAGGGCACCACAGAGCTCCAATCTTGGCATTGATGTTTGCCGCCGTGGGGCCACTCTTGATCTTGCCACAAGGAATGACAGGTGGACTCCACCCTGTGTGTCCTCGGTTCGAAGATACGCGGTAGAGCCATAGGCCCTCTCAGATGCGTCGCTGAATATGTGCAGCTGTCTGGTGAGTCCTTGAGCTGGTACGTAAGGTCGGGGAAGTGATATATACGTGGCAACACTTGAAGCTCTGTTTCCCAATCCTTCCATTCTCGCAGCACCTCTTGGGGGAGCAGTGGATCATCCCAGCTGTGATGCTTATCCCAAAGGCGCTGGACGAGGATGTTTGCACGGGTTGTGTATGGCAGAATGAACCCCAGCGGGTCGTACTGTGGAGCGAGGACCTTGTAGACATTCCGCATTGTTAATTCTCCATACTGTAGGGGTCGGTGCTTGTAGCCTAGCCTATCAGACTCCCAGTGCCAGGTAAGTCCGAGGGCAGATTCTGGATGGCTGGCATCACCCTTCGAAAGCCAGTGCTCAAGGCTGTTGGACCTGGCCTCGGTGGGTAGGTGACTGATTGCACTTGGGGCACTGCTTGCCCACTGGCGGAGTTCAAAGCCACCAGTGGCGAGAAGAACACGGAGCTTATCCACAAGCTGCTTAGCCTCCTCAACAGTTGACATGCTCTGTAGGCAATTGTCGACGTAGAAGCACTGTTCTACGGACCGCCTCACATCTTCATCGGCAGAACTATGCTCCTTGACGTGGCACTGAAGCGCGAACGTGGCGCAGCATGGGGAGCAGGTTTTGCCAAATGGTAAGACTTGCCACTCGTACACATCTGGGGGATCCTCTCGCCTCATGTCTCTCCAAACGAACCTGAGAAGTGGCCTGTCTTCTGGTTGGAGCCTGACTTGATGGAACATACTGCGTATGTCGCCGCTAATGGCCACTGCATCTTGTCTTAAGCGAAGTAGGACTCCGAGAAGAGAGGCGCTGAGAGTTGGTCCAGGCAGTAATGCCTCATTCAAGTTCAGGCCACGAAACTGGTATGAGCAGTTAAACACAATACGATTCTTTTCGTTGTGCCTAACTAAATGATGGGGTATGAACCATGATTCGCCCTCTGTTGAGACGTCAGGGCTGAGCTTCTTGGCTGATCCTGCCTTGACCAGTTTGTGGATCTCCTCACAGTACGCCTCGGCTAGCTTTGGGTCTCTTGCCAGCCTCTTCTCAGTGCTCCTCAGACTCGGCATTACCATCTCCTTGGTGGCTTTGAAGAATGGCATTTGGCGTTTGCGTAGTAGGGGGGTAGCATACCGCAAGACACCCTCTACCTCCACACGTGTCGTCTTTGCCTCTAGCATATCCAAAGCCTCTTGGTCCTCCTTGGACCGCATGACTACCTTGTCACTTTGGAATGGCAGCGTGTCCATCTGTCACAGTCTTTGCACATTTTCCATCTGTTCCGCGGTCTGCGGAGACACGGTGGTGAAAAGGCACTGCTGTTGTGTCAAAGTCTGCTGCACTAGCCTTGCAGAGCCTTGCAGGGTCCATCCCAGCCGAGTACGGAGAGCTGTGGGTCCTCCTGGTGGGCCCAATCTGACGGGCTCGACTGGGGTGAGTAAGTGAGGGTGGTCAGCGCCTATGAGGATGAGGGGCTGAACCTGGTTAAACTGCCTGAGGGGGAGACCGACAAGGTGTTTGTACTTCCTCTGAAGCGATGTGATGGGGTAAGACTGCTCTGCAAGGCTTAGACGCGGTGATGTGAAGGCTTGAGTAATTTTAAACCTGTTCTTCGGCTGAGCAGCTGGTGATAAGTGGAAGGACACACATGCTCCTCTGAGAACCTCGACGTCCTGTCTTATGGTGCGCAGGTTAAGTTCTTCGGGAGTCCCTTCTAGCCCTAGCTGCTTGGCAGCCTCTGGCAGGAGCATAGTGCGCTCTGAACCGTCGTCTAATACAGCGTATGTCTCCAGTTTGCGGTCGTGATGGATAAGCAGCACTTTAATTATCTTTAGAAGGACTCAGATGGGCGGTCCAGATAGAGGACCTCAGTTGCGGTGTTGACTAAACAGCTCTCCTCTCTGCGTGGCTCAGCCGAGTCTCTCTTATTGACCTCATGAAGGACCTTTAAATGTCTGCCTTGACACACGTCGCACAGCTTCTTCAGGTCACACTGCGCAGCTTGGTGGTTCCTTGCACAGCGCCAGCATCGTTTGTTGGCTTTGATCCACTCAATCACTTGCTCCTTGGTGAGACTTTGAATGGCTTGGCACTTATTAAGGAAATGCTCTGAGCTCTCGCAGTATGGGCAGTACGGCTTTACTTTGTCCCTCCTCTCAGACCATGCCGGGCGTTGTTGTTGTGGAACTATAGCCGTAGAGCCCTCCGCTCCATGTAGCACAGAGGCCCCATGTCTGTTGCTCGTCAGTTCGACCTCATAGCCTTGGCACCAGGACTCGTATCTTAGCCACTCTGCCAGGTCGATCAGGGTGTATGTGACCCCAGGTTGCTGAATCATCTGGCGGCGAAAGTCAGCTCTCATTTCAGGTGGGAGTTTGGTGAGGAGACGGGCGACGTGTGAGCCGCAGCTCAATTCCACGTCTCCATCAGGCCCCAAGGTCTGAAGCATGCCCACTAGAGACTGTACATGCAGTGCAAACCTCTCGAAGGCCGCAGCATCTCCACGCTTCACCGCTGGTGACTCCATGACAGTGGCTAGTCTCTTCAGAGCCACGTGATGAGGCTGCCCAAACTTCTCATCTAAGGCTGATATGGTGTCACTGTAGGGAGTGGGTGAATTGAGCTAAGAATCAGCTACAAGACAGGCCTCTTCAAGTTTCAAGTGATCAGTGAGGACTTGATATTTAAAGAGCTCAGTGGTATCTGCAGGCAACAGATTCTCTAGGGCTATTTTTAGGCGGGCGAACTCCATTGGATCTCGGTGGATGAAGAGTGGGATCTTCGGCTTAGGCCCCCTGTACACCCTCTCTTCGGACCCAGATGAGTGGAATGGCTGCTGATTGCCTATACAGTATGTGAGTAACTATAGCCTCGGGGTCTAGGTAAATATCTAAAGCGGGAACCAGGGTCATACTGGGCTCTATGGCTTGCGGGGCTGAACAATGGGGAGTGTGTTGGAGTCCCTACAGCTGTAAATGGCTGGGATAGCGTGGGCCTGCTAGGTTGCATGGGCCTTTGGAAATAGCCTGCTCTGGGGGTGGAAGATAGGCTATTCGTTAGGTTAGATGCCGCACTCTGTTTCATAAGATGTAGTTCAGCCATCATTCTGTCTATGGCTGAGACCATTTGCCCTTTATCAAGATGTCCTGATGACACTGCTGGTGGCCATGGTGGGGGAGGTGGCCAGTTGCCTTCGTCTCCGTAGTCATGCTCTCTATCTGTGACGCGTGGCGTAGGAGGTGGAGGGGGAGGGGGGGGGGGGAGGTAACTCTGGCCAGGCTGTTTGATGATGCTCCATATGACTTATTCTTGGGGCAGTCACCTTCTCTGTTAGCGACCTCATGTCTTTGTGGACATCTCTGAAGTCTCCTATGTTGTTTAACATATACTCGTGAGCTTGGCGTAGTTTCATGTTCTCCTTACGGAGCTCCTCTAGCTCGGCTTTATATGCAGTGGCAACATCTCTGCCGTCATCATGCTTAGAAGAGGAATGTGAGCACTCATCAGACTGCTTACTCCACTGGTCATACACTGTGCGAAGGCTGGGGGAAAGCACGTCCTCTTGTTCATCGAGGGCTGGGTCCCACTGTACTTGGCGCATGGGGTATGAGGCGCGTGGATGTGAGGAGGGTGTCATCTGGACTGCTCCCTCCATGCTGGGTCTCCATTCATTCTCTTGCATGTGCATTTGCATTCCCGCTGCTGAAGGATAGTGATGTTTGTAACTGGCTCCATCAAGCTCATAGTCGTCTAGGTAACGTGGCAGGCTTGTCTGCCGTTTTTGACGAACTGTTTCACTGCTTTCTTGCATCTTGATCCCGAATCAACACTGTATCCGGCTCGTAAGGACCAAATGTTATTGAGGTAAAAAGGACTGTATAATTATCTGGTAGGTTGCTAGATTGTGCTGCTCGGGCAGTGTCTGTAAGAACACCACAATCACGGCACTAGTCTTCTTGTTCTCTTTTAATAGGCTATCATCTGTTTTGTACATGACACTGCATGAGTTGTTACATGGGTGTGGTTTGTAGCAGGAACGCACACAATGCCTCACATATGCAATTGAACAAAGATGATTCACTAATAATATATTTAACCCTCGACCACAACTGCCACAGGCTACGAGAGAAACTTATGGAAACGTATTCATAACTGTCAAAACTGACGCGTTGCTAGGCAACGCCATAATCAACGTGGTCTTTTGTACACCTACAGTCTAACTCTAACTGCATTAAGTCTAACAAGCTATATCTTACAATAAACTTTAAGTAAAGCTGGCTATGTAACGCATTCATTCCAATATTGTTGCAGAGATGTTTCCTTTTAACAAGATAACAATTTCAACAATTCACTTAGCTCAGTTAGTCAGTATAACGAAACTCTGGAACTATTATGACCATGACACCTGAAATGTTTGCAACCTGCTATATCTTTTCGTGGCGGTACTCCTTGCCACTCTTTTTTTATTCCTCTTTTTCATCACCTTTTTTCCCCATAGACTTGCATGGCAGAACTCTGTGGCTTTGTGACATCATAATAGGGTAATTAAACTGGCTTAAACTAGGAATATTAAGAGACACCTTCCATACTCTACTTTTTTCTCTCTCCTTCTTTCTCTCTATCCCTCTCACTCTACTTTCTCTCACACTCCATCTCTCTGCTTCACTTTTTTTTCTCCTTCTTTCAATATTTTCCCTCTTCACTCTCTCTTTACTGTCTTTATCCAGAGCCACTCTTGTTCACTCTTTCCTTTCTTCTTTCTTTCTTCCACTCTTCTTTCCTTCTTCCACTCTTCTTTCCTCTCTTCTTTCCTTCTTTTACTCTCATTTCCTTCTTCCACTCTTCTTTCCTTTCTTCTTTCCTTCTTCCACTCTTGCTTCCTTCTTCCACTCTTCTTTCTTTCTTTTACTCTTCTTTCTTTTCTTCTTTCCTTCTTCCAATCTTCTTTCCTTTCTTCACTCTTCTTTCTTTTCTTATTTCCTTCTTCCACTCTTCTTTACTTTCTTTATTCTTCTTTCCTTTCCTCCACACTTCTTTCCTTCTTTTACTCTTCTTTCCTTTCTTCTTTCCTTCTTTCACTCTTCTTTCTTTTATTCTTCCTTTTCTTAACTTTTGCATTTCATGCACTGGTATTTCCTTCAGGATATGCATTTTCTAGTTCTTCATCTTATTACAGTGCATAAAATGCCCTGTATTGTTATTCCTAGGCTTCTTATTAGTGTGCTTGCCCATAGGGACCGAAACGTCCGGCCCGAACCGGTGCAACCTGCTATATCTTTTCGTGGCGGTAGTCCTTGCCACTCCTTTTTTATTCCTCTTTTTCATGACCTTTTGTCCCCATAGACTTGCATGGCAGAACTCTGTGGCTTTGTGACATCATAATAGGGTCATTAAACTGGCTTGCACCTGTGCTTCACTGACACATGCGCCAAGGTTCCAAGGCTCCTCTTCTCTCTGTCCCTCTCCATTCAACTGTATAACTAGGAATATTAAGAGACACCTTCCATACTCTACTTTTTTCTCTCTCTTTCTTTCTCTCTATCCCCCTCACTCTACTTTCTCTCACACTCCATCTCTCTGCTTCACTTTTTTTTTCTCCTTCTTTCAATATTTTCCCTCTTCACTCTCTCTTTACTGTCTTTATCCAGAGCCACTCTTGTTCACTCTTTCCTTTCTTCCACTCTTCTTTCCTTCTTCTGCTCTTCTTTCCTCTCTTCTTTCCTTCTTCCACTCTTATTTCCTTCTTCCACTCTTCTTTCCTTTCTTCTTTCCTTCTTCCACTCTTGCTTCCTTTTTCCACTCTTCTTTCCTTCTTTTACTCTTCTTTCTTTTCTTCTTTCCTTCTTCCAATCTTCTTTCCTTTCTTCACTCTTCTTTCTTTTCTTCTTTCCTTCTTCCACTCTTTTTCCACTCTTCTTTACTTTCTTCACTCTTCTTTCTTTTCTTCTTTCCTTCTTCCACTCTTCTTTACTTTCTTCACTCTAGTTCTTTCTTTTCTTCTTTCCTTCTTCCACTCTAAGGTGTCTCTTAATATTCCTAGTTATACAGTTGAATGGAGAGGGAGTTAACTGACACCTGCCCCAATTCATGGCCGCAACAGAGCAAGCACACTCTCGCAGTTCGTTCACGAAACGCATTCTAGTTGTGTATGGTTATTGTGTATCAGTAATTTTACATCAATTGGCGAGGCATAATTGTTCTTTCTTTTCAATATAACTTAAGTTGTACATAATAAAACTTGCAAGTTGCACAAGGAAATTGCTGACTTTATTGCCAATGAAGATGCCAGATAAAGATTTTTATAAAGGTGATAATAATAGTATACATTTATCTCCTGTTGCCATTCTGTATGCTGAGTTTTAGTAGCTTAGATATTGATTTTACATAAATAGCTTGTGCATTTGTATTTATTGCACCTATCTGTTTTGTTCAATGTTATTTTCATATGAAAACCCATGTTTATAATTCTTTATGCAGTGTCATAACTACATATCTCCGCCACCAGCAAAGGTGGCTAAGCGGTTAGAAACAGCACCATTAGGTAGCCTACTCAGTACCACTAACCTGAAGAGCGCAGGTTCGGATCTCGCGAAGCTCGCATAAGATTTCAAAATCTACCTGAAAAGACACAGGTTAGATATTTATGAGTGGCAAACATGTCCCAAGTTGCGAAATGACTATCTCAATATCAGAGTAAGCCCGACTCTGTATAATTACATGCCAAAAGTGAATCTCAAGAAACTTAAAGAGAGGAAGCTCCGGAATATGAGTGGAACAGCCTCGAAAGTACATTGCAACCCTCGATCTCTGAAAATGAAAGGCAAAGCAAGAATCATGATATTCCCGAAATCAAAACCCTAAAGACAGAACTCTGAAAACGGAAGGCGAATCAAGAAATGTGATAACCCCGGAGCAAAACCCTGAAGACAGAATATTAACTTATTCTTGTGTACATTTTAATTTTGTTTTTATGGGGCAATAGCTGTAAATAGGAGGGGATACGTTTTGTCAGTTGAAAGCTGACCTATAGACAGAATCTCATTCCGTCTCATCACAAGACGTTTTAATTCAATTCCTTGTCGTTTTCAACCAATGGCTGCAGCAGGGTGTGTGTGGCTAGACTGCTGACAGTCAATATGCTAATAAGAGCATTTCGCACCTCTGTCAGCGGGAGGTGAGAATGCTAAACACATCGGCCACCCTCCCCTCGCAGGTTCCTTTCCGGGAAATTCCGTTCGTATGCGGCAGACGGATATTTCGGGGGAATGTCCGCGATCATCCAGGAATGGTGATCATTCGCGGCTGTATCACAGCGTATACGGGCCCGATAATCTTGCTTTTCGTGCAGTGACTGCAAATGGCATTGAATTAATTCATTGTCAAGTGATTTGTTAAACTTCATTTTATTTGAAACAGTGTTGCTCCAACTGACATTTGTTGTTTACCGCAAGCAATTTTTGTTACTTCTTCCCAAGGATGTGATGAAGTCTTTTGCTCTCATCTTGCAGACACAAGACGACATTCTCATAATCTGTCGTTGCCAACAGCTTCACCTCAGTCTGATCTCACAGCCAAGGGAGGCCCCAGGAGACTGCCACAGCAGAGCTGTCCCTTGGTGACACTGAACGCTGTTTCTGCATAAAATAGCAAAAAATAAGCCTTGATGTTGAAGCAGCATAATGGAGGAATTGCTAATCACTAACGAGATGCTAGGGCTAAACCTAACAAAACCTCTTAAAATTAACTTACTTTGACACTATGACAAACTAGTAGGTGCCACTTTAAATTGCAACTTATTTCTGCTTCCTCTGGCCTCCTGATAGTGGTATAAGGTTATTGTTATGGTTCAGGTGTGGTTATCATATGGTTAAAGTATTTGGCAAACGCTTTTGTCCAAAGTGATTTACAAAACATGCAGTATACATCTTGTCTGGGAATTCCCCGCCCCCTTCACTGCATTTCATTTGCTCAGTTAGTCTGGCGAACTACGCAATAGACACTCCTTTAACCAATCAGACCAACGATACAGGTTACGTACTTCTTACTTTTCAAAGAAAACTTGACTTTGAAATCACCAAGACAGCTGAGAGAGCAGTATCGAAGTCGAGTGTTTTCAAACTCTGTTTGCCGTCGCTTTTGTTACGTAGTCGTGGTTAGTTTAAATCCGCCAATGGCGCGCAGGTAGCCAATAGCCAGTTTGTGATTGGCACCAAGGATCCTTGCAGTTCCCCACAAACCTGGCATATAAAATTTGCCAGACCGATACTGGAGGCAAAATCAAATTGGCCGGAAGTAGAGGGGCGGGACTTCCCAGACAAGTATACATCCGCACTAGCTATTAAATGTTAAAATGGGGTTCAAAGAGGTTCTCATTGAATTGTTGTTGCTGTGGACTAACATAATCAGCTATCCACAGACACATAGGGGCACACCTGCTTATCATGTCCATCTGGAGGTATCTTGTGATGTGTAAGTACACACTTCATGAAATATGCAAATATGTTGTGCAATTTTGTCAATATGTAGCACTGTAGGAGAACTCAGATTTGGTATCATTTTGATGAGCTACATGCGAATATTTTCAAAATTCCAATTTTCGTCGTTCACCTGGTGAACCTCTTGAATCATTCCAAATTGTGCCATGTGTGAGTGCTGCCTGGACCCTAAGGATCGCAGTTTGCGTATATTTAGATTTTTATTTTGTATTATTATATTATTTTAGGTCAGCCATGGGGCTTTAATAACAGTAAAAGGCGAAGGACAGAGGACCAGAGGATATGGCAGATGGTCAGTACTAAGCTCAGGGTGAGGAGCAGCAGCTGGATGCTGCTGACGCCATGATGACACCGCTGGTATTTGGAGGTCTGAGTGGTCAGCGTTCGATGGAAGCCCACAGAAACAGAAAAATCCGAACAATTGTCATGTCTGGGGATAATGTTGAGTTCCTCTTGATTCCAAAACCTTATCAGAGGCTGAGATGACTCCGGTGCAAGGAAGTCAGAAGCCTCACGTGACGCTGAAGCACAGCAGTCCCATTGAAGGTTTAGTGGGACTGCTGACTTCGTTTCAGGAACCAGTGAGTTGCACAACATCTTGCACAACAGATTTGTAATGCTTAAGGTTTTCTCAGGTCTCACCCTGTAGTTGATATTTTCTCAGGTCTCACCCTGTAGTTGAGTTTTTATTGAAACATGAAAATGGGCAAAACAATGGCATAGGTTTACTATTAAGGGATAGGCATGAGTTTCTGTAAAAACCCTTTGAGATTGTGCCCAATTTTAACGTCACTAAAATTGAATACATTTTGAACTGAATAAAGTAGACAGGACAACATACATAATAAAGTCCTATTAGATTGTGTGTTACAGTCCTGGTGATGGACTGCTTTAAAATGTAATGATGACAAATTGGAATTAGGAAAAGGAAAATCAGGTAGGAATAAAAGTACACAGTTATCATAGTATATAAAGGTGATACTTAAGAGCAGACCATGTCAAAGGGAAGTTGAACATCGTTACATTTGGTTTCTTAAATGAGCTCATATGCCATTCCAGGGTTTGAATAGGATACAGATCAAATGTCAATACAGTACAATTGTGAGGAAAATGCCTCTGAGTAAGACCCGAATGCAGATGCAGACCTTGGCTGCCAACAGTCATTGAAATAAAAGGAAGACCCTTAATCCTTTTGGAGAAAATAGTTTTATTCAGGAATTCTCCATTTAGAATAATGGCTTTTGCAGAGCGTGAGCCAAACCAACCAATGTCATCCTGGTAAAGAGGGATAGGGAGACTTTAACGTGAATGAATGGGCTAGACTTAATCCTTAATTAAACTAGAAAGGGCTCTGGAGGTCAGCCTCATCACACGAGACCCTGCAGCAACGATGCCAGCCAACCAGTCCACAAGTATGTGTGTTTCTGTGTGCAGAGGGACACTTGACACTGGATTTCTACTGGAAACTCAACCCATCCTGGGTTACCAGCTGCTGACTGTGACACAGATTTGAGGTGCCTCTGTTTAAACGTCATCATTTTAATCCCATGCTGGATGCAGATCAGAGGTCCATAAGAGACGCTGGCCACAGGAGGAGCCAGCAAGGGACAACACTAAGGCCTTAAACAGCTTTAAACACACATGGATGTTTATTCCCTTAGCACATGGTCTTAAACATAAATAAATGGGATGGATCAACAAAAACAGATTTTAACAAATAAATTAAAAGCTAGAGATACAAAAATTGAAAGCTAGAGATCCATGCCAATTTTGGTTTTAAATCAAAAACCTTTTCTAGGCAATAGAGTCCAAGCTTCAACCATGATGATAAAGGTCAGTGCAGTTTAGAATGAGAGGACATAATTAATGAGGTGTACCAGATATAAGATCACAAGGGAAAGCAGGGATATTGTGTAGTAGACAAAGAGGGAGGTCTGTTTTGAAATAATTATACAGGCCGATATCAAAATGACACTTTTAATATCAGAGTTATCCAAAGTGCAACTAACTTAAAAGTGATTGTTGATAGAAATAACACAGAGAGTGGTTTTGTAGATCAAATTTATTTGAACAAATCAACATAGAAATATTGCATCAACTTCAGTAAACGTAGTTGTGTCAAATCCATAAAACCAGCAGGCCTGCATCAACAGATACATAAGCTCATGTAATCTTCTGCCATCACAAACATGTGTCACCTCTGTGCAGGACCTGAATGCACCTCAGAGATCCCCAACTGATCAAGGGCAGAACACCTCCAAGGGACTTCAAACATGACTGCTTTAAAACGGCTGATTCTCAAAAGCTGACATCATTTTGGCTCAAGCTGGAGGTTTGAAGGCTCTGTGGACCCTTGTCACTCATAAAAGAATATTTACAGTGAATGGTGTAGACAGGCAAAATGATACAATGCAGACGATCGTATGTAATGGTATATTGGATGGTATATCAAAGTCATGCAAGAGTAAGCGCTGTTCTGACAGAAATCTCACTAAAGACTTATTGGTGCAGCCATAGCCTGCTATGGGGACTTGTACAGTTAAAAAAATACAAAACAATCAAACAAACAAAGATTCAATGAACTATAAAACTACAGGTTAAGGCAACAGAATTGACCTGATAAAAGTGTCAGAGACATGGATTTTAGAACTGCTCTGAATATGTCAAGCAATCCTCTAATATTACATCAACACCTCAAGTCCAATGCAAAATTTTCACATTTCACTTTTTTTTTTTTTCAATAAAGCCAACAAAAATACAACACCAAGGGTGCAGTAGAGCCAATGGCACAGTGCAATCACAACGAGTCAAAGGTGAAAGCCCTTTTGACAGGACATAGAGCAGCTTCAGAGAAAAAAAACACATCTAAAGCTAAAGCAAACATATCACAGAACAGGTCTGAACCATGGATGGCATTTCTTTACTAAATTCAAACATTTGATAAACTGTGAAAATGCACACACATGTACAATGGAGCCAAATCTATCCTCACATTTTTAAAAACACAGATAACATTATGTAGTGTGTGGAAAGGGAGCCCTATGGCAGATTAGATTCTCTGTCATACTGGGGTTGTCCCTTTAACTCCTCAGCTCACATATTCAGTACAAACATGGGACTCTGTGGTCCCAGCTGCCCACTCTGCAGTGTATCAGGCTTCTCCAGGAGGGATATCATATCAACTACTACACGTCTGTGGTACCAACACTACTGCGTGCAAATCACCAGTACCAAAATACCACAGGAAAGATGAGAGAAAAAGAAACATTCAAAGTATGCGTGTCTTTTAAAATGTCTTTTGTGTTTCCAGGAAAAGCTTCAAATTACCTATAAGACACAGCTTTCAAAAGTACTTATAATAGAGATCCAAAATAATGATTTGTATTCTTGTCACCCACAGCGGGGGAAAAAAGGACAATTTAGCTCGAAACGTTCCTCTCTGCAGGATGGCTTCTAGTGCACATAGTCAGGATTTAGTTCACTGGACCAGCAGATTTGCAGCGTTTGTCTAGTGTACTGATCCAACTCAGCATTTTTCATGTTTTTTTCCATGTGCTTTTTTTTGGATTTCTGAAGAGCACAGTCAGTGGTTTGTGGTATAAAATTCTGCACTGTGTGATTATTGCATGAGGGCCGCCATTGGCATGATGGTGAGGCCATGCAATCAGGTCTCTCTTCTGGCCTTCTTTTTATGCACATGCTTCAGAGGTTCTGTATTCTGGTCTGTTTTTTCTGTAAAATAAATCAAAAACAAAAACAGAATATTATATTTAGTATTAACATATACAGTATGACTAAATCAAATCAATAAAAACATGGTACCAGTGTAACTCATTCAAAGCAAATTAGCAGTGGGTACTTGTGTGTTTATGTAAATGTGTGTGTTGTGTCACACTCACTGCGGTTACATGTGTCCGGATTTCAGGCTTTATCAGATTTAAATCGAAGATCCATTTCATGTAACTCCAGAAATCTAGATTTTTTTGTGTCCGACTGAAGTCTGATTTACACCCCAAGATAACTCGATCGGAGTTGGTTGTTTATCGGAGAACGCGCGCTTGTAACTTTTGAAATCAGAGAACAACTGGAGATGACGCATGCTTGAGATCCCGTCCATAGACATATATACATGCATCATATATGCGTCTATGATATGATAATCACTGCTAGACGCTCACTGTTCTTGTGCTCCCACATCTCATTCACTTTGAAATACTGAAACGAAATCTAAATAATCAAGATCATGCACCATTTTCTTTGCCCTCATGTGCTGCATATCAGAAATGGCCAACAGAAATGCGAATTATTCTGACGGCTCCCATTACTATGGAAACAATAAACAAAGCTAACTTTAGTATCTAAATAGCAACTGCATATCAGAAATGGCTAACAGAAAAGTTTTGTCTCAACCAGAGACATGTCTATGTCTTTGGTCTCAACTGTTCATACTAATGGCACGTTTTTTATGAATATCCTGCAGACTGTCTCACAAGCTTATTCTTGTTGATTATGAACAAACATAACACAAGAGGCCCGAATAGATATGAGCACCTTTACAACCCCTCCTAAAACACGTATAAGGACGTTCAGATGGCCGCGAATTCATGGAGAAATACTATCCCATTTTCAAAGGAAACTTCACCTGCACACAGCAATCAGGGCATATGTGTCAACGCGATAAAAGATACTGCTCTGATCTATTCCCATTCCATACTGAATATTCTGTTTAGATCAAAGGTTTGTTTTGACATACCGTGATATTTCAGATGATAGTTATCTGGTAGCCTA
Source organism: Sprattus sprattus (assembly GCF_963457725.1). NCBI lineage: Eukaryota > Metazoa > Chordata > Actinopteri > Clupeiformes > Clupeidae > Sprattus > Sprattus sprattus. The sequence goes on along the minus strand of NC_137923.1, from coordinate 35,866,432 downwards.
TACCAATGTGTTGACATTAGAAAAACGTTGACTGCGACTGTTTTGGACAGAACGCGCTAATTCACTGAACAAATATTTTCATATTACTTTTCAACCACTTGTTAGTCATGTCATCTGATCAAGATCTGGATTTTCCACTGCCATGATGTACTGTGAGATAATGAGGTCGGCCTGACTTAAGCCAATATCGGATAAAGGCCATCATGTAAACGTACTGAGTGTATGTGTTGTCACTCACTCTGATATCCTGGGGAGGTGTACTGTGTGTGTGTGTGTGTGTGTGTGTGTGTGTCTGTGTGTGTGTGTGTGTGTTGTCACTCACTCTGATATCCTGGGGGAGGTGTAGTCGGTTTGGCAGATCCTGACTCCCCCATGGCTGAGTACGTCTGTGGTTTTGGTGATCCACTCTCCTGTAAACAGACGTGATGTGCACAAACATCACAACAATAACAGAGGTTTATCAAAACAAACTGCTGCTCACAGATAGCCAGTCTCATTACAAATGTGAATGTATTATGCTCCGGACAGATGTGAGAAGATATCACTCTTGCAAGCCATGCTCGCAGCTCCATTCAATTTTTTTAAAATTCAATTCAATTCAATTCAATTCAATTCAATTGTATGAATATTGCGCTAAAACAATAAAATTGTCTCTCAGCACTGTACAAATGTCTCAAGGCAACTATGAGATGCAGAACTCTGCAGTGTGGACCTCGAGGATACATTTCACTGCAGTTTAAAGGTGTACTAAGTAGATTTTGTTGAAACAAAATGAAAATGTTTTTAGACCTGATGATGATGTAACTGATAGCAAGATAAATACATAATATTGTTCCCCAACAGTACTGTGCACTCGACCCCTTTGTTTCAGTTCAGTTCTGTTCTGTTCTCCCAGTGTAGATGAGCTGCTTCCTCTTACCATCTCTGCAGTATCCCCCTCCTCTGGATGCTTCTTCTTCTTCTTCTTCTTCTTCTTGGATTGTGTGGCAGCATCACTTTTCTCTTTGTCATCATCTGAGTCTATTGACTAAAGAAAAAAAAAAAAAAATATATACATTACTGAACACCTTAACAGCAATATATTAACGCATTACTTCAACAGTGTATGTTAGAATATTCCGGTGGGTCACAACAACATAGATTACACTATGAAGAGACCAGAAAACACTGCTGTGCTACAGTTATATGTCTACACGCTGTGAGGTGCAGGTGGTTCTCACTGCTACAGTAATATGTCTACACACTGTGAGGTGCAGGTGGTTCTAATCTGCAGTAATATGTCTACACACTGTGAGGTGCAGGTGGTTCTAATCTACAGTAATATGTCTACACGCTGTGAGGTGCAGGTGGTTCTAATCTACAGTAATATGTCTACACGCTGTGAGGTGCAGGTGGTTATAATCTACAGTAATATGTCTACACGCTGTGAGGTGCAGGTGGTTCTAATCTACAGTAATATGTCTACACGCTGTGAGGTGCAGGTGGTTCTAATCTACAGTAATATGTCTACACGCTGTGAGGTGCAGGTGGTTCTAATCTACAGTAATATATCTACACACTGTGAGGTGCAGGTGGTTCTAATCTACAGTAATATGTCTACACACTGTGAGGTGCAGGTGGTTCTTATCTACAGTAATATGTCTACACACTGTGAGGTGCAGGTGGTTCTAATCTACAGTAATATGTCTACACACATAGAACCACATAGAACCAGTAATATGTCTACACACTGTGAGGTGCAGGTTGTTCTTATCTACAGTAATATGTCTACACACTGTGAGGTGCAGGTGGTTCTAATCTACAGTAATATGTCTACACGCTGTGAGGTGCAGGTGGTTCTAATCTACAGTAATATGTCTACACGCTGTGAGGTGCAGGTGGTTCTAATCTACAGTAATATATCTACACGCTGTGAGGTGCAGGTGGTTCTTATCTACAGTAATATGTCTACACACTGTGAGGTGCAGGTGGTTCTAATCTACAGTAATATGTCTACACACTGTGAGGTGCAGGTGGTTCTAATCTACAGTAATATGTCTACACGCTGTGAGGTGCAGGTGGTTCTAATCTACAGTAATATATCTACACACTGTGAGGTGCAGGTGGTTCTAATCTACAGTAATATATCTACACACTGTGAGGTGCAGGTGGTTCTAATCTACAGTAATATGTCTACACACTGTGAGGTGCAGGTGGTTCTTATCTACAGTAATATGTCTACACACTGTGAGGTGCAGGTGGTTCTAATCTACAGTAATATGTCTACACACATAGAACCACATAGAACCAGTAATATGTCTACACACTGTGAGGTGCAGGTTGTTCTTATCTACAGTAATATGTCTACACACTGTGAGGTGCAGGTGGTTCTAATCTACAGTAATATGTCTACACACTGTGAGGTGCAGGTGGTTCTTATCTACAGTAATATGTCTACACGCTGTGAGGTGCAGGTGGTTCTAATCTACAGTAATATGTCTACACACTGTGAGGTGCAGGTGGTTCTAATCTACAGTAATATGTCTACACACTGTGAGGTGCAGGTGGTTCTTATCTACAGTAATATGTCTACACACTGTGAGGTGCAGGTGGTTCTAATCTACAGTAATATATCTACACGCTGTGAGGTGCAGGTGGTTCTAATCTACAGTAATATATCTACACACTGTGAGGTGCAGGTGGTTCTAATCTACAGTAATATGTCTACACACATAGAACCAGTAATATGTCTACACACTGTGAGGTGCAGGTGGTTCTTATCTACAGTAATATATCTACACACTGTGAGGTGCAGGTGGTTCTAATCTACAGTAATATGTCTACACACTGTGAGGTGCAGGTGGTTCTTATCTACAGTAATATGTCTACACACTGTGAGGTGCAGGTGGTTCTAATCTACAGAAATATGTCTACACACTGTGAGGTGCAGGTGGTTCTAATGTACAGCAATATGTCTACACTCTGTGAGGTGCAGGTGGTTCTTATCTACAGTAATATGTCTACACGCTGTGAGGTGCAGGTGGTTCTAATCTACAGTAATATGTCTACACACTGTGAGGTGCAGGTGGTTCTAATCTACAGTAATATGTCTACACACTGTGAGGTGCAGGTGGTTCTTATCTACAGTAATATGTCTACACGCTGTGAGGTGCAGGTGGTTCTAATCTACAGTAATATGTCTACACGCTGTGAGGCGCGGGTGGTTCTCACCTGCTGGCTGACAGGGGCTGCTGCAGGGGCAGGAGTGTCCACTGCTGGCTCCTCATAATTTCCCCACAACTCTGTCGGGGCGTTCCAGTCTGAGCTGGGATCCACAGCAGCCAAGCCATCTACCACATCACACACAAACACAGTTTAAGAGCCATCTACCACAGCACGCACAAACACAGTTTAAGAGCAATCTACCACAGCACACACAAACACAGTTTAAAGCAATCTGGCACAGCACACACAAACACAGTTTAAGAGCCATTTGCCACAGCACACACAAACACAGTTTCATACATAGTCTGCTAGTCACCCTGGTACACATGCAGAACATAAGATGTTATAGCTATCTCCACACGCTGCTGCTTCATTAACTGAATACAACATAGCAAGGGCCAGCAACCTAAGACACTTGGGCCACTGTGGGCATGTGAGCTCAAAGCAACACAAGAGGAAATGATAGTCCTTTTCATAGCAGCTATATTCATTTCAGTGAAAATGAAATGATTATGCAGTAGGTTCAAACATTCCATTCACTGGTCAACTGACTGGAAAGCAACAACGTGCGATGGGATGTTTAGGAAGTTGTTGGACTCACTGAAGCCGGACCACTCGTCAGCACTGGCTGAACTGTCCCACTGAAGGTCTGCTGCTGGCTGGGCCACTGGTTCACCACCTGCAGCCAATATGAAATGTCTTACGGTTTCCCCTTTCACAGCTGTCATCAGAGCAACGTGATATGAATATGACAGCAGCTGCTTACCAGGGTTCAGTCCTGACGCAAAGTTTACAGGGTTGAGTTCACTCTTCATCCAAGACCCTGTTGCATGAAGGACCATTCCTTTTAGACACTCTCTAATAGCCCAGCCACTTAAGACAGATCTACTCATAATCATAACTGCACTGTAAAATGGCGCAATATGACCTTCACGTAATATCAGTGCATTACATTCTAGTGATAATGCATTCATGATGAAATGAATAATGCAGTGTAGCGTGTGTATCTGTGCTTTTGGAGATTATTGATTACTGGTTTAGTTAGGGGGACAAATGAAGAAATGTAGTTGGATCTGAGATGTTGTATACCAGAGTCTACCACGGCATACCAGGTGTTGTGTACATTTGTTGAAATTGAACACCTAAGTTGAGAAGGGGAAGCCTATATCAGTATTTTTCCATTGTGTGTGAAGTGAAGTTATTTTCCTACCTTCAGTCTCCTGAGCCCAACCCACTGGTTCAGTGTTTCTGTGGCCAGACGGCTTCCTCATGGATGACCATTTCTCACTGTCGGCCGGGTTCACTGATGATCTAGGATTCAAGGTGGGGTCTGTCCATCCTCCGCAGTTCACCGGCGGCGCCTCAGTCCAGGTGCTGGGAGCTGTGGCAGGACACCCAGTTAACTGACATATACATTCAGAAAGATGCTCTGGACATGCATCCATGATGTTAGTTAACAAAGTTTGCCAGGAACATTTCCAATCTTAATCTGTCTAAGACACTCTACGTTAACAAATGTGTCAACTGTACCTTGGGCCACAGCAGAGTCCGCTTTAGCAGCCTTAGCATGTGTGGAATCTACAATGAGAAGGGAACACTATGATGAACCTGTTGGAGAGATGGCATCAATATGTCTTCTCCTTCATTCCTTTGCTTGCCTAAATGTATTGAAGCACAAATAATGGACTTGTGTCGTCTTACAATAATGCTTAAAGACAGCAAGTGGTCCAACATTGCTGGTCTTGATTCTTTTGATTCATTGTTATGCGTAATAAGGGTCATGGAGGCTGTCTCCATTATTCAGGATAAATACCCTGCAGATGATACCCTTTGTAACGGGTGCTAATGGTCCATCTGTACATGTTCTCAAAACATATCACAAAAATATATCAGTTGGCAGGCTAGTTAGCTTTTATCAGTGCCGACTGTGTCTGGGTTTTCAAGGCAAATCTGTTGGCAGTGAGCAACTTGGTTCAGTTTTACACCAAAAGTCTATAATAGCTCTTAAAGTTTGAGAATCTTGAGTCTTTTCAAGTTTTACTACAAAATTAGTGTTTTTTCATTGTTAGGTGCACATTTCTCAGCCTATGTAGAACCTAGGTACACCACACTTCCCAGTTTCACACATAGCATTGTTATGAAGACATCTACACATGGATTTATTTATAAATTGTTCCTGGCCAGATTTATGGGTCATTTTACCTGGAAATCATGGCGAAAATAGGGTTTTTAAGGCCATGGATAGTATATTTTGATTTCCCAGGTCATAAAAGCAGATATCCTAAAATCCATGTGAGGATTTTTTGTCATTTGATATATAAACAAAATAAAAAAAAGAATGTTGGTCCTGGCTTTATCACAGTTTAAGATTCATGCACCGGAAATATATGCAAAAACTTGCATATTTAATGAGATCCAGTCTAATTAGCATAAATATGCTAAATTCACGGCAGGCAAAAACATCGTTTTTTTCCAGCAGTGGTCAATTTTGAGATTTTGAGCTAGTTCACTCCCTAAACATGTAATCTTTCATACTAGCATAAAAAAAATATCCTAATTATACATTAATGTGTATATTTATTCACATTTTGTCTGTTCGCGGCGTCAGCATTCTCCTAGGTTTCCAGCAAAGTTAGCATTCTAACGTAACGTGCAGTATATCGGCTTTCTGATGCCTGACATGTTTGGTGCCGTTGAAAAGCGCTATATCTCTCACACAACGCTATCTAATCCATATAAGGACATTTCCTTTCCAGCAGTAACCAATGATGTTAGCAAAAACGGGGCTTTAAACCTAAGGACGCAATTTCATTGGTTTGCGGTGGTTTCTGATAACGTGATTCGTTCAGACGCATCACGTGGTATGGCTTGACACTTCCTGAATCTTAAAATGCGATTTTCTCAAAATTAGTTTTTTGTCATACTCCAAGGATAAAAACTCCTTCAGTTCAACCTATATACACCAAACTTTCCAGTCTTGTACCCAACTATATTAAGAAGACATTTACAGAGGGATTTGTAAATATATTATTCCTAGCCTGAATTATATAACATTATATCCCCAAAAACAAGGCTATTGACAGTCTTTTCTGATTAACAGGAAAACAAAAGTAGATATCCATAAATCCATCTATAATTTTTTTCCCATCTAATATGCCAACAAAAGGGAAAAGGATTTTTTAACCTGGCTTTATCCCATGATCAGACATGATCTTTTAAACATTATTTAATTTAATGAGATAATGCATAATTTGCATATTCAAACATCAAAATACAAAAAACTTGTAATACATTTTTTTCTCATCTAAACATGACTAATCAACTGAGAAAGTTTCATGGTAATACCTATTATTTAAGATTTTTACCCTATTCACCTGTAGTGTCTCCAGGGGCGGACCGGACGAACGGGCAAACCGGGCAGTTGCCCAGGGCCTCAGCCACCAGGGGGGCCTCGTCGTATTTCTGTTTTTTTTTTTTTGCTAATTAAAATTAATCACTTGTCATTGCAAAATAATGACAATTCATAATAAGCATGAAAAACGATTATTTTCTTTTCAGTATCAGCTTAAAATGTATCTTAATTCCATCATGGAACAAATTATTCCAGGTCACGCGACTTTTCTGTCACTGACAATTTTTCGTGTGTTGCTGCAAAGTTAAGCGTGAAACGTTTTTTTAAGTGGCAGCGAGAGAAGAAAGAGGAAAGGGCAGGATGAGAAGTTCAGGGAGAAATTACCTAAGGTAACACACAATTTCCAATCAAGGAATTCGTCCGTTGAAGTGGAAGAAATATCTGATAATGTGGCGAATTCATCTGATAAGTGCGGCTAAGCCAAGTTTAGCGATTGCTAGCAGCAGCAGCAGCAGACAAACAGCTTGTAGTGACACCAACCAGCTCTGCCTGCTTTGCTTCTACAAACGGTGAGCCATCATGTACCACAGCTGCCCATATCCAAGACACTGTCACACCCCCACTGACGACACGCATGATACTGCCATGGTCATGAACATAGCTCAAGCACAGCTGGCTGATAACGACAGCAGTGATGTTAACAATGTGAGTAACATCAATGGTGGTGATACAGTGATTAGTGAAATTATTAACAGATAGAGAGAGAATTGAAATGGTTAAAGCAGGACCTGTAGGCCTACACATTTGGAAGTTTCAGATGAAAACATTCAGAAACAGAACTATAAAGCATTAACCAAATGTAACAAGTAACATTGTTTTGATTAAGTAATACAAAAGTTACCCTACTAAAACACTACACTCAAAACCTCATAATTCAAATAATTTACAACTGTTTAATTGTTAAAGTCATATACTCACAATAAATGTCAGTTCCACAGTTGGACTTTGCCCAGGGCCTCCAATTTGCTAGAACCGCCCCTGAGTGTCTCGCCTTAAGGCGAGACATGGCAGGTGAATAGGGTAACATTTTTAAATACAAGGGATCACCATGAAACTTTACCAGTTGATTACATACATCATTATAAGAAACAAAATGTATTACAAGTTTTTGAATTTGGATCTCATTAAATATGCAAGTTTTTGCAAATATTTCCGGTGCATGAATCTTAAACTGTGATAAAGCCAGGACCAAAATTATTTTTTTATTTTGTTTGTATATCAAATGACAAAACATCCTCACATGGATTTTAGGATATCTGCTTTTATGACCTGGGAAATCAAAATATACTATCCATGGCCTTAAAAACCCTATTTTCGCCATGATTTTCAGGTAAAATGACCCATAAATCTGGCCAGGAACAATTTATAAATAAATCCATGTGTAGATGTCTTCATAACAATGCTATGTGTGAAACTGGGAAGTGTGGTGTACCTAGGTTCTACATAGGCTGAGAAATGTGCACCTAACAATGAAAAAACACTCATTTTGAGAAAACAGCATTTAAAGAGGCACTGAGCGAATCATGTTAGCAGAAAAGCGCCGTCAGCCAATTAATCGACTTTAGATCCATAAAGCCCCCTTCAGAATGTCAGGATTGGTTGCTGAAAATAAAGGAAATGCCCATATTTGGATTACACAGCCTTCTGATCAAGGCTCAGCTTTAAAATCATACCAGACATGAAAGATGTCGTGTAAAAAGACGAAACGCTGAACGCGGTTCGAAGGAAGAATTCTTGGTAAATTTAGGAGTAAATGGATGCCGCGGCTGAACTAGGAATGCAGTGAAACAGACACATAAATGTGTAATTTTGACGTTTTCTTTATGGTAGTATGAAAGATTTGACCAGGGCATGAAAAAAATTGATATTTCACCTGCCGTGTCTCGCCTTGATTTGTACATTTTGTGTTTTAACTAGTGCTGTCAGTTAAACGCGTTATTAACAGCGTTAACGCAAGCCCATTTTAACGCCGTAACATTTTTTTATTGCGAGATTAACTTTTTTTTTTTTAAATACAAATAAATATTGGAAAATTATGGAAAACATTTTAGAATAGATAACAATTTGCGATTAATTGCGATTCATTTTGAGTTAACTACGACATAAATGCGATTAATCGCGATTAAATATTTACATCGTTTGACAGCACTAGTTTTAACATTTTTGGTTGTTTCAAGACACCCAAATTTCCACTCCCATGTATTAGAATATACACATAATTGAGGTATGGACACTGATTCTATGAAATTAACGTCATGTGTCATGAAGCAGTCATGTGCACATCATCAATGGACACTGATAAGAGAGGCTAAGCCAGAGGGAACAAAAAAAAGTGTTTCATAAATAGGTGGAAGGAAAAAGAAACAAACAAGCCAACAGAATCAACACCTACTGAACAGTGCCCTATTGCCAGATGACAGGTAAGGCTACAGACTGCCTGGAATGCACCCAGTAGTGTACCTCTGTTCTTCCTGGAGCCTGAGGAGGCTTGAAGAGCAGATGTAGATGGCTCCCCCTGGTGGACCCTCCGGTCCCCTCCTACTGGACTCTCATCGTTTGGACCTTTCTCTTTCTTGCGCTGCTGTCGTCTCTCCTTGTTACTGACCATTTTCTCCCAGTCACCTAATAGACAAGGATAGACAAGACTGAATTAGGGTTACAGTTATTCCCTTCTATCAAATTAATTATTGGTTTGAAGTTCTTCTGTGTTTTTTTATAGTGACTTTTTGTTTGTGGAACCTCCCTTCCCTTCATCTGTCTACTATCCTTATCTGTCTTTATTTCTGTATGTGCATCTTTCACCTTCTACACACAGCTTTGCTTTTCTCTCCCCTCTCTCTCTGTGCATGCATCGATTATCTTTTCAAGATACCTTTTTTTGTTTTGTTTTTACTTCTACTTAAAATGTGAAGCATGTTAAGCTAATTAATACATTTTAAGATGATTAACAGTTGAACCACATGATTCATCTACATGAAAAAACACTAAAATGACTTATTTAAAAAATGTTATACAAGAACATCTTAATGTTTGAACACTAGAAATTCAGATTTTTTTTAAATCCTTATGTCATTGACCCAAATACGTCCAAAAGCCCTCACTGTACCTATCTTACGTAACTCAGAAGGTACAGAAATAATTGCCAAGGAAGTAATCAAAACAAACAATTCTCCAGAGGTGACATACATTTGCTGTTCCATATAGTGTATTTGAAGGAAAGTGATTTAATCAAAATGTGCGCTGATATCTCACCTTCATCTCGCTCTTTGCCTTCCAGGGATGGTACAGGGGCCTGGGTCAGTTTCACTACAAGTTTAGCTTTCTTTTTGTTTTTCTTAACCTAAATGTCACAGGGAGGCATGAATATAAAGTGTCAAATCAGAGGGTCACGTATATATTTTCTTTACATGTTTCTCTCTCTCTTTCTCTCTTTCTCTCTCTCTCTCTCTCTCACTCTCACTCTCACACACACATTCACACTCTCTCTCTCACACACACACACAACAACAACAACAACAACAACAAAGGCACAATTTGCACAAAAACTAGTCAGAGTGTATCTATTGGATGTTTTACTTAAGCTCCATGACCCCGTCAGCTACCCTGATGATCCAGAGCTAAAAGTCAAAGGGCTTCTGATCTACTTTTGGAAGTTCTCCACTGAGATGCTTCATCAGCATATTCAGATGACAACCTGAAACTGCCACCTGGCTCTCCCTGATCACTTTCCTTTCACTTTGCCAACCGTGTCCAGCCATTTGCCAACAGTGTCCAGTCATATATTCAACCAATGTGTAAGCCTAACAGAAAATGAAGTGTTAACTCACAAAATTCCTTTCAAAATGTCAACTGTGTTCTTCTGTCATGTTTGGTAAAACAGTCTCACAACACAGAGTTATCGTTTTAATAGAGCTTCGTTGCAACATCTTTAGTGATATTATTTCCCATGGAAAGTAACTCACCTTGTCAAGTTTACACTCAGTTTGCAGATTGGGGATGTCTTCTGCGACTTTGAGTCCCTCGGGTGGATCTGATGCAGTCCGACCGTTCGCCTGAGGTTTCTGATATTGACGAAATTGAGTAAAGGTCAATTAAGTTTACATTCCATTTAAAGGCGCGTGTGCAGCATCAGCTCACTAGTATCTACATTACAGTTAAAAAACAAAGAAAGTCCGATCAATTTATGGATCCAACGTCGTTCACATATGTAATCGACATCTTCCATTAATATATTCTGTCAAAATACAGTCAATGCATTATCAATACATACTGTCATATTACCTGTACCTTAATTTCCCTCGGGATTAATAAAGTATCCATCTATCTATCTAGCTATCATTACAACTCGAGCGTGATTGGCTGGGCTGACAAACCTTTCTTCTCGAAATACCAGCTAGCCAACAAATGTATTGTTCCAATACAACATTACGATTTTTTTTGGCCGCCAGTTAACATGCAAACTTCTGAAAACCCAGTAACTTGCTATGTCTTTGGAAAGGTGGTAAGCCCTTTCTTATACAGTTAGCTACCGGTATTTGAAAATAAGGTTACTTTGTAGAGCCTACCAATGTTCTATGTGATCTAGCTTGCTAAGTAAACACGATGATGAACCTGTATGCTAACCAGCTGTTAGCTACATGCTAACAATGACTGAGTAACTGTCAGACTAGCGGCCCATTCGAATTGCATGCATTTTAATAACGAATGCTGGAGCGTTTACGTATGGACAACCATCTATGCTAACTCAAGTTACTTACACTGTTTATTATTTACAAATAAAATAATTCAGTTATCACGTTTGCCTGTAGAATGAGGCAAGGGGTGTCCACATTTCAGTGCATACCTTCTCAATGATTTTTTTCTTGATCTTCTTTTTGGGTTCCTCGGTTTTGATAATTGTAGTTAATGAGGCCTTCACAACATCGCTATTCTCCCTCATGATAGGTCTCCGCTTTCTTCCAACGAAGAATCCGCTGCAGGCCGCTATCCACGAAAGAGCGACTACCACAAACAGACCGATGAATACAGTCGAGAGAATGATCCATGACGGGTAAAGCTCAGGCTTTAGGTCTAGTTCTACTCCAAGCTCGGTTTTGAGGAACTTCAGACCTAAGGATAAGACTGTCCGTACACGACTCGAAATGAGTTCAGCTTGCTGCAACGCTAGGCCTTGCCAGTCCGTTGCCATCTTTCCAACAATCAGGCAGGCAAACAGCATTCAGCAGGACAACAACTGAGTAAGAAGGGGGCGGGGTTTCATGTGACAGTTTCATCAAAAACAATGCCAGATTTTTTAAAGCATGTGAATTTGTTGACTTAATATAATTTAATCTCAAACAAAACATCTGTACAGAATATGCCTACATAAACTTTCCAATTAATTAACATTATATGACAACAGGCTGCAATAGCCTACACATAAATATGCATCCACCCATGTCAATTAACAATGTTCCCATGATATACAATTTCATGAATGGATGAAATTGTACAATATATTTGGGCAGGATCACAATTTTTACGTTTCAGTTTGTAGGCTTATGTAGAAGAGGCATCAGTATTTTCGTTAGTGTTTTAATTCTGAAGTTGTGTATGAGAAAGGGCAGATTATCCAATCCCAAATCCCCACATACACTTAAAACAATCATTCTAGATGCAATTGCGAACGGTATGTCTAAACTACAAACAAGTCGAAAAACAGACTAAAGGATGAAAAGGTTTTCGTTCTTGTTCTAAGCATCATTAAATAAAAAGCGTGAGCGCATCCAATAGCGTGTTCGACCTACATTCAAACTTGTATGCAAACATTGCTACGTCTTAAGCACTTGTTGTTTGTTGAATATGGTTGCCGCTTCGAAGAAGGAGGTAATTGCACATAGATTGAAAGTTAGTACTGGAAGCCATTTTGCGTCAGGTTAAACTCATGAGAGCAAGCAAAATGTAGTGGACTGAAATTCAAAAATAGGTCCTCCTACTGCTCCAAACCATCGGAAGCTGTGTTTAAAATAATCAGGAAATTAAATAGCTCATTTAATATGGGGTAGAGAGAAGTGGTGTGAGAGATATGAACATGCTCACAAGTGAGTTGTGAAGAGATATTTTTGAGAGCCACTGATGAATACAGTTAGACACAACTTCCACAGCCTTAGCAAGTCCCTGAGGTTTATCTGGTTTGGGGACTGGTAATATCTCCTCATACCCTGCTGATTAGGTTGTTCCCCTGATTGGCAATACACTGTCAACTATTGCACTGTACCTGAGGCCTCCCATGTTTTCATTTTTGGGGAAAGTCTAACAACACTACAATTCATATACAGCATATTCAATACTCTACCACTTCTAGCGCTATACTGCATACTGTATGATATCAAATTACTGTATACAGCTAAAAGTCAAAAAATTGTAATATACATTTTAGTTGGGATCTGTTGCCCTAACATAATAGTAAAACTGCCAAATTTCACTCTCCAAAATATATTGTACTATACATTTACAGGAATGCTTCTGGTTTACAACATGTTAAGTTTATTCATCATATATTAAAATATAACTGACATATATTATTAACTAACTAAAACAATGGTTCACATTGGATAACCTTCAGAAGATCATAACCAATCAAATGTAAAATCTTTAGTGGGATTCATAAGCACCTTAGCGCAGGACAGTCAAGATATAAACACACTTTTTAATATGGTAGTGTGAATGACAAGACAAGACAGATCTGTTGTTTGATTTTACTCTGTATCAAAACCTCCTTACTGCTGCGTTTGGTCTAAAACTGGTGAGGTAACTACCTAAAGGCATGCGAAAGCCTGCAAACACCAACAGCAGAACAGCGGGTGCAGATAAAAGCTTGCTAGTAAGCTTACTAGTGCCTTTTTGCGATACGGTAAGAAATGGTGCTGTGAAAGCTTTTCTTCCATTTCTGCAGGGTGGCCCGACCCTGACATCTGAACTACATAACGGATCATCTGAGCAGCTAAAGGAAACGACCAGTCTCTCTTCCACATGTCAATGTACCATCACAATGTATTTGAAGATGATACTAAAAACTAGTTGCCTAAAAAGTGGTGAAATTAGCGGTTGTTTGACATGTTTAGGATGACACACCTGTAAACTGGTACAGTTGACACACATTTTAGATAGGGAGAATTGAACCGTCAGCCAGGATTTTAGGCATGCCTGCAATTTGTCAAGCACATTGTAAACCTACATTTGGAGAACATGATGGCTGATATGTATGAATATAGTGTTTACTGTAACAGGAGAGAATAAACCTCTTATTCTCTAATTAGAAAATAAGTACTACAATGAAAAATTGACGAAGTGGTAAGAACTGTAAGGTTTAATATAAAACACGCATAAATAAACCCAATTTCACCCCTCACACACACACGCAGTATAGTTTATTTATGGCAAACATTCCTTGACCTCCTGGTTTTTGATGACCTTTTCGTTTTTTTGACCTTTAAATAATGACACATGCCATCATAAACACAGAAAATAATAACAGAATAAATAAGCATCTGTACCATTAAAAATCAGCATCTAGGGTGAACTCACAGTCCATTGCATTTGACATCACACCAAATCTCTGGTATTCAGCAACCCGCTTCTCAAAGAAGTTGGTTTTCCCCTCCAACGAGATTGATTCCATGAAGTCAAAAGGATTTTCTGCCCGATATACCTTGAGTACAGAGAACATACATTAACCAAATGCCATAACCCATTTGATGATTTTTTTGTCTTTATTGTGCTTCCAATATGTATGCGAACTTAGGTGAGCCCTCAAGATGTCCTAAATGCAATATTTCAAACATTAACATTATAACTTTATAAATTTACATTGTGTTAAAGACAGTCCAGGCCAAAAGTGCTTTTCACTTGCGCTCCTCTGAAATTGACATGTGCGTCACTCATGTTTGCAGAATCATACTACTAACCATCAATTCAATCTGAGATGAACTATGCAAACCTGACGTTATAAATAATACGCATGACAATGCAAACATGCTAAGAAGTCATATAAATATAACAAAAAAAATTGTACTCACTTTGCAAATTCCCAGGTCTACAAGCAGTCGGTCAGCCACAAACTCAATGTACTGCTTCATCAGATTACCGTTCATTCCGATGAGATCCACAGGCAAAGCCTCTGTCAAGAACTCCTACATATGTGAAGCATATTTCAGTTTTTGAACCATTTACTTTTAGGTTTACTTTTCATTTACTTCTACTGCTTTCTTGAGCATTGCCAAAACAGACGCACACGCACACGCACACGCACACGCACACACCTGTTCTATGCTGACAGCTTTGGTAATGATGTCTCTGACTCTGTCCTCTGAAGGTTTCTTCACCAGATGGCTGAAAAGGAGGCAGGCAAAATTGCAGTGCAAGCCCTGGGAAATAACAGGTCCTTGGAAATTAGTGACAGGTTCCCTGTTATCAATAACAAGTTCTTTACAAATACAAAGTTTTCTCCAACATGTATCCTCCTTACTTCATCTCTACTGATGAGCTCATTGGAATAGGAGAGTCCAGGCATCAGACCTCTCTTCTTCAGCCAGTAGATGGCAGCAAAGGACCCGGAGAAAAAGATGCCCTCCACTGCTGCAAATGCCACAAGTCTCTCCCCTGCCAAAAGAAAGAAGGGCTCTACATGATTCAATTCAATTCAATTCAATTCAATTGTATTTGTATAGCGCCATAACAATACAATTGCCTCTAGGCGCTTAACAGAGCCCAGAGCCTAGACGCCCTTAGTGCATGCACAATGGCAACAGGGGCAAGAAAAAACTCCCTGTTAGGCAGGAAGAAACCTTAAGCAGAACCACGGCACATAAGGGGGGACCCATCTGCTTGAGGTCGGCCGGGTGGAGATAGGAAGGTGGGAAGGGGGAGGGTTGTGTGGCAGAAGGGGAAAGGAAGCAACAGGGGTTGTACACAGCCAGCATTTGATGATGATGACCCCTGTGAAAGGTTACCGTCATCTCCCAGAACTATGGACAAAAGCTGGACACAGACAATGTCTCTTGGGGTTGATATGTTGTGAAAATGTTTTTTAGTTTTTTAATTAAAGTTTTACAGTTATGCCCCCTACTAGGTCAGCTTTTATTATATAATAGGTCAACCCGATAGTAACTGATTTGTACTTCTTGGTAAATCCAGATGGCACACACAAAGAAAGAAAATGTGAAACTTCTAGGGTTTCAATTTAAATCATGAATAAGGATGATGTTCATGGATTGCATTACAGCAGACCTGATAGTATTTCTTGTGACTTTTACTACACACCGAAGGTTGACCTAATATCTGAAATCCACTGTAGAGCCCAATCTGCTTTCTTTCTCACACAAGGCATGGTCTGGACAGCGTTGAATAAGTGGTCCCTGCAACGAAAGAAGCGCATTAAGATTCTGAAATTCTGGCAGATATGAGAGATCATGCCAAAAAAATGTCAAGCTTTTCCTCTGTGGTTTTCAACACTAACTGAAACTACTAACACCTGACACCTGTTAAAAAGACCCTTTATGAGAATGAGATGCAGAATTTTTCAGTAAGATTTAGTTGTCTGGTATGTCCCAACACTAAGGCTGAAAGTATGTTTACAAGTACATTATAATGATGTCATTTTTGTTTTAAGAGCTCAGATTAAGTGTTTAGTGTCCTCTTACCTCTCCTTCAGATCCTGGATGTATGTGTTGATGAGCATGCTATACATCTCTGAGTGCACATTCTCAATGAGGATCTGGAAACCGTAGAAAGAGCGGGCCTCAGGGATCTGCACCTCTTGACTGAACCTCTGTACCTGTCAGACAGATGAAGAAGACATGCTTATTGCCCTTGTCCAGCTTTCTATTACTAATGTATGCAAGAATTATCTAAGAATTTATTATAAGTATCTAAGGACACACTCTAGTTTGTAGGACAGAGGAGAGTGAGGAAGTGATGTGTTTCTCAATGCACAGTGTAATACATTGGAGTCACCCATAGTAGGACTACAGAAGTGAGAGAAAGGACAGTCATATGCCACTTCAGAGAAGTCATTGGGGCAGTGGCTCAGGAGGTAGAGGAATCCTTCTGAAATGGGTAGGTTGCTATTTTGGTCCTGCCTCCTCCTGGCCTTGAGTCAAAATGACCTTGAGCACGACACTGAACCCCCAACTGCTCCTGAAGTGCAGGTTAGCACCCTGGTGTGTGAATGGATAGATGTGTGAGGCATTAACCTGTAAAGCTCTTTGAGTGCTCTATAAATGCAGTCAATTTACCATTCATTAAAGGCAGGAGAGCTAAAGTTGGCCATCACTGTTAAACCACAGGAAATGGTTATACAGCACTATTGGTGAGCTTTTAAGTTGTATACTATGCCAATCTCATTAGACAGTGAACGAAACCTGTCAGCAAACACAAAGGGACGTCCAACAGTAATGAAACAAGAGAAATTCAGAAAAAAGGCTCACAAGGTTCTCATTGACGATGCCATCGCTTGCAGCAAAGAAAGCCAACACATGAGATATGAAGTGCTTCTCATCTGGCTTCAGTTTATCCCAATGTGACAGATCCTTGGATAAATCTACCTGCAAACACATGACATAACATATCATCACACCAGCAAGACATGCAATATATCAAATTATGAAGGAATGACATCATTTTTAAAAACACCACTTTTTTAGCTCACTCATACAGTGGGCTGTGCTGTGGGTGACAGACTGACTGAACTCTTACTTCCTCCACTGTCCAGAATGATGCCTGTGCCTGCTTGTACATCTTCCAGATGTCAGGGTACTGGATAGGGAAAATGACAAACCGTCTTGGATTTTCTTTCAAAAGTGGTTCATCTTCGGTGTCTGTATTCTGAGGCATTTTATTCATATCCTGGACTGAGTGGCCGTTCTGATAACAACACAAACAAACAGGACATTATTTCCATTTAGTGAGCCAGTAACTCAACAAGATACGAGCCGCAGCCACTTGGTGACGTTTCTGTATACGACCAAAACAAGGGTCAATAAGGTCTGACAAGGTAATCTCCAAGACCAATGTCAATAGTAATCAATACTAGTCAGGTATTAAACTGAGGGAATGCACGATTCATTGGCACATTGCACCCCTCGCTGTTATAGCGTCGTATTATGCAAAGTCGTCTCTTTTTCGACCATCTGTCGTTAGTAGTAGGCCTACTGTATTTATTCAGGGTTACTTTCTAACCTGTCATAAAGCAAATTGCTCCCAGCTTCCTGAACAACATCAAAAGGAACCATGGAGGTTATTATCTATTATCTATCCGGTAACATTGGTTTCTTTGTCAAGTTGGGGTTACACAAGCCAACTCACTGGGCGTTAACCGAAATGTGGAGTCGCACCGAGCCTCCAGTCCCGTGGAAAATATCAAACGTTACCTTATATTGTTGAATATCCGTCTGGTCGCTCATAATATTCGTGTATTCCATGGTGCGCTTGCACCACCTAGGCTAGCTAAAGCTTCTTCTTTGCGACGCTACTCTCACTGCGGTTAGCCATGATTACACAAACACATCCAACGAGGAGCGCCCTCCTTCGGCAAGAGTTAGCGGTGCGCATTCGGGAGAACAGCATGATTGGCCTTTGGGACCGGTTTAACGACTCATACAGAAATCATTCAGTCTTAGAACTTTTTTCTTACAATATCATGATCTTCATGAGATTTTTCAAATGTTCTAATCAGTTTTAGAAATTAAATCACTGCTTTGAATGTCAATCCTACCGTTCCTTTAAAGTGAAACCTAGTCATGGTATGACATCTTAAAGTCTTACGTCTTAGCATATCAGTCTAGATCTCGAACATTACTGTACATTAAGTTATATAAATATAAAAATAAAAAAAAGACACAGGAAGTTGTTCAGTCTTGGAGATGTATTAAATTAATCACTTTCATTACATTAACAAGCACAATTTTACAGTCAAAAACAGGCTATGGTCCATTAGTGCTCAAATTAATTTACATTACCTTTTCAACCAATGGGTGCGCTTTAAAAAAAATGGAGTGGAAGGAGTTATGTTGACTAGGCATTGAACTGCACAGGACTAACAGAGATGCAAACCTAATAGTGATAAAGGCTTGAAACTGTTAAACCTGTTGTTGATTGGTGGAAGTACCTTAAATCTGTGGTTAGACAAATAAATTAGTGTTTTCAGCCAATATTTCTCCAAACAATTACAATCTTAAGCCTCCACACAATGGACTTGTGGAACAGCCTGATGTTTACATTGTACCAGTAGGAACATCTTCAACTAGTGAGTACCACTGATCTCAAAAAGAAACTTTCTTTTTGAGATCAGTGGTGAGTACACACTCATGTAGTAAGAGCCTTTATGAGGTCACCATGGCAATCACAGCACACTAAACCAAGGAGTGCTACCTTGGGAAATACTGTTGAATGAGACACTGCAGGTAGACAACACATTTGAGAATGAATTTGGCAGTTTAAGCCTTGATCTGCACCCTTCCCCTCTCCATTATTCTACAAACCCAGGGAAAAGTGATCTTCCGACAATAGACAAGGTCATAAAATCATGGTTCATGGTCTCTCCTGACACACATGGCCACAGCACATACTTGTTAATTCATGATTCTAATTCTTTCGAAATCACATTAGATTCTTAATACAGATAAAACTGCCTTGTGTTGAACAGACAACTGATTTACAAGACTGCCAACAGGTAATCAATATATATATAATAAAATTAAATTAATCAAACATTTATGTAAACTGTATTTGATTAGGAAAAAAGCCCAAGAGTGAGCAATCCATCTCCAAAGTCGTCCATTTTGTTGCATATGTAGTCAAAGAATGTTGGGGCTTCCAGTATTCCTTCCTTTTTTGCAGGGGCAAAAAAAGTCAGAACATCGTTTGAACATTGAGAATTGAGGTATGCACACCAAATAATTTCTGTTCCCAGTGACACCACTTTGATTTAGGTCCACCCACAGTTGGAATGTTGAAAGACCAATCTTTTGGCCACTCATGGGTAGGAGGACATTACAAATGTCACGTTTAAATTCGGGTGGCTTTGCCTGGGCAGTTACATGTCATATTGGACCAATGAGAAATTCTTCATGGTGGATTCGATGGGGATGCCGGCCTCCTGCATGTCGTACCTGCCACAAATGTATAAAAAAGATTTTCATTAACAAAAGCACTGCACAGCCACAAAACAAAAAAATGATATATATATATATATATATATATATATATATATATATAAAAACGAGATCACAGCTTGTTGCCTGGTCCATCCAAACACACACATACCAGTCTGCTGTAGCGATTGTGTAGTATACATTGGGCTTGTCAGGGTTGCTGAGTGTCGTGGGTTCCCCATAGCTGAGGGAGGCCATGTTGCTGAAGATGAGCCAATCCCCCACCTGCAGCTCAGGCAGCAGGCAGCACTCCACCACCTGGTCCAGCATGTCACACGTCGGCCCCCACAGGCTGCTGGAGAACAGCAGCTCCTCAGATGCCATGGATGTCTACACAATGACAGAAGAATTTGAGTCAGGACCCAGAGTAGCAGCGGACATAATGTACATATAGACTACATGCATCATGCACAACATGCATGGTCAAAAACATGGCAATGCCACAGAAAACAAATGTTGCAAGTTGTGATTTCTGTAATATGTTGGCTTTTAAGACTCCCCATTTGTATTGTTTGATTATTTCAATCCTGTCCGGACATGTTTGATAAGCCTACTCTGTACGTGCTTAGGAATACAGGTTACAGTTTTAGCAATATCAATATCTTTGGAAATAACATAGCAGGCTAAGATAGAACTAACATCAATTGTCCCACATGATATAGCATTAGCAAAAGCGGTTGTTATAAATTATGAAGAGCTCTTTTGACTAACCACGCAACTCTAGGGTTAGGGTATATATGGCAACATATACAGGAAACACAAGACTGCACAAACAGACAACAACTCAATAAGCCGTCACCTCAGATGTCCCAAGGCAAGCTCAACACCTGCAATGACTATGCACAAGCTGACTGACTGACTCACTAAGAGTGGTACTTGAACTTGTGAAGAGCAACTAAAATACTTCTATAGTCCACCTCCAATTTAGTGTACAACTGACACCCTAACATACATCCAGAAGTTCAAAGGTGTATCTACAGCATATATTCACATGCTACTGGAACCAAGCTTCATGCAGCACCATAGTCATGTGTCTACAGTGCCTTTTATTAATGGCACCCTAAGTAAATATGAGCAAAACAGGCAAAGAATACATTTATTTGCTGTTTATCCTCTTGGTCTTTCACTCAAAATATTCACAAAAATCTTACCTTTTCATTGAAGTAAAATTGTTGAAAAAAAAGAATGTTGACATTAAATAAATCTAACTGAAGTATATTTCCAGTCATGTTTTACTATCATGGCAATGATTAAGAGTGACAGGAGATGTTAAGAATCAGCCTGGAAGAGGACGTGTGTGTACATTGACCCCACGCACCGTGAGGAGGATGATTTGACTGGCAAAAGAATCTCCAAGGATCACAGCTGGAGAATTGCAGAGGTAAGTTGAGTCTTGGGGTCAGAAAGTCTCCAAAACTACCATCAGACGCCACCTACATCACCACAAGTTGTTTGGGAGGGTTGCCAGAAAAAAGCCTCTGCTGTCAATCAACAACAAACTAAAACGCCTACAGTTTGACAAATATTACTTGGACTTTCAATGGGACCAGGTTATATGGTCAGATAAGACCAGAGTAGAGCTCTTTGGCAACAAACATCAAAGGTGGGTTTGGCGACAGAAAGATAGCCAAACAAAAGCACACCTCTAAATCTACACAAAAATGGTTCACCGTATAAAGGTCGTCATGGCCATCATAGTCCCCGACCTAAACCCCATAGAAAATCTGTGGGATGAACTGAAGAGGAGAGTGCACAAGCGTCAACCTCAAAATCCGAAGGATCTGGAGAGATACTATATGGAGGTATTGCGTCAGATCCTGTTCCATGTGTTCACCAACCTCATCACACATTATAGGAGAAGACTCAAAACTTATCTTGGCAAAGGGAGGCTGCATAAAATATTAAATAAAGGGATGCCAATAATTGTGGCACACATATTTTTGAGAATAATATTTGTTTCATGATAAGAATTGTAATGTTTCTTCAATTAAGAGTTCGATTTTTGTGAAACTTTTGAATGAAAGATCATGAGGATAAAAAATTGAAAAAGCTTTTTTTTCTCATCTCGGTTTTCCTTATTTTTACTGAAGGGTGCCAATAATTCTAGAGGGCACTAAACATGTGCTACTGTAACTAAGCTTCATGCAGTACCATAGTCATGTGCTTCTGTTACTAGGCTACATGCAGCACCATAGTCATATACTACTGTCACTAAGCTTCATGCTGCACCAGTCATATACTTCTGTAACTAAGCTTCATGCAGTACCATAGTCATGTGCTTCTGTTACTAAGCTACATGCAGCACCATAGTCATATACTACTGTAACTAAGCTTCAAGCTGCACCAGTCATATACTTCTGTAACTAAGCTTCATGCAGTACCATAGTCATGTGCTACTGTTACTAAGCTTCATGCAGCACCATAGTCCTATACTACTGTAACTAAGCTTAATGCAGCACCATAGTCCTATACTACTGTAACTAAGCTTAATGCAGCACCAAAGTCATATACTACTGTAACTAAGCTACATGCAGCACCATAGTCATGTGCTACTGTTACTAAGCTTCATGCTGCACTAGTCATGTGTCTTCATCAGCAGATGCAGATAAATGAAGACGTTTTCTGAACCCTTCAATTGGTCTCAGATATGGATAAAGATTAACTACAGAACGAATTATCCATTCACTCTGAGGCAACATAACGGCTACGGCTGCCTTCAGTGCTTTTCCACATCTTGGCGTTTTCCACTGAGCGGACCTCACCTTGTGCACTGAGGGAAGCGGGACAGTGCCTCCCAGCAACTTGCCCACGAATGATCCATAAACGCCGTCGCTCATGTAGTACAGGAATTCCGGCTCATCATTGGGGGTCAACTTGTCTGTGGAAAAAGGATCAGAACAATATGTTATTATGCAGAACATGAAAGGGAATTGCAATGGCAACAAAAGGGTTGTGAAAATCTCCACCCCTGGGGTTGGCAGTCTTACAGGTAGAGGACCTTTGGTAACCTGGTAACCTTAGGCTTTTGAGACAACCAAGAACACATCTGACAACTGTCCACTTACATTTCTCTTCCAGTAGTAATCTCAGCCATAAAATCTACTGCCTTAAAATGCAATATTTTTACCAGACGGTTGGCTGCACTCACCCTGGAGCTGGTCTTGGCGGTCTCTTGCCACCACTTCTTTGCCAATGACATTGACAGCCAGGGTGAACGTGGAGGACACATAGAAGCTTCCAGGTTCTGCGATGACACTCACTCCAGACATGAGGGGGAAATAAGCCTCAAGCAAGGGTTTCATAGCAGCATGGACCTGGATGGAGACAAAGGAAGTAGGAGGAAGAGCTGTGAATGAACTGCAAAGACCTGTGGGGACTTTTCCATGGCGCAGCCATGTGCTTAATATTGTGTCTTGGATGATGTGGTGGAAGTGTTAATTACCTGTGTCAGCTGGGTTTCAGACCCACTGAACCCACCACCTACATCTAGAATACTCATGTTGAAGCCAAGCTCCTCCTGCAAGACAACACAATAAAGAGTAAGGCTGTGTTCACACAGAACATTTACTCAAATGAAATGACGCTTCATAATGTAAAAACAAATCCTGTTCTGAAATGTAGTTGATTTCATCACCGTGACAACTAATGCTAATCTCAAGTTCACATTAGGTAATAGGCTAGTTTTATTAGCCACCTCAATAAACACAAACACTAAACAGAAACTCACGACCCATCCAGGGCCCTGTTCGGCGTAGAACTGAAGCTAAGATAATCAGTCTAGCTCGGTAGTTGAGATAATCTAGCTCGCTAAATGAGAACAGGCTACACCGGTCTGGCGACGGGTGCTAAGATATTTAATCGCCAAGTTAAGTTGTCCCAGGCTAAACTCGTCAGCTAAATTGTGCGTGCACGTCCTGCTTCAAAAGGCAGGAAAGGTCGATCACCAAAACCATGATTATTTTTACGGTACATTAGTCTAAACTCAAAGAAAAAGACTCATTTTTTTCTCCACTAAGGCAGGATATGACCATAAACGCGTTATGAAGAATTCAAGACCATAATCATGTCAAAATCCAACACTGCCGCCGCTACGACAGCAATATTAGAAACTGTCTATAGGCTGTCTAAGACGTGATATTTTTTCCTTGGTCGAATATGTGAATTTGGTGCAGCGGTTAGAGCTCATGGTTTGCATGCAACAGATCACCGGTTCAACCCCCTCGCCTCCACCTTACTAATTGTAGTTTTACATTTAATCGCTTTGAATAAAACCGTCTGCTAAATGACTAAATGTAAATGTATTAATAAGAAATTCAATAAATTGAAGCAATGAAAATATATTGTGTGTATTTCTCTCTTCTTATCATGCATCCACCTACTTCATACTACACCATCCTTTCTACAAAAATGATATGCTATGGTGTAGTAGAGAGTAACTTGAAACTTTCGCCGATATCTCCGCAAGGGAGATGGGTTATGTGCTCAAATGTCCTGGGATCAAAGACGTTATGCATCCACTCGCAAAAAAGCGCAAAACATTCAATGTTCGTCTGTGTTGTTTGCAATGAATGACTCGAGAAGGTCTTGTAAATTAATTATTCCTTGTCGGCTGAATCGGTACCGCTCATACAAGAACTGTGGGATCCCTCCTTTTGCCGGGGGGTGTGGCAAACTTAATCCAGGTACTCTTATTTTAGCCTGCCCTGGAGCAGGTTAGTGCTAAGAGATATGTTACTATGGTAATTTATCAGAAGTTGCTTCGCCGAACCCGATAAAGGGGCGTTCTCTTTTTTCAGCCTGGAATCTAGCTTGCTAAACCGCTTACCGAGCGTCGCTAAACAGTACCCAGTTCTACTCAACAAATGAATATGGGTGATACATTTTAATGGCCATGTCATATAGTTCTCCACATTTTCTAGTGGCTATTACAGGAAACAACAAGTCATACTTCTTTGCTTGTGATTGGTCAGAGGTCAAAAAAAGGGTTACAACGCTACAACTCTAACACATTGGCACAAGATGCTCAATGAAGACTCACTATAGGTTCCTTTCTATGTGTACACTCACCCCCATGTCAAACACACAGCGGGCATCCGATAGGGCATGGGTGTATGCCTCGGGGTCCTTGCAAGAGGCTGGTACCTGAAATCTGCAAGGAAAAAAAGGAAGAAAGAGACACTTTGATTATTATTTGGTTACAGTTATTACTACAGCTCAAAAGAGGACACGTTATGGGAGTCTAAATCTCTAAATTCTGTGGGAATAAGAGTTCACTGATCATCAATCATACTCTGTCAACCCAGGGTAGTTTGGTTTCTACCGAAAGAGTGCTAATTTAACGAGGCAGCCACAGGTATTATGCAACACCCTAAGGGCTCAGATACACATACGCGTCTTTTTTCAGGCGCAGACGCTACAGTAACGCCTTGGCAAAGTGCGGAGGCCAAAACAGACTTTTCACAGCTAATAATAATCACTCCGCGATGAAAGCGCATTGATGAAAACCGTTCATTCAAAATTCTGACGTTGAAAATGGAACTATTTTTCGTATTAAAATGTTAATTTGTTGACTGTAGAATTGTTTTATAAAAGCAATACTCGTGGGAGTGGGGTAGGTAAGGGATAATCCCACTCCCACTCGTGCTATATCGCTTAATCATACGACATCTTCCAGCATCAAAACAGGAAATAAGTGATAAAGTAGTTAAGCCCGCCTGTTGCTTGATCTGATTGGCTGCCTGGGCCGAGTGTGACATTGATGAGCGGTGCGCTTCCCTGCCTTGCGCTGGAAAGTTGAGAATAGTTCAACTTTTAAGCGCACCTAAAAAACGCTTCAAAGACGCAACGCGTGGTGGAGAAGGGGCGCACGCTTTAAACGCGCCGTACCATAGGAATCAATGCATTTGCTCGCGTCCCGTTTTTACAAAAACGCGTATGTGTATCTGAGCCCTAACATGACTGGCATACAAGTACAGCTGACCTTCTCAAATGCATACTAGACTTATAAATCAGCAAAGCGCAAAATCTATAAGCCCTCTGTGTCTTTCTTGTCAAAATACATATATAGCATTTTGGAGTGACTAAGGGCACTTAACTGTAATCGGCACAAGCCACTGAAGAGCAAAATGAGGACATTACTAAACCAGATAACTAGATTTGACTTACGTGACTCCTACCACCTGCACGCCCAGCTCTTTGGCCATCTCTAGCAGGTGTCTGCAGCTCTTCAAAGAGCAGCCGAAGGACATGCTGGCCTCTTCAGCATGGGGCTCCGTGGAGACCTGCAGTAGCAGCCTGAATACAGAACACAAGCCCTGTTATCCAACTGCAACAACCAGTTCAACCACAAATCATTTTTACATTCCATCTGGCAGACACGCTTTTTTTTTTTTTTGCAGTGAGCAGACATAACTAAATCACAGATGTACTGAAGATATTGTTCTTGCTTTCCAAATATGTTTTCAATGAAGCACTGAAAGTGAATAGGTTTTAAACAAGACAAAAGCACTGTTCTAGTTGTAAACACTCTGGCAGGAACTGGTCAGACGTACTTGGCATTGGGGTGAGCGCGGGTTATCTTGCACAATTCAGTCTCGTTGTCACACACTAGGTAACTGATTCCGTTCTTGGCGGCGTATTTGAGGTGAGCAAGTTGTTTGCACGCGCCGGAGAGGATGATGTTCTCAGGGGCGACATCACTGTTTAGCACTTGTGTGGCCTCAGCCTGAGGGGAGAGCAAAAGCACACATCTCAGTAACACAAGCGCAAGCCCTTTCACTTCATACAGGGCCAACTAAAAGCTACAGGCTGACAATGAACCTAAACGCTTCACCCCTTGGCAATGTGTCCAGTCCATTCTGGGTGGGGCAGCTAATTGAATGTGTGAAGCTCACCTTGTTTGCACAGACAAAGCCGACACCAAGTGCAGCCAGGACCTCGATGATAGCAGGGCTACTGTTGCATCTGACCGGGTAGAAGGGCCGGACTTGGGGCATACTGTTCCGCCAGAGCACGTGCTGCCGCATCAGGGCCCCAAGGTCGGCCACAACAAATGCATTCTTTTCAACCTGCAGGCCACACCAGCATCACACGAGGAGGACAGTTAGTTTTTGCCTGTGCTCTTCAGACCAGCGATTTTCATACGAAGCTGATTCAAATGAACTGAAAGTACGTTTAAGCACTGCATGTGACTTTGGCACTGGATGTTCTGCCAGGTCAGTGAAAGCAGTGAACTCAACTGACTAAAAAAACCCAATCTAGAGGAATGTTCCATGTACCCAGTAAGACAGCATGATAAACTAAAATCAGATACTGTACTGTGCTGAGGTCTAAAGGATTAGTTCTACATAATGCTTCTGCATGTGTACGTGTTGGCCACTCACCAAAGCTTGTTCATAAATGTGGTTATCGATGACATCCTCAAGGGTTGTTCTTCCCTCCAGTAGTTCAACGGTGTAGTTTGGTTCATCTGTAAAATCTTTCATCTCAACCGTATTCCGCAAATCCAACAATCATAAAGGGAGTTTACCGAGCCTGCTGGGTATGCAACAAACTGCGCCAGAAAAGGGGAAAAACAATGTTACAACTGAGATCTCACAAATCTAGCCTTACATGACATAAGATTACATGTTGTTTGATTAAAAAGGTAATCCATCATATATTATTAGAGAACAACTCAATTTCTCATTTCACAGCACGCTTTCAAACAGATGCATCTAAGACTGAGACCTGGCGTCTCAAGGCAAAGCTGACCAAGACAGAGCTGCATAGAAAATGCCTGGAGTTACGGACTTGGACTGGAGATCACATGCCCACTATGATGACAACCCTCACCTCTCTAAGGCCCCTATCAAAACATGGGCTTTGGGGGCACCGCTTGGAGGCGGGCCTGTTTATTTTGCCCCAATCAGAATTAATCCCAATGGTAGCAGCTCACAAAAGAGTGATTGATGGAATTAGCTTGCATTATGCTCTTGTACACCCGGGGCAGCCTGTCACTTTATGTGGTGCACTTTAAGCAAGTACACCACAGTGATCTATAGGCTTCATTGACTCTTTTTCAATGTATGGAAATGAAAGGATTAGAGAAGGCCACATACATGGACAAGTTGGGAGATGGCCCTCTCCCGCTATCAGCTAGGATCCCAAGGTGGCTCGGCGTTGAAGTCGAACTGCTCGCGGTAGAGGACCTCCCCTAGGCCTTCTGGGTAGCGCCTATACACAGAGTGTATGGAGCCCTGTTGAAAGGAAAACACAATTTCAGCACTTTGGCCAAGCAATGTGTAAACCAAGGAGCTATTTGCAGCCCCTCTATCCACACTGGAGTCATTAAAACGATCATCTGGGACAGAGAGAAGAAGAAGGCTGTGCATACAAAGTGTCCTGGTCATGTTTGAAATACTGTGATGACCAGTGGTTGTAATGTGGAACACTGCTTCACTAAAGACAGTTGGTCTCAGACACTTTGGTACAGTGAACGCATTTCTCGAACAATTCTTAAAAACAGCACTACACAATGGATTATCTGCAAAAGCCGGTAACTCCCTCAAATTAAATAATTACGTCAATGTTTAAAAGTAAATAATTATGTCAAGTCAGTGCATAAGACAGTCAAAACACGTAGTCATGAAAGTGTAATCCTTATTTCCACATTTACATTTGAATGAATGTGTTCTCACTCACAGTAATTTAGCAACATACCAGATTATAGCATGTCTCCAACTGTTTGAAAGTTATTTTCTAGTAAGTCAAACTCTATTCATGTCACTGACAAAAACTCCACGTCATTGGTGAAGAATGCAGGATGCAGAAAATGACTTGGACTGGACAGTGGCAACAAATACAACTTGTCGAGAAAGAGTGGGACAGACACCTCCTGGCTTTTTTGCCTCTGAACAAACTGAATCCATTCTCATCATTTACATGTAAACAATCAAGGTTTGAATGATATGTAGCTTAGCAAACATTCCAAAAATACCATTTCACTGAAAACCGATGAAGCATGGTTGACATGTAAATAGGTTTAAGCAGATATAATTTTGACTTACACAATGAATAGATACCTAGATGTTTTGATTGGTAAGACTAAACCAACCGACCAGTGTACATAGTCTTTTGAATGATTGCGCAAAAGCATTTGTTTTGAGATTCTTAATTCTGAGAAAAACTGTGAATGGCTCGTTACTACATTATACACACCGTGTGCCCATTATGAACCAAGGCATCTGTTCAAAATGTACTGCGCCACAAATCAATAAGTTCAGTAACTTTGTGTACAGCGGTTTAAAGATTAATAGTCAGAGAGTCCTGATCATTCAGTGTCAGAAGCTGAGTCACACATTTAGAACTATGTTACTTTTAACTTTAAAACAATAAGAGACAATTCAATACAACCCAAGGACATTCACGTGCTACAAACATTCACATACTGGCCTAATAAATCAAGACCGCTAGAGAATCCAGATGTTTTCAAAATTAATTTCTTTATCAACACTAACGCCATGTCACAATTTTGACAAATAGGTTAACACATGCTCATTAGAGCATTTCGGCGGTAGAACAAATACCCTCATGGTGCATTTACAACTCCAGATAGTTAATGTCAGATCGCCATTGCAAATGAGTTACAATGAATGGACGACTGTTATGATCATTCCGAATAGGCGATGTTTCTTCAGAATACCAAAATCAATAAGAACCCAAGATTAGCCGCAACCTGCATTTTCAAGTCGTTTCCCATTAACTCAACGCAAGTAACCAGGATTTGCCACACTGAATCGACGAGAAATCCGATTCGGAGGCCCATTCATAGGCTAAGCTACTCCTGCTAACAGCTTGCTCGCTAAATCATCAAGACTGTTTATAACAAAAGATATAAGTTAAATAATAATGGTCAAACTATTCAAACAACGTAACGGTATCATTTTGATTCATAATTTCAATATTATGCAATAAATGATATACAAACAAATCGTAGCCTGTCGTAGCACCTCCAACGCTTGCCATCACAACCTTAAGCTAACTCATGTAATTCTGTCCGCCATGTTGTAAGAACCTTCCCTCCAGCAACCTCCACTTACATGGACGAAACTCAAGATGAGATCCTTGAACGGTACTTACGTGAGATAACGGCCACAATGTTCTGGAAAATCGTCTTCTCTTTTTCGGCGGAATTTTTAAAGAGTAGTGGGACCACAGCTATATGAAAGAAAATGGGCCATTAGTGCCATAAGGCTTGATGCCAACAACGTAGGAAATGTACGGACAAGCTGTCAGTAGCGGCGTCGAAAGAAGAATGAGCTAGACCACGAGTAAAGGAGGCGTAACCTTCCAGTAAAGCCGTTCAACAGGATGCACCCAGGTTTACCAAATATGTATTTCCGTCGTGCTATGTTTACCATCTGCTGTGTTTGATGAACTGTTTAAACAATAATGATTGTGAAAATATGATGTAGGCTATTTATAAATAATATATATTCCAATTTTTGTGATTCAGTTGTCAGGAAGATCTGGCGAACAAAAAGTCTGTTTCATTTTTGTTAATTTTCAGGTTTAGTTCAGGCCTAGGCTATAGTCTTTCAAAATATCAAGAATTAAACATCACTCAACTCACTAAACTGTGGTAGGCTAGCATAATTATGTTTCAAGTGCTACTGACAGAGAAACATACCGTTTCTCATATTTTAGTTATACAAATGAAAATATGTTAAATTCATTGTGCTATTTGTTTGGGATTTCCCACAGTGGCTGAACCTCTCACTGTCACATGATGCAAGTAATTATACAACAACCTCATGCTCACACTCAGAATACAACATGATGTCTGATCTCATAGCAGTCACAACAACTGTTGAACTTGAAGTTGCCTTCCGACATCAGCCAGCAATCTCCAATTCAGCGCTTTGCCCCATTTGAAAGTACTGTTTGTATGTGCCTGGTGTCCACTTCTCTTGCCCTCTCGCACAAAATAAATGTTTACTATCCCAGTCGTCAACTGGCAAAGAGTTCACCTCAACTCGCTAATTCATAAACACACTTTCACACAAGCTTTCCTCTTGCTCGTGAACAAAGCTGGTTACCATCTGACTCGTCTCCGGCAATGTAGCCATATACCCCATGCTTTCCAAATGTCACATAACCCAAACACCGCTCTTCCCCTCTGTACCTGCCCAATGATATCCTTGGACATGTTGAACCACTTCTTTTGGATTTAACTTCTTCCCCGTTTTAACCATTGGAGCAGTCTTCTTGACTACTGGATCCCTAGACTGTGGCAAAGTCATCTCTAGGTTGGTCTGAGCAATGAGCATATTTGAACTCCTCCACCAAGCTTGTCACTGGTAAATCTAAAATTCCCTATCCATAGAATGCTTCAGTGTTTAGACAAGGTGGCACCCCAAGCCATTTCCTAACTGCCTTCTCCAAGATGGTCTCAAATTTCTCAACCTCAGAAATAACAACTTTATACACCTTATGCATGGCAAAACCCCAAACTGCAGGCACTACAATTTTAATTTACCAGGCAAGGTATTATCAATGGTGTTGATTATCTTAACAATTCATTTTCTAAGCTCTTCCACCTGTCCTTGATCACTGAATGTGGAATCGTACCATCTTCCTAAACTCTTCACTGGTGTCTCTACAACAGAAGGAATCACCTCACCATCAATATATAAACTCGTAAAAGTCTGAAAACTTGCACTAGTTTCCCTTACTGATAGATATTCTTCTACATTTGCTTAGTTTAACTTTCATTCTTACCCATTTCAGATTGTCAACAGCCAAATACATGGACCAGTTGTTGTAAGCGTCATCCTGTGATCCATATAAACTCCACCCAAACTGGCCGTGTCCATGTTCATCAAAGCCATGCCAAAGTCCAAAGCCATGGGGTCTTCCTGCGAGTCATCTTCCACCCCTTCTTTATCTGACTCTCCTGGCAATCTGATAGTTTATTCCTCTGTAGCTCTGTAGTTAGGTGCATCTACCTGGCTTCGCCACAGATGCGGCTGCCATGGGTTGCCAGCCCAAAGTAGCCCCACTTACTTAGCCTAGGAATCATAACACAACAGGGTGCACTAAAACCATCATACCTATACCTAACAATACTAAGCAACAACAACAACAACAACAACAACAAAGACTCTGGAATCTTCCACCAGATTCCTGAGGAGGCAAGTGGTCAAAAACCCTCGAGTGACTGCAAAACACCTGCAGCAAGACTTGGTGGCAGCAGGCACTGAGGTTTTAGTTTGCACAGTAAGGCGCATAATAAACACTGAAGGGTTCCATGCCTGGACTCCAAGACGCACACCACTACAGACCCAAAAGCACAAGAAAAGTCGGGTCCAATATGCTGAAAACCATATAAATAAGCCACCAAAGTTTGGGAAATCTGTTCTGTGGAGCGATGAGACAAAACTGGAACTTTTCGGGCCTATGGATCAGCGGTATGACTGGAGGAAGAACAATGACGCATATGCAGAAAAGAACACCCCGCCTACAGTGAAACATGGCAGTGGCTCAGTGATGCTCTGGGACTGCTTTGCTGCCTCTGGCACTGGAAACCTGCAACGTGTGGAGGGAACGATGGATTCAGTCAAGTATCAGGAAATCTAAGGAAAAAACATCTGTGATGAAGCTGAAGCTTGGGCGTCATTGGACCTTCCAACAGGACAATAATCCCAACCATACCTTAAAGTCCACCAAGGCATGGTTTCAGAAGAAGTACTGGAAGATTCTAGAGTGGCCGTCACAGTCGCCTGACCTTAACCCCATCGAAAATCTCTGGTGGGATTTGAAAGAGGCGGTTGCAATACGCACACCAAAGAATATTACTGAACTGGAGGCCATTGCCCATGAGGAATGGGCTAAGATCCTCAGGAACGCTGTCACAAGCTGATGTCTGGCTATGCAACACGTTTGCAGCAGGTCATAACAGCAAAAGGGTGCTCTACTAAGTACTGAAGATGCTTGTCATCAAGGGGTTGAATAATTTTGACACTGCAGTAAATTCATTAAAAGTAGCATTTTGTGTTGAATTTGGATAAAACCCTTTTCATTTTAGTTTCATTAAACTACTTAAACATTTCTTGTGCAATTTTTTTATTGCAAACAACTGAGAAATTGTATATTTTGCCAATAAACCTAAAAGGGCAATGGGGGTTGAATAATCTTGATTGCAACTGTATCTAAAAAAGACAGCATTGACACACCAATATTGTTATAAGCCTATATGTGGACTATCAATGTTCAGCCAAGCATACATTGAACATGCTGATTTAGTTGCACAGTGCTGGCTTGTAATCTTTATGAAACAGAGTGTTTATGTATTGTTTTACTTTTTTCAATTAATGTATTTGCTGTTGTGTACTTGCCACTGTTATAAGAATCATTAGTCATTTTGTCAGTGGCATGTCCTTGTGCTAATCTTGGTTTGAAGAAAGAAGTCCTCTGTTTAAGATGTGTGAGAGTGATGGGTTGTACATATTTGAGGGTCAACAGGCTGTGAGCCTTACAGAACTAAAAACAAAAACACTCTTAATGGATCACATGCAGCCAGAGACCCAAACAGAGTAATGCACTGGAAACATTTCCAGGAAATTAAAAGAATAAGCTTATTGTTATTGCAGGAACATTTTCATATGCTGACGATGTTATTACTCTTTGGCTGTAAAAGGGTTTCTAGACAGGGGCATCAGTCATAATGAACTAAATAAATCTTGATTTAATAAACCTAAACATGGGTGGAAAGCTATGTTTACTTCCATGACTAGAAAAACAACTTTAGAACTGAATATGGACTTTAACCTGTGGAATCTTGTACCAGCCTTATTGTTCAGCCAAAGAATGTGAATATTTTAACAAACCTTTAAGCTTATTAAAGAGGGAGTAGGCTACCACTAAATGAATAAACAGCTCTGTAACACACACACACACACACACACACACACACACACACACACACACACAAACCCAGGTACACACACACTTAAGACAGTGGTTTGTCTTTCCTTACCGATTACATGGCTGTATTGGTTCTCCTAATATTATTTTGGCCAAAGCAAAACAAAAGGGTTCAGAAAGATTCCAGTGAATACAGTTGTATGCAAATGTTTGGGTACCCCTGTGGAAATGACTTGATCTTGATTTTTTTAAACGAAAAGAAAACGAAAAAATAAAAAAGTCAATAGTACCCCTGCAGCAAAGAAACTTTAAACAATGGAAAAAATTACTGAGATACATGCATGCACATAATTTTTAAGATTTCCCCTTCAGATTTTCAATCATGCTTTTAAGTTTGGGGAGTGTAGGACATTCCAAGCTACTGTTTCCTTTTCTTGAAGTACTTTGTGGTGTAATTTAAGATATACTTCGAATCACTATTCTGTTGTACACACCAACATCTTGTAGGCTTCAATTTCGACACTGATTGCATGATTTGGTGTTTAGAAGAACCAATTCCTCTCTGATGTATCCTGTGGGAGTGGCTGCTAGAAAATCCCAAAACAGAATAGATCCACCCACCAGTGGTGATCGTGGCCAAATGCCACACCTTCAAAGCTCATTATGCGAGAATTGGTATTTTTTGTCACAGAGCACTGAGTTGTGGAGCGTAGTTCACTTTTACACCACTGTTGTAAATACAAATCATGCTTTGAGACCCCCTAATGGACAGTGGTGTATTTGTTGACAAGCTGAAGGATATGGACCGGCAAAGGCAACTCAGCCAAAGAGGCATATCTCTACGAGTTTCCCTAAGGTGCTTTTGTGTATTGCTACACACCTCCCTGCACGTTGGCATGTGAAATTACAGTTTTACAATGATGTTAGGGCAACAGATCCAAACAAAAACTTATATTGCACTATTTGACCTGTAATTCATATTACATATGCCTTATTGCTGATAGAGTTGGTAGAATATTGAATATATGTGAATTGTATTGATGTTAGACTTTTCTTCCTTGCAATAGTTGACAGTGTATTGCCTATCAGGGGAACAACCTATTCAGCAGGGTGTAAGGAAGTATTACTACTCTCCCCAAACCATCAAAACCTCAGGGACATGCTAAGGAAGTTTTGCCTAACTGCAATCAATCTTTCTCCACAACTGACTAGAATCTTGAGCATCTCCCTATCTCTTGCCTCTACCCCATATTAATAATCTAATTCCCTGATTTCCACACCATACACCTCCCCTCAATAACTGTAGATCACAAGCTGCCATCACTGACAACTGCAGAACACGGTTTTGATTTGTTTTGTCGCTTGTATCCACAGAACATGGACAATAAACTTGTCTTTCAGTGTGTTTTTCTAGTTGGTTGCATTTATACTTATAGTTTTAGGTGTATGGAGGATTTGGTTGGCAGCTGTGGCAAGTTAACAACAAACACGATGCAAATCAAAAACACACAATCATGGTTTTGGTCCTAAGCGTGAGTTCCTGACCCTTCTAATGAACTGTCTGAGAATGCGAAGAATCTTTGATGGCCCAGAGGTCGGGAAATTGCTCACGTTTGACAAGGCAGGTAATTATGTTATTTAGTTATTTATGTTCTGAGAAAAATAATAAGTAGCTACATTATATGTCCCCAAGTCCATCTTGTGCTTCTTACTATATAAAGGTGATAAAACACAGCTGTTTCTACTAAATCCTGGTGGGGGATATACATTTGTATAGACACTGCACATTTCCTATGGGCTTTGGGTTGCTACTTCTCTTCACATTATTTCCGAATTTAAACAGTAGATTGCTGACAAAACCTTTTAGGCCAGACGATGGCAGTAATGTTTCTATACATAGGTGGCTGCCGCCTCATACATTTACAGCGAAGAAGATTGGAACCACTGCGCAGGTCTTTTCGCGCAGACGTAATGTTGTTCATCCGATCAGCTGACTGTGAATGTGATGTTACTGAAGGTCCTCTGAAACGACATACTTATAATTTTACTATTATGCGTTGAGAATTACTATAAGTGCTTCATTTAATCATACAGTGTACGATTGTATCAAATCCATCCACCGTATAGGTAAGGTCTCTCTCTTATCTATTTATCAGAATGTTATTGTCGTGACAGCCAACCAGCCAGCTTTGCGCTCCAAAACCTGCTGACAAGACTTGTAGCAAGAGTCAGTTATCTTTCACGACTTAGGCAAACATTACTCTACCGTTACACTGTATTGCCGTGAGTTGAATGGTTGTAAGCATGTTTCACCTGGTGAAGCAAATGACATAGGCTGCAATAAGTGGCAGATTTTTGTAAACGATAAGAAGACTCGTGACACTGGATATTCCAGACATGTAAAATGAGGAAATGGAACAAAAGTGAAATAGGCTGTAGTTGAAGAAGACGTGGCATTTTGGGACGGCCTGAATCATTATGTACAGGCTGACAACATCGATGTACAGAACTGTGATATGTTGTGTTAATAATGTTTAACTCAGTTACCAGGTTTTGAATTTCATCTTCTGGTAGCTCAGGAGAACAGAGGACACATACAGCCATGACAGAGTTCTGGTTGATTTCGGCCCCCGGCGATAAAACCTGCCAGCAGACATGGGACAATATGAACATGGCCACCACACGCACCAACAACATTTCCACCAACCACAAGTTCACTATCCCTGATCTTAAGGTGTGTGTGTGTGTGTGTGTGTGTGTGTGTGTGTGTGTGTGTGTGTGTGTGTGTGTGTGTTTGTGTGTGTGTATGTGTGTGTGTGTGTGTGTGCTGTATTTATGTTCTGGCCCATTCTAGGACCTAGGAGTTTGTCATTTCGCCATCATAAAAAAAGAGAAGAATAGTTCAATAACCTCTTCACTTGAATACATTTGTCAATTTTGAAAGTCTTTATGGATGGACTCTTGTAGTACTGTGCATTTCCAAGGCATGCTACAGTGCATAGCACTGTTTGTATGTGTAGTGATTCACTGTATTCTTATGATGTGTGCAACAGGTTGGAACCCTGGATGTTCTTGTGGGTCTGTCTGATGAGCTGGCTAAAATCGACTCTTTTGTGGAAAGGTATGTTGTTTGGAATTTAACCTTCTGCCTGTGCTTAACTCCAAAGTCTTAAGCAGTCATGTTATGTCTCAGTGTCACATCAACATGAGGAATTTGTGGGATTCTTTCTCTATTCAATCTCCAATGAACATCTTTACAGCTGACTGTGACATGAAGCCCAGGTTCACAGTATTGCAATATTGCATGTATTGCTTTAATTTGAAGAAATCCCTGTATCTTCACACATATCTGTCTGTTTAAAGACATGATGGCCCTGAATATTCCCCAATCTCCTTCTTCATTGTCTACTATTTTAGCTAACAGCAATCGGTCTGGACTCCAGCACCAACCACCACCACCTGTGAAAAGCCAGCTGGCTTGCTAACTGATGTATTTCGGTGATATAATTGGAAATGTCCTGTTGTAAAAACTTTACTAGGTTTTGTACCTCAGTGGCTAGAAGGAACAAGTTTACCATATCTTTATATTTCCACTGCTTCAAAATGAAATTGATGATATGCTACCTACAAGGATTGGTAAAAACCTAAATAATGTTGATTTAATAAATGTTTGGATTTGCAATTTGAGTACATTTTGAGTACAAGACCAAGACTACTATCACTCTGTAATGCACTCCATTAGCAGTGTAATCTTCTAATCCCTTGACTTGTTTTGCAATGCTGTGCATGTGTGTGTGTGTGTGTGTGTGTGTGTGTGTGATTATCCTTTCTCTGCAGTGTTGTGAAGAAGGTGTCGCAGTACATGGCAGATGTGCTGGAGGACAGCCGAGACAAAGTCCAAGAGAACCTGCTGGCCAATGGAGGTCCATATCTCACCTAATCAAAACATGAACCTTACCTTAGATCATATCGCTAGGGATTTGCATATAGTGTTGATGTATTTTAATTGTTAGGAGTTTTGGGGATGAAGTTTTGCACTTATGGGGTTCAGTGTAGAGTATAGTTGAATTATTTGTGCAGTTTACCTTTGCATAAACCTTAGTTTCCCTAGTAACCGCTTTTCTGTTTACATCTATTTATAACATGTTTATGTTAGAATCCCCCCAAAAATATTTCAATCACAAGCCATTGTACTGCCACATTAATATTATTCAAAAGTTGTACCATGCAGAATTTATGATTTGTATTATATTGTGATTTCCTCTGCACAGTTGATTTGATTACCTACATAACAAGGTTCCAATGGGACATGGCCAAATACCCAATCAAACAGTCTTTGAAGAATATCTCCGAGATCGTCACCAAGGTAACTAAAGAAACATCTCTGTGTGTGTCCATTGAAAGATATCTTACCTAAACTCCCATCCGCACTTTTGGTTTCTTTTCCAATGATTTTCTCTCACTCTGTCTCTCTTCCCCCTTACTCCAACTTCTCTTTCATTCTCATCTATACAGCAAGTGACTCAGATTGATAATGACTTGAAGGCCAGAGCATCTGCCTATAACAACCTGAAAGGCAACCTCCAGAACCTGGAGCGGAAGAATGCGTGAGTAACGTAGTGAGCCATAGTCCGTGGTGCCCAGTGGAGGGAAGAAGAGAGTGGTCAGGACTGGGCTACACCATGTGACAAGGCACTGATTACAGTGTTTCACAAGTCTTCTGTGGCTACATTTGTGTCAGCCATTGTGATGACTCAGGAAAAGCTGAAGACCATATTCAGTAAAATGATGAAGGCTACGACAATAGCAGTAACACCAGATACCAGTGGCATGCACGTGCTTGTAGCAACAGAAATGTAAAGCAATTAAAAAAAAAAGTCAGTAACACTGACAGTGCAGATAAGAGCAGTTAAAGACTTAAAGACAACTTACAGACAGCTTTACTCGTCTCTTTTGAACGACAGAAGATAAAGTGAATTATTTGTTATCATTATTGTCTGTAAAAGATTTGACCATGGTATTGTCTGTTTATAATACCTGCTGCATTAATAAAGGTCCATTTGTGTTTCACTTCATCAGGGGAAGCTTGCTGACCAGGAGTTTGGCTGACATTGTGAAGAAAGAGGACTTTATACTTGACTCAGAATATCTTATTACCATGTTGGTTGTGGTTCCAAAGTAAGAGCAACTTTTTAATCACCTTTTGTAATTGAATTGTGAAATGTTTCTATTCACTATATGACCATAGTTTGGCAGGATGTGTTGCCGGTTAAGTGTTTGCAGACTTTAGGGACACTGAATGCCTTTGTGTGAAAACTGTTTAGTGTGTTCAATATTCATTATTTTCTTGTTTGATTGCATAGGATAAACTATGCTGACTGGCAGAAAACATATGAAACCCTGGCTGAAATGGTGGTTCCTCGCTCAACAAAGTCAGTATCCACAGAATGCACTCTGAATTTATAAAGAAATGTACAAATGTTCTTTTTTAATGTGGTCTTGGTGAGCTGTTATGTTCAGTCTGGAACATTTTGTAGCACTCTCGGAAGAGGACCTGCTGAGAACAGTTAGCCTGACGATGTCATACTCATAATTCTAGTCAGAATATGAGTCTGAGACCGGACTATTGGGCTGTGATTATGGGGCGTGTTTCAACGAACCAGGAAAGAAAATTCCTCTTCGCTGAATTGGATACCTAGAACCAATCAGAGCAACGTAGTATTTCCATCTGATAGATTAAACTTTTACCTGATCCCGTAGGAAGGACGGCAAAAACATCTTTTCAATCGACAAATGCCTTGATCGCGTTTCTCTGTTCCTCTTTCAAAATGAATGCGCTGTCATATCTGTTGATGT
The DNA here is from genome assembly GCF_963457725.1 of Sprattus sprattus. Lineage (NCBI taxonomy): Eukaryota > Metazoa > Chordata > Actinopteri > Clupeiformes > Clupeidae > Sprattus > Sprattus sprattus. Next base: position 35,826,865 of record NC_137923.1, on the reverse strand, counting down.
TACTTAATTAGCACTCAAGGCTAGAAGCTACCATTCGTTTGAATGTTTTTTTTTTCTACGCGTTAGCATAACCTATCAATAATGCTCTAGAGTGCTTCAGTTAAGACCCATAATCCTGGGCAACACTCGTTTTGCGTATACACAACTAACCGAGTCAATGTAGACATATAAAAGTCGTGTAGATAGCTTAAATCATATAAAATATGTCCCACTAAGCTTCCGAGACGGCGCCATCTTTGTTCGATGTATACCGGTATTCTCTCTATATCTGTCCATCAACGTATAAAGCCCGCCCTTACAATTTGAATGGTCAGATCACTTTTCGGGGCCGTTTAAACCCTCCCAACTAACTCGACTCCAGACTGAATCTCCAGACCAAAAATTTTGTGGGCGGAGTTCAGGCTGGTATCCAGGCTAGAGAACAGTTGCCTGAGTACTTTATTTCTTTCATACAGGGACATGTGTCCCTTTTAGGAGAGAATAGAAAGGGTCGCCTGGTCTAGATGAACAAATCAGTATCTATGGAAACCAGCCAACCCCCTGCTGTCCCAGATAGACATAGAAAGTGCCAGCCAGAGTCAGATATTATGGTTTGATGTTTAAAGCTGGAGTTGCTGTGTTTTTGCAACAATATTTCTGGTCTTGAATACTTGTATGTCTTTATAAGTATCTATGGAGACCCAAAAACAGGAGTTTTGAATTTCTGCGATTTCTGGTTTCCTACAAAAATATTTTCTTGACAGCCCTTCATGAATCTTTTGTGTTGCCTGGAATAAAAGTAACAAATCTGACTAGTCATCATTTGATAGTAATGTTTTGACATGACTGGCTCACTTTACCATAAAAAAGGTATTATTGTCAGGTGATTAACTGTTTTATAAAAATGTGTTGTCTTGTTTTTTTGCAGTCTGTTGTTTGAAGATGGAGAGAGCGGCCTGTTCAGTGTGACCCTCTTCAGAAAGGCGGTAGATGACTTCAGGCACAAGGCCCGGGAAAATAAGTAAATGTCTCCTCTTATATTTGCGTCTGTTATCCTTGCCTTCTCTCCCTTTAAGAGGTCATTACTGTGTAGTGGGATGTGTGAAGTAGAGTAACTTGACCATTTTATAAAAACGCTGTATTTCTCTGGAAATCTAAAAACCAAAGAAAAGATACTGGCTTGGTTTCTTGAATTTTGTGCCCTCTTGTTTTAGGTTTGGTGTTCGTGACTTCCAGTACAACGAGGAGGAGATGAAGGCAGATAAAGAGGAGATGACTCGCCTCTCCACTGACAAGAAGAAGCAGTTTGTATGTGTTCTCACTCACTTTTTCAAACGTCTCGCCTATACTGGGTAAACTGGCAGAATGTGTGATGGCATAGAAATGGAATTTTGGACATAACAATTAAATGTGCTTCAGGGTACCACAATTTATATTAGTATTTTGGCTTTTCATGTAAGATACGTTGTTATTTTTGCAGTGAAGCCGTGACTGATTGACTAATTGATCAATCCACTTCAACAGGGCCCGCTGGTTCGGTGGCTCAAGGTGAACTTCAGTGAGGCATTTATAGCCTGGATCCACATCAAGGCTCTGCGGGTGTTTGTGGAGTCTGTCTTGAGGTAAGGAAAAGCTCATCTAATCTTTGACATTGTTTCAGATGCTGCAGGTTTCAAGACTGTTTTTGATCACCTGTTAACGATGGTAATGTATTTGATCGACAGGTATGGGCTGCCAGTCAACTTCCAGGCCATGCTCCTTCAGCCCAATAAGAAGAACATCAAGAAGCTCAGGGAGGTCCTTAATGATCTCTACAAACACCTAGACAGCAGTGCGGCCGTTATAGATGTGAGTGGATGCCAACTGGTGTAATGCCAACAACTAAGATGCTAGAAAAAGAAGCACTTAGCTGAAATACTGTTAAAGTATATGGGCCATTCTACCGAATTGATGCAAAGTCATGTCGGATATATTTTGAATTTTTTTATGGTTTATTCCCAAAACTTTGTCCGTATGTATATTGTACCATATCTAAAGTACACATATCTAGTAAAAGAACAGTCAAGTTTTATACTGTATTTTCAGAATGTGTCGGAATGTTTTTCCTCTTCCAAAAATTGTCACTACCGAAACATCACATTTACTATAGTAAAAAAGTATTATTATTGACCTGTTCAGATTGAGTTTCCTTCCCTTTTCTAAAGTGTATTTTTACAAATATTTCTTGAAGGTTTTCACAATGAAATCCATAGAAATGAATTTTTTACCAAATTTTCAAGTTCAATTTATCTGTTTCGGTAGTGACTGCACTGTTTCGGTAGTGACTGCACTGTTGGATGGATGTTCATTTTTCTCCCAAAATCATCCAAAAGGTGCTCTGGGCCGCCCTTTAGTCCACACAACACATTTATTTAAAAATTATGGGATTGAACTACTTACCATTTCATTTTGTCACTACCCAAATCATCTGGTCACTACCATATGTTTCGGTAGTGACTGTTTCGGTAGTGACAATTTTAGCTAACTTTAAGCATAAATAAAGAATTCTAGCAAGCACACGGCTTTCAAACACATCTTTGAAGAGGTGAACATACATACAAAAATAAGATTTTCCATGAAACCCCAAAAGGTTTACTTAATTGAAGAAAACATGCGTTTCGGTAGTGACAATTCTTAAGGTTACACGTCGATTTTCAGACTTTGGAACACATTTATATAAAAACTATGGGATTTAGCTACTTACCATTCAACCATGAGGGACAGAGATGCAGTGTCACTGCATGGTCAAAAATGCAGAGTCGTGGCTAAAACACAGGCTCAGCCAATGGACTAAAACTCTTGTGTTTCGGTAGTGACATGAAAACTAGGGACATGATTTTTTGAGTATAGTAAATTGATTTAAAAATTAAACCCACAATAAATCTAAATATTCCAAGTTCTGTTTCAACCCAATCATAAAGATCTTTGAAATTAAATCATTGAAAAAAATCTAAAAAAATTTAAAAGTGTTATTTAAAGGCATTGAAATTTAGATGTCAGGGTTGGGGACAGCTACTTCCCAATAGAAAGTACCCTATAAATGATGATTTTGTATATATTTAGCTTATCACTATCTCATGTAATGCATTGGGTTTATATAGACCATAACATGTTCTAATTAAATATCTATGCCTAGATACCTAATTGTTTTGTAAATAGTTTTTATTGTTGAGGGACTGCATATTACACGAATTCGGTAGAATGGCCCATATACTTAAGCAATATGACACGAGTGAGAGTGGGTTTGGTAAAGGATACCCCCATGGCTCTGATTCAGCAGTTGGTGGTTTGGTTTATTCATTCTCTAGTTCCAACCTGAGTTCTCTGCATAAAGCGTTGCCAAGCAGGTGCTATGTAACGTTATAGAAATCACTGCCTGCCATTTTGCTCTCTTGCTTTGAATGATGGAATATTGATGTCATCTACAATGGTTAAAGTATATCAAACGCAGAGTGATTGATTGCGGTGAACAGTCCTATTGAGGTTTTTCCAGATTATACTTACTAGTGGAAGGCTTCTTGTCCAATTACAAAATAATAATCATTCGACCGGATCTAACCGTTGTACACATATTGCAGAGGTCACATTGGATAAAATAGTTCTGATATAATTGTTCCGCATACAAACATTTAATGTGTGTAACCATTGCTTACATAATATATATATATTTTTTTTTTAATCATACAAAATTTGGGCCATTTTGGGTTAGATAATGATGAATTGGATCAAATGGACTTTCCATATGATGGTTGATGAAAGTTTTTTGTTTTGTCCAAAATGTCCTCTATCTAACTGTTGTAAATCTTCTCAATTCTTTGGTTCTGATTAGTCCTGTTGTCTTTCAGGCCGCCATGGATATTCCTGGTCTGAACCTGAGCCAGCAAGAGTACTACCCTTATGTTTACTACAAGATCGACTGTGACCTGTTGAATTTCAAATAAGATTTCACTAAACCTCTTCATGTCAATGAGAAAGCTTCATGACAGATTCCTAAAGCTTTCATTTCTTTTCTTATGTCACCTGAAGATATATTTGATTTCCAGTATTGTCTGGCTCTCCATCTCTCCTCTCCCAGCTGTATGTCCCTGCTTCTGTGTACATTGGAGCTGCGCGCACTCACAAGGCCATACTGCATTCTCACCGAAGCTGCAGAGCTCTTTTTATTTTGTATTATGTTATTCCTGTCGGTATTACAAAGGGTGTCAGTCAACGTACGTACATGTACACTGTGTGAAAATACTGATCTCTTTGGGGTCCAAGATATTTCCTGTGCAATGACGGATGAATTTAAAACCATTCCTTTACTTGTGTCGAAAAGTATGTGTTTAAGTGAAACTATGTGAGTTGGTGGCCCATTATAACTGTGGCGTCAGGTATTTCTTAACTCCCTCACCGCAGGCTAACATTATGTGGTGCATTTAGTTTTAGTGATTAGCTCAGATTGTGATATCAAAAAGCAATATGTTTTCATGTGTATATTGAGCATTCTTGTGTTATATATTTTGAGTGTCACAGTAAACACTACTGTGACACGATTGGTTGGGAAAACAAAACAACCCAACAAGTAAGTAAACAAATAAATGTATATTTAAAAGGACAATGGAACTTTTTTCTGCTCACAATATTTCTTCCCAACAAAGATAGATTTGTGATTATATATTTACAACATCCCCACAGCAGACTATTTCGCAAACTTTTTTTAAGCCAGTTTTAAACTGTTCGACAGTCCTTGAAGCCCCCAATCTGATCACAATTGCGGTATGTAGAGTGCCGTCAGTTAGTAAAAGCCTGCCTCGCACAAGTATGACGCCGCTAAAGAGAGGAGAAGATTAAAGGCCACAGCTGCTGGGGGTAGTCAAGTCTTGCATCTATGCTTCCCAGAAGGTTGAAAGGAAGCAAATGGCAGAGAGGTGGTTCAACCTGCCATCACTCATCAGCTCCACACAGCAAGCTGTTCCTGCATTTCTAAAGAGTGATCTTTAGCTGTGCAGATAAAGGGGCCCCTGAATACAGTGTGGCATACATCACCCACATGCGTTATCACTGTGCCCATGTGCCAGTTCATGAAAAACTGAAAAGCAAATAACTCTTGGTATGTTTTTGGGAACTGGCACAGGCATCAGCTGAAGCAGCTTTCCTCTGGTGAGTGCTTGCCTATGCATCCCAAATTGAAAGTGATGATTTTGGTTGATCTGTTATGAATGTATGAGCCTGTAAGTTGTGCTGTTGTAGGAATGTGATGTGAATGAGTATATAATAAAGGCCCGAGGCTATTGGCTAAGACCACAAACCAGAGCAGGTGGGACATGGCAATAATGATTCGTTCAGAGATTAAGTGACTTTGTTTATTGCACAACACAAAACCAGCGTTGGGGATCTCAAGGCTGACTTCAGAAGGAAGAGAAAATAGATGGAAATGTAAAAAAAAGAATGTTGGCTTCTACACTTGAGATAACAAGACAGAAATGAGAGATGCAAAAAAAGCCTTTGCAAAGGCTGTTCAAGGTGTACTGCAATAGGGCTCAGATACACATACGCGTTTTTGTAAAAACGGGACGCGAGCAAATGCATTGATTCCTATGGTACGGCGCGTTTAAAGCGTGCGCCCCTTCTCCACCACGCGTTGCGTCTTTGAAGCGTTTTTTTAGGTGCGCTTAAAAGTTGAACTATTCTCAACTTTCCAGCGCAAGGCAGGGAAGCGCACCGCTTCTGTTTTGGCCGCCGCACTTTGCCAAGGCGTTACTGAAGCGTTTCTGCCTGAAAAAAGACGCGTATGTTGAATGTGTATCTGTGGCGTTCACACTTTTTAAAGAAAAAAGCGCAGCCTTCAGCGCCTTTTGAGCGCTTCAGAATTCATGGATATTATGTGACGTCACTGTCTTTTAAGCACCGCCATATTTGTGTCTGATGCAAAACACATTACGGTCATAACATACGGTCACAACTCACAGAAAGTTCAAAACGCTAGGGGATATGTTGCGCTGTTGAATGTGACAACGCGTATGTGTATCTGAGCCCATAGGAGTTGGGTAGTAGTCTGGGAAGTCCCGCCCCACTTCTTCCGGCCAAATTGATTTAGCCTCAGAACTGGGTCTGGCCAAGTTTGCATACCCGTTCATTTCAAGGTTTCCAGAATCCTTGGAGGCAATCACAAACTGGCTTTTGGCTACCTGGCGCGCCATTGGCGGATTTAAACTTACCACGGCTACGTTACAAAATCTACTGCACGGAGAGTTTTTAAACATTGGACATGGTGGCCACCGAAGCACCGCAAAACTTCGATGAGGCAAGTTTTCTTTGAAAACAGAACAGAAACTTGCCCTGGAACAATTCATACAGAAAAAATATGTGTTTGCTTTATTACCGATCGTTGTATAGTATCGTTGGTCTGATTGGTTAAAGGACTGTCCAATCAGGTGGCTGAAGTGGAGCGCCGTTGAGAGTTGGCCAGACCAACTGAACAAATGGAATGCAGTGAAGGGGCAGGGAATTCCCAGACAAGTTGGGTAGTGTTGTAAAGCTAAGATTATGTTAAACCGAAGCAAGACCATGGTAATAGCTTGGAAAAGGGCTGTTGTTAAAGGACCAATACAGTATGTACTAAATGTATTGTACTAAATCATAGAATGAACATGATATGTCATTGTAGATTAAGGAAACATGCTAAACTGAAATATTGGCTTCTCTGACATCAATGCTACTGCCAGTATATTCTCTTTTAGAATTTCCCTTCTGAAGGGGAACGTCTTTGTGTTTCGGTCTGTGTGATTCCAACTGTCCAGTACTATTTTGACATCCTGGGTTGCCAGATAAGAACATGAACACAGTGTGCAAGCGCCATGGAAGTAAGCAAATGAACTGGACTAACAGAGATAATGTTTGATTATATTGAGGACAAGTCAGGACTGCAGGCAGGCAAGTCCAGCAGCCGCACACTCTCTTCCTCAGCCATGCCTTTGAAATGTGTGTAGAATGTGCTTTTGAATTGTCTTGTTGAAATATGCATTGGCGTCCATGGAAAGGATGTCGTTTTGAAGGCAGCTTATGTTGCTCCAAAATCTCACCTTTCGGCCGTAATGGTGCCATCACAGAAGTGTAAGTTACCTTTGCCATGGGCACTGACACAACTATGAAACAAGGAATTATTTCACTCATTCCTAAACCGGTTAAAGACGCACAATGATCTGACAACTGGCATGCAATTTCATTGTTAACGATTGATTATAAAATATTAGCCTTAGTTTAGTTTGCAAATATACTTAAAATTGGCCTTGGTGATATCATATCAGAAACACTGGCTTTAAGAAAAATATCATATAACAAACAATATAAGACTGGTGCTTGATCTGCTAGAGTAGACTATGATGATGCATTCACAGGCTTACTTCTACAAGGCCTTTGACACTATTGAAAATGCATTTATTTTGAATACACTTGAGTTATTTGGTTTTGGCGATTATTAAATTATTATTATTGAAATGTTTCATAAGGATATGAATAGTTCTGTGATAATTAACTGAAATAAGACCAATAGATTTGAGATAAAACTTGGAATAAGGCAGGGATGCCCAGGTCACAGGTTTCTCCTGGTCACAGAACTGCTAGCATTAAGTGTAGTTCATGATCTTGAATTTAAAGGTATACATATTTTTGACAGAGAAATTAAAATGGCACAACTGGCAGATAACACCATTTTGTGTAATGTAAGACAAAGATCAGCTGTCATGTGCTTTAACTTTGGTTGAGCAATTCTCCAGTGCCTCATGTCTTCAGCTGATTATTTTCAAGTGTGAGATCCCACCTTTGCACAATGTGTCGTCATGCCCTCCCACTCACTAAACCCTAAGGGGTTAATCCAATTGATCAAAAATCACCTTTATTTTGGTATGGACAATGCAACACAACATAAACTACTGTTGAATGGGATTGATGTGATAGACAGAAAGTTTGATAATGAACATATTCGCCAAATCTTTCACTTCAGAAAAATGATTACACCTAGAGGAACATTCTACTGGGGATCTTTGATTCAGGACATTAACTGCCAAAAAGCTTGGCTGTTACCCAGTAAATACCAAATCAACAATAAGGTAAAGGAGGTTCACTTCAAAATTGTACATAAGATATAGCAGTGAATATCAATATAGCAAAATATACTGACATAAGTTCTGCTTGTTCCTTCTGTGACAACACAGATGAGACAATGGGCCTCATTTATAAAACGTTGTGTAGAAACCATCCTACATTTTGTCTAAAGGGGCTTGCTTGGTTCTGCGTTGGTGTTAATTGTTGCGCAAAATGTACTCATAGCAGTTCATGCTCCCAAAGGTTGCGCGTGTTGTCATGAGCCTGCCATGTGCTTGGCAGATAGAAAGCTGTTTCCCTAACAGAAAGTCTGAAGCTCGAAGTTCTTTTCAAACCTTTGCTTGGGTAGCACTGTTAAACTGAGCAGACATGCAGATTACATTTTAGTAATCTCATCACGTAACATTCGTTTCTAAAAACAATCACATAGTATTGCATGTTTTACTGTGGTAGTAAATACGTTAGCTTAATGCTAACGTATATGGGAAATCCTATAGACACCGCGCTAGGTATTAGCATCAATTAATTCATGTCAATGTTTTTGTATGAGCCTGACATTTGCTCTGCAGATAGATAACAGGTTCCCTAACAGAAAGTCTGAAGCTTGAAGTTCTTTTCAAACCTTTACTTGGGAAGCACTGTAAAACTGAGCAGAATATTTTAGTAACCTCATCTCGTAACATTCGTTGATAGAATGCAGGCTGCGAGGCTCGTGTAAAAGCTTACGTAAAAAATTGCGCAAGTCTAGAAAAAGGGGCCGACGCACGCAAGACGTGAAAAGTCGCGCTTGCGCTTACGCTTACGTCTCCGAGCATAAATCAGCCTTAAGACATTTCCTGAAATGAGCGTAAGTGAGATCCACAGAAAACAGACGAACACACAAAAAACAAGTGTACGCCAATCCTTCAGTTATAAATCACAAATGGTCGTGAAATTGTGCGCAACTGAATCTCCGCCCTCAAAACGCCCCTATTAAATCTAATCAGCATATTATCAATGCACAAACAGAGTGCATCCTCAATGCACAAACTCTCTGTGACAGTGGCAAGCAAGAAAGAAACATGTAAACAGAAGAATTAAAGTGAGGCTGACATCGACGTTCTGCTGATGGAACAGCAGATGCGGGCCAAAACATCGTTAGAAAGCCTGTCTAGTGGCGTAATGGCAAAAGCAAAGTATTTGACATGTAGTAGACACGTCTCCAAAGCACCAGTATGCGGCACGAGCAGCACCAGAAGCCGCATCTGCGGCAGCAGCACCAAGGCTTTGGTGCGCTCCACTACCGACCTGTGCTGTATTGAATTGGGCTTCCTAGGCTTTCTGAGTGTGCAAAATCTGGATGAGAATACATTGGGAACCCTGTTTTACGCAGGAAATCCTCTTTCACATTTTGCTGGGCACTGTATGGAAATCTAATAAATTGCAGGCATATGGGATAGTAAAGTGCGAAGAACATCGGGCAAAATTCTGCTTAATGATGACGGGGATTGCTCGACTGGTCTCCAATTTCTCATCGGAACGTTCCTGTAGCCAGGAATCCAAGAACGGACAATACCTGAACGTGTATGGCCTAGTTGCCTCTGGTGCGCCTCTCTAGACGAGAGGCCATTTGGGCACAACGCTCTCGGCAAGCTGTACCTGCTTATCAGACATACATCATCCTGTGTCAAAAAGTCTGCGTGATCACAAAAAAAACCTCTCTCTCCTTATTGCGCAGTTAGTCCTCTAACAACGCCAATGCAGCCATATCTCCTACTGAAAACTAAGCCACTATTAGTCTTTTTATAGGCTATAAGTTTGGGCGAAATGTTTTACACTTGTGAAATTAAAACGGAATACCTATAAGATGTGAATCTCATTCATGTGTAAATTATTCTAATAGTTTATTTTATTTTTTTGAGCGAAACATTAATTTGGCCTTTCACCATTAGCCCAAATGGTGACGGTGGTGCTGACGATGATGATGATGAAACTGTGTGTCGGCTGTCGGCGCTCGGAGAGTCCTGAATTCCTGCAGTACTCCAGTATTGCCGCAAGGAAATGTACTTACATGAACTGAAACCAGACGTAGAGATACTTAGACGGTTTTTATAAATCTGTACTTAGACGTGGATTTGATCGCACGCACAGTCTAAGATCAGTTCTGTGCAAGTACGTTTTATAAATGAGGCCCAATGTTATATCTCTTTTTTGAGTGTGAGAAGACAAAAATGTTTCTCAATATTTAATAATAATCTTTTGAATTGTCGTATTCCCTTACTGCAAACGATTTTCTCTTTTATTATGAGAACCCTGTGAACTACTCCTTGGAATTTGTAGTAAACCTTTTTACAAAAATGGCCACAAGTACAGCCATCTTTCCATGTCTTTAAGCTAGAAATGGACTTGCTTCTCACTTTTCTTCATTTCATCAAAAATAATCCAAAAAATTATAGACTTTTATGTCTCTTCCACACAGTTGGGAAAGGATGAATCATTCGTTCCTCTTTGTTTTGTAATTATTATAATTTGTTTATCTCTGTTTTCATTGTTGTTTCTCTGTGTATGTTTGAATTTACTGCTGACCACATAATGTATGCTTTTCTCTTTGTTGCTGTATTGACATTGCATCAATTCAAAAAATAAAAAGGGCACTTACACTGATGGAGCTAATTTCCAAACACTGTTAATGACTTAAGAATATAATAATCAAGTGCCTTGTATTATTAACTATCTTATATGAATCATGTGCTTATGAAAGCAGGAACATGGCTTTTCTGTGTTTCTGTGGGTGTATGGAACTTAGATTATTAGGTGCCAACTTAGTCTGCTTATGTACAAGAGCATGTTTAGACCAGAGGTGTTAAGAAGGGTTGAAACTGTCAATTTCTGACCTTGTGCAAAACTTCCATCCTTGTCTTGGACATCAGAAATCCACCATGTGGTTATCCCTACTGAACGCTCTATATAAACCTTGTACGATATAAGTACATTATTCAAAATAAAAAAGGGCACTGACACTGATGGAGCTAATTTCCCTACTGAACATCATTGCTTCCCTTTCAGCCTTGTGCTGGGAGTGAGCCCAATTGCAATTGTTGTTTGTCTAATAAATGTACTTATATGCAGCTCCAGTCCTGAGGTAACTTGGGTGAATTTTCACCTATCAGACACAAATCCCATACCATGACAGACCCTGGCTTTTGGACTTGTTGCTGGTAACAGTCTGGATGGTCCTTTTCTTCTTTGGTCTGGACCACACAGCGTCCATTTCTTCCAAAAAAGACCTGAAATACTGATCCGTCTGACAATAATACACGTTTGCACAGTGTGATGGTCCATCCAAGTTGCCTCTGAGGCCAGAGAAGTCAAGGCTTCCCTTTGGCACAGTAATGTTTTAACTGGCATTTGTGGATGTAACTACATATTGTAGTGCTTGACAAAGGTTTGCCAAAGTAATTTATACTGCACAAAAACAAAGCTAGACATTTGCAATAATGTAAGTTGCATTTGTTGATGACGTATGGTTAATAACTGTTAACTTGTATATTCCCTCATTGTGTTTTACCTTTTGACCCTGGGAACGCATCTACGCATGCGCCGTGTTTTTGAACGTATACAGTTGTTGACCGTGCGCAATGAGAATGGTAATATGTACTGACTCTATGTCAGCACTGTGTAGTATACAGAGTGGCAAATCTTCAAGCAGGCAGGATATTTTTCATAACATAAATCAGATTTTTTTTTTGTTTCAAACAACTAAATCTTTCAGTGGAATATATATGGGTTCCAGCCCATAAAGGTATAGAGGGTAATGAGAAGGCGGACGAATTAGCTAAAGAAGAGGGGTCACAGCAGAGGAGGTTGAGTGTCATATCTCATTAAGCAAAACAGAAATCAAAGCAATTATCAAAAACAAAGTAAATAATATATGGCAGGAGAGATGGCATCAAGAAGAGAAAGGAAGACATCTGTATAACATACAGAAGGAAATCAGGGTTAAAAAGAGCGAAATGAGGAGACAGGAGGAGACATGGATCACCAGATTAAGGATAGGACATACAGGTTTAAATAAGGGTCTATATACAGTAGGGAAACATCCTTCTGGAGAGTGCTCGCGTTGTGGAGAGGTAGAGAGCGTGGAACATGTTCTGATAAGTTGCAGGAAATACTCCAGGGAAAGAGAAGAAATGAAACAGAAGATAAAGAAAGAAGTAACATTGAATATGTTAACTCAGCCCATATGCAAAAATACAGAAACCGCTCTCATCAGTTATTTAAAGAACACCCATTTAGCTAACAGGATTTAATTTTGGTTTGAATTTGTTTTTATTTACTGTATTATTTTCTCATTTTATTTCTCTTTTTGTTTTGTTTTGTTTTATTTATTTGTTTATTTACGTTTACTTAGAATGGTAGTCAATTAAACCTACTAGGATCACACCTCAGTCCAGCAGATGGCGGTAATGCATAAGTCTGCAAACTGCCAACAAAATACCAAAGAAGAAGAAGAAGAAGAAGAATGAGAATGGTAGCTACGGTGTTGTCCTGTTCTGAACGTGAATAAAGTCACTAAAGTTATATGAACGTCGTGTTCATTTGGTTTAACATTGGTAGCAGAGGATGGCTGCTAGTTACAAAGTTCCGCCGAAGTTTGACGAGACCAGGCCGTACGAGAGTTGGAAAAATTAAATTAACGTCTGGACGCGGGTTACAGACCTAGACGCAAAGAAACATGTACTCGCTGTCGCCTTGGGGCTCCAAGGGAGAGCCCGGGAAACAGCCATGGAAATACCTGCAGCTGACCTGGACAGTGATAACGGTATGGATACTTTGTTAGCAAAATTGGATAGTGTGTTCCTAAAGGAGGAAAAAGACCGCGCATATGAAGCGTATTCCCATTTTGACAGCATTACAAAAGACAGTTCTCTGTCAATGTCGGACTATATAAACTTTGAACAAAGATATAACCGGATGAAAAAGTACAATATGACGCTACCCGATGCTGTGTTAGCATTTAAGCTCCTGGACACGGCTTGTCTGGACGTGAAAAGCAGACAACTTGCACTGACTGTGTGCACGGACTTAAAGTTCGCCGACATGAAATCGGCACTTCAGTGAATTTTCGGAGGAAAAACGCCGGGCACATCAAACAGAATACAAGTGAACCAGCAGGACGTTGCGTTCTTTACAGAGCAAAGACCGCAAGGACGAGGACGACGATACACGGTACAGACTGGACAACAGAGGCAGCCTTTACAGGGTACAAATCCACTGGATAAATTCGGTAAGAGATCAAGATGTGCCATCTGTCAGAGCACGTTTCATTGGGCTAAAGATTGTCCTCATAAGAAGAGTGAACATGTCAAACTAACTGAAGAAGAAAATGTTGAGGAATGTAACATCACACTGTTTACAAAAGCCTGTATGTCTGACTCAGAAATCTTCCTGGCTGAATCCCTGGGGTCAGCTATTATTGACACTGCTTGCACTCGTACTGTATGTGGGGAGAAATGGCTGGAAAGCTATGTGAAAGACCTCAGCCCAAACCAAGTGAACCAGGTGCTGCAAACAGAAATCCCCAGTAGCAGGCCATTTCGATTTGGAGATGGAAACTTGGTGTATTCCACCAGGAAAGTCAAACTACCTGCTAAGATAGGACAGACAAAATGTCATGTTGAAGCTGAAGTGGTCAAAGCTGATATCCCATTGCTGCTGAGCAAAACATCTTTGAAGAAAGCAGGAACCATTTTGGACATGGAAAACGACCGAGCTGTGATGTTCAGACAACCTGTGCCTCTTGAATTCACTAGCTCTGGCCACTACTGTGTAGACATCAGAGACAAAGATACTGAGAAGAGTGAGATTGAAGATGAAGTCCTGACTGTGACAGAAAACATGTCCACTGATGAGAAACATAAAGTTCTTCTGAAGCTTCACAAACAGTTTGGCCATGCCTCAGCAGATCGACTACAAAGGCTCATTCATAGCGCAGGAAATAAGGACAAAGACTGCACTACTATCTTGCAACAAATAGTACATGACTGTGACATATGCAAGAGGTACAGCAAGACCAAACCGAAGCCAGCTGCAGGTTTGCCCTTGGCCTCAGAGTATAATGAGACGTAGCAGTGGACCTGCACGAGTTGGAACCAGGTATATGGTACCTCCATATCATCGACCACTTCACGCGTTTCAGTGCTGGAAACATTGTGAAAACAAAGAAATCCTGTGAAATCGTCAACTCCTTCATTCACACTTGGATAAGTGTACATGGCCCACCCAGGAGACTATACAGTGACAACGGTGGAGAATTCAACAATCAGGAAATCAGAGACATGGCAGAAAACTTCAATATTGAGACAAGAACAACAGCAGGATACAGTCCCTGGAGCAACGGCCTACTGGAGAGACATAATCAGACACTCACCAAAATCATCCAGAAAGTGAAACGGGAAAATGGATGCGACTTGCACACTGCTCTTGACTGGGCCCTTATGGCCAAGAACAGTATGCTCAGTGTTCATGGTTACAGCCAACACCAACTAGTATTTGGACAGAATCCTAACCTCCCCTCTGTATTAGTTGATAAGCTACCTGCCTTAGAGGGTACCACTGTAAGTACTAGGGTAGGACAACACATATCAGCTTTACATGCTTCCAGGAAAGCATTCACTGAAGCTGAATGCTCAGAGAGAATTAGGAGGGCTCTTCGCAAGCAGCTCAGACCTACAGATGACAAATATGTGACAGGAGACAGAGTATATTACAAACGAGCAAACTGCACTGAGTGGAAGGGACCAGGGGTGGTTATTGGTCAGGATGGGGCTGTTGTATTTGTAAGACATGGTGGTATTCTTGTTAGAGAGCATCATTCCAGGCTTTGTAAGGTGAACACAGAGGACCAGGACAAGCAGACGGCACAAGATGATGCTCACAGACAAGCAGAAAGTGAGGAAGGTGTGACAAACACTACAGTCGATAGCTCAGATAGCGACCACAATACTGACAACGAACAGGAGAACACCAGTGACATGGAGGTGAATACAGGAGAAGTGTTGCACCCACCCCTCACACAAACTAATGTGAAACAAACTGACACAGAATACAGGGCTTGTGGTAATTCTGCACCTTTGGCAGGTGTAAAGTTAAGAACAGGTCAGACAGTAACATTTGTGAGCAGAGATGATGGCATTCAACATACAGCCAGAGTTTTAGGCAGAGCAGGAAAAGTCACAGGACAGCTTAAAAACTGGTATAACTTGCAACATCTAGAACCTGATGGCAGTGAGGGACAAAAGGAGTCAGTTGATATGTCTTCTGTTGGTAGTCTTAACGTTGAGTCAGGTGACAGGGAGGCTGATGTACTCATAGCGAAAGACATTTCATTTGATGCAGCTAAACAAGAAGAACTTAAGAATTGGCACAATAATGATGTGTTTGAGGAGGTTGAAAATGCAGGCCAAAAATGTGTCTCCACCAGATGGGTCTGTAGTCTCAAAGACACTCCCAAGGGTATTGTGCCTAAAGCACGACTTGTAGCCAGAGGTTTTGAAGAGTTTAATGTGCAAGAGTTACAGAAAGATTCTCCAACTTGTGCCTCAGAATCTCTTAGGCTATTGTTATCAGTAATCTGTCGAAACCAGTGGCAAATCCATTCTATGGACATCAAATCTGCATTTTTGCAAGGCATGGAGCTGTCTAGGGATATTTATATACAACCCCCTCCTGAGGCAGGCAGTGCAAATGTTATATGGAAACTCAAGAAATGTGTATATGGTCTTTCTGATGCATCTCTATATTGGTATAACAAAGTCAAAGAAATCATGCTGGGCACTAGCCTGACGATGTCATACTCATAATTCTAGTCAGAATATGAGTCTGAGATCGGACAATTGGGCTGTGATTATGGGGCGTGTTTCAACGAACCAGGAAAGAAAATTCCTCTTCGCTGAATTGGATACCTAGAACCAATCAGCGCAACGTAGTATTACCATCTGACAGATTAAACTTTTACCTGCTCCCGTAGGAAGGACGGCAAAAACATCTTTTCAATCGACAAATGCCTTGATCGCGTTTCTCTGTTCCTCTTTCAAAATGAATGCGCTGTCAATATCTGCTGAGATATGCCTGCTCACGTTACTTAATTAGCACTCAAGGCTAGAAGCTACCATTAGTTTCAACGATTATTTTGGCCAACGCGTTAGCATAACCGATCAATAATGGTCTAGAGTGCTTTAGTTAGGACCTAAAATCCTCGGCAACACTCGTTTTGCGTATACACAACTAACCGAGTCAATGTAGACATAAAAAAGTCGTGTAGATAGCTTAAATCATATAAAATATGTCCCACTAAGCTCCCGAGACGGCGCCATCTTTGTTCGATGTATATTCCGGTATATTCTATCTATATCTGTCCATCAACGTATAAAGCCTGCCCTTACAATTTGATTGGTTTAGATTGCGTTTCAACCTTTTTGAAACGTTAAATCTCTCCCAACTAACTCGATTCCAGACTGAATCTCCCAGAACAAAAATTTTGTGGGCGGAGTTCAGGCTGGTATCCAGGCTAGCTGGGCACAGGAGGCAAAATGTCACAGGTGGATCCAGCAGTCTTTTATTGGTTGGACAAGCAGTTTAAGGTTACTGGAGTACTTGCATGCCATGTTGATGATTTTCTTTGGGCAGGCTCACAAGATTTTTCAACATATGTGATTCCCCTTCTGAAGTCTGCGTTCCATGTAGGGCGTGAGGAGCATGAGCATTTCAGCTATGTAGGGATGGATTTTGCTACTGTTGATGGTGTAGTTCAGGTACATCAGCACACTTACATTGAGAATCTACAACCTCTTCACATGCAACTAGCACGTGCTATACTGAGGGATGCACCCCTTAATGACACTGAAAAAAAGCAGCTTAGGTCAAAAATAGGACAGGTCCTATGGGTTGCCAAGCAGACCAGACCAGATGTTATGTTTGACTCATGTAGTTTAGCATCTAATATCAAAAATGCTACAATGCAGTCTATGCATGAGGTAAATAAAATCATCCGTAAGCTTAAGTCAGACAAGGTGACCCTCAAGTTTCAGCATTTGGGAAACAAAGATGCTCTCCACTTGGTGGTTTTCAGTGATGCTTCTTTTGGTAATCTTCCAGATGGAGGTACACAAGGGGGGACATTGATTGTTCTTATGGGGGAAAGAGGGAAGTTTTCTCCTCTATGTTGGCAATCCAAGAGAATCAGACGTGTTGTACGAAGCACTCTTGCAGGAGAAACACTTGCTATGTCAGATGGTATAGACAATGCTATTTTTCTTGCAACTCTTTTTTCTGAGCTAACCACTGGTAATGCTGACCTTAATGCTCCTTCACTGGTCTGTGTGACTGACAATCGCTCCCTGTTCCATTCCCTTAAGTCAACTAAACAGGTCACAGAAAAGAGACTCAGATTGGACATAAGCGGCATTAAGGAGCTCATACAAAGCGAGAAAATAAATAAAATAAAAGGCCAACTCGCTGACTGTCTCACCAAAAAGGGAGCTTCTGCTCTGGTGCTTTTGAAAGCTCTAAGTGAAGGACTGTGGAATCTGTGGTGAAAAGTTTATTGCAAAGACAATTCAAAGCACTGAAAACTTTGTTTCCATTGGTAATAAGTTCTAGCCTGGATACCAGCCTGAACTCCGCCCACAAAATTTTTGTTCTGGGAGATTCAGTCTGGAGTCGAGTTAGTTGGGAGGGTTTAAACGGCCCCGAAAAGTGATCTGACCATTCAAATTGTAAGGGCGGGCTTTATACGTTGATGGACAGATATAGATAGAATACCGGTATACATCGAACAAAGATGGCGCCGTCTCGGAAGCTTAGTGGGACATATTTTATATGATTTAAGCTATCTACACGACTTTTATATGTCTACATTGACTCGGTTAGTTGTGTATACGCAAAACGAGTGTTGCCCAGGATTATAGGTCTTAACTGAAGCACTCTAGAGCATTATTGATAGGTTATGCTAACGCGTAGAAAAAAAAAACATTCAAACGAATGGTAGCTTCTAGCCTTGAGTGCTAATTAAGTAACGTGATTCATTTAATTAATTTTGAAAGAGGAACAGAGAAACGCGATCAAGGCATTTGTCGATTGAAAAGATGTTTTTGCCGTCCTTCCTACGGGATCAGGTAAAAGTTTAATCTATCAGATGGAAATACTACGTTGCTCTGATTGGTTCTAGGTATCCAATTCAGCGAAGAGGAATTTTCTTTCCTGGTTTGTTGAAACACGCCCCATAATCACAGCCCAATAGTCCGGTCTCAGACTCATATTCTGACTAGAATTATGAGTATGACATCGTCAGGCTAAATAAGTTCATCTTCTATCAAAAATTAAATGTACCAGGATGTCACTTTTTTTGTTTATAGTCATTGGATGACTTTGTATGTTTATTTGAAATTTTGTGTCAAGTATTACTTGTACATTGTTTTATTGTTTTATTATTGTTTATTGTTTTATTGTCTCACATAAAAAGGATAGGGAGATTGTTAACTTGTATATTCCCTCATTGTGTTTTACCTTTTGACCCTGGGAACGCATCTACGCATGTGCCGTGTTTTTGAATGTATACATGACCGTGCGCAATGAGAATGGTAGCTACGGTGTTGTCCTGTTCTGAACGTGAATAAAGTCACTAAAGTTATATGAACGTCGTGTTCATTTGGTTTAACAATTACATCGTTGTAGAAGGGACATGATAAAATCAAGAGCTTAAGTAGGTAAAACAACTTTTGCCAATATCTCCGTAAGGGAGATGGGTTATGTGCGTTAGTATGCATGTGCAAACAAAAAAATCACGTCTCAGGATTATTTCGGGTGTATCAACTGTACCCATGTCTCAACTGTACTCAGTCTACCTATAATAACACTGTCATATAATTATGAGTGCTTTGTTCTCCGCATCGCCGACATTACAAAAATATAGGCTACCACTCGCAAAAAAGTGCAAGACATTCAATGTCCGACTGTGGTGTTTGCAATAAATGACTCGAGAAGGTCTTTAATTATTCCTTGTCGGCTGAATCGTAGCGCTCATACAAGAGCTAATCATGATGGTGTCACAGCCCGGCCTGGTTCACGCCCTCTGTAGTCTGGAGCATCAGTATCAGTGCTGTTCCAGGTGCCCCGTGCCAGGTTTTCCCTCTGCCCTGTCTCCTGACTGACAAGTGAGGCACCCAATCACTGGTGCCTGCTCTACCACACCTGACTCCACTCTCCTCGTTTGCCACGGCTTTAAAAGCACACCAGGACTGACATTCAGTGTCAGATTGTTGCGTCGTTTTCCTGAGCCTTGTTGGAGAGACTACTACTAGACTAGTACTATCAACTAGTGATGGCAAAATGAAGCTTCATGAACCCTCGAAGCTTTCCAGCCAGACGTGTTGAAAAAAGGTTCACTACTCGAAGCGTTGTTCGCTCTCTAGTGACACCTGCAGGTCAATAAAAATACGGTGTAAGAAAGATTTTTGAATTTGTTAAATTTGTTGTGCTGGCAAGGCCTGCTAAAATAACATGCACACAAACGTATGGTGGAAGAAAACGTTTCTCCATTAATTCAAATTTCATTGTAGGCGAATACAATGACAATAAAGGCTTTATTTTTGTATTCTTTGTTCTAATAATAGTTTGATCTGCACATTAAGGATTATATGGTGGCACAACGGTAAGCGACGTCGGTTTGAACATTGGTCTGTTTAGTTTCGAATTCTGACCAAAGCGAATTTTAAACAATGCTTTAGATAAAAAAAAAAGCCTTTAAATTATCTTTACTCTCTATGCCGTTGGAACAGAGTGAAAGTGCTTTTGGAATACTGGTCAATACTTTTGTAAAACCAATGAGTGCTTTTGGACAACTGGTCAGTGCAGGGCACTGAAAAGGGGGAGAAAGTGCTTTGTGCAACTGGATCAAGGTCTTTCTCGTCCTAACTGGCTCCATAATTATATCTCAAATAATCTATACTACCAACAACACCAAACAATTAAAATCTCAAACTACCGCTAAATCTCCAACTATCGCTAATTCTCCAACCACGGACAATAACTACCACAAACTAATACAAGATTAGTTTTGGGACGTCGTAGGCCTATAGTCGAAGCGTCCCGCGAAAAGTGAACGAACGAACCACTTGGTGAAGCACTTGATTCAAATGAGGCTTCAGACGTCACCAGTGACGTCATCTCGGCAAAACGATACAAGCCTCGATACGCGCTCCGGTGAGGAAGTGCTTCATTTTCGCGAGACAAGCTCCGAAGCCTCGGTTTCATTTGTAACATCACTACTATCAACCAAGCCTGTTCTCGACCCATGCCTGTTTTTGGACTCTGTTTATTGCCTTGTGTTTTGGAGACTTCTGCCAATCTGTTGCCAACCTCTTTTTGTATTACCACGTGAGTCAAGCCAAGTCCCTTTTTGTACCGCTGCCTGTGTTTTTGCCTACCTGTGTACCAACCTCTCTGCCGGTTTTTGACGACTGGATTTTGCCTGAACCTTACCTGTACCTCTGCTGTGAAGTTTGGATTTTTGAGTTCCCTTTTGACTTTTCTGTTGTCAACTTGCCTGACTGCTTCTCCTTATTAAAACTCCTCTAACGTTCCTTTGTCTGCTGTTGAGTTCACTTCTTTTACCTGGCCTCACCGGCCCTGACAGTACAATCTGACCATGGAGAACTCAGCGGACGTGGAGCGACTGCAGGCTGCTGTGGAGAGGCAGGGAGCAATGCTATGATCTCATCAACAGGAGATTGGCCAGGTGAATCAGATTTTGTTTTTGATCGCTCATTTGCTGGCAGAGAGGCAGCAAGAGAGATCATGGAACTTCGCCAAGGATCACGGGTCAGTTCATGATTACGGCATAGAATTCCGTACATTGTCAACCTTGTGTAATTGGAATGATGAGGCCCTGTTTGATGCATTTTTGAAGGGTTTGTCTGATCCCATCAAGGATGAGTTAGCCTCAAGGGAGCTGCACCCAGACCTGACTAGTCTCATGGACCTGGCAGGCCGTATTGATGCCCGTCTCAGGTTGAGGGGGCGGGGGAAGACCAAGGCCTTTCCTAGAGTGAGTCTGCTCCCTCCTCCATTGCCAACTGCTCCTCCTCCTGAGCCCATGCAGGTTGACAGAGCACGGGTTACCCCTGTGGAACGCCAACGCAGGAGAGACTCTAAGTGTCGCGTCAGACTAGGTCTGGAGCGGTTTGTTTTAAATTCACAGAAAAATGCACGGGAGAAAAATAAAAAAAGTAAGAAAAATGGGTGGTGTATTAGCCGCGGTAATGCGAGTTGATTAAGAGAAGCGCGAGTCAACTAATGAGTGTCAGCTGTCCGCTGTTCTTCTGATTTGGTTGTGCTGCAAATTCAGCTCACAGGTGCTTAATTATCTGGTTGGCGTTTAGTTGGTAAGACACACTGGTGAGAGTAACACGAAGATTCAACTGTGCTTGCTCTCAGTTTGGTAGAAGTGCTGTGTGAATACGTAACACTGGAAATTGGAGAGGCTGCCGTTAAGCGCTTGTCTTGTTTGATCTGATTTGATTTGTGGCATACGGTCGGCATGTTTGGAGCTTGGCGTTTGCACTGATTGTCACCATTGTAGTGTTTAATGTTGGTTAAAAACGGAACTAAACGCTAAATGGCCTGGGCATTGCATCTGAGGCTTTGCAGTCTATTGATTGTGGTTTTAGCGAAATGGCTGTAACTCTTTTAACCACGCATCTCCAGTTGGGCACGGGCGCTTCATATTTTATAGTGGAGTTGCTCATGTTCATTGAAGTTTGGTAGTTTCTGGTAAATTTAATGTATACTCACTTTGTACAGATTGCTATTTTTCTACAAATCCTAAATGCAATATTGCTAATATTTATTTTTCCTAGTGTTGTAACATGGCAAATTTGGTAAATATTTATTGGAGGCATATTTGCACATTTCATCCATGTATTTGCATTTTGCACATTTATTGCATTTTGCACATTTATGTAAGTGGCAACTAACTACTGCTCTGCATCTTCATGTCTGTTTATCTAGGTTTTTTACCTAAGGACTAAGGGCCTAGAAACTAATAGGACTAAGAGGACAAAAGAAAGTGGTTCCTGGTGCTAACTGTTAACCATTGCAACCCTATGGACTTGTGCTCTGTATTCTAAATAAAAAGAAAAAAAAGAGACCAAAAACGGAAACAACTGTTGTCTGTCAAATCCTTGAGTGAAACCCAGTGCCTTCAGAACTCCTTCAGTGTCACATCCTTTTCGAGTTGGGGAAAAAACACAGTGCTTAAAACCAACCAAACAAAACTCAGTAAAAAACCAGAACAAAACTGTACAACTTGACAGTAAAAAACCGACGTCCAGCTGGTTGAGGATCCAGCCAGACTGAAGCACCACAACAAAGCCAGCCCAGCCAAGCTGATGCGCCACAACAAAGCCAGCCCAGCCCAGCTTAAGCGCCGCGCCAAACCCAGCCGCCTGCCGCTGAGTCCACACCCAGC
The DNA here is from genome assembly GCF_963457725.1 of Sprattus sprattus. Lineage (NCBI taxonomy): Eukaryota > Metazoa > Chordata > Actinopteri > Clupeiformes > Clupeidae > Sprattus > Sprattus sprattus. Next base: position 35,804,256 of record NC_137923.1, on the reverse strand, counting down.
CCGCCTGCCGCTGAGTCCACGCCCAGCCCGCCTGCCGCTGAGTCCACGCCCAGCTCGCCTGCCGCTGAGTCCACGCCCAGCCCGCCTGCCGCTGAGTCCACGCCCAGCTCGCCTGCCGCTGAGTCCACGCCCAGCCCGCCTGCCGCTGAGTCCACGCCCAGCCCGCCTGCCGCTGAGTCCACGCACAGCCCGCCTGCCGCTGAAAATCCGGGCCCATCGATCATCCCAAAGCCCAAAATGGCCGATTCAAGGTCTCTACAACAGCTGAAAAGAGAGAGAACGACTGCCAAACAGAGGTTCACCCGCCAAGCAAACTCACTTTTGAAGTCCTGCAATAAAATGTCGGCGGAAGAACTGATGGAAGCCTTCAGCAAGGTCAAGCTTGAGGCTGAAAAGGTGTTGGAGGCAAATGAGGAGGTGGAAATCTTCACCGACGAGTCGGAGCTCGAAGCCACTGCGAAAGCAGACATCAATGCTGAGGTGAAGAGAACGACAGAGGACTGCGAACAGAAAATGGAAGAGGTGGAGGATTTTGTCCAAAAGGTGCTGTGGCAAAGTTTTGGCTGCTCTGAACTCGCTCTCACACTGGAGGCAGCTGAAAAAGACTGCAAGCGGCTGACAGGAAGAAAGTCCGACCTGAGGCTGGAGGTGTATGAGCTGATGCTCAGCAACCTTGAGCGACTGGTGAAGACGACAAAAGACACCATGCGGAAATGGACTCGGTGGGTCCCAGATGATGAGCGACCTGACTTCCAGCAGCGCATCCGGAGTGTGGAGGGCTCACTGTTGGAGTTAACCTCTTATAAGGCTGGCCTGCTGCAGACAAAGCTGGACAGCAAGTCCTCAGAGAAAACATCACACCAGTCACCCACCATCAAGCTGAAGCCAACAGCGCTTCCACAGTTTGTTGGCAACAAGCGCAACTTCTACCTCTGGAGGGAATGGGAGGCACTCCAAAGGCAAGGAGAACCAACCGGGTCCAAAGAGGTGAAGAAGATCCAGCTGTTGGGCAGCCTGGAGGACAAAGTGGCAAGAGATCTGCGCCTGTCAACTTACGGGACGGCAGAGGAGATCTTCCGGGTCCTCGGAAACCGGTTCGGCAACAAAACTTCTATTGCACTGGAAATCATTGAGGAACTACAGGCGCTGCCACCAGTAAAAGGTCACCAACCTAGGAAGATTGTGGACTTAATCCAAATCGTGGAAAGGGCCCTGTACGACCTCAGTGCACTGGGAAACACTGGCGCTCTAAAGAACCCACTCGTCACGAAATCCCTGGAAAGTAAGCTGCCAGAGGGACTAAAGAAAGAATGGCTGCTCCATGTGGCAGAAGAGGAAGACTCTGAGGACGCCTCCCCGGAAGACAGGTTTGACATGCTCCTCAAGTTCCTGAGAAGTCAGGAGAAGATTTATGAGCAGCTAGACCAACTGAAGGACGATGAACCCAGCAGGAGAGACATTCGAGTCCCACAAAGGCATGCGCACACAAAGACCACCAACTCCCAAAGCACCCAAGCACCCTGCTTTGTCTGTGGAGAGAGGGGCCACAGAAAAAAGCTGTACTACTGCAAAAAATTCAAAACTCTCAAAGTACCTGAGAAGAAGGAAGCAGTTGAGCGGATCGGCGCATGTGGGAGGTGTCTCGAGGTCCACGACATTTACGCAGAGTGCAAGACCACCTTCCTGTGCAAGAACGAGGGGTGTAAGGGTGTTCCAGGCCTGGGCCATCACTTCTACCTCTGTCCCAAAGCTGGAAGCCAAGGCGATGGGCCACGGCGGCCAAAGCCCAGTCCAGCACAAGGTGGAGGGAAAAAGGGCACAGAGGCCCAAGAAGAGTTCCTGAAGAGCCTGGCCCCCGACCTTACTCAGCGATGTCGGAACGCGTTCTGCAACTCTGTCGCCAAGACGCTCAGTTCTGCAGTGCCAGGGAGGAGTCTGCTGGCAGAAAATGGCCTTGAGGAGTTCCCTGTCATCATGATGATCCTGGAAGTCACCGCTAACGCTGGCCAAAAGATTGGGACGTTAATAGACTTGGCGTCCGACACAAATTACATAACTCATGAAGCTGCTGGTGAGCTGAATTTGAGGAGTGAGGATGTGATGCTCATAGTCCATGGAGTCGGTGCGATGCAGGTGACAGTGGAGACCAAGCGCTACCTCCTGAAGATCCGGGTCTCAACTTCAAAAGGAACCCTGAGATCCCACCAGCTCGTGTGCTACGGGCTGGACAGCATCGCAAAGGTCAATCGTCATGTGCCACCCAAGACTCTGCAGAAACTATTCCCTGATGTCCCTCTCCATGAACTGGTCCATCCCACCAAGATCGACCTGCTCATCAGCCACAAAGAAGGGCAACTCGTCCCTCAAAAGGTGCGCTCCATCGGTGACCTTGTCCTGTGGGATGGCCCCCTAGGGAAAACAGTGGGCGGCTCTCATCCAGACCTCTTGGAGGAAGTCAAAATCACTGCCCACGGGTCCAGAACCCACTTTGCTCGCTCCATGCGCACAGCGGCTGTAGGGTACAGAGAGATCACCCATGGCCCAGTGCAGCCACCTCAACTTGCCCAAGCCACTACATCTTCTGCCAGTCGAGACTTCATGAACTGGTGGAAGTGGGACAGCATCGGGGCCGCGTGCGAGCCCAGGTGCGGCGGCTGCAGGTGTGGAAATTGCCAGCCTGGAGGGAAGGAGATGTCAATCTCAGAGGAGCGAGAACTGGAGCAAATAAAGAGTGGACTGACATACACCACCGGAGATCGCCACAGCGAGAAACCACACTGGCATGCCAAATATCCCTGGGTGGAAGACCCAGCAACACTGCCGAACAACAGGAGAGCTGTCGAAGCAACATTCCTGAGGACAGAAAAACAGTTGGCAAAGGAGCCAAAATGGAAGGCGGCCTACAAAGCTCAAGTCCATGAGATGGTCGACCGGAGAGCTGCAGTCAAACTGTCCAAAGAAGATTCGGCAAGCTGGACTGGGCCTGTGTGGTACATCAGCCACTTGATTGCTCCAAATCCGCACTCTGTGACTACACCAGTCCGTCTCGTCTGGAATAGTAGTCAGAAATTCAAGGGCCAGAGCCTGAATGACCTACTCCTCAAAGGTCCAGACATCCTCAACGACATTCGTGCTGTCCTCATCCGATTCCGGCAAGGTGTCTTCGCCGCACTTGGGGACATAAAAAAAATGTACAATTCTGTATGGCTTGAGGACCAAGAAGTGCACCTCCACCGCTTCCTGTGGAGAGACTCTGAGGAGGAGGACATCCAGGAATATGCCATCACGAGGGTCAACATTGGCGACAAACCAGCAGGCTGTATCGCACAAGTCGCCATGCGGGAAACTGCAAATCTGCCCATGTTCCACCATCTCGCAGAAGAGCGTTGAGTGCTGGAGCAAGACGCGTATGTCGATGACATCTTGGCCTCGAATGACAACCTGAACAAGCTCAAGCAAATCACGGCAAACGTTGAGCACATCCTGGAAGCTGGTGGATTCTATATGAAGCCATGGGTCTACTCAGGCCAAAGTGGGAGGTCAGAACCAGGTGACCCCCAGAAGAAAGAACCCTCAGTGATGGTCCTCCCAAACCAACTCTCAGAGGAGAACAACAAAGCCCTGGGTCTTGGGTACGATCCAGAGCACGACAAGCTTCACCTAATGGTGGCTGTGAACTTCTCCAAAAAGAAGAAGAAAATGCGGCTGGGAGTAAACCTGTCAAAAGAGGAAGTCAGGGCCCAGGCACCAAATCCACTTACCCGGCGAGAGCTCCTCAGTCAAGTCTCTGGGCTGTACGATCCCCTCGGCCTTGCAACACCGGTCAAGCAGAAGGGAGCCATCCTGGTAAGAAGAGCATTCCAGGAGGCAAGAGTTAAGTACAGTCCAGCTGAGGATACATGGGACGCACCTTTGTCCGAGGGCCTTCGGGAAGACGCCATCTGCCTCCTTGAAGACTACGCTGAGCTCAGTCAGCTGAAGTTCACCAGAGCCTTGACACCACCTGACTCTTGTGCAAAACCCTGCGGTATCACCTTCTCCGATGACAGCGAGCGTTCCTATGGTGCTGTACTGTACCTACGGTGGGAAATGCCACACACTGTGACCCTACGACTGGTCGAAGCCAAAGCCAGGTTGACTCCTCTAGACCACAAGGGTGACCGGTACAGTCACTGTGGCCGAGAGAGAAGACTCCTTCCGAGACCTCTGCCTCGTGGCACAAGAAGGAGCTACCTTCCCTGACACCACAACAAACCGGCTGGTCGCGTACAGGGACGAAGCCAGCAGGCTGTTGCTGTGCGGTGGCAGGGTCCAACACTTGGCCGTGCTGTTCCATTGATCCCCTTCAACACCTGGTTGGGGACTCTGCTGGCACGCCAAAGTCACCAAGAAGGCCATGAAGGAGTTGCTGGCACTCTACTCAGAATGCGGCAAAAGGCTTGGGTTGTGCAAGGCAGGAGACTGGCTCAACAAGTCATCAACAAGTGCAGTGGCAAGTGCTTCGTCAGGTCCAAGTGGCACACTGCAGAAAGAAATGTCTCTGTTGGTGACATTGTTTGGCTCTGCGATCAGAACGCCTTGCGGGGGCAATTTAGACTTGGCCGAGTCGTCACTGTATCCTCTGACCCAAAGGGCATCGTTAGAGATGCTGAAGTTCTTGTCACCACAGGAAGCTGTGTCTCAGTTCACCCTCAGCAACCAGCAGTCCACACCTCTGGTGACGGGAAAGAGAAACTTCCCCGCAAACAGGGAACGTCCCCAGGACGTTAACAGGACATTCGCAAGGTCCCCAATGGTCCCCAATTGGTCCCCGGCACAACGTTCGCTAGAGGACGTTACCAGAACGTTTTTGACGTTCGTAGCAAGTCTACGTTTGGTCCTTCTGTGACGTTCGCATGAGTCTTAAATCGGACTTTTAGGGAACATTATAATTTGGTCTCTCAGCACACATCCCCAGGACGTCCTTCAAAAACGTCCCTGTTACCTTATCCTGCAGGTCCTCTGCGTGACGTTCGGATGAGCCTTAAAATGGACTATTAGGGAACATTCTTATTTGGTCTCTCAGCATACGTCCCCAGGACATCCTTTAAAAACGTCCCTGTTACCTTATCCTGCAGGTCCTCTGCGTGACGTTCGGATGAGCCTTAAAATGGACTATTAGGGAACATTCTTATTTGGTCTCTCAGCATACGTCCCCAGGACATCCTTTAAAAACGTCCCTGTTACCTTATCCTGCAGGTCCTCTGCGTGACGTTCGCATGAGCCTTAAAACGGACTATTAGGGAACGTTCTTATTTGGTCTCTCAGCATACAGCCCCAGGACATCCTTTAAAAACGTCCCCGTTACCTTTACCTGCAGGTCCTCTGCGTGACGTTCGCATGAGCCTTAAAACGGACTATTAGGGAACCTTATAATTTGGTCAGCACACGTCCCCAGGACGTCCTTTAAAAATGTCCCCGTTACCTTTACCTGCAGGTCATCTGCGTGACGTTCGCATGAGCCTTAAAACGGACTATTAGGGAACGTTCTTATTTGGTCTATCAGCATACGTCCCCAGGACATCCTTTAAAAACGTCCCTGTTACCTTATCCTGCAGGTCCTCTGCGTGACGTTCGGATGAGCCTTAAAACGGACTATTAGGGAATGTTCTTATTTGGTCTCTCAGCATACGTCCCCAGGACATCCTTTAAAAACGTCCCCGTTACCATTACATGCAGGTCCTCTGCGTGATGTTCGCATGAGCCTTAAAACGGACTATTAGGGAACGTTCTTATTTGGTCTCTCAGCATACGTCCCCAGGACATCCTTTAAAAACGTCCCCGTAACCTTTACCTGTGGTCCTCTGCGTGACGTTCGCATTCGGTCCTTCCAAAACGTCCCCTTGACGTCCTCTGATGGTCCTCTCTGAACCAGAGGTTCCGCTAGAGAAAAATGTTTTTCATTTGCGAGACATTTTAATGATAAGCCGGCCAAATATCTATTTCTGCTTCTAAATTAGCCTATTGAAGAAAACTGACGGCCTGCATAGCTTAAAAAATAACATAATCAGGTAGTTTAGAATGCAACATGTTTATTTTCCTAAGTTTGGGCTACAATGGGAAACAAAAACATTAATGTCTGATGCGCGTCAATAAGTGGCCTTTAGTCGCAACCTGCTGTGGCGTTAAAATGAGCGCCGCAACATGGTCATTGCTCTGTTTAATGAGAGCAGAGATTCTTAAATTATTCGACCCTCTTGTGAATCCTTTGCGTCGCCTTTTCGCATTGCTAACAGAAAATTGTACTGTGGCTATCAATTACCTCGCACCTGAGCCAAGAGAACTTGTCACTCCATAACGACATAAACGCCCGACATTTCAGCTTTTTCTCTGGTGATGCTGTTCGAACATCTAGGGCTTCAGGTATTCAGTGTTTGGAAAGTTCGCTTTCTACATGAAGTAGCTCAGTTCATTGTTCATCAACTAAGTTCACAGCTCCAATTTTCAATATGCTGCGAGTGCGAGCTATAGCCTAATTTTTCCAAATCTCTGTCTGCAATACCGCTCTCGGATACGCAACTTCGGCGCTAACGCACAGGCATAGACAGTATACCGAGGGTTTGCGCTTTATTTAAAATGCAGCATATGCGTGTTGTTAAATAACTTTCTAACGACAGATTAGCCTGTTCCTTTAAAACATAATAAGGGCAGTGCACGTTTGCTTTATAGGCCTAAATATTAGTATTGTTGTCAAATCCAGATTGTGTTTGCGAGACGGGATTTTGAAAGAAATTCCAATCAGACAATTTGACCAGTGAGCTCACGTTCTGTTGCAGCATCTTTGAAGGCCTGTGGAAAGCTCAATGTTAACGCTATAGACACTTGATAGACCTTTCTTATGTATGCGTTGTATTGGAATCATGCAGACATTACATTTATAGCACAGATCAGTAGAGAAGCATTCATATTTATTTTATTTCATCATTCTTAGTTTGGCTAGTTATTCTGCCTCCCTGCCCGCACGTCCGTGACGTGCCATGGATGTTAATTAAAAAAGGAATCATTAAGGAAAACCCTCAATGCGTAGTGACTGAGATCGCTACAATATGCTTTTCCTCAAACCCTCGGAAAAAAAGACTAAGTTTGTTGGCTGTCTCACACTGTGATAAACGTGTTAAAGTGACACAATAGTAATCAGACAGTGTTAGTACAATAGGTAGCGATCTGGTTTAGTAATAGGAAGGTTTACGGTTCAATTCCCATGCCCGCAATCAAGTTTGTAATCGTGTGTGTCTGTGTGTGTGTCTATGCATATCATATGAAATGTGTAATATACTTGAACTTGTGTGTGTGTGCCCTGTAAGCAAAATGACGGCTCCGAGATCTATTATTATTTTATTTTCTTCATTTAGCTCAGCAAAAACCGTCGTGACTGCTACGTCCGCGCTGCATCCTTGAATAACGTACCCAGGACGTCTAAAACACGTTTCCCAGATGTCACCACAATGCCCTCAGGACGTTCTTGCTACCTCCTGCAGAACGTCCCCAGGACCTATAGAAACACGTTCCCCAGACGTAACCACAATGCCCTCGGGAGGTGCTTGCAACGTCCTGCATAACGTCCCCAGGACCTATAGAAAACGTTTCCCAGTTGTCACCGCAACGTCCTCGGGACGGTCTTGGAACGTCGTGCAAAACGTCCTAAAGTTGTCACGGGAACCATACACATTTACGTTTTTCAAATGCAATATTGCTAATATTTATTTTTCCTAGTGTTGTAACATGGCAAATTTGGTAAATATTTATTGGAGGCATATTTGCACATTTCATCCATGTATTTGCATTTTGCACATTTATTGCATTTTGCACATTTATGTAAGTAGCAACTAACTACTGCTCTGCATCTTCATGTCTGTTTATCTAGGTTTTTTACCTAAGGACTAAGGGCCTAGAAACTAATAGGACTAAGAGGACAAAAGAAAGTGGTTCCTGGTGCTAACTGTTAACCATTGCAACCCTATGGACTTGTGCTCTGTATTCTAAATAAAAAAAAAAAAAGAGGAAAGACCAAAAACGGAAACAACTGTTGTCTGTCAAATCCTTGAGTGAAACCCAGTGCCTTCAGAACTCCTTCAGTGTCACATCCTTTTCGAGTTGGGGAAAAAACACAGTGCTTAAAACCAACCAAACAAAACTCAGTAAAAAACCAGAACAAAACTGTACAACTTGACACTAAGGCATGCTTCTATTGTGGAGAGGTGGGCCATTTTTGTCACTTGTGTCCTTTAAAAGGAGCTTCCTACCAGCACAAGTAGGGGGCCTGGCGGGCACAGCCCGAGTATCATTCCCCTAGCCAGCGCTTCTACCTCACTGTTTCACTCATTCATGGAGACCAGTCACATACCCTGCAGGCCCTCATTGACTCTGGTTCTGACAAGAACTTAATATGTTCAAAGACTGCCAAAGGACTTGGAATTCCCTTGTTTAACCTTGACCGACCCCTCTCAGTCCAGACCCTTGACGGCAGCCCTTTGAATCCCATCACCCAAAGAACGGCCCCTGTTTCTTTAAGAATTTCAGGTAACCATTCTGAAGTAATTGTCTTTTATGTTATGGAAAACCCACATGTTTCTATCGTTCTAGGATTTCCTTGGTTGTCCCTGCATAACCCTAATTTTAATTGGTCCAACAACACAATTTTGGGGTGGAGCCCGTTTTGCCTGTCCAGACCATTATCATATACCTTATTAATGATCTTATAAATAATTAGAAAATGGTTTGAAAAATGTTCATACAAACATGACTACTCGTTTACAAATAGCTTACTAATGTCCTTATAAATGATCTTTTAGATCATTAGAAAATCATATGAAACATGTTCATAAATACATTTATAGTCATTTGAAAATAGCTTACTAATGTCCTTATATATAATATTATAGATCATTAGAAAATAATTTCAAACATGTTTGTAAATACATTAATACTTATTTACAAATCGCTTACTAATGTCCTTATAAAGAACTCTTACATAACTACTCATTTACAAATACATTACTAACGTTTGTAAATGTTGGGATAACGGTTTGTTAATGATGAACAAACTATGAACAAATGCTTCATAAAGGGTTTATTATGGAGGGTTATTATAAAGTGTTACCGAATAATTTAATACAGCACCCTTTTCACTCTGTCAAAAACAGCTCCCTACAGATTGACCTGTATTGAGTGCCTGTTCCTTTAAATGCTAATGAGCCAGCTCCCCCCTCTCCCCTTCACTCCTCCCCCTCCTCCAAGAGATGCGCTCGCATAGCCTGCACAGCTAACTACAATATAGAAAGATGGCTACTGCAGAAGATAGAATCGTACAACCGTATCTGTTTGAGCCAGAGTCAGACCCAGAAGCAGAACAAGAGGCTCCCAAACATATTCAAGAAGTTAGGGCTCAACAAAATGTTTCTGAATGGTAAGTAAACTTTGTCGCTTCTACATTTCTTTTTTTGTTTGTTAATGGGCCACACAGTCTCGTTCGCGGTGTTGGTAGCATAATGCTGCAAGTGAATCTAGTTACGTGAATCATGTGTATGTAGCAAATACAGTGTGTTTATAAGTTACTGTTTGTAAGTGTTTATGTAAATGCAAGTAACAGGAACGCCATAAAGATATAATTGCTACATGAGTACGTTCTGTTGTGAACATTCACTCAACTTACCTCAGGACTCCGGAGTTGCATATAGTAGATGTATAATGGGCCCACCCACGTCCTCGCAGGTTAGATAAAAGCACAGGCTCTCTCTCTCTAACGTTTTACCTGCATTTATTAGCGTTTAAATCGTTGTATTTGATGACTTATGTCTGTAATATGAACACAACGTTCAAATAAAGTTTACCTGCAAGGTGTCACTTTTTAATACTCTTTGTTTATACAGGTGTATTTGTGGCAAGTGTGCTAAAATGCCTACGGAGCCTGAAAATGTATGCTACAGGGAGATACCACAGGTAGAAGTATTTGTGAATTACATTGACATTGTAAATATGCAGTCATCATCTGTTTTATATTCCATGTCACTTACTCTCAATATTCAATATATATATATATATATATATGTGTATATTACTAGCGGTGTTATATACTATATATATAACTAACTAACTATACATAACTATATATATACTATTATTATATATTACTAGCGGTGATTGAGAAGTGTAGTGGCTCAATGTTATTTCATAGGATGGTGAAGGCATGAGCCATGGCCTGCCCTACTCTGCCTCTAATTGGCTAGTACTCGATGCCTTCGCTGGTTAGATTGGTTAGGTTTTTAACGCGAGTGGAGAGAACTGATGATGAGCCAATCAATGGCAGAGTAGGGCGGGTCTTAATAAGGGGGGAAACGTGCCAATTTACTTTGAATTATACGCCTTTACAGAAATGTAATGAACAGGTACGATGATCATGAAACGAAGCATTCAAACGACAATTTCCTTTTGCAAACGTCCTCGTGAAGCTGTATCAGCTGTAACTGTCAGTTTATCTTATTGGGTTTGATCTGTGGGAGAGGATGATTTGTGTTTTAAATTTTTTTTATGATTTGTGTTTTTAATTTAATTTACATGAACAAGGATGCATTGTATAATTCAATCAATTCAATTAAATCTATTTGAAAAAATGTAAAAAAAAAAAAAAAAAAAAAAATCTCTGACTGTAAAACTGTGTTTGCTTCATGTAGAATATATTTTCTACTCATGCATAACACCACCTGTGTAGGACCAGTCATATCTGCTCCAGGTGAAGTAATGTTCATTTTATAATAGTACCACACTCTGACCTACACTGTGTCTTGCAAATTAGCAGTACCAAGAGACAGTTTACAAAAGAAACTACTGGTCTATATGGACAACTTGCAAGGCGAGAGAGTAGTTGTCCAATTTTGTGTCGATGGAGTAAGGATGAAGAATAGTTCACTCAAATTGCATAATTATGTAGTTGTCTCTTACCAGTCTGTGGATCAGTATTGGGTCAGTCATTTCATAATCCTTATTCCCTGATGTCAAACAGCAGGAATCATGTGGCAATGTGTAAATAATACTGGGTTAATAATTTTCTGGTGAACTTAATGGAGTATGTCACTATTTATAAAACAGGGCGTTTATCCTTTGCTGTATGGGCTGCTTAATTTTTTTTTCAAAATGTAGAGTATACCCACTTCTCCAGGGACCACTACACCACTGTTCCCATCCTATAGAAAATCTAACACCAGCCCCTTTAAATGTTTAAGAACTGATACTGGTATATATATAGAGCCAAGTACATACTTAAGTTTTTATAGGAACAATGTGTTTATGAATAAGATATTTCCCTTTAGAGTCAGGTGCTTTCTTTTCCAAAAGTTCAGCCTTAGTTTCATCTTCCTATTTAAATCTTCCCATAGGTTCTGTGCAATTAACTTTTCATTCACCCCTACCCTCACCCCCAACATTTTAACATTGCTTGTTGCCTCTTGGAAAGGGAGCGACTGGCAATAATGCTGTGTTGCCTATTCTTATGTACTCTGTTTTGTTTACATTTACCCTTGCTCCTGACCCTTCACTGTATTTGCCTAAGACTGCCTTCACTGCATGAAATGTGGGATTTACGACAGTCTTCGACCCTGGCAACCATGGCCCAAGTTGCTTAACGACTGTTAACAACTCTTAATGACTTATCAGAGTAAGCCTGACTCTGTATAATTACATGCCAGAAACGAATCTCAAGAACATTAAGGTGAAATAATAATATATAAGTTAGGAACATTACACATAGCCTAAGTTAAAACTTTTAAACACATACCACCATAAACATGTGAGATAATTCGACAAGAGATATTGAAAGACAGCTAACTCACTGCCTCGTCAAATAAGACAGATCAACTATATATATATATATCTGGAAACCACTTACAGATTCCGATTAGCTAAATTTGCGTCTGGATGGAAAGGTCAGTGATGGGCAAGCTACTTGATATTTGTAGTGAGCTAAGCTATCAGCTACTCTACAATAAATTCAGCTTCTCGACACAGAAGCTACCCCTCATAAAAAAGTAGCAAGCTAAGTTACATAAACCTGATACATTAGAAGCTACTTTCAGTTAAACAAACTGCATGCCAAGTCAATGCAATTTTAGTGATCATAACAACTTGAAAAACGGTTAAATGGATGAAATTCAAACACCTGAACGTGTTCGTATGTTTGTGTTGGATGTCATTAACGTTGACAGGAACTTTTTCTTTGGATTACAAAGAAGGCATCTGAAAACATATTTAGTTTCACTCGTCTCGTATAAAGTGACGTACTTTTGAAGGTATGGCTGTTGAGTCAGGTATTCAAACGCAGATGAAAACAAATGAATGCAGAAGACCTCGCCTACCTTCATCTTTCGTCTGTTTCGTGCATTTTCGCAATTCGACTCCCTGAGCAGACAGCACGGACTTTTCAATTTTTAACTTTCATCATCTGTGTATAAATATCAACAGCATTCTAGTTATCCGGTTGTCTAGAATCTGCCTGCAAACTACCCATTTAAAATTAGGGGAGAATTAATTTTAAATGTATGAGCAGCGTCTGGTGTACTTGAAATGACGATATCTATCTATCTATTTTCACTCGTCTCGACTAAAGTGACGTACTGCTTAATTTTTGTGTTTGATGGCTGCAGGGAAGCCTGTTATGAATGAACATCAGAAAGGTCCAGGATAAATTAGCTTTCGAGGACGCTACTGCGCTACTTATAATAAAAGAGCTTAGCTACTGAAAAGTTACTTGGTTTTGTAAATAGCGACGTTACTGCCAAGCTACTGACAAATGTAGTTAAGCTAGTAGCGTCGCTACAAGTAGTGACGCTACTGCCCATCACTGGGAAAGGTGTTAAGTTTCCCCATCCCACCCATGCTAAGCCATTTCTAGCATAACCTGCGATCTACCGTGGAAAACAGAAGGCAGGCAATTTTTTTTATCAGTTCTCACCACACAACGACGTCTCATCTTTGCTCCTTGAATGTCGATATGTAATGGTATGGTGTTATTGAAACTTACTACGTGTAAAAAAGACTAGAAATTGAACGTTTATTATTTGTTTCTAATGTTGCCTCGGGCGCCTTTAAGTGAACATAATTAAAACTTCACATAAGTCCACTAAACAATTCCCACGCTACAGTAACAGAAGAGAAATACCCCAGAGGAGGGAGGAATGATAAACCAGTGACTTGGTCGCACCGACAAGCGTAAATCCTGACCAGCAAAGCGGCTAAGCGGTTAGACACAGCACCATTAGGTACACAGTACCATTAACCTGAAGAGCGCAGGTTCGAAGCTTGCGAAGCTCGCGTAAGATTTCAAAATCTACCTGAAAAGACACAGGTTAGATATTCACGAGTGGCAAACATGTCCCAAGTTGCGAAATGACTATCTCAATATCAGAGTAAGCCCAACTCTGTATAATTACATGCCAAAAGTGAATCTCAAGAACATTACAGAGAGGAAGTTCTGGAATATGAGTGGAACAGCCTCGAAAGTACATTGCAATCCTCGAACTCTGAAAATGAAAGGCAAAGCAAGAATAGTGATAACCCTAAAGACAGAACTCTGAAAACGGAAGGGCAAATCAAAAAATGTGATAACCCCGGAGCAAAACCCTAAAGACAGAATATTAATTAAATTATTATCGAGTACATTTTAATTTTGTTTTTATGGGGCAATAGCTGTAAATGGGAGGGGATACGTTTTGTCAGTTGAAAGCTGACCAATAGACAGAATCTCATTCCATCTCATCACAAGACGTTTTAATTCAATTCCTTGTCGTTTTCAACCAATGGCTGCAGCAGGGTGTGTGTGGCTAGACTGCTGACAGTCAATATGCTAATAAGAGCATTTCGCACCTCTGTCAGAGGGAGGTGAGAATGCTAAACACATCGCCCCCCCCCCCCCCCCCCTCCCCTCGCCGGCCTGTTTCCGGAAAATTCCGTTCGTATGCGGCAGACAGATATTTCGGGGGAATGTCCGCGATCAACCAGGAATGGTGAGCATTCACGGCTGTTTCACAGTGTCTACGGGCCCGATAATCTTAGTTTTCGTGCAGTGCTTGCTTTGACAACACTACTTTCATCCTCTAGGATCAAAGTCGTGTCATCTGCATATTGGTATACTTTTGCCTCATGGCTAAGGCCCCTCAGATAACTCACTACTATGCCCTTGATTTCTTTGCTTGCTTTGATTGCCAACCCTAGGGGCTCAGCCACCAGAGAATAGAGCAACGCTGACATTGGGCAACCCTGCCATATTGACCTTGTTAAGGGTATAAAATCAGTCAGAAAGCCATTGCACTTTACACAACTTTTGGAGTCCACATAGAGGGCTTTCAGACAATCAATGAATCGTTTTCCAAAGCCAAAAGTTTGTAAAATGTTAAAAAGATAGTCATGCTCAATGCTTTTTCCAAGTCTACACTCACCAAGTATCCCGCTTTATTCTCCTTATCCATATACCAAATTAGATCCCTAATGCTGTTCACTGTATCCAAGATGTGCCTCCCCAACACTGCATACACTTGATTAGTGGTGATGATTTCAGGTAAGACTCTTTTCAATTTATTTGCCATGACTTTTGCTAAAATCTTGTAATCACAGTTCAGGAGACTGATAGGCCTGAAGTTTTTGAGTTCCCCTTTCTCCCCTTTTCCCTTGTAAATCATTTTTATCATGCCCATTTTAATTGTTGGACTCAATTCTTTAAAGTCCCACGCTTCAGTAAAGACCTGTTTCAAGATAGGTAGCAAGGTATTACTGAAACACAAATTCACAAGGCAAACCATCCAGCCCTGTACCTTTAGCATTCTGTCCTCTCACACCTTTCCACGTCCTCCTCACATACTCTAGCTTCAATAAAGTCTAATAGCTCTTTCTGCTCAGCTTCATTTGTTCCTTGCTTGGTAAATAGATTCTCATAGAAGCTGCTTATTTCTTTTAGTATATCATCCTTTCTATGTAGTTCAATATCATTTGCGTTCCTTACACTTTTAATTCCGGCTGCCCTTTGTCTGTTTTTCTCCAGATCAAAGAAAAACGTTGTGCACCTTTCTCCCTCTATCATATAGTTTGCTCTGCTCCTTATCACAGCACTTTTATATTTCTCCTCCTGAATCTCCTTGCACTGCTCCTCCAGCTCTACAATGTTGTGTATGTCCTTATCCACCTTCATTAATTCTTCCTCCAATTGTTTTGTTATTGTTTTTTCTCTGTGCTTTTTCCCCTTTTGGACCTTTTTGCAGAACTGCAATGAGAACTGTTTAATGTCATATTTTAGCTTGTCCCACCAGACCCTCTTGCTGTCCTCATACCGGCCCATCCCATCCATACTATGTAATATCAGCTCTTCTATCTCAATCTTATACAAGTTGTCCTTTAAAATATCTGAATTCAACAGCCACACCTCCGGCCCCCTTTCAACCTCACTGCAATCCATTTTCAAAACAAAAAAAATCATGATCGCTAAAACTATATTTACTATAATACGTTCTCCTTACATAATCAATCAGTGTTTCCTTGATCAGACAGAGATCAATTCTGCTCTGCTTGATCCTGTCCTCAACTATTTGCACCCGGCTATATGTTCTTTGACCAGTATTCCTCATCTTCCAAGTATCTTTAAGTTCATGCTTCTCCATTAAACTTTTTAACACAGTCCTTCCACTATGTTTTCTGAAAGTCATATCATCATTTATATCCTCCCTTTTGTAAGATTCTTTTCTATATTTAGGCTACTAGACTTAATTACAAGAGGCGGTGTAGATGTAGGTCGGAGTCTCAATCAAGGCAGCTTGAAGCAGTTCGGATCTGTTACGTGGGGAGCCGTATTGTGCCCGTCTGTGCGCTTGTTCTTCTTCTTCTTCCTCTTTTTTATTGGCGGATTGGCAAACAACGTTTGGTGCATGACCGCCACCTTCTGAAATGGAGTGTGAGCCTGGATATTCCTATCTCACAACCTCTTACTTAAACCAGTTCTTTCAAAAAATGAAAATAAAAACTTAAAACAAAATTCATTAGAACTTCTCTTCAATATGTCACTAGTTCTCAAAGGTACTTCCTCTTCCTGGAGTTGCTGAGTAAGTTGCTGCCTTTCCTGGCTATATTTAGTACATCTGTGCGCTTGTTCTCTGTCCCCTCTACAGGTGACCTGGTGTCTGATTGGGTTGCAGGTGTTGGTTGAACTTCACCTATAAAAGACGCCCATTTCACGTTCATTGCTCTCTCTGGCTGTTTGGCTCTCCCCCGTTCATCCAGCCACACCCTGTCTACGCTTCCGGTTTCGTAGGGCCTGCTGCACGGCGCTCCGCTGGCGCCCTGCTTTATCCTCGTTGTCATTGTCTCGCTAAAACGCAATCTTCCCGGTTGGGATTTAGTTTAGAGTACCCATTTTGCTTTATGTGCATTGTGCGTTGGTGGTGTTTGGTGGTGGGTTTTTGGCACGCTTTAAGATCAGTTCAAGTCTAGTGTAGAAGGAAGTTTCCCGGAAGACTCACCACATTCCCATGTCCTTTTGTTTACACGCGAGCAGTTTAGACCTCCTTTTTATTTCCACGCAGACAGTGTGAGTGTTTGCTTTCTCTTTTGTTACTCGTTATTTTCATCACCACCTTCCTCATCCGTTAACTCTTGGTTGTTAATAAATATATTTTCTTTTCACCGTCACCATTTCTCTTGGCTTCTTTTATGTTATGTTACCACTTCTTTATATGGATGGTTTTGTAACATAAATGGGGGCTCGTCGGTTTTGAACCAAATTCTTAGTTTGAAACATTAGCTCTGATTTTCCCTCGGTGGGCGCAGTGCTCCGCACCGCAGCCTATTACGTTTGGACGCAGTCCACCCGCTTGGGTTTAATTGAGAGTTGCATTTTTGTGATTTTCTAATTTGCCATAGTCTTGGTGACTTACGCAGGATACGTCCAGTGTTTTTTATTTATTTATTGCCTTTGCTGTGGCAGCGACAGATATCGTATAGTAATGTTTTACATATATGCCTTTGTGTTGTCTCCGACTCTGGAGGCATTGTTAGCGGCTAGGCACGATGATCTGGTTTGAATCGCTGGCCACTACAAGCTGGAAGTTCGTGGTTCTCCACGGTTAGTCAAGCTGCAGGAGAAACTCACTGCAGACTTGCGTGGTCTTGGATTGTTGGGAGGTGAGAGCCCTGATGAGCCCGAAGCCGGTAAGACTATTCGCTCACCTGGCCCGTCTTCTACAAAGACTGCTTTAGAGTGGAAACGTTTAGAGCTGTGGGAAAAGGAAATTGAGTGGGAACGTGAGAAAAATAAGTTGGAGGCTGAAAGGCAGACACTTAGAGGCCGTGAGAGAAGAGAACAGGAGTGTAGGTTAAAAGATATAGAATACGCACAAGCGTTACGTATCAAAAAGATGGAGTTGAAGGCCCGTGAGGATGGTGTACTAGTTGGGCCAGAAAGTTTTGACGTAACCCGAAACATTCGCGTTGTTCCTCCTTTCAGAGAAGATGAGGTGGATACGTTTTTTGCGCACATTGAGCGTGTTGCAACTACGCTTACGTTACTACTACCACGTTACACCAACACTGTAGCCTACATGAACATGATCACAATACGTTAACGTTATCGTTATATCTCGCAGGTGGAAAGCTAAACGACGTCCCCTAACATCAACGAACTTTGCTAATCCATCCTGTGGGATCGATGTATCCTCTGCTCAATAATAATGTCTGTGGTGACGTATGAAAGTGCTGACGTATTTTTGACAGTTTAGTCACGTTTGTGAATTCGTACTCGTACTGAAGGAACCGTAAATGTGAAGTTGCATTTCGTGTTTGTAATTCGTGAAGTTGCATTTCGTGTTTGTAATTCGTGAATTCGTATTCGTAATGAAGAAATCGTAATCGTGAAGTTGCATTTCGTGTTTGTAAGAGTTTACAAATATTTATTTTCTGCTCAACTTCAAAAAATATGCACGCATATCTATTTTATACACACGAACATTCTGACAGCTTCCCTACTCCATACTCTTTAACCGACAGGAATACGTAACTCAAACAGAATGCATGATATCTATAACAAAGTATCACACACACATATATGAACATGTAAACAATCTCATGAGCGCATCGATGCCCTTGGGCTCATGGACCTGATAGAATGGGCGCCTCCGTGGAATGCTACACAGCGGGTACACAGAGGGGCCTAAGCAGACATCTTATCAACACGGGAGCTGTCTCTCAGTGAGGAACATATGGTGTAGTACACTTATGGTAACCTATGAACCATGTTGTCTTACATGTATAAAATTAAGTTAAGCATGCTTTAGTACGGCATTTGTATACATTGGTGTGAAAAAGATAGTACATTAGCACTTAAATAGCTTAGCACATTAGCATTGTATTAGCTTAGTGCATTAGCACTTCATTAGCTTAGCACATTAGCATTGTATTAGCTTAGTGCATTAGCACTTCATTAGCTTATCACATTAGCACTTCATTAGCCTAGCACATTACAGTTTTTTCCTATAGTTTTAGTCAATTTACCTAAACTATGTTCACATTCCCAAAACACTTAACACATTGAGCATACCAGTAGACCATGTGAACCAAACTGTGGATACTTGCCCCTATGCTTAGATGCAAATGCTGGCAATGACACCTTCTTCCAAAATTCATGGATACCTGTCCCAGTCTATGTTCACTCCCGGCAAAACGCTGTGCAACTACAGCATATTTTACCAATGTTTGGATACTCTGTTCAAAACAGTTAACTTTCAGTTCAAAACCTAACTTATCAGTAATTAAGATCACTGTAGGTGAAAAGATGCTGCATTTGGACTGACAAATGAAGTTATATGTTTGAATAAGAAAAAATATTCTTATTTTAGCAGATAGTTTATTTATTTTTATTTTAATTATTATTATTTTTGTTTTCCTGTGCACCATAGTTCTTGGTGAATTGGCATGGAATTCCTTTTTTGAAATACAGCTAGACAGGCAGAATTTACAGTAGCAACTTTAGTGATTGTATGGGATATTGTGGCCTTTCACAACTCCCGCCAAGTCACAGGGTGGTTTGCAGCGCATCCTAGGATGGTGTCCCTATTCCTGCCGCCGTACTCTCCTTTCCTCAGCCCCATTGAGAACACCCACAGGACCAGATGTCACTTGGCAATTGCTGCTGGGTGTATGGACATAGCCCCCGAAGCATCCAGGCCTGGATAAGGCATGCACAAATATTTTATCCATGATGAATGGCAAGAGAAACCATATGATACGATGTTGATGAAAATCTGTTGTGTTTGTGATTTGTTTCTTGATCAAATATTGCGTAATTTCCCCCCCAAACAATCTTATTTTAGGTTTCTGATAAAACACTCATTTACTGTATTTGCAATTACAGTAAAGTATATTTACAGCACTTGTCAATTGTGACATCTATTGTGAGAGGGAAACCGACATATGAACACTGTCAGCAGATTCTTGGCTTGGATTGACATATTTCAGCATTTTAGAATTATTTGTTTACTGTCATATTACAAATTGTATTACTGTAGTCCAAAGAAGTGTTTGTCTGTGTTTTTTCTCTTTTTTCAATGCAACACTACAGGAAATCTATGCTAAACTGGAGGACACAGCAACATTTTATATATGCAATTGGCAATGCTTCAAGATGTTAGTGTTTTTTAGGTCATTGTGTACTGAGAGGAAACATGTGTTAAGTTATGGCAGCATTGGTTGTGGTGTGGTTGTTGTAGTGCGTGTATGCAGAGGTGTGTGTCCCTAAAGCCCACTGTGTTAAGTGATAGGGAAAAGTGACCATGGTATGGGTACATGACCGAAAACAATAGGAAAAAACTGTAATACTTCATTAGTTTAGCACATTAGCATTTTATTAGCTTAGCACATTAGCACTTCATTTGCTAAGTACATAAGCACTCCATTAGCTGAGCACATTAGCAATAACCCTAACCCTAGTGTAACTTCATAAAACTGATCCCCTGGTCTCTGGGAAGTTCAGAGAGGTCTAGGTCTCTTAAACTGGCATCACATCAAAACACTGAATCCAGTGTTTCCCCTAGGTTTACAGCTTAGGGGGGGGGGACGGCGGCAGGGGCGGGGCGCGATGCACCGCGGCGGCGGACGCGCCGCGGCGGCGGACACGGACACAAACACTTAAATGAATTATGATGTTCATGTGTTTCTTTGAATGACAGCAGTCAATAAGTATAATTTTACATGTTTTATGTTTTTTTTTTTTTTTACTTGACCTTCCAGGGGGGGCGGGCGGGGCCGTTGGGGGGGCGGGCCGCCACCCTAATATCATTGTAGGGGAAACACTGCTGAATCAGTACCCGTCATGCACTTCAGCTGGGTGACGCTTCATATAGTTGGGTAAGGTGTCCAGAATAAGACACAAAAAACAACCAGAATTACCACTGTGTGTGCGTACGTGTGTGTGTGTGCATGTGTGTGTGTTTGCGCATGTGTGTGTGTTTGTGTGTATGTGTGTGTTTGTGTATGTGTGAGCCTGTGCATATATGGTTGTGTGATCCACTTCTATGATGATTGGACCTCCATTAGCAGGATCAGGACAATAATCGTTCCCATAGAGATGACAAAGTTCATCAAAGGACCAGGAGAGGCTTCTGAGACTAAATATGAAAGACCAGGTATTAGCATGCAGTACATCACAACTCCTCATGTAAACATTATAACAGCATCACAACTCCACAAGTGGACTTGGTTGCTTGGTATGATGGCAGATGGTTTATTTGTCTGCCCCTTACTTCAGAGTTCTGCGGGTATTTTTGTTCGAAGTGTGTATGCTTTGTTTCATATTGACATTTCACGTTGCCACTTTTGACAAGGACAACCGTCTTGTTGCAGATTAAACACATCGGTTTTGTGCTCCCCACAGGCATCGATTTATGAAATCAACTTTTCGTTTTTTGTTTGGGTATATAACATTATAACAACATCACAACTCCACATGTAAACATGCATTATAACATTATAACAACTCCACATGTAAACATGCATTATAACATTATAACAACATCACAACTCCACATGTAAACATGCATTATAACATTATAACAACATCACAACTCCACACAACTAACCTTATAACAGCATTACAACGCTGTGTATTAACATGCATTGCATTACAACATCATCACAACATCAGTGCTACATATTAAAATGACTAGGGAGAGGGTTAGGGTTCAAATAACTCATCTGAACCACAGGGTTAGGGAGGCGGTGCTGTTCTCACCCACAAAATACATGTATTAATTACATCTGTATCAAAATAATTAATTACATTTTAAGAAGAATATAGATTTATTTAGGAGTCTAATCTTAAATTTGTTTTATATAGCGCCAATAAAATTGTCTTAAGGCCTGGCATGGTCGTCATTGAAACTAACCTGTGGTGGTCTTTGATAGCATAGTGGTCTTTGATAGCATGGTGGTCTTTGATAGCTTGGTGGTCTTTGATAGCATGGTCGTCATTGCTGATGTTACACATCTGTTTCTAGCCCAGGAGAGCAGAAGCACTGAGTGTGTGTGTAAAACATTTTTTATTGATATGCTCAAATTCTGTCCAGTATGTTCTTTACAGACACCTTGTGTTACGGAGATGTCAGATGTCAGCCCCAGTCATGTATGATGATATAAGGCTCTGGTTAGGATAAGGATAAGGGTTGGACTGTGGGCAAACCTGTTACAACACCAGCAACATACACAGTGGCATTGTGGGTAGTCACTAGGGCTGAAACGATTACTCGATTATAAAACAAAAGTGTCAAAATTTCTGAGAGAGCAGGAACTTGGCTTTGTTCTTAATTTTCTTGATCAACATAAGAGAATGTGTATCATGTATGGGATAACCTTCGACCGTTATATTGATAGAATCTATAATCACCTGAAGAGTTCTGTTAATTAACCTTCAACCATTATATTGATAGACTCTATAATCACCTGAAGAGTTCTGTTAATTAACCTTCAACCATTATATTGATAGACTCTATAATCACTGGAAGAGTTATGTTGACTAAGATTCGACTGTAATATTGATAGACTATGTAATCACCGGAAGAGTTATGTTAACTAACCTTTGACTTCAGATGATGGAGTCATTTCACCTGGAGATGTGACTGGTGAGGTTGATGATGGAGTCATTTCACCTGGAGATATGGCTGTGACTGGTGAGGTTGATGATGGAGTCATTTCACCTGGAGATATGGCTGTGGCTGGTGAGGTGGATGATGGAGTCATTTCACCTGGAGATGTGACTGGTGAGGTGGATGATGGGGTCATTTCATCTGGAGATATGGCTGTGGCTGGTGAGGTGGATGATGGAGTCATTTCGCCTGGAGATGTGACTGGTGAGGTGGACGATGGAGATATATCACCTGGAGATATGGCTGTGACTGGTGAGGTGGATGATGGAGTAATTTATCTCCAGGTGAAATGACTCCATCATCCACTTCAGCAGTCACATTTCCAGGTGAAATGACTCCATCTCACCTGGAAATGTGACTGCTGAAGTGGATGATGGAGTCATTTCACCTGGAGATATGGCTGTGACTGGTGAGGTGGATGATGGAATCATTTCGCCTGGAGATGTGACTGGTGAGGTGGACGATGGAGATATATCACCTGGAGATATGGCTGTGACTGGTGAGGTGGATGATGGAGTAATTTCACCTGGAGATATGGCTCTGACTGGTGAGGTGGATGATGGAATCATTTCACCTGGAGATGTGACTGGTGAGGTGGACGATGGAGATATATCACCTGGAGGTATATCACCTGGAGATATGGCTGTGACTGGTGAGGTGGATGATAGAGTCATTTCACCTGGAGATATGGCTGTGACTGCTGAGGTGGATGATGGAGTCATTTCACTTGGAGATATGACTGGTGAGGTGGATGATGGAGTCATTTCACATGGAGATGTGACTGGTGAGGTGGATGATGGAGTCATTTCACATGGAGATGTGACTGGTGAGTAGGATGATGGAATCATTTCACCTGGAGATGTGACTGGTGAGGTTGATGATGGAGTCATTTCACCTGGAGATATGGCTGTGACTGGTGAGGTTGATGAAGGAGTCATTTCACCGGGATATATGGCTCTGACTGGTGAGTAGGATGATGGAATCATTTCACCTGGAGATATGGCTGTTACTGGTGAGGTTGATGATGGAGTCATTTCACCTGGAGATATGGCTCTGACTGGTGAGGTTGATGATGGAGTCATTTCACCTGGAGATATGGCTCTGACTGGTGAGGTGGATGATGGAGTCATTTCACCTGGAGATATGGCTGTGACTGGTGATTTGGATGATGGGGTCATATCACCTGGAGATATGGCTGAGACTGGTGAGGTTGATGATGGAATAATTTCACCTGGAGATATGGCTGTGACTGGTGAGGTGGATGATGGAGTCATTTCACTTGGAGATATGACTGGTGAGGTGGATGATGGAGTCATTTCACATGGAGATGTGACTGGTGAGTAGGATGATGGAATCATTTCACCTGGAGATGTGACTGGTGAGGTTGATGATGGAGTCATTTCACCTGGAGATATGGCTGTGACTGGTGAGGTTGATGAAGGAGTCATTTCACCGGGATATATGGCTCTGACTGGTGAGTAGGATGATGGAATCATTTCACCTGGAGATATGGCTGTTACTGGTGAGGTTGATGATGGAGTCATTTCACCTGGAGATATGGCTCTGACTGGTGAGGTTGATGATGGAGTCATTTCACCTGGAGATATGGCTGTGACTGGTGAGGTGGATGATGGAGTCATTTCACCTGGAGATATGGCTGTGACTGGTGAGGTGGATGATGGAATAATTTCACCTGGAGATATGGCTGTGACTGGTGAGGTGGATGATGGAGTCATTTCACTTGGAGATATGACTGGTGAGGTGGATGATGGAGTCATTTCACATGGAGATGTGACTGGTGAGGTGGATGATGGAGTCATTTCACCTGGAGATGTGACTGGTGAGGTGGATGATAGTCATTTCACCTGTAGATATGGCTTTGGCTGGTGAGGTAGATGATGTTTGATGTTTGGTTTGAGGTTGAGTTGTTGCTGATGTTTTCCAGTTGCCTAGCGTAACTGCTGGTGTGGTCATCGTGGATGATGGGGCCATTTCAGCTGCAGAGTAATAATAGTTAAAAATATAGCTGCAAGCAGCGATGGCGGTTTCCTCCTCCAGACATTGCGAACCAGGGAAAAATGTATTTTTGTGACAATTTGTCATTGTATAGAAAGATCCATGCTGCAGACTTGCCAATGGGATATTACATTTCAAATGCATTACTTTGAAGATCCTCAAGGGCCATGGCTTCAAGCTAAGAGTGAGAATGGGTGTGGTCATCCCTACATTTCCTTTAATGTTGTGTGTGTGTGCTTGCGCGTGTCAAAGGAGCCTGTCAGTGTGTGTGTGTGTGTGTGTGTGTGTGTGTGTGTGTGTGTGAGAGAGAGAGAATCTGGAGCACACACGCGCAAAGGAGCAGAGAGAGAGAGTCCTTCTACTGAAAATCACCCTAGAAATTAGCCAAGCATGCCTATTTCAAATATTCACCAAAAATCTACTTTTCATCTTACAGTCAATTTCTTTTCAGATTTGTGTTCTAAACATTCTCAAGAATCTTGAACTTGTGATTCAATCAGAGTTTCACTTTTTGACCTGTTGATGTGTAAAGCATTGTTTAAGCGTTAACAATTTATCCAATTTGCTTTATATCAATCATTTTTGAAGATATAAAGTTGCCTTTGAACATGGCAACATGTTGTAGTGTCTGCCAGTGACATATCAAGTTTGGTGTTGATTTGTCAAAGATTTGCCAAGATATGACTTCACTTCCTGTTTGGCGACTTTTCTGCTGAATTTGAGTTGCTGTACCGGACAAACGGTTGTGAGGATCAAAATTCTGTTGATAACTTTTGTGAGGCTAGGTCTGAAGATCATCTCTGGTGATTTTGAAGAAGATTTGCCAAAAAATTGTAGGAGGAGAAGCCTTTCAAAGGTTTTTGATAAAACCGGAAATAGCGGAAAATCTATATAACCGGAAATTGACGCCATAGGTTGGGTTTAATTCGTCTTGATCCAGGGAATCCATTGGTACCTCATTTTTGAAAATCGGTAATACGGTTCAAAAGTTGTGTGTGTTACAAAAGTCCAACTTTGCCCTGTTGGTGGCGCTAGAGTGGTGTAATGAGAGCCATGAAACTTGGTGTGAATGAAGAAGGGACTGTCCTTAATGAGTGTGCCAAATTTCAGAAAAAGTTACCATATGGTTCTAGGGGCTGCCATTGACTCCCATTGCAGCAACATAATAATAAGAAAGCCTACAATATAGCTGCAAGCAGCGATGGCGGTTTCCTCCTCCAGACATTGCGAACCAAATGTATTTTTGTGACAATTTGTCATTGTATAGAAAGATCCATGCTGCAGACTTGCCAATGGGATATTACATTTCAAATGCATTACTTTGAAGATCCTCAAGGGCCATGGCTTCAAGCTAAGAGTGAGAAGGGGTGTGGTCATCCCTACATTTCCTTAAATGTTGTGTGTGTGTGCTTGTGCGTGTCAAAGGAGCCTGTGCTTGTGCGTGTCAAAGGAGCCTGTCCCTGTGTGTGTGTGTGTGTGTGTGTGTGTGGTTGTGAGAGAGAGAGAGAATCTGGAGCACACACGCGCAAAGGAGCAGAGAGAGAGAGACCTTCTACCGAAAATCACCCTAGAAATTAGCCAAGCATGCATGTTTCAAATATTCACCAAAAATCCACTTTTCATCTTACAGTCAACTTTTTTTCAGATTTGTGTACTTAACATTCTCAAGTGTCTTCACATGAACTTGTGATTGAATCAGAGTATCACTTTTTGACCTGTTGATGTGTAAAGCATTATTTTAGCGTTAACAATGTATCCAATTTGCTTTATATCAATCATTTTTGAAGATATGACGTTGCCTTTTCACATGGGAACATGTTGTAGTGTCTTCCAGTGACATATCAAGTTTGGTGTTGATTTGTCAAAGATTTGCCAAGATATGACCTCACTTCCTGTTTGGCGACTTTTCTGCTAAATTTGAGTGGCTGTACCGGACAAACGGTTGTGAGGATCAAAATTCTGTTGATAACTTTTGTGAGGCTAGGTCTGAAGATCATCTCTGGTGATTTTGATGAAGATTTGCCAAAAATTGTAGGAGGAGTAGGCTTTCAAAGGTTTTTGATAAAACCGGAAATAGCGGAAAATCTATATAACCGGAAATTGACGCCATGGGTAGGGTTTAATTCGTCTTGATCCAGGGAATCCAATGGTACCTCATTTTTGAAAATCGGTCATACGGTTCAAAAGTTGTGTGTGTTACAAAAGTCCAACTTTGACCTGTTGGTGGCGCTAGAGTGGTGTAATGACAGCCATGAAACTTGGTGTGAATGAAGAAGGGACTGTCCTTAATGAGTGTGCCAAATTTCACAAAAAGTTACCATATGGTTCTAGGGGCTGCCATTGACTCCCATGGTACAAGAATAAATATAGCTGCAAGCAGCGATGGCGGTTTCCTCCTCCAGACATTGCGAACCAGGGAAAAATGTATTTTTGTGACAATTTGTCATTGTATAGAAAGATCCATGCTGCAGACTTGCCAATGGGATATTACATTTCAAATGCATTACTTTGAAGATCCTCAAGGGCCATGGCTTCAAGCTAAGAGTGAGAAGGGGTGTGTTCATCCCTACATTTCCTTAAATGTTGTGTGTGTGTGCTTGCGCGTGTCAAAGGAGCCTGTCCCTGTCCCTGTGTGTGTGTGTGTGTGTGTGTGTGTGTGTGTGTGTGTGTGTGTGTGTGTGTGTGTGAGAGAGAGAGAGAATCTGGAGCACACACGCGCGCAAGACCAGAGGGGCAGGGGCAGAGAGGCAGACTTGAGAAACACCCTAGCAATAAGCCAAGCATGCGTATTTCAAATATTCACCAAAAATCTACTTTTCATCTTACAGTCAATTTTTTTTCAGATTTGTGTTCTTAACATTCTCAAGTGTCTTCACATGAACTTGTGATTCAATCAGAGTATCACTTTTTGACCTGTTGATGTGTAAAGCATTGTTTTAGCGTTAACAATCTATCCAATTTGCTTTATATCAATCATTTTTCAAGATATGAAGTTGCCTTTGCACATGGCAACATGTTGTAGTGTCTTCCAGTGACATATCAAGTTTGGTGTTGATTTGTCAAAGATTTGCCAAGATATGACCTCACTTCCTGTTTGGCGACTTTTCTGCTGAATTTGAGTGAATGTACCGGACAAACGGTTGTGAGGATCAAATTTCTGTTCGATAACTTTTGTGAGGCTAGGTCTGAAGATCATCTCTGGTGATTTTGAAGAAGATTTGCCAAAAATTGTAGGAGGAGAAGCCTTTCAAAGGTTTTTGATAAAACCGGAAATAGCGGAAAATCTATATAACCGGAAATTGACGCCATAGGTTGGGTTTAATTCGTCTTGATCCAGGGAATCCATTGGTACCTCATTTTTGAAAATCGGTAATACGGTTCAAAAGTTGTGTGTGTTACAAAAGTCCAACTTTGACCTGTTGGTGGCGCTAGAGTGGTCTAATGAGAGCCATGAAACTTGGTGTGAATGAAGAAGGGACTGTCCTTAATGAGTGTGCCAAATTTCAGAAAAAGTTACCATATGGTTCTATGGGCTGCCATTGACTCCCATTGCAGCAACATAATAATAATAGGAAAGCCTACAATAACAATAGGTTACCTCCTACCGGAGGAAACCTAATAATAATACCTACGATAACAATAGGTTACCTCCTACCGGAGGAAACCTAAATAACAATAGGTTACCTCCTACCGGAGGAAACCTAATCAGCACCATCAGTGTTGTTGTCAGTTTCCACAATTAATTACATACATTATAATTATACATTATTGGACACATTCATTTCATACATTATAATTATACAATATTGCTCACATTCATTTCATACATTATAATTACTAGTGCAGTGCCCGTAGGGGGTAACATCTGACGACGACTGTTCTAGGACTATGACATCATTCACGTTGCGCGGGTCCGCCCCTCTTTCTCTGAATTACTACACTACCCATAGTGCCTCACTACCCACAGTGCCTACGGCAAACGATAAAATACAAATATGTCGCAAACTTTGAATTCAGAAATCTTCAAAATCAAGGATGCACAGGTTCATGACATGCGTAAGCTACATGCAAAATCTCATAACTAACGTAACTAACGTCAGGGAGATTTCTGGATTTATAGATAGATATAAGTACAAAGACTGACCGGACTGTCATGAATATTGACAAAGACTTGGAAATCGACAGCAAAGATGTACTAAAACAATTTGATGCAACTGACAGAAGGAGAATTAACTTCAATTAGAACCCATTCTTTAAGCGCGTTTGTGTGAATGTGCTTGCGGGTTTTTTTTTTTTGTGTGCGTTGCCTACTTTTTTCTGCAGGCACCCCTGCCTGTTGACATGCTATCAAACGGACATGCGAATGATAACAACTATAACCATTTTAAGCAGTCTACTTCTAGAATCTCTCTCGTAGCCCTGCCTGTTGACATGCTATCAAACGGATATAATTCTAGCAACGAAAACTGGTAAAGGACATTTTTGTAAGTAGGTAGGCTATTAGTGACCTTCAGGTTTTAGGGGGGAGGGGTGAATGGGGGTCATTCTATTCCATAAAACATAGGTCCCTAACTTTCAAAGAATACGTCCCTATGCAACTTTCAAAATGAATCAGTTCGATGCACATCAATAGGCTAGCTAATTTCACAGCAATTAACGTAAACAGGTTAAATTTAACTGTGTGTTCCTCATGAATAGCCTACACACTATAGGCAATTTTACGCCTAAATCGCTGGTCTACGTCACAATGGATTGGCTCCCGTTGAAATGCATTTGGGTTTAGAAATCGCGTCACCGTACGGCAAACGGTAAAATACAATTATCTCGCGAACTATGAATTCAGAAATCTTCAAAATCAAGGATGCACAGTTTCATGACATGCGTAAGCTACATGCGAAATCTCATAACTAACGTAACTACCGTCAGGGAGATATGCCTGTCACAGACAGACAGACACACAGAGATTTCTGGATTTATAGATAGATACATTATTGCTCACATTCATTTCCAAAGATTATGCCTTATCTCTTACATTTGTCACAACCAGGCTTTGGGAACACAAGGAATACATGTAACGGCGTTAGGTAATTAGGATAAAAAAAGGTAACTGTATTCCGTCAGTTAGAGAAAAAAAGACGTAATTGGATTACAGACACTTTCAGCAAAAATTGAGGTTATTAACAGGATTACACATAAAAAATAGATTTTAAAATCAAGAACATTATACTATCATCCACATGAGAGTTCAAAAAATGCTTTCTCGGGCTGGAAATATCGACAACTTTTGGTCTTTAAAGCTGAAAGTGGGAAGAACGTAACAGTGCAGTTCACCTTATGGCTCCCTGCGGTGAAAATACTGTCGTTGTCCAAGGACTATGGAGAGAGATATGTCTCAAAAGTTTTCGTAAAAACCAAGCTGTTGTTTCGACATTGAGAACTGACTTGTTTTCAAATAATCTATGTTTCCAGTGTATTTCGCTTACAGGCTACTCTACACCTTTCATGACTTCAAATAACGTATTGATTAAGCATATAGGCCTATTCAGTGAAGCAACAGCTTGGCCCCGCTCAGGTTTCTATGCGAGAGCACCTCATCCGTCATCATGAGAGTAAAAAACAAGTAACGATAAAATCAAATAAATACTGATATTTTTGTACTGATCTGTGCTGTAAATGTATTTTTTGCAGGATTACAATTAGGGCTGAAACGATTACTCGAAGTTACTCGAGTAACTCGATTACAAAAAATGTTCGAGGCAAATTATTTGCCTCGAGGCTTCGTTTAATTCATATTATTTGCGATGGCGGAGAATCAAGAAACCAGCCGTAAAATGCCTTTCCGCATGATAACTGTATGAAAGACATTTGTTGATAGCGTTGCTAGGCAACATCACTATGCTGTAGTGACAAGTTTAGTACGTTGCCAATTCAGTGGCAGAGTAGTTGACCATAGTGCTCATCATTGTTTGCGTACCTTATGAAAGTAAGGGTTTTCATAAAGTTACTACTGTGATAATCGTGCATTTGGGCTTCATGCGAGTACACATTGCTATTAAGAGCGCTTAGCATGCTAAGCGGAGATTTAGTTATGATTCTTATGTTGAGTCGACGTTTCGACTGGATGAGATATGAATGAGATCCATGTTGCCTAGTGTAATGTCCACTTTTATATGTATTTAGTTATATTAGTTGTGTAATTGTTATCGTGAAGCAATAACTCCTGTTAATGTGATGCAGTGCAGTGCTGATTAGTCTATATTCTCATTGCAGACAACACACATACTGTATTGTACGATCACATGCATCGTCATGTAATGGAAATTGATGAATGCACATTAAAGGGAGATAAAGAGAACTGTTTTTGGTATTGTGGTTGTTTTAACAGACTAGAACCAACAAAAACTTTAACAGGTCACCATGCTGAGCCTCTACAATGTAACGTAAAAGTTGACGCAAGCTAGCGGATGTATGATTGCTAACTAATATAGACACTAGCGCTAGTTGGAACATACACTAATTGTGATTATTTTTAGCCAATGCTATTAGTTGATAGTGATGACTAGGCATCATGTAAGGTAGCAAGTAAGCAAACAATTCTCCAAGATCTCATGTCATGCACTCTTAATTTCTCCCTATCGCAAATGTGGTCACACACATACACACAGCTGTTGAGCTTTGAACCTGGTTGCAGGACGCACTACTGGTATTGTTGTTTAAAAACGCAAAAGTAATTTTTATCCGATTACTCGGTTAATCGATGGAATACTCGGTAGAATACTCGATTCCAAAAATATTCGATAGTTGCAGCCCTAATTACAATCATTTCGAGCACTTTTATTATCGCAATCTATGAATTTGCGAATGTCCTGTTCAAACAGACAGGAGACAGCGAGACTGTGAGGCAGCGACGAGCTGTGCCTCATCTCAGATTGCGCAGATTTACCCTCCAATACAGCCCTGGATTTAACACAATATTTGCAATAAAGTGCTCACATTAAGGAAAGTAAGGACTGCGTTCATAACGTGAAATAACATTTTAGTTGACGTTGTCCAGAGCCTCTTAGATGTCATGTGCTTAAAATCTCCTTAAAACGAAAAAACAAGCAGTTTCACTTGGGAGCCCCTTCTAATATTATTTGGTAGGGTAAAAGCTAACTGTGTGCCAAATTTCATGCTTTTATCCCCCCGGTCACGATCGCGTTGATAAGCCACCTGACTGCAAGGCAGAGGACAACTCTGCCACCTACCGGATAGGTTGGCACTGTCGAAAAGGAGGAGGGGGGGAGGCATGTATTTGTGGATCAGAAAGCCAGTCTCAAAACCGAAAAATTTGTCTCAAAATTACGTCTTAGGAAGAAGGATTGCACACGTGTATTGGGCGATCCACAAATGCAGATTCAACACTTCACACGCGAATTGTAGATTTACAAATGACAGACCATGAGAAATGCGCACACGAAATGTTAAGTATTTTAAGAAATTACAAACGATATATTCACGAATGGACATCTATGTGTACAAATTATAGCACATTTATGTAAATGCCAACTTACAAATCACGAGTAGGAATTTTGTTTTTGTGGATTGCAAAACACATTTGTAGATCGTAAAACATTTGTGGATCATGGTACTTGCATTTACGAATACTTTTGAGACATATCTCTCTCCATAAAGGACTCCACGCCAAATTTAAGAAAGCATTTACAGGTGAGACCAACACTGCCAACGTCTACATACACAGACATCCAGTTAGTTAAGGTTAATAATAATAATAATACCTTTTATTTATATCGCGCTTTATCAATGACTCAAAGCGCACAGTCATACCAGTGACGGAGAGCGAGGGAACCAAGCCCATACTTATTCTCTCGCTGACATACTCACTCTCTCTATCACACGCACACGCACTCACATACTTTGGGCTTGGCAGTCCCCCCCTCCGACCACCAACATTCATTCTAACAATCAGTCTTACAAGCATACGATGCATGTCTTTATGATGGTGGGGGAAACCGGAGTACCCGGAGTAAACCCACGCAGTCATGGGGAGAACATGCAAACTCCGCACAGAAAGGACCTGGAAGGAACGGGATACAAACCCCAGAAACAACCAGGATTCGAACCCACGCCCTCAGGGCCTTCTTGCTGTGAGGCGACAGTGCTAACCACTGTGCCACCATGCTGCCCAAAAAGTTGGTTAGCTAACCTGTTAGTATTTCTTGCCTAGTAAGGCTACGTTCACACTAGACTCCTTTTTTTTAGAAAAAAGCGCCGCCTTCTGCGCCTTTTTTACATGCAACTCTATGGGAAAAAGCAAAAAAGCGGACGCCTTTTCAAAAAGGCGCCGCCTTTTAAAAACTTCTAAAAAAGCGCAACCTCCGACGCCTTTTTGAGTTCAATTTTCTCAACTTTTCAGAAAAGCGCCGGGTGACGTCAAGCGCCTTTTTGACAGCTGACCTATCAGGACGAGGAGAGTAGGTAGTCGCGTACCTTCCCTAGTAACCTTCTATTTTAGTTTAACTGACCAAACGCCGTAGACCATCGTATTTGAACCTAGAAGTTTTTAGTTTAACTTTTTTTTGCTTAGATTTTTAGAAAGTTACAGAGAAATAGACACTGTAACTGAAAAATACGTCTAAGAGGATTTGCGAGGTGTCTGAGCTACCTAACTAATGTTAGCATGCTACTAGCCGTTAGCGATTAACTGTGTTTTTGCAAAGCATCTGCCCCAACTTTCTTTTCCCGACATTGACATGTATCTTGTACATAATCCATCCCCATAAACCGGAGATTTCAAGCGTACAGAAACTCTTCTGAGCAGGCAAGAGTGCCAATATTGGCTAACGAGTTGTAGCCAAATTCCTGGGTGAAGGGCTAAAAAGCTTGCTAGCTATAAGCACTCTAGCTTGCTCAGTAGAGTGCTAAGACACAGCAACTATTCACGATTGTATCAATTGTATATCTAGGTTTCCTTTGGTGACAGTTGTCGCATTCAACAGCACAACATATCTCGGGCATTTTGAACTGTCTGTGGGTTTTGACCGTAAACAACTCGCTAGCTATAACTGTTAGCACTGAAGCTTGCTCAAGATAGTAGCTTTGATAATACACAGCCATTACTACGACTGTATCAACGTGCTGCGTTTCACTTAACAGGTCAGTCATTCCCTAAATCTTTAGCAATTGTATATTTAGGTTGTCACATTCAACAGCGCAACATATCCCCTAGCGTTTTGAACTTTCTGTGAGTTGTGACCGTTTGTTATGACCGTAATGTGTTTGTATCAGACACAAATATGGCCGTGCTTAAAAGACAGTGACGTCACATAATATCCATGAATTCTGAATCGCTCAAAAGGCGCTGAAGGCTGCGCTTTTTTCTAAAAAAAGAAGTCTAGTGTGAACGCCGCTAAACGTAATGAAAAAGGGGACTGTGATAACCGGGATGATCGTGTGTGGATAAAACACAAGCTCCTGTCCAAAATATATTTGTGGCAGTTTAATTGAAGTTTCAGCGTGCAGTGTGTGACAGAATATTGATACTTTATTTTATCCAGTTCAATGTGATTGGTGCTGAATAGGGTGGAGGTTTTCTATTGGTTATTGTGTAGGTATATAACGGCTGAATCTATTGGTTATTGTGTAGGTGTATAACGGCTGAATCTATTGGTTATTGTGTAGGTATATAACGGCTGATTCTATTGGTTATTGTGTAGGTATATAACGGCTGATTCTATTGGTTATTGTGTAGGTATATAACGGCTGATTTGATTGGTTATTGTGTAGGTGTATAACGGCTGAATCTATTGGTTATTGTGTAGGTTTATAAAGGCTGATTCTATTGGTTATTGTGTAGGTATATAACAGCTGATTCTATTGGTTATTGTGTTAGGTATATAACGGCTGAATCTCCATTAGGGCGCTCTCTTGAATGGATAGCTTTAGTATATTACAGTGTTATAAATAAATACTACTCCGGTTGTCTACTTAAACTTTAGAATTACAATAGTGTTACAAACACCAATGTGAGTAACATCTGTTCATAAGCAAAGCAAGTTTGGCTACATGTAAGTTAACCGTTACAGCGACTTTCACCTAAACAACATTAAAACAACATATTAAAACTATACTCCTATACTATACTACTCTGTAGGTCAGCCCTATATTTCCACCTGGAACTTATATTTAAATTTGGAACCAGTAGGCCTACTGTCAGTATTTACTTTAAGGTTTTCTTCTCCTTGACAGTTGCAGAACGTGGACATTTGATTCATTTTAAATACTTTGGATGTTGTCAATCTTAAAGGAACATATTTTCTTTATTGTAAAAGAAGCTGATCTAATTTTGTATTAACCTATGCTTTGTAAACTGTGGTGTTGCTTCATTTCATTGTAGGTCTATAGGCTGAATTTGCATAATGACAAGGCAATTTTTCTTTAAAATTACCATTTTACCAACATATTCAGTTCAATTCCAATATATTTATATAGTGGCAAAACAATTACATTGTCTCAGGGCGCTTTTTACAGCCGAGAGCCTGAACAACCCCTGACACTCACTCGTAAATAATCCAGGGTAATGGTCAGGCCTAGGGCTAGGGTTGTAAATGTAAATAAGATGCATTTAGTTGAGATAAAAGGATATGGTATAAATGGGTAGAGATCAGACATACCAAGCATGAACATGACGGTCATCACGAGTTTGTCATCCATTTCTTTCTGCCAACTGCCTGAGGGGAAGAGTTAGGGTTAGGGTCAGGCCAACTGCCTGAGGGGAAGAGTTAGGGTTAGGGTCAGGCCCACTGCCTAAGGGTGAGAGTTAGGGTTAGGGTCAGGCCCACTGCCTGAGGGGAAGAGTTAGGGTTAGGGTCAGGCCCACTGCCTGAGGGTGAGAGTAAACATTTGATTTGGAACAACAGATATCTGCATAGGTGCAGTACCATAAATACACACATCTCACGGATAACCTGCATATATAAATATATATTATCATTAATACACATGTCTCACGGATAACCTGCATATATAAATATCTATTACCATTAATACACACATCTCACGGATAACCTGCATATATAAATATATATTATCATTAATACACATGTCTCACGGATAACCTGCATATATAAATATCTATTACCATTAATACACACATCTCACGGATAACCTGCATATATAAATATATATTATCATTAATACACATGTCTCACGGATAACCTGCATATATAAATATATATTATCATTAATACACATGTCTCACGGATAACCTGCATATATAAATATATATTATCATTAATACACATGTCTCACGGATAACCTGCATATATAAAT
Organism: Sprattus sprattus; assembly: GCF_963457725.1. Lineage (NCBI taxonomy): Eukaryota > Metazoa > Chordata > Actinopteri > Clupeiformes > Clupeidae > Sprattus > Sprattus sprattus. The sequence continues at coordinate 35,768,707 of NC_137923.1, read as the reverse complement.
ATATATTATCATTAATACACATGTCTCACGGATAACCTGCATATATAAATATATATTATCATTAATACACATGTCTCACGGATAGCCTGCATATATAAATATATATTATCATTAATACACATGTCTCACGGATAACCAGCATATATAGATATGTATTATCATTATGTCTCACGGATAGCCTGCATATATAAATATATATTATCATTAATACACATGTCTCACGGATAACCTGCATATATAAATATATATTATCATTAATACACATGTCTCACGGATAGCCTGCATATATAAATATATATTATCATTAATACACGCATCTCACGGATAACCTGCATATATAAATATATATTATCATTAATACACATGTCTCACGGATAACCTGCATATATAAATATATTATCATTAATACACATGTCTCACGGATAGCCTGCATATATAAATATATATTATCATTAATACACATGTCTCACGGATAACCTGCATATATAAATATATATTATCATTAATACACACGACTCATGGATAACCTGCATATATAAATATATATTATCATTAATACACATGTCTCACGGATAGCCTGCATATAGAAATATATATTATCATTAATACACATGTCTCACGGATAACCAGCATATATAAATATATATTATCATTAATACACATGTCTCACGAATAACCTGCAAATATATATTTTCATTAATACACATGTCTCACGGATAACCTGCATATATAAGTATATATTATCATTAATACACACGTCTCACGGGTAACCTGCATAAACATATACATATACATCGGGTAAAATAAGTATTGAAACACGTCACCATTTCTCTAAGTAAATAAACATAGCACAAAAAGTAAGTACATTTGTGTTTGGTAGATTATTTCTTTGTCGTAACAATGCTTCTTGGCAATGAATCTTATATCATTGGAAAGCCTGTTTTACCTTTTAAATGGTGCCACATGTGTAAGGAAAATGGGGGATTTGGGGGATAAGCAGCAGAGCTGAGTATGTGGAGGTGGGAACATCATGGTGTGGGGCTGCTTTTCAGCATGGTACTGCCAAACTTCACACAATTTAAAGGATGAATGGAAAAATGTACCAAGACATTCTTGATAAAAATCTGCTGCCATCTACCAGGATGATCAAGATGAAATGAGGACATTTAAGCAAGACAATGAACAGACAAGGAAACTCTCAATTGGTTTCAGAGAACATTTACATTTAGTCATTTAGCAGACACTTTCGTCCAAAGCGACGTACAAGCGGGAGAACAGTCAAGCTAAGAGCATAAAAAACCTGGTGTAAAAATAAATACTGCTTTTTTTTTTTTCAAGAAATAGAAAGTGCGGGACTGTCACTGCTTAAGTGCAAGTTAAGCCAAGGTGCCAGTTAGGAAGGGAGGTGCTCTCTGAAGAGTAGGGTCTTCAAGAGCTTCTTGAAGGTAGAGAGGAATGCCCCTACTCTGGTAGTGCTAGGCAGGTCGTTCCACCAACATGGAACTACAACTGAGAATAGTCTGGATTGCCGTGCTTGCACAGGCGGCAGTGCCAGACGACGCTCACTGGTTGAGCGCAGCGTCCTGGGTGTAACATTTGCCTTTACAAGAGCATTTAGGTAGGTGGGAGCAGAACCAGTAAGCACTCTGTAAGCAAGCATAAGTGACTTGAACTTAATGCCAGCAGCTACCGGCAGCCAGTGGAGCTCAATGAGTAGCGGGGTGACGTGTGCCCTCTTTGGTTGGTTGAACACCGGACGCGCCGCCGCGTTCTGGATCATCTGTAGTGGTTTCACCACACAAGATGGCAGGCCCGTTAGGAGGGCGTTGCAGTAGTCGAGGCGGGAACTCACCAAGGTTTGCACCAGCAGCTGGGTGGCATACTGGGTTAGGTATGGCCTGATTTTGCGGATATTGTATAGCGCAAAGCAGCATGACCTGGCGACAGAGGTGATGTGGGCTGTGAAGGTTAGTTGGTCATCAATAATGACCCCGAGGTTTCTTGCTGTAGCAAGAGATAAAGAGTCAGTATTGATATTGATGTTGTGGTAAATGAACTGTTTGGCTGGGAAGACCATCAGTTGGCCAGGTTCAGCTGAAGGTGGTGGTTTTTCATCCATGTGGATATATCAGCAAGACAGTCCGAGATCCGTGCCGAAACAGTGTTGTCCTCAGGAGGGAAACACAGCACCAGTTGAGTATCATCGGCATAACAGTGGTAGGAAAAACACTTTTTTCGCCCAGCGAGGTGGTGTAAATGGCAAAGAGAAGTGGTCCCATTACCGACCCTTGGGGCACCCCAGTGGTGAGGCGGTGAGGTACAGACAGACGACCTTGCCATGACACCTTGAATGAGCGCCCAGTGAGGTACGATTCAAACCAGGAGTGCGCCTTGCCAGAGATGCCCCTACTTGACAGTATGGACAGAAGGATGCGGTGGTTGACTGTATCAAACGCAGCTAATAAGTCAAGCAGGACGAGAGCTGAGGATTGAGCTGCTGCTCTAGCTGTTTTTAAGGCCTCCGTCACAGATAGCAGGGCTGTTTCGGTGGAGTGACCGCTTTTAAATCCAGACTGGTTTGGATCGAGGAGATTGTTCGTTGACAGGAACTCTGTGACCTGTTTGGAAGCTGCCCTCTCAATTGTTTTAGATAGGAGGGTGAGAAGTGAGACCGAGTGGGATCGAGAGACAGCTTCTTGAGAAGCGGCGTTACCCGAGCCACTTTGAATGAAGAAGGAAATGTTGCAGAATTAAATGAGGCATTAATCACCTGTGTTATTGCTGGTAAGATGGCAGGGGATATGGCCTGAAGGATGTTGGATAGGATGGGGTCCAGCGGGCATGTAGTTGGACGGCTACCTGTTAGGATTTTGGAGACCTCACTCTTAGTGAGAGGGGTGAAAGAGAGAAATGATGAGCCATTGATGGTTGCGCCCTTAGGAGGGGCAGACAGTTGGTCGAATTGTTTCCCAATGGCTGCCACTTTCTCTGTGAAAAAGGAAGCAAAGTTATCAGCTGTGAGGTTAGTAGCTGGGGGAGGAGGAGTAGGAGGGTAGAGCAGAGTTTTGAAGGTGGAGAATAGTTTCCGAGCATCAGTTGCACTGTTGATCTTGTCATTAAAAAAAGTTTTCTTAGCAGCAGTGATGCTGGATGAGAAGGAGGCCAGCAGTGTCTGGTAGCTTGCAAGATTGTCCTGTGCTGCAGATTTGTGCCACTTTCTCTCAGCCCCTCTGAGATTGGAGCGCTGCGTTCGGTGGGTATCACTCAGCCATGAATGAGACTGGGTAGATCGAGCAGGTCTGGTAGAAAGAGGACACAAACTGTCCAGGCATGAGCTCAGAGTGGAGCAGAGAGATTCTGTGGCATCATTGACATCATTGAGAAGGTGGATAAAGGTGGAAGAGCAGAAGAAACCTGGGAGGAAAAGTAGGTGGGAGAGAGGTTGCCGAGGTTGCGCCGGAACGAGACAATAGGAGGAGGGACAGAGGGTTGCTCAATGAGCCGAACATCAAAGCGAATGAAGAAGTGGTCTGAGATATGCAGAGGGGTTACGGTTAGGTTGTCCGTGGTGCAGTTCCGAGCAAGGATGAGGTCAAGCCCTTTCCCTGCTTTGTGAGTTGGAGGAGTGGGTACCTGTTGTAAGTCGAACAAGTGAACCAGGGTCCGAAAGTCCGCCGAGTGGGGATTGTCTAGGTGGATGTTCATGTCGCCAAGGATGAGAATTGGACACTTAGGGTCAGGGATGGATGACAGCAGGGTGTCCAGCTCATGGACGAAATCACCCAGTTGTCCTGGTGGCCGGTAGATAACAACCACATACGTTTTAACAGAAAGAAAGAAAATAGTGGCTAGAATGGCCCAGCCAATCACCTGACTTGAATCCAATTGAAAATCTATGAAAAGAACCGAAGATCAGAGTTCATAGAAGAGGCCCAGGGAACCTTCAACATTTGAAGACTGTTTGTGTGGAAGAATGGGCCAAAATCACACCTGAGCAATGCATACGACTAGTTTCTCCATACAGGAGGCGTCTTTAACCATTCATTCATTACCAACAAAGGCTTTTGTACAAAGTATTAAATTAATATCAGTAAGCGTGTTCAACACTTTTTCCCTTTGTTATTTCACATTATGACACATAACTTAATTTCTGAATTAATTTGTTTTGGTTTATTTGTATGTATGGATTACCTGGGTTGTTACCAACATCTAGTGAAAATAGCACCTTTGGAAATATATTTACTGAGAAAAATGGTGACTTGTTCAATACTTATTTTAAACACTGTATATATATATATATTATGGCATGCCGTTCAGGAAATGAACATTTGAATATATATATACAAAAGTCTGAATATACTGTATATACAAAAGTCTGAATATATATACAAAAGTCTGAATATATAAATTATATACAAATCTCTGAATATATATACAAAAGTCTGAATATATATACAAAACGAAGTCTGAATATAAATACAAAACGAAGTCTGAATATACATACAAAACTCTGAACTCTGAAGCGCTCAATCCGTCTTTGTCCGCCATATTGGATTGAGCGCTTCCTATTAAATCAATGGTACCAAAATGTTTGTAATTACGTATTTTCTGCTTCATGAAATACTGTTATATTTGTTTTTGCTGCTTTTAACGCTTGTACATAACATCAACGCTCTTCTGGTCTATGATCGCCAAACATTGCTAGATTTGAGAAACGCTGCTATAAATTTTCAAAAATCGTACTATTGTGAAGGGGGGACCCCTTTCTCACCGGATCTCCCGGCCGACCTCCGCCGCACGCTTGCTCCACTACATCGGAGAAGAAGGTACCGGCGACGGGGGAAACGTAGCGGCTATCTCGTGAAGCTGAGGTTGGGGTTGGCACGTCCTGATCGATATGGTGGATATGGTGCTGCCCCTCGCCTGTGTGTCTTTCAGCGCTTCCTGGATCCTGTTGCTTCCTCTCTGGTGAAGGTGACGGGCTGCGATGAGGCCTTCCAGCCCCACCGTCCCTGCTCCCCTTGTTTACCCTGGCGTGGAGCAAATCTGGAGTATCTTCGGCCCCTGCCTCGCATCCCATCGTCAGCTGGTTGTCCGCCGGCTCCTGCTAGATTTGGCTTGGTTAACGCCAGATCACTTGGAAATAAAGCTTTTATCCTGAAGGACTTCTTCGTTACGCGGGAGCTGGACTTTCTTTTTATCTCCGAGACCTGGCTAAGTGCGGGTGAGTCCGGAGTCTTTTCTGATCTTCTACCTGACGAGTGCTCCTATTTCAATTCTCCCCGGTCGTCTGGTCGAGGAGGAGGAATTGCGACTGTTTATAAGAGTGACTTTAAATGCAAACAAATATCGCGGCCATCCCCCGCGAGCTTCGAACTGAGCTTATTTGAGCTGGGTCATCCCCTCACTGTGTTGTGTGCTGTGATTTATCGTCCTCCCAAATATAACAAAGACTTTTTGATGGACTTCTCTGTTTTTCCACTGTTTTCAACCAGAACTGTGTTATTCCTGAAAATGTGTCATATGATACTGAGTCACTGAACTGTTGGTTTCTCAACTCCTGTCAAACTGCCTTAGACATTGTGGCTCCACATAAAATCAGACGGCAAAAAACTAAATCGGAGGCTGAACCCTGGTTGAATGAAACCACCAGGGCTTCTAGACAGGAGTGTAGAAGAGCTGAGAGAAAGTGGAAAAAGGACAAACTACAAGTGTCTTTCCAAATTATGCGAGATTGCTGGCGCCACTACCAGTCGTCTGTGAGAGAGGCCAAAAGAAAATATTTTTCTGAGATAATTTTGTTAAATTCTCACAAACCTTGTGTATTGTTTAAGGTAATTAACTCTGCTCTGAATGCACCACAGGCATTGCACATTGAGGGGTCTCCAGCTGTGTGTGAAGACTTTCTCAGGTTTTTCATTGACAAAGTGACATCTGCTAGAGCCCTTATTTCTCCACCTGCTATTGATCCCTCAGTCTCAGCTCCATGCTCTGTGTTCTTAGAGATGTTTGAGCCTGTAACCTTGTCCTTTGTGGAGGATATTGTTGGCCACCTGAAGCCCTCAGGTTCTCCAGCAGATATTGTTCCTCCTCGACTTTTTAGGAGATGTTTTCAACTATTGGACCTTCTTTTACTGCTGTCATTAACAGTAGCCTATCATCGGGAGTGGTGCCGGCTCAATTTAAACATGCTGTTGTGCAACCCTTGTTAAAAAAAACCTGGACTTGATCCTACTGTTTTGTCTAATTTCAGACCTATCTCCAAACTGTCTTTTCTGTCAAAAGTCTTGGAAAAGATTGTTCACTGTCAGCTCATGGACTTTATAAATGGACAGAACAATATAGAGATTTTCCAATCTGGTTTTAAAACATTACACAGCACCGAATCAGCGCTGCTTAGAGTTTTTAATGATATATTTTTAGCTACTGACTCTGGCCATAGTGTTGTCCTTGTGCTCCTAGATTTGACTGCAGCCTTCGACACAGTAGACCATGACATCCTCATTGCTCGTCTGGAGCAGTGGGTGGGTGTCAGAGGCACAGCACTACAATGGTTCAGGTCTTATTTAACCCAGCGGTCCTTCTGTGTTAGCCTTGCTGAGCATGTGTCCTCCACTGTCCCGCTATTACATGGGGTTCCGCAGGGTTCGGTGCTTGGCCCCCTTTTATTTTCCCTTTATTTACTCCCACTTGGCTCAATTCTTAGGAAGCATGGTATTTCTTTTCATTGCTATGCTGATGACAGCCAGATTTATGTTCCTCTTAGAAAGTCAGAAGCGTACAGTATTAAGCCCTTGTTAGACTGCCTGCAAGACATTAAAGCTTGGATGTCCCTAAACTTTTTAAATTTTAATGAAAAAAAGACAGAGGTTATGGTTTTCAGTGCCTCTGGTGTGTCCCCCCTGGTTGACCTAGGCTACCTGGAACAGTTCCGTAGGCCAATCATAAATAACCTGGGGGTTAAGGTGGACACTGACCTCAACTTTGACACCCAGGTAAAAGCTGTGGTGAAGTCCAGCTTCTTCCAGCTAAGGCAGCTGGCAAAAATTAAACCAGTGCTTCAGAGACAGCATTTTGAAACGGTAATCCATGCGTTTGTGACCACCCGGCTGGACTACTGTAATGCACTTTACATGGGGATTAGTGAGGCCTCCATTGCCCGCCTCCAATTAGTTCAAAATGCCGCAGCTCGTCTCTTGACTAAAGCGGGGTTCAAACTAGACTTCTTTTTTAAGAAAAAAGCACAGCCTTCAGCGCCTTTTGAGCGCTTCAGAATTCATGGATATTATGTGACGTCACTGTCTTTTAACCCTTCCAAAACGATGTGCGCCCGTGGGGCGTTTGGTGGTATTTCTATTAATAGAATGTAAAATCTCCGCGAGTTTTTGTCCCCCAGACATAAAACTAACACCCTGAGAAAGCTTGAATCTTCTAGTTTTCAAATATATCCAGTTCGAAACAAACAAATGAATGAGCACTTTGTAAGGAGAATACAGGTAAAGCCTTGCATATTTCTCTCTCAGAGTGTATAAGCAACCGGTGATTGCCCACCCATTAGCAGATTAGGGCTATTCATATGATAAACTCATGGTAAATCTCGGATCGCTATTGGGTAATGACGTTGCAGTAAAACGTGAGAAAACGCCCCATTTTCCCGTATAAACAAGGCAGCATGTAAGGATGTTTACATTTGGACTGAAGAGATACATGATGGCGAACTCCTTCTCTGCTGCCGAAACCTTGCGCCAAATTCAAGAAGACCTAGTCGGCGAGGAGGAAACCACATCCTCGGATGAGAGCGATGACGATATGGAAGATGAACACATGCACTTTGAGCTTCGTCTTTACCCCGTTGAGGATATCCCTGTTGAGTAAGTTTTATTTGTTTATTTGTTCACCTAGCTCTTGTAATGAATGCTGTTGATTAACTTATAGGGAGTAAAATGCTCCTCTGAGTTGAACGAAATATTTTAGTATGTTACTGTTTGCATAGTGAATAAATTACTTCATGCTTCTAAGACTATTGTATGGTAGAATATAATTCTCAGAGTTGCGTTAATGATGTTAGGCTATATCAACGATTGTTGTTGACGTTTCGAGTTGGTTGTCTGTGCTGATATAAGTAAAACATACTTGGTGACTATATTGCAGCCATTGATGTAAAAATGCAAACGTGTCTTACTGTTATAGCGAGTAAAATGCACGTCGGTATGCTATGAGTTGAATGGAATGTTTAGTATGCTACTATTTGCAGAGCGATTCAATCACTTTATGTCGCTAAGACTATTGTAGTAGAAAACATATTTAATTAACAGAGTTGGGTAAATGATAACAGGCTACACATATAAACGATTGTTGTCTGTTCCGAGATTAGTAAAACATAGAACTACATGGTGACTGATTAGCCCAGCAAGGAGAGTCGAAGAGGTTGTTGGAATCCCGGACGAGCCCCCAATTATGATAGGTGAAAAATCACCCTAGTTACCTCAGGACTCCGGAGCTGCATGAAAGTATATTTATTAGACAGACAAACAACAACAATTGCAATTGGGCTCCCCTCCCAGCCGAGGCTGACAGTGAAGCAATGATAAACTCTTTGCACCAAGTTTATATAGTCAGAAGTTTAGCTTTGAGCAGGGATGATCACGTGGTGGATTTCTCACGTCCGAGGCTCCCTGTCTTGCAAGGATGGCGGTTTTGCACAAGGTCGGAAGAAGCACAGTTCCTTTCTTATCTCCTCTGGTCTAAACATGCTCTTGTTCATATGCAGACTTAGTGGCACCTAATATTCTAGTTACACACACAGAGAGAAAAGCCATGCTCCTGCTTTCATAAGCACATAATTCACAGGAATATATTCAAACAAGTAACTTGATTATTATATTCTTAAGTCATTAACAGTGTTTGGAAATAATCTCTATCAGATGATGTAAATTGCAATCGCTAAAAACGTGTCTTACTACTGTGGGTAGTCGTTAGTGTTATTATGACGCGTATGGTAGGTGTGAATCAAAACTAGGAGGTGTTTGTGATCGAAACTGTAGTCGTTAGAGCGCTAAAGTGATATGTGTTACAATGCCCGAACATAAAATGAAAGAGCAACAGTTAATTTTATTTTACGTTATTACAGAAACTTGGAGAACATTGCACCTACACCGCCAAGGAAGAGAGCACGCTGTCAGCCTAACCCAGATCTGTCGTCATGGAAGTCAGAGGGTGACAATGATGCAACTCCATCAGCACTGAGGTTTTTTCCTGCAAGGGAGCCTGGTGTGCAGCTGAATGCAGCAGACAACCACACTCCTCTAGACCTCTTCAAGTTGTTCTTTTCAGAGGATGCTGTGGAAACCCTCTGCCAGAACACCAACAAGCAAGCTGCTAGGAGCATTGCCAGAGGTGTAAAGTACAAATGGGTGGATGTTGGAGTTGCTGAATTCTACAGATACATTGGACTGGTTTCTACATGTGCATGATCAAGCTGGATCACATTTCTGACTACTGGAGGAGAAACACCATCTTGTCCATCCCTTTTGTGGCAGATGTGATGGTAAGAGACAGGTACCAAACCATATCATGGAATGTGCACATGAGTGACCCAAGCGAGGACATGGTGAATGATGCCTACCTTTATTTACCTACTTTTATGCACCTTATTTTATGTACCTACCATGCCTTTACTTTTATGCACCTTATTAAATTCACCTTCTTATGCACCAAGCTTGTTTGCAATTTCTTGTATGTACTTTCAAAGCTGATGGTTGTGGGGGAGAGATAGCCACAATGACAGTCCAGGGCCATTGACAGGTGAGCCATACTGGGGAGGGGCACTCACAGGGCAGTTTACACCTCTTTCATCAATATGCATAGTGGTCTAGGTGGAAAAAAGTGTCACCTTGTAAAATTCTTATAATTAGTGTAGAAATCACACACACTTTCTGAATGCTAAACTCACCTATGTGGAGCAAACACATATGTTTACAAGGTTCAGAGTAAAAAAGAAAACTTCCAAAATATTTAGAATGTGTTTTTTGTAAAAAGTCTGAGCACCTCTAAAGCTAGAGTTAATTTGAGTGTCTTTAGATTTCATTTTAATACAAAACTTTTTTTACTACATTTATTTTACTCTCATTTTATTATTGCTGAGTTGTTCTAGAATATAATCATAAATTCCACTTTTGCCTAATGGTTTTTAGTTAGGTGAAATATACAAAAATATCAGGCATGGCAGACTACCTAACAGAGTCAAAAAAAGCCCTCTGGGTTGGAAGTGTTAAGCACCGCCATATTTGTGTCTGATGCAAACACATTACGGTCATAACATACGGTCACAACTCACAGAAAGTTCAAAACGCTAGGGGATATGTTGCGCTGTTGAATGTGACAACCTAAATATACAATTGCTAAAGATTTAGGGAATGACTGACCTGTTAAGTGAAACACAGCACGTTGATACAGTCGTAGTAATAGCTGTGTATTATCAAAGCTACATCTTCAAAGCTAGTAAGCTATTTAGCCCTTCACCCAGGAATTTGGCTACAACTCGTTAGCCAATATTGGCACTCTTGCCTGCTCAGAAGAGTTTCTGTACGCTTGAAATCTCCGGTTTATGGGAATGGATTATGTACAAGATACATGTCAATGTCGGGAAAAGAAAGTTGGGGCAGATGCTTTGCAAAAACACAGTTAATCGCTAACGGCTAGTAGCATGCTAACATTAGTTAGGTAGCTCAGACACCTCGCAAATCCTCTTAGACGTATTTTTCAGTTACAATAATGTGGTTTGTAAATTGTAGTGTCTATTTCTCGGTAACTTTCTAAAAATCTAAGCAAAAAAAAGTTAAACTAAAAACTTCTAGGTTCAAATACGATGGTCTACGGCGTTTGGTCGGTTAAACTAAGATAGAAGGTTACTAGGGAAGGTACGCGACTACCTACTCTCCTCGTCCTGATAGGTCAGCTGTCAAAAAGGCGCTTGACGTCACCCGGCGCCTTCCTGAAAAGTTGAGAAAATTTAACTCAAAAAGGCGTCGGAGGTTGCGCTTTTTTAGAAGTTTTTGCTTTTTCCCATAGAGTTGCATGTAAAAAAGGCGCAGAAGGCGGCGCTTTTTTCTAAAAAAAGAGGTCTAGTGTGAACCTGGCCTAACACTAGAAAGTACGACCACATTACACCTATTCTGGCTTCATTGCACTGGCTACCTGTACGTTTTAGGATTCATTTTAAAATACTTTTATTTGCGTTGAAAGCCTTAAATGGCCTTGCCCCACCATACCTCTCCGAGCTGCTAAAACCCTACACTCCTAGCCATTCTCTTAGGTCAGCTGACCAGCTGTTTTTGGCCACACCCCGTACCAGGCTAAAACACAGAGGAGAACGTGCCTTTGCGGTAACAGCCCCAAAATTGTGGAACACTTTGCCACTCCATATTAGACAAACTACATCCCTGTGTCTCTTTAAAACCTTGGTAAAAACGCACCTTTTTTATTTGGCCTTTGGACACTAGATGGCGTGTTGATGTGATGCAGAAGTGTTGGGTGGGTCATGTGTTTTACTTATTTTATACTTATTTTACCTCTTTTTCTGTGTGCAGCACTTTGGAAACCCATGTGTATGTTTAAACTGTGCTATATAAATAAAGTGGATTGGATTGGATTGGATAGTTGTAACAATGACCTTCATGCTAACATCCTTGCCCCATACGCTCGCACACGCGACTGACATCTGGTATCAGGCAGCGACAAGCCTGTGAGCCTCACAACTGAACAAGTTGAGGAATGAGCAAGTCGAAAAGAGAGAACATAGAAGAGAGAACATAGAAAAGTGCGCAAACTCACAGAAAACGCATCCAAGGTAAGGTCAACTAATGTACTAATGTTAACTAGCTAGCTTGTTTGTCCCCTGATTGTAGCTAACGTTAGAACAAAGGGTAAAATTTGATGTAAAGTTAAAACATTATTGTAAACTCATATTTAACTGACATGTACTGCCAAGCTAGCATCAGGTCTATCTAATGTAGCCACCTCTGTCCGATACTGGTAGCTAACGTAAGTTAAATGGACGTTATCTGTGAGAAAGCCATCCTTGATCTACATTGTGCTACATATTGATTTATATTCAACTATTTTGCCGAAATACCTGGTATGCATTAACTGTACTATATCAGAGTTTATTTGGTGATATTTATGTCGAATGGCAGATTAGCCTCAGATTGTGTCACTTATAGCCCTTGAAGCTAGCATTGGGTATATCCAATAGCCAGTGACGTGCTGTGATGTTCGCAGCTGGTGAGGCACAGAAACTGGAAATGATTACGTCATTCCGATCTAGTTGTTTAAATAAATTGAAATGTATACATCATACATGTATATATGCTTATGGCTTAAAAATTGTCATGTCACCAGACCTCATGTTTTATTGTCTAATACTATTACTCTTAAACGATCGTTTTTTTTTTTTATTATAAGAAGTTATGTGGCTCAATAGTCAACTGACTTTTACGAGGCTATAGGCCTACAGCTAAACGTACAATCGGTGTGGTAATTGAACTTTTACACCGTGTCAAATAAGATATTAATAGTTACAAGGTAGCGTATGTAGCCCTCCCACCAATTATATGGCTCATTTCATTTTGTCTAGGGAAAATATAACTACAGTGGTGGGATGCTAATTTAAATTACCTTTTACACAACTCGGACACTTGAATTCGCAGTTTAGAAAAAACAATTACATATTTATTTACTAGGGCTGGGCAAGTTAACGCGTTAATCTTGCGTTAAAGGCACAATATGCAACAATTATGCTTCAGGATTAGGGTTAGGATAAGCAGTTTAACCTTAAAATAACAGCTTAAAAAAAATTGGGGTGCTACAATGACTTTTAATATGGAGAATTGCGTCCGTGCCGATGGCATAGCAGGGTCGATAGGCATATAACTGCCTTCTGTAGTTTTGCCTGCCGATGCCCGCCGACCTGACTTTGATTACCTTCTGCCGATCTAGTAAGTAGCTTATTTGCCGTCTTGCTTAGTCTTGTGTTGCACATGATTGATGTTTGACTGTGTTAGGACAGTCGTTGAGTAATTAGTTTGTCATAATGTCAAAGTCAGCACATTTCAAGAGATTTCGTTAGTTTTAGCTGCTAGCATACCTTTAGCGAATAGCTATTAATCCTTAACGCACCTTTAATTCATCAATTATTTAACGCCGACAATTATTTTATTGCGCGTTAACGCAGGTTTTATTATTTTGCTCAAAGGCTTTTATTTTGTAAAAGTCTACCGCAAAACCGGAAACGGATAAACCATAGATATATACATATATACAGATGTCTCTTCGCGTTGCCGGCCAACGGAGTTGAACCACTGATCTCAAAAAGTTTTGAGATCAGTGAGTTGAACGTCCGCACTTGGCGGCCATCTTGCCACAGTCAGCGCGCTCTAGTGGTACATGTACTTTTTAAATAGCGATAACTTGCTCAATTTTCAACCGATTTTTAAGCGGTTTGGTTTGTTATAAACGTCAGAAATGTAGTTATGACACTGCTAACTTATGAACAATTATAATTATAACCATGGGTTTTCATATGAAAATAACATTAAACAGAACAGATTGGTGCAATGAATACACACATGCACAAGGTATTTATGTTAAATCATTATACTCAGCAGTAATCATTCTGTAGTAGTAACTGCTACTAGATACAAATGCTGATGTTAAGTGTTTGCACAACAAATGCAATGGCACTTTAGTTCATATGGCAGTACATTTAAAATAACAGTGTCAAGTTCTAGGAATTGAGAAACTGCACTGAAAGTGTTTTCTGGTTTCTCACTCTAACAGGGACATTTGGTACTGAATATAGACTGGTTATGCTGCTCCCTGATGAAAGTAAAATGTTTCTGCTGTTACCTCAGAAATTGCCTGTTTTAATGATATGATTGTGGCTCAGGATTTTGTGGCCAGTTATTTTTCTTTTTCATAACGAACAGGATAACATTAATGTGCACTGTACATTACTTTTGAATTCATTGTCGGATTTTGCGTATACAAATGCGATTAATCGTGATTAATCAGGGAAATCATGCGATTAATCGCGATTAAAAATTTGAAAAAAAATCGTTGCCCAGCCCTATTATTTACACAACGTATTAACAAGCAAACAGTTAAACACCGCAGACATAGCACACAATACCAAAATGTTCTACTGACCAGTATAATTTAAAGTTGGTGCACTTTAGTTGGAGCTCGTAACCGTCAATTTGAGGTGAAACCAAAGTAATCCACTCACGGCTCCCTGTATAGTTCAGTGAAAATCCGTTGTCCTCTTCTCCCGCGATCTACCTCCTTTTCTTGAGCGAATGCAGTCAGTGACTAGTTTAGCTCAGGCACCTTGTCTGCTCACAACTTCAAGGCAACTTTCCTGCACCTAGCAGCCTTTAGCGAGGTTTGTGTTGCGCATGAATATGTCCCGTTGGGAAACGTGAAACACTCCAATGCAAATGTCAATACCTTCTGTCCCGTCGTTTGAAGCAAACATTTAAGCGCCGCCATTGGTCTCCCATTATTAATCATTTCACGTTTGGACTGCAAGTCCAGTTTTGAGAACTGCTTCAGCTTAGCAATACAACCTTCCATTTTCACCGTCAAGTAGAAGTGTAGAAGAAAAACAACTTTAGAACCAACATATACCCGACAATTGCGCTCTCGCTCGCCCCCTTCACTGAGGCAGTGGTACTGCCTGTCTCACTAACAATATTTTTCAATGCGTTTTGAGCTCAACTCAAAGGTTCTACGCTTGCGCACGCATGCGTAAAACCCAGTTTGGAGTGATTGCGCAATCCTTACTGAGGCACTGCCTCCCCTGCCCATAGACACCAATGCATCTGCCTCAACCCTCCGCACGTCCCTGTTTTCTGGAACCGGAAATGCGCAAATTCAGCGATTTTGATAATAAAAATGCTCGAAATGATCGGAATCATGCAGAAATTACACCCACAGATTAGTAGAGAAATATGAAATATGAAAATATGAATATTTATTTTATAATATATACATATATATATATATATTTTTAAACTTTTTTCACTCTGCCTCCCCTGCCTCCTATGACCGCACGTCCCTGCCAATAGCTAGCTCTGTCTTTGACCTTGATTATATTTAGGTGAAAATTGTACAAATTATAGATTAAAAAACGAATGTTAACTAGCTAGCTTGTTTGTCCTTTGATTGTAGCTAATGTTAGCTAAACGAAAGGTGAAATGTGATGCAAAATTAAAACATTGTGGCAACCTCATCTAACATGTGCTGCTGAAATGTGCTGCTAAACTAGCACCAGGTCTATCCAATGTAGCTAGCTCTGTCCGATGATGGTAGCTAACGTAAGTTAAATGGATGTTAGCTGTGAGTAAGCCGTCCTTGATCTAATGTTAAATCATTGTGGTACATATTGATTTATATTCAACTATTTTGCCGAAATGCCATATTATGCATTAACTATATCAGAGTTGATTTGGTGATAATTATGTCGAATGGCAGATTAGCCTCAGATTGTGTCACTTGTAGCCTTTGAAGCTAGCATTGGGTACATCCAATAGCTAGCTCTGTCTTTGACCTTGTTCATATTTCGATTAAAGCTGTAGAAATTATAGATCCAAAAAAAGAATTTAGACTGACATCATGGGATTAGAATAACGTCCTTCAGAACAAATATGTATTGTAACATTTATACAGAGCAAGTGTCTTTTATATTAGACTAGATTGTATAATTACAATATCCTCTCAAACCCCTGACCTTTCTACCCTTGCAGTTTCTCATGGGATCAGGAGCTAACGAACAACCAACAGGTTGAACAAAAGGAAGTATCGTGGTAAAAGTGCGCGAAATAAAAAAAATCCAAGGTAAGGTCAACATTTGGTATATCCATCAGCTAGCTCTGTCTTTGGCCTTGTTCATATTTCGATGAAAGCTGTACAAATTATAGTTAAAAAAACAAACATCCTGGGATCAGGAGCTAACAAACAACCAACAGGTTGAACAAAAGGAAGTATCGTGGCAAAAGGGTAAGAAAATGTTTTCCTGCAATTTCTGTGGTAAATCGGTAAAGACATTGAGGGGTAATGTGCTTCATTGCAAACTTCATCGAAACTAACCACGTTGTTTATTTAAGTGTTTTGGAGCCGGTTGCAAGCAGGCATTTTGTAGATATGGAGCGTTTAAGGCTCATTTTTACCGGAGGCATAATGTATCTGCTCCTGATAACGTAAGTGTAGGGACGTCTGTCACCGCTTTTAAATGCACAATGGCATTGTGTGAATGCCAGTGTCAAATGCTAAGGATCTTATAGCTCACTGGAAGGAGCATATTGTGGAAGGACGTTCTGTAAGTTGTCACAGTGTTCCTAAGTAACTATCAGCTACTTTTTGTAAGTAATATTTCCTTTTATGTCTTTAATGTAGAGATGTCCGAATCATTTCTACGCTCCGCCATCACGGAAGCCTTGCTTGACCTTCCAGAAGTTTCTAAGGACATCTTGGCAGAAACTCTTCAATCCCTAGGGATAGTGACCCATGATGACTTTCAGTTTGTTAAGGAAGAGAATTAGTTGTCAGCCTTGAGGCCCATACAAGCCCGGAAGCTGGTTGCTGCGTAAGCCTAGCATTGTTGTTGTGATCAGTTATCAACATGACTATTAAGTTCAGTTAAAATATACAAACATCAATATTATGTATTTTTTGTGTATGTGTATTTTTAAAGGCCAGGCCCAAGAAAGTGGTTCTTTCTTACTGCCTCACCAGGACCTTCCCCAACCGTGGTGTCTTTGTGGCCATTTTCAACGTCGTCGTCCAGCATCTGTCAGAGCCCACGTGGCAGCTTTCCAGATTCATTCATGATACCATGGAGACAGTTCCCAGAGGCTTTGACGCAGGCTTTGGAGAGAGGAAAACGTCAGAATCCAGTATGTGGATCATACAATCAGCACATACTTCATATACACCACAAGACTAACTAACTAACTTTACCATATACACCACAAGACTAACTAACTAACTTTACCATCAGAATCACCACATATTTCATATACACCACAAGACTAACTAACTAACTTTACCATATACACCACAAGACTAACTAACTAACTTTACCATCAGAATCAGCACATACTTCATAAACACCACAAGACTAACTAACTAACTTTACTATCAGAATCACCACATACTTCATATACACCACAAGACTAACTAACTAGCTTCACTATCAGAATCAGCACACCACATACTTCATATACACCACAAGACTAACTAACTAGCTTCACTATCAGAATCAGCACACCACATACTTCATATACACCACAAGACTAACTAACTAACTTAACTATCAGAATCACCACATACACCACAAGACTAACTAGCTGTAATAAGTTAGCCGGACGTTCGATATTCGACAGATATTCGTTTTCGAAAGACGTGTTCGCATTCTGATTGCATATTTATTCTCATTTTGATTGCTGTAGTAGTTGCCAGTGGTAGGCAACTACATACTACAGGTGAAATCTTCCTCATATCTGCCATCATAGTGAAACAGCATGCATTTAAATATTCAAAATATGTACCAAAACCCAACCGAAAGATATTTTCTCATTCCGATTGCTGTAGTAGTTGCCAATAATAGGCGTTTACTTACTACAGGTGACATTTTATTTATATCCGCCATCGTAGTGAAGCAATATAAATTTGAATGTTTAAAATGTTCACCAAAAATCAACAAAAAGATATTTTTTCATTCTGATTGCTGTAGTAGTTGCCAATGGTAGGCAGCTACTTACTACAGGTAAAATTTTGCTCATATCTGGCATTATAGTGAAACGGTATGAAATTTAGTTTTTTAAATATTCACCAAAAATCAATAAAAATATATGTTTTTCATTCGGATTGCTGTAGTAGTTGCCAATGGTATGCAGTTACTTACTACAGGTGAAATGTTGCTGATATCTGGCATTATAGTGAAACAGTATGCATTTGAATGTTTAAACTATGCACCAAAACTCAACCAAAAGACATTTTCTCAATCTGATTGCTGTAGTAGTTACCAATGGTAAGTGTGACGGTGGTCAAATGAGGACTGACGAACTCTTCAATAACTGGTTCTTTATTTCCTGAATGAAACAGACATACAGTTCGTAGGTGTACTCGGGATCTCAGACAAGCAAAACTATTCTGCCTGCTTACGGTAACTACATACAGTACATATGTTTTAGACCTGCAGTACACCAGACCTCCAAAGGTGGCCCCAAAATACCAACACTATATACAGTACAACTGCAGAATTATGGCAAAACTCATTGTACATTTAAACGGATTATTCAACTCCGTTACATAAGCAGGTGAAATTTGGCTGATATCTGGCATTATAGTGAAAAATTTAGTTTTTTTCAAATATTCACCAAAAATCAATAAAAAGAAATGTTCTCAGTCTGATTGCTGTAGTAGTTGACAATGGTAGGCGGCTACATACTACAAGTGAAATGTGGCTGATATCTGGCATTATAGTGAAACAGTATGCATTTGAATGTTTTAAATGTGCACCAAAAACTCAATCAACAGACATTTTCTAATTCTGATTGCTGTAGTAGTTGCCAATGGTAAGCAGCTACTTACTACAGGTGAAATTTGGCTGATTTCTGGCATAATAGTGAAACGGTATGAAATGTATTTTTTTAAATATGCACCTTTTCACTGTAATGCCAGTTATCAGCTAAATTTCACCTGTAGTAAGTAGCTGCTTATCATTGTCAACTACTACAGCAATCAGAATGAGAAAATGTCTTTTAGTTGAGTTTTGGTGCATATTTTAAACATTCAAATGCAAACGGTTTCACTATAATGCCAGATATGAGCAAAATTTCACCTGTAGTAAGTAGCTGCTTACCATTGGCAACTACTACAGCAATCAGAATGAAAAAAATGTCTTTTGGTTGAGTTTTGGTGCATATTTTAAATATTCAAATGCAAACGGTTTCACTATAATGCCAGATATGAGCAAAATTTCACCTGTAGTAAGTAGCTGCTTACCATTGGCAACTACTACAGCAATCAGAATGAAAAAATATCTTTGTATTGATTTTTGGTGAATATTTAAAAAACTAAATGTCATACCGTTTCACTATAACGCCAGATATGAGCAAAATTTCACCTGTAGTAAGTAGCTGCTTACCATTGGCAACTACTACAGCAATCAGAATGAAAAAAATGTCTTTTGGTTGAGTTTTGGTGCATATTTTAAACATTCAAATGCAAACTGTTTCACTATAATGCCAGATATCAGCAAAATTTCACCTGTAGTAAGTAGCTGCTTACCATTGGCAACTACTACAGCAATCAGAATGAAAAAATATCTTTGTATTGATTTTTGGTGAATATTTAAAAAACTAAATGTCATACCATTTCACTATAACGCCATATATGAGCAAAATTTCACCTGTAGTAAGTAGCTGCTTACCATTGGCAACTACTACAGCAATCAGAATGAAAAAATGACTTTTGGTTGAGTTTTGGTGCATATTTTAAACATTCAAATGCAAACTGTTTCACTATAATGCCAGATATCAGCAATATTTCACCTGTAGTAAGTAGCTGCTTACCATTGGCAACTACTACAGCAATCAGAATGAAAACATATCTTTGTATTGATTTTTGGTGAATATTTAAAAAACTAAATGTCATACCGTTTCACTATAACGCCAGATATGAGCAAAATTTCACCTGTAGTAAGTAGCTGCTTACCATTGGCAACTACTACAGTAATCAGAATGAAAACATATATTTTTATTGATTTTTGGTGAATATTTAAAAAACTAAATTTCATACCGTTTCACTATAATGCCAGATATGAGCAAAATTTTACCTGTAGTAAGTAGCTGCTTACCATTGGCAACTACTACAGCAATCAGAATGAAAACATATCTTTTATTGATTTTTGGTGAATATTTTAAACATTCAAATTTATATTGCTTCACTACAATGGCGGATATCAATAAAATGTCACCTGTAGTAAGTAAACGCCTTTTATTGGCAACTACTACAGCAATCGGAATGAGAAAATATCTTTTTATTGATTTTTGGTGAATATTATCTTTTTATTGATTTTTGGTGAATATTTAAAAAACTAAATGTCATACCGTTTCACTATTATGCCAGATATGAGCAAAATTTCACCTGTAGTAAGTAGCTGCCTACCATTGTCAACTACTACAGCAATCAGAATGAAAAAATATATTTTTGTTGATTTTTGGTGAATATTTAAAAAACTAAATTTCATACCGTTTCACTATAATGCCAGATATGAGCAAAATTTTACCTGTAGTAAGTAGCTGCTTACCATTGGCAACTACTACAGCAATCAGAATGAAAACATATCTTTTATTGATTTTTGGTGAATATTTTAAACATTCAAATTTATATTGCTTCACTACAATGGCGGATATCAATAAAATGTCACCTGTAGTAAGTAAACGCCTTTTATTGGCAACTACTACAGCAATCGGAATGAGAAAATATCTTTTTATTGATTTTTGGTGAATATTATCTTTTTATTGATTTTTGGTGAATATTTAAAAAACTAAATGTCATACCGTTTCACTATTATGCCAGATATGAGCAAAATTTCACCTGTAGTAAGTAGCTGCCTACCATTGTCAACTACTTCAGCAATCAGAATGAAAAAATATATTTTTGTTGATTTTTGGTGAATATTTTAAACATTCAAATTTATATTGCTTCACTACGATGGCGGATATCAATAAAATGTCACCTGTAGTAAGTAAACGCCTATTATTGGCAACTACTACAGCAATCGGAATGAGAAAATATCTTTTGGTTGAGTTTTGGTGCATATTTTAATTTTTTAAATGCGTGCTGTTTCACTATGATGGCAGATATCAGGAAGATTTCACCTGTAGTATGTAGTTCCCTACCACTGGCAACTACTACAGCAATCAAATCGAGAATATATATGCAATCAGAATGCGAACACGTCTTTCGAAAACGAATATCCGTCGAATATTGAACGTCCGGCTAACTTATTACCGCTAGACTAACTAACTAACTTTACCATCAGAATCACCATATTCTTCATATACACCACAAGACTAACTAACTTTACTATCAGAATCACCACATACTTCATATACACCACAAGACTAACTAACTAACTTAACTATCAGAATCACCACATACTTCATATACACCACAAGACTAACTAACTAACTTAACTATCAGATCACCACATACTTCATATACACCACTTGTCTGGGAATTCCCCGCCCCTTCACTGCATTGCATTTGCTCAGTTAGTCTGGCCAACTCAGCGATCCACTTCACTCACGTAATTGGACACACCTTTAACCAATCAGACCAACGATACTATACAACGATACAATGATCGGTAATAAAGCAAACACATATTTTTTCTGTATGAATTGTTCCAGGGCAAGTTTCTGTTCTGTTTTCAAAGAAAACTTGCCTTATCGAAGTTTTGCGGTGCTTCCGCGGCCACCATGTCCAATGTTTAAAAACTCTCCGTGCAGTAGATTTTGTAACGTAGCCGTGGTAAGTTTAAATCCGCCAATGGCGCGCCAGGTAGCCAAAAGCCAGTTTGTGATTGGCTCCAAGGATTCTGGAAATCTTGAAATGAACGGCTATCCAAAGTTGGCCAGACCCAGTGCAGAGGCAAAATCAATTTGGCCGGAAGAAGTGGGGCGGGACTTCCCAGACTAATAGTTAATTGCTTTATGATCCCTTCTGGAAAGGTTACCTAGCCAACTAAAACGGATAAACAACAGTAGGCTACGATACGTGCATTTAGGCTAAACAATAACAAATTGCCAGACGCGCCTTCATGAACAATAACAAATTCGCCTAGTAGTCCTACCATGTGGAAAAATATCTTTTCTTTTCTTTTCTTTTCTTGCAAACAGCCCATGAAATGAGCCAACCACATTAAACATGAGGAGAACATGTATTTATGAAATGCATTCAATTAAATTGGGATGTCTACTTTGTGCCAATGGACTGATGCTTTTAGGCTACAGTAAAATAGGTTACCCCCGGCCTGTATTCGGGGCCCGGTCTTTATTTTTCCGTATCGACCACGCCCCCGGCTCAGTACCGTAACGGAAACACGTGAGACCCCCCCGCAGAATAACCCTGAGAGGCCCCCCCTCCCATATATATGTAAGCGATAATAAATACCGACGAGACGAACAGGACCCCGACGTGCAGCAGAGACATTCCCCCAAAATACCTTACGGGTCTGTTACGTTAAATGACCAAACTACTTGACTGGAATTATATGAAACCCGTTGCAAATGACAGCAGATATCTTTTCGCAGACCTGCGAACGTTGGGGTGGCCCATTCTAATCAATGGAACTTATTGGAACATTCTGAAGGGCCGTATAATAAATGCAAGATATCAAAACTCAAGCTTTTCTTTTGAGGGAAATGTATTCATCAGAAAAAAACAACAGCTCAAACAAAAACATAGGCTAGGGCCTATCAAACAGCTCAAACAGGACATATATTACAACAACATCACAAATATGCTTACATATAGGCGATACACCGTTATACTTTTTACAGGTTTGCAGGTGAATACACATGTGGGCCTCTCCGGGTTATTCTGCGGGGGGGCCTCATGTGTTTCCGTTACGCTACTGCAAACAAGCAACGTATTCCAAGGCAAGACCATAGCTCTCGGTCTCATATAAAAATGGCAAGTGAAAGCGAAAACAGAGACGCAGACTCAGCGAGTACATCCGATGCACATTTTTATAATCTACAGGATTTTTGACACTGTGTGATAAAGTTTCCGACAGTAAAAATCTCCCCAGTCGGTGCAAATGATGTCCTCCTAAAAAATTAGCAATAATTTGAAAAAATATACTGTATATTTTAGCAATTGATACATATGAGGTGCAGTAAAAGGCAAGGGGTAGTGATTGATAACGTTTTCTTTAAAAAACAAGCTAAGTCTTTCATTCTCACTTTCTACCTTAAAACTATAAAATGAGCTGAACTATGAACTAGTTCAGAATTTAAATGGTGAACTATGAACGTGAACTATTAATGTTTACTTGTATGAACTGAACTTTGAACTAGTTCATGAGAGGTGTGAACTTGCACAACACTGCACTAGACCAATACCCATCAATGCGCTAGCATGTTCTGACAACATCGAGGTGGTACTCCTACCTCTTTATATTTTTGGCAAAATTTTCCCTTATGTTATAATTATTTTTTATGTCAAAATATTGGTTGAAGATAAAGAAGGAGGCACCAAAAACTCTGCCCAGCCAAAACAAATGATAATATGTTTTTTTTTATTTTCGCTGGGTGCAGTTTTTGGCGACCCCCTTCTTGGTGGCGCTCTAGGCAACGGCCTATGTTGCTTGTAGGAAGGGCCAGCCCTGGTTGATGCTATAATAGGTCTTTAGAAATCATTTATTAATCATTAGTTATGTGTTTTGCAGTGCTTGATCTAAAGCAGGCACTATCTATACTTCATAAACAAGACCTGTTTGTCCCGTTGGGATATTTTTCCGATAGTGACTGCCGGACTATACATTATCGCTTACATATACACCCAGCTGGTGTACAAAGAGTAAATTGTAACTTTTGACCTTCATATCGGTTTGCAAGACAGGCAAGGTATCTGTACATCTGTTTACAGTACAGTAATGGTATTCACATGTAAAAAGACAAAAAAGTAATGAAACATAAAAACTTTGTTGAGGAAGCAAGGCATGTTTAGATGAAAGCCCACTCACCATGATAAGGTAAAGGCCATGAGTGGGATGTTAGTTGGACAAGACAAAACAGAATACCAGGTTAATAACAAAACACAATAACAAGTGGACACAGAGAGATTAACTTAACTTTTCACAAGCTTCTCAGTTATATAAAGGAAAAACAACTGAGGTGGCTATGATATGTACGGTAAATAAATTGCACAAGATGCTAGGGAACTTGTTAAAGAACTATTTAATACTCCACAAACATATTACATTACTCGTATTACATAAGAAACTACATTTTTTTTAACCGCCCTGACATGAACTTTTTTATAAAATGTGTAAACACAAATGGTAGCAATTTCTTAGGACAAATGCAATTACATCAATGACAGACAAACTTCACAATGACATGAATAGGTGGTTCATTAGTTAATTGGTTAATTTAGTTTGGTAGTGAATTGATGTGATGCATTCCATGTTTTACATTCTTAATGTGCTTTGTTTGTGTATCTGACAGTGAATATAGTGACTCTTGGAGCTACATGCTTTTGGAAATGTGTTTGTTTTAATGTGCAGCTCCATGTGTGCCATGAGTGAGTGATTCAGAGCACCAATTGTATTTTGTGAATTTAGGTAATTCTTGGTGTGGTCAATATTTGAACAACAGAATAAACTATGCAGAGAAAAGTAATTGGCACAAAGTTGAATGTGCTTTCTTGAATCCCCAAGTGTGAGTGTGAGCCTCGCTTGGACCCAGACCCTGCCTGCAAGACGTAAGGATGCTTTCCACCGCTACCCTTCAACAACAAAATGGACAAATTGGAACTGCTGGTTAGTATGTCTGTTTTTCAACAATCTGCTTACTGTTTCAGCGAGACGTGTTAAATAAACTACTTCTGAAACAGCAGTGGAGCTACCTGGTTCCCTATCGCAGTTGGGACTGCGATGTGATGGACGGGAAATTACCTGTTCATTGACCAATCGAAGCACTTTCTATTCACGCCGGAAGGCCGAATTGAGGCAAATCACCGCCCTGAGCCCGCCCCCTCAGGTCCCCATATATTGGGGGTGATCACGCCGCACGTCCTCTTTTCGACCCTTCGCCTTTGAGGTTACGGACCGTCAGAACCAAACTCTACACGCTTTGCGTATCCTTTTGTCTTTGTGTACTTTTCTTACTCTTTCGAGTTGGTGAGTTCGGATTATTCCCTTACTAGCTCTGAGTGCTACAAGGATATTCTACGCTTAAGCAAGCTGCTGTCTAGCTGGTGACCATGCTCGTCTTCCACTTGCCAGTTCACTACTGCTTACAACGTGCTACGTTGTTTTAGCTCTTGCTAATTGTGTCTCTTTTACAGATCAACGATGACCAAGGTCTATCCGGACTGTGGCCATCCCCGAGAGAAGGGTGACCGGCATTGCCGCTGTGCGCTCTGCCTAGGCAGAGCACACGCCGAAGCGGCGTTGTCCGGAGAAATCCCTCCTGTTTGTGCGCTCTGTGCCGCAATGATGACGGCACGAGTCACGAGGCGCCTCTCTCTATGGGAGAGAGAGGACGTGCGTCCGGGGGCGCAGCCTGTGCTGTCCGGGGTGGTGTCCCTAGACGGACGAGGCTCCCCTCGCCCTGGGAGCAGCAGCGGGCCAGGCGGTTTCCTTCGGGTAGCCGCTGGGTCCTCCTGCTCTTCCCCAGCGCGCACGGTGGCCCCAGTCG
Source organism: Sprattus sprattus (assembly GCF_963457725.1). Classification (NCBI taxonomy): domain Eukaryota; kingdom Metazoa; phylum Chordata; class Actinopteri; order Clupeiformes; family Clupeidae; genus Sprattus; species Sprattus sprattus. The sequence goes on along the minus strand of NC_137923.1, from coordinate 35,743,211 downwards.
CGGTGACTGCGGAGGCCGCTGAGCCGCTATCTGAGCCCGACGTTCAGCTGGACGAGTTGGACGTCGACGCCGGAGGAGAGAGTCTGTTGGAGGATTCGTTCGAGGACTCGGACGAGGACACAGACATGGTTCTGGGTGACGCGCCGCAGGCTACGAAGCCTGCGGCACTCTCCCGGAACCTGGGTCACCAGCTACACGAGGTAGCGATGAGGGCGGCGAGCCGGCTTGGTCTCCCCCTCCCCCCTTCGCCCAGCGTGCGTTCTGCATTGTTGGACGGAGAGTACTATGGTGACCCACCCCAGCCAGCTTTCTCGAATATCCCCTTCTTTGAAGAGGTTCACGAGGAGTTGGAAACCTCATGGGCTGCGCCGTACTCAGGGCGCGCTCCGGTTCCGGGGTTTGCGGAGTACCTCCGTCTGAACCGTGCGAAAGAGAGGGGCTAACTCTCCTTTCCGCCGGTGGAGGACACCGTAGAAGGGTATCTCTCCCCTGCTTCCCCCACGATGCGCCTCGGCCAAAAACCTGTGCTACCCACCAAGAGCGCTCGACATATGGCGGTTCTGGCCGAGACGGCTAACCTGGCTGCGGGGCAGTCAGCGTGTTCCACGAACACGTCGGCGCTGCTCCAACGCTACCAAGCCAAGCTCCTCACGGAGCTCGCAGCTCGTCTCGGGGACGACGAGACAGTGGAGGAGCTACAGAGAGCAACGGATTTGTCTCTCCGACTCACCAGATGCTCGTTGCAGGGGCTGGGGCGAGTCATGGGGGCTTCTGTGGCAGCATCAAGGGTGTGTTCGGTGAAGCAGAGCAAAAGAGCCGTGAGGCTTTTCAGTCATGGATGCCTTGGTCGAGCAGCTCCGAACCAATGTCCTCTTCAGGGCAGACCACACCGGCACAGGGAGTGAAAAGGAGTGGGTTCCGCTCCCCAGCTCCACCAGCTCCACCAGCTAAGGTGCCTGCGCGCCGCGGCTGGAACAAGAATCCGTTCCGGCCACCAGCCCAGCCTGCTAAGCCACAGCAGCAACAGCAGCAGCAGCCAGCGGCACAAACAAGCTCCGGTGCCACACACATGACGTGGTACGAGAGGGCGAGGCAGACCCTGATGTTTGTCGCCCCCTGAAAAGAAAGGGGGGGAGGTGGAGGAGGAGCGTTTGCAAAAGCTTTGTCCGGTGCGCGCTCTACGCACTTATGTAGAGCGCACTGGTTCATTCAGGCAATCGGATCAGTTATTCGTATGCTTTGGTGCAAGCGCCAAAGGCAAACCTCTGGCAAAGTCGAGCCTCTCCCGGTGGCTGCTGGAGGCTATCACTTTGTCCTATACAAGTTTGTCATTGGAACCCCCGGAAAAGCATTGTGCGCATTCGACTCGTGGGGTTTCGTCATCCTGGGCCCTGTTTTAAGGGCGTTTCAGTGGATGACATTTGCAAAGCTGCAAGCTGGAGCTCTCGCCACACCCTTATTAATTACTACATATTGAATGTGGCGGAGCCCGGTTTCCTGCAGAGTGTGTTGCAGGCGAGTGATCTGTGATCCAATGCAACATGCGATGTATTATCAACTGCATGACTGTCTCCCTTTATGGATTAAAGGCGGACGGCGCAGATGGGTGTATTCATAAGCATGGGATCGGTGATCCCGTTTCACTTATATTGAATTCATTCCCCTTATAAGGCACGCTGCCACCGCCACATGAACCTCTATGAGGGCAAGGCGAATGGGTTGGCGTGTGTATATGGCTCAGGGCGGTGATTTGCCGCAATTCGGCCTTCCGGCGTGAATAGAAAGTGCTTCGATTGGTCAATGAACAGGTAATTTCTCGTCCATCACATCTGGTCCCTTACTCAGGGAACCGAGGTTATATCTATAACCGAGATGTTTTTTACTACACAGAGCCAACCGCGACCCCGCCCTCAGTCAGAAAACTAGAGGCGGTGGATTATGTTTTTACATTAACCAAAGATGGTGCTGGGACGTAACTGTTTTGGCCAGAACGTGTTCTCCTGACCTGGAATCTATAATAATTGTATAATTGTCAGACTTTAATCTCACAAGCGAGAATCTGCATGTGAATACGTGAATACATGGGGGCGACACAGGACATACACACATGTTGTTTGTGAATTTAGCTTCTTTATTTATCCCATCCCGGACTGTCCTTCCTCCAGGACTCCAGGAGCAGTGGGCAGCCTTTAGGTGCCCGGGGACCAGGTGAGGTGAATCGTCTTTCTTGGTTAGGGACTTACGAAGAGTGTTCTGTTGCATGTTTTTTCTGTTGGGGTTCTCAGTGGAGGAAACCCCTTGTGAACACGGGGAGAACATGCAAACTCCACACGGAAAGGCCTGGGAGATAGCCCACCTGAGCACTGAAGGTCTAGGGAGAACCTGCCCCCCAGAGCCAACAGCGCCCCATGAGGGAATCGAACCCATGACCTCTTGCTGTGAGGCTGCAGTGCAAGCACCTATCTATCACCATCATCTGTGCGCCGTTATACTCGTCTCAGGAGTTTAATTATGGTTGGTGTTTCAAAACATTCAGATTCTCCAATCATCATTTTGGGAGACTTCATCGCACCAACCTGAGTTTTGAAATTACCAAAATATAAACAACTTATTAGCTGCCCCATCAGAGAGGAAAAACACTTGATCATTGCTGCAGCAGTATTAAAGACGCAAACCAAGCCCTCTTGGAAACCCTGGCCATTCCCTTGTCCATATCATCCTTTCATATAGGCAAAAACTTAAATCCACAAAGCCTGAGGTGAAATCGGTGAAACTGTTTTCTCACATTTTCTCCCCATTTTTCTCAACTTTCAACATATGAAGCCAAGCGTTTTGCTCCCTCTCTCTCTATCCACCTTTCGCTCCTTTCTGACACTCATCAACCACCATGACTACCCTAGCAACATCCTAGCAACCACTTCAATCACCATATCAATAACCATGAAAACCTAGCAACCACTTCAACTATCATACTAACACCCTAAAAACCATCTTGAGTACCATGACAACACCCTAGCAACCACTTAAACCACCATAGCAACACCTTAGCAGCCACCATTAATACCTTAGTGACACCCTAGCAAGTACTATAAAGATACCTAGCAAATACCTTAGCAACGACTTAAACCGCCATAAGTGCCATAACAGCCCTAGTGACACCCTAGTACCAAACATAGCAATAATCTCAACCACCCTAGCAACCACTCTTGCAACAACTTCAAATACCCTACGAACATCTAGCAGTTATATCTCTCTCTTATCAATCCTTCTATTTGTTTTTCTCCGATTTAACAGCTTGTCAAGAAGAATGTAAAGGCTGGTCTACCAAAAACACTTTGATGACCTCAAATCTTGTAGCACAATGTTCTATGGAGTCCTGGGTCAAAAGTCTTGGCATGGGTTACATTTCTTCAGATAGAAACTTGACTCAACATTCCACAAAAACAACATCATACCAGCAGTCAGAGATGGTGGAGAACTCCATGAACTCTGCTCTACCAGAAAGTTCTGAACAAGAATGTCTGGTTATGAAGTCTGGTCATCTGAAGCATAAGCACGATCCAAGACCAGGTCCACCTCTTAGTGGGCGGGAGTCTGCAATCAAGCGACAGGCTGGTTTGTGAATGCACTGTGCATCGGTTGATGTACCAATAAATGTGATTGTAACACAGTGTACAGCAGCCAAGTAAATATGATATTTATTAGATGAATGGTAAATAAGTAAATAATAATAAAATTATATTTTTACATGGTGAAAATCCATGTGAAAGACATGATATGGGTAGAATTCATTACCACACCGACCATGATACCATTGTCAACCATACATATTACTATAAGTGTGTGAGTTAAAGAGTTATGTGGATTAGAAGTGTACAATAGGTAATCTGTCAGTCTAGTATGGAATTACATTGCTGCATTACTTGTAGATGCAATTTTAAAAAAAAATGTGTTTTACCAATATATCATGGCCTTTAAAATGTGACACATGTACTGCGCAATGTATCAAATTGATTTTGCGTTTTTGAAAATGTAGGCTAGGCAAAAATCAGTCACATTACAGCCTACTCAGTGGCGGTTCTACAGGGAGGCCTGGGGTGGCCCGTGCCCCCGTAGACATGTCCTTGGCCACCCCTGCGGCCACCCCGTGCTGACCAAATAAAACAAAATATGAATTTATTGTGATTTTACACCAAGCGCCAAAAGCGGTACTAATGCGACGCAACGTTCCACACGGGTAAATTAAAACAGCGCACTGTAGTTTGCCATGTGTGGTGCTTGTTGGAGAGAGGAGCTACGATTTAAATGTTTAGCTCGCTCCCTATCATTAATGGATCGCTGGGTCTTAAGCTTAAACTGGTAGTCTGCCTATGCCTGTAGTGGTAACCATAGTGATGATATACAACTGTCTACCGGCTGAGCTGGTGATTTTTCTGCCACATGAAGGCAGAGAAGATTTTTTTCAAGAACCAAAAGATGGAAATATCCTATGCCTGTTGACTTTCCCAGATGTTATGTGAATACACAGACATCCCAAGTCTCCCTGAAGTTCCGGGAGTCTCCCGCATATTGAAAACGACTCCTTGATGCCCGCAAATTACTTTAAATCTCCCGGAATCTAGAGCGAGCGAGCCAGACCGCGCACAGACGTGATCCAAACCGCGTAAGCATCTGTGTAGCGCGCTCACGACAGAGAGGGAGAGGGACCTAGAGACTGTGCGTGTGTGAGGCAGTGTGAGTGTGTGCCTCAGGAGCATCCTGATTTACCTGTTTCGGTAAGTCAACAAATGAATTTTCAGTGTGGGCGGGCTTTTATCTCTTATCCCGACCGAATTAATCTGAAATGAATCAGTTCAGTGTATCTAGGAACAGGGCACGGGGAGAGTGCCCCCCAAAAAGAAAATGTAAGACATTTTACAACAGACTATACAAAGGTGTACATACCCCTGTCTTACAAAAGTAAACCACAATTACAGTCTTGCACACTGTACTATCTGTAACAGTGATTTCAGCATTGCCCATGGTGGGTTAAATGACTGTAAAAGACTTGTTGTTCATTTTGTATGGCCCTACCTCTCTTGCACTCATTCTTATGTTAAGTTAAGTTATACATGTTTATATGTTTTTAAAGTAATATAAGTTTATAATCTTTAAATATCATTTGTTGCGGGTTTTTTATGTGCCCCCCTGGTTAAACCCTGGCCCCTCCTTGGCCCCCCTAGTAAAAATGGTCTAGAACCGCCACTGAGCCTACTCTATGTGAAATGTTTCAAAGTGATCCATTTTCTGCACAATTGTTGTTGCATCATTTTCAAACATTTTAAACCCACAGATGCTATAGATTTGCAGCACATAAACAAACAGTCAGACAGTAGCTTCTGCAGCAATAGCCTACACGAATAACATCTTGTTATTTAATACTTTTTGTGTAATAGCATCAGTGAGCATTTCTTTAGAATTAAGAAACATTTTGTTCCCTTTAGACTTGAATCCAATATAACTGGTTTGTCTGATGCCATTTTCATGTTGCAGAAGGAGGTTCTAGTCTTGAGTTCTTCCCATGCCTCTTCTTCATACGCTTGTGGAGAATCCTCCTGAGAGAGCTGCTGCTGTAGAGAGGTTGTGCTTGACAGCCATCATGCTTCTCCAGGTCTAGTACTGGCATGAAGACAACACGTAAAGGAGATACATTAATGGCAAGAATTTCTATGGATGCAGTTGGGGCTCGCTCAACACTGCATTTCTTTAAGACTTCAGATAAATTCGCATAACCTCTTGGTAGCTATTAGTAAAAGGATACTTTAGGCAGAAAAAGTCTCTAGGCCTATCCCAGGATTTGTAATGGCCGAGTGAAAAATCACTGACTACATGCCAAAGACACTGCCATCACTGTCTACATGCCAAAACACGTACATTGATTACAGCAGGAAGTCATTCAATAATCAGACGGAGCCATTTTATTAGGATAAAAAGAACAAGAACACTTGTTTGTCTTCATTGTTATGGAATTACAAAAATACAAATACATCCACACAAAAATCATAAAAACATGACATTATAAAATGGCAGTATCCAAATGGTTTAACACAGTGTTATTACACGGAAATGGCTTTCACACTTTAAGCTTCACACATTTTCAGTGGAAACTGTCTCTCAAAAGTTGCTCAGTATGTAGACAGTTCTGTTGGCCTCATGGTGGAACTGTTGCTGCACATAACAAACAAGGAGCCTCTATGAGCTTCAAATCTTTTGGTGTATATGAAGTATGTGCTGATCCTGATGGTAAAGTTAGTTAGTTAGTCTTGCGGTGTATATGAAGTATGTGGTGATTCTGATAGTTAAGTTAGTTAGTTAGTCTTGTGGTGTATTAGTCTGGGAAGTCCCGCCCCTCTTCTCCGGCCAATTTGATTTTGCCTCTGAAAAGGGTCTGGCAAAGATTGCACAGCCGTTCATTACAGCATTCTCAGGATCTCTGGGACCAATCACAAACTGGCTTTTGGCTACCTGGCGCGCCATTGGCGGATTTAAAATAACCAGGTCTAGAATCAAAAGCGAAACCTAAGAGAAAAGCACAGCAAACTATAAACTGCTCTCCCGGCTGTCTTGGATGATTTCAAAGGCAAGTTTTCTTTGAAAATAGAACAGAAACTTGCTCTGAAACAATTCATACAGAAAAAATATGTGTTTGCTTTATTACCGATCGTTGTATCGTTGTATAGTATCGTTGGTCTGATTGGTTAAAGGACTGTCCAATTACGTGCCTGAAGTGGATCGCCATTGAGTGGTTTGCCAGACTAACTGAACAAATGAAATGCAGTGAAGGGGCGGGGAATTCCCAGACAAGTGGTGTATATGAAGTATGTGGTGATCTGATAGTTAAGTTAGTTAGTTAGTCTTGTGGTGTATATGAAGTATGTGGTGATCTGATAGTTAAGTTAGTTAGTTAGTCTTGTGGTGTATATGAAGTATGTGGTGATTCTGATAGTTAAGTTAGTTAGTTAGTCTTGTGTATATGAAGTATGTGGTGATTCTGATAGTTAAGTTAGTTAGTTAGTCTTGTGGTGTATATGAAGTATATGGTGATTCTGATGGTAAAGTTAGTTAGTTAGTCTTGTGGTGTATGTGGTGATTCTGATAGTTAAGTTAGTTAGTTAGTCTTGTGGTGTATATGAAGTATGTGGTGTGCTGATTCTGATAGTGAAGCTAGTTAGTTAGTCTTGTGGTGTATATGAAGTATGTGGTGATTCTGATGGTAAAGTTAGTTAGTTAGTCTTGTGGTGTATATGGTAAAGTTAGTTAGTTAGTCTTGTGGTGTATATGAAGTATGTGCTGATTCTGATGGTAAAGTTAGTTAGTTAGTCTTGTTGTGTATATGGTAAAGTTAGTTAGTTAGTCTTGAGGTGTATATGAAGTATGTGGTGATTCTGATGGTAAAGTTAGTTAGTTTTTCCGTGTGGTGTATATGGAGTATGTGCTGATTCTGATAGTTAAATTAATTAATTAGTTAGTTAGTCTTGTGGTGTATATGAAGTATGTGGTGACTGATTCTGATGGTAAAGTTAGTTAGTTCTTCCGTGTGGTGTATATGGAGTATGTGCTGATTCTGATAGTTAAATTAATTAGTTAGTTAGTCTTGCGGTGTATATGAAGTATGTGGTGATTCTGATAGTGAAGTTAGTTAGTTAGTCTTGTGGTGTATGTGCTGTGGTGAAGTTAGTTAGTAACTTTTTTGAGTGAACACAGACACCACTCCATGTACAGCATATAATGTCACTAATTGGAATCGCATCTGGGCAGGCAAACATTTACATCAATGACATAAAAATATAGTCTCCAAATCAATCGGTTGAATTCCACATTACCCTTAATGACTTAAACCCCTGATGCCTTTGCCTCAGCAACAGGGCTTAGAATGGCACCTAGTTATGACCACAGATGACTGTTCAAATTAAATGAACAAACATTCAGACTGTTCAAAATACATTTACACCAAATTAAATGATTCATATATTTCTTTTGTCAGAGCTGTGTATAATGATACATTTATGGTTGTAAATGAAATAATTAAAATCTAGATACCAGAGATACTGTTTCTGGAAATGATTCTCCACAGTCTCTGATCTTTCATTCAGGGTAATCACCGATAGCCAGTTTGGCTGAATCCTGTTGTGTTAAAAGCTTACATGTTTTAAAGATGAACCATTGTGTATGCAACAGTTCTCCGGGTGATCTGGGTCCAACAGACAATTTCTGTTCTCTTATTTCAGTCCCATACCTAGTTCCTCATTCTCATGCAGTGGAATGATGCAGCTGCCATGTTTTCTTAGTGCATAAGGAATATCAGCATCAGAAGTGAATCTTTTCCATGCTGTTTTAGTGCATAAGGAGCATCAGCATCAGAAGTGAATATTTTCCATGCTGTTTTAGTGCATAAGGAGTATCAGCATCAGAAGTGAATCTTTTCCATGCTGTTTTAGTGCATAAGGAGCATCAGCATCAGAAGTGAATCTTTTCCATGCTGTTTTAGTGCATAAGGAGTATCTGCATCAGAAGTGAATCTTCTCGCCTTTGCTGGACTGTATGTTTGTTGCATATGACATCAGCCATGTGAGACTAGTCTTTGAATTTCTGAGGACCATACTGAGGATTTCCCAGAATGCTGTGGAGCCCAGGGGACATAAAGAAAGGCTTATCAGGGGTCCCATCATGGCGCTCTAAGTCCTCGCCTACAGTGGGGGCATGCGGAAAGAAGAAGACATATGAAGAGTAAGAACAGCTTAAAACATGAGAATGAGAGAAGTGAAACAGAATATTAGCAGTGCTATAATCATGCAATATCTAATAGAGGAGCCAGAGAAGAGCCAAAACATGTGGTATTGTGCTGGTGGTGGATGTGTGAGGGCTGGCTCTTTATTCATGACTTCCAAACTGAACCGAAATATCCTGAATATCCAAGAGACTGAAGAAACTAGATGTGATTTTGATATTACTGCTAAAGGAGTACCGTGGGTGGATTACTTTTAAACACATGTACAGATTGTGTAGTGCATTGTTTATCATGAAAATAATCCAGAGCTACTGTATGTTCACGTAAATGGAGATTAAATAGAGTTACATGTTACACGTGTTTTGAATGCAGAATATCACTTACAGTCCCGCTCAGCAGTATTGGCACCCCTAGTGAATATGAGCAAACAGGGTATGAAAAAATATGTCTGTGCTGTTTATCCTCTTGGTGCTTCACTCAAAATATTCACAAAAATCTTACCTTTACATTGAAGTTAAATTATTGTAAGAGAAAACAACGGTTGAGATTAAATACATATTTTTTCCAAAAACATGTGTACCACTATTATTGGCACCCCTAGAAAAATCTTATAATTGAAATCTAACTGAAGTATATTTCCAGTCATGTTTTACATTTTTAAGTTCACCTTATTAATTATGAACTCTTAAGAGGTTAACCATGACTTCCTGTTCCACTGATGTACAAATATGAGATGACACAGGCCAAATTCCATTAGTCATTCATCACAATGGGAAAGACCCAAGAACACAGTGACAATGTGCAATAAAAAGTTGTCGAGCTGCACAAATCAAGAAATGGACACAAGAAAATCTCGTACCAGTTGAAAAAACCCATTTCCACTATCATGGAAATAATAAAGAAGTTTAAAGCGTCAGGTGATGTTAAGAATCAGCCTGAAAGACGACGTGTGTGTACATTGACCCCACGCACCGTGAGGGGGATGGTTCAACTGGCAAAATAATCTCCAAGGATCACAGCTGGAGAATTGCAGACATTAGTTGAGTCTTGGGGTTAGAAAGTCTCCAAAACTACCATCAGACGCCACCTACATCACCAAAGGTTGTTTTGAAGGTTTGCCAGAAAAAAGCCTCTGCTGTCAATCAACAACAAACTAGAGTGCCTACAGTTTGCCAAATGGAAGTCAGACTTTCAATGGGACTGAGTTAAATGGTCAGATGAGACCAAAATAAAGCTTTTTGGCAAAAACAACAAAGGTGGGTTTGGCGTAGACAGAAAGATAGCCATACAGAAAAGCACCCCATACCTACTGTGAAGTATGGTGGCCGATCTTATGTTGTGGGGCTGTTTTTCTTCCAAAGGCCCTGGACATCTTGTTAGGATACATGGTATCATGGACTCGATCAAATACCAGCAGATATTAAATGAAAACCTAACAGCCCCCTCTAGTAAGCTTAAAATGGGCCATGGTTGGACCTTCCAGCAGGACAATGATCCGAAGCATACCTCAAAATCAACACAAAAATGGTTCACCGGCTGCAGAATAAAGGTTTTGCCAAGGCCATCACAGTCCCCCGACCCAAACCCCAAAGAAAATATGTGGGATGAGCTGAAGCCGAGTCTACAAGCGTTGACCTCAGAATCTGAAGGATCTGGAGAGATACTGTATCTAAGAATGGCGTCAGATCCCGTGCCATGTGTTCACCAACCTTATCAGGCATTATAGGAGAAGACTCAGAGCTGTTATGTTTGCAAAGGGAGGCTGCACAAAACATTTAATTAAGGGGTGCCAATACCTGTGCACACATGTTTTGAAGAATAATATTTATTTAATGTAAAAAAAAAAACTTTTTCTCTCAATTATTTTACCTCAATGAAAAGGTAAGATTTTTATGAATATTTTGAGTGGAAGACCAAGAGGATAAACAGCAAAGACATATTTTTTCATAGCCTGTTTGCTCATATTCACTAGGGGTGCCAGTACTGCTGAGCGGGACTGTATGTCCTGATATAAAACCAGTTGTGTGAGTTTATCTGGAAAGCAAGTAAATGTCATGACAGGCAGGTGGGAAGATTCATCTGACAATTGCATGCAAATGCTAGCGCAGACGGTCTTGGTCGTAAAGCGTTGTTGAACATGACTCACAGAAACAAAGAAACAGGGTGTCCACACACATTCCATAGACACTGAAGAATCCATGAGCAATCATGTAGGAGCCGAATATCACTGTCTGTGAAAAAAAAACAAACAGAGAGCACTACTACAGTGTGTGTATTGTATAAAAGAAACAATAGGGAAAGACAATTGATTAGGTAGCATTACCAACAGAGATATCCAATAATAATTGATTAAGTAGCATTACCAACAGAGGTATCCAATAGTTATTGATTAGGTAGCATTACCAACAGAGGTATCCAATAATAATTGATTAGGTAGCATTACCAACAGAGGTATCCAATAATAATTGATTAGGTAGCATTACCAACAGAGGTATCCAATAATAATTGATTAGGTAGCATTACCAACAGAGGTATCCAATAATAATTGATTAGGTAGCATTACCAACAGAGGTGTCCAATAATAATTGATTAGGTAGCATTACCAACAGAGGTATCCAATAGTAATTCAAGACCGGTACTTCTTCTTGAATAATGGGTATTTTATGTGTGAAGAAAAGGAAAGCAAGGACACCTATCACATAAAGAGAAACAGTATTATGGTACAGCTTGGTCTTATTAGAAAGCCTCCTGGTGGGAGACAAGACAAGGGGAAAGCAGAAGAGACATAACGACTGAGAAATGGATTCAAATGCAGAACAAAAACAGACACTCACCCACACTCCCTGCTATTAAAATTTTTCCCAAGAAGAGAAGAAAGTCCGTCACTTTGTCTAGTACTGCCACCCTGCAGAAAGATGATATGTCTAAGACAGACAGCATAACCACTGAGTGTTGTTCCTATGTCCCTGTGAATGTCTCTCCCAGGCCTACCTCATCACATTTCTCATCAGGAGGTAGAAAGCGTCACGTGCTGAAGTGCAGAAGTTTGTTCCATATATTGCAATCTAGAGAGAACACATTGGTTGTCATCAAAGATTGTTGCAACACATAAAATGATTAAGATTGTTTGTGTCAGGACTTCGGGCGGCAATTGCCATACTTTGGCACATTGCCGGCATCTAGTGGCCAAAAGGACATTTTACTCTGTGTTTGTGTCCACTTGTGCCTTTGTTTCTCGTTGTGTGCCCTTATCTGTGTCCCATTATGTGCCTCACCTGTTTATTGTTATGTTCCCTCACCTGATTCCCATTGCTGGTTCTCACCTGTTCCTTATTTGTGCTTGTTAATGTAGCCACTTGATGTCTGTCTGCTGGGTATATGTACTGGGGTTTTTGCACTTGTTCTTTGCTGTAATGTTAGGTGTCTCCGAAGTCAAGTGAGTTCAGTCTCGTGTATTTCTATTGTTTTGGTGTTGCGGTTCTCTGCCGCATTTCGAAGTGTGTAAGAAGTCTTTCCTGTGTTTGCCTTTTTGCCATTATCTTTATTTTCGCTGTTTGGAGAATCCTTTGTGTTTTTGGAGCCTTTTGAATGCTGTCAAGATCTTTGTTAAGAATAAAGAAAGTAGTTTAAGCCTAGCACAACAGTGGCAATGCAGGCTATTCATTCTTAAATTAATGAATTCTTATATTCTCAAGGGCTCTGTACTTTGTGATGCTTGCTACAAGTAAACACAGGGATGCGCCACAAGACTGGGCGTGCGCCTCTGTTCATATACATGTTAACACGCTTTGATGTAAGCATTGTTCATATACATGTAAACACGCCATGATGTAAGCATTGTTAATATACATGTAAACACGATATGATGTTAGCATTGTTCATAGACATGTAAACACACCATGATGTAAGCATTGTTCATATACAAATTAACACACCATGATTTAAGCATTGTTCATATACATATGTCAACACACCATGATGTAAGCATTGTTCATATGTTAACAAACCATGATGTAAGCGTTGCGGTTCATGAAACGGAGGAAACGCTCCAGGCACCAGAAACAGCATTTAAGGCAACACAGCAAGAACCGGGCCACCATGTTATTGACTCCTGGGGAAAGGTGTATGAACAGTGAGAATCATACACACACACATACACACACACACACACACACACACACACACACACATACCAAAGAGCACAAATATCTAAATTTGAGGTACTATTAAAGGACAAATGTCCATGATTCAGTATTGCGAAAGGTCGTTGATATTTGAGCTCAACAGCCACCAGAGTTACACCTCCCTCCCGTGCTCTTGAAGCACTGTGTCGATTGGCTGGGATTGATTTCAGCTTGGTCCAAGCTACTATATTTGTTTCCCATTGACAGAGCCAGGAGTGTGTACACACACCAGAGGGTTTTTTTTTGCGCAAACATTGAATAAACATCTAGAGGACCACATCGAGCATTTATCTGAATTTGACAAAAAGTGCATGGGTTTAGATTTGTGGACTCCACCTTTAAATGTTTTTAAAATATACTTAAAGCCTTAAAGTACTCAATATGACTGCATGGATATTGATTAATACAATTCTATAACTTAATTTAATAAATCAGAAAATGATGGCATAGCGCGGCTGTGTATTACATATTTGTTTTCAAGGGGGGTTACTTGGCTGAAAAAATATTCCACAGGGGGTACACCACTGAAAAAAGGTTGAGAACCACTGCTCTAGCTGTCCATTCTGTGTGTACACACTCTTTGAACACAGCCGTGGCTCTGAGTCTCAATCTGGCCACATACTGTTCCAGCCAATAAACTAACTGCCTCGGAAGGATGGGGTGTCATTTGGTTTGCTGTTGAGCTAAAATATCAACACACTTTCACCAGAATTATGTTCTAAAAGTATGTGAACTACAACTGAACTAGTAAATTAATCAAACAATAAGGCCTGCCTCATCCTGCAGCGACAGTGGAACTTGGTTAATAAGACTAAAATGATCAAAACGAACTGACCACTGTGTCCTGCCATTACTCACCCTTGAGTCTCTGTTCCAAATATTCCAGTATTATGCGGACAAACTGAACTACAGCTAGGATGAGGGAGCCAAAGGCAAGTGACCCTGTATGATACCTGCAGCGAGACAGACAGCCACAAAAACAAACATTCTCTACGTACAGCTCAAGACAATCTCAATTAATTTGTGGTTACAGATATGGTCTTGAACTAAATGTATCTCGCCCTGTGGCGTTATGTCAAATTGGTGATGATGTTCTATGATTGTCAGAGCTAGACTCGTATTTCACACAATGACATCATATCATAAGCATTTAATAATAATTCTTTATAAGATTATAAGAAGTGAGATGGAACATGCGTTGACTTTACCTTAGAGCCCTGGCAAAAGAGCTGAAGACTGGGCAAGAAGGGATGTCTGCAGGCTTCCTCTGGGCCCAGTAGAATGAGGCAAAGGCACCAGCAATAGTGCACTGGCCCAAGGCAACAGTAAAGTTAACCAGCCACAAGAAAATGAAAAGATTACTCAGCTGCAGGACAAAGATATAGCGATGGTAGATATTTTCTCCTCCATAGAAGGCAAACGTGCATTGGGAGCCAGGGCATAACTGAGTTATGTTGGTGGTATTGAAGTTCTGTCAAAGAGAGAAAGGAAAATAATGCAGCATAGCAGAAAAGTTATCGGATTTGTCACATCTAGGAAAGTTATCGGATATACAGACACGTCTAGGAAAATGCAGTAGGACTATTTCCATATGTAGTTGACAGGGAAAGGACTAACCTCTGGGTCACAAGTACGATTAGCATACGAGCAGTTTTGGTGTGATGTCATCACTTTGTAGACTGGTTCTGCAGATGAGGCTAAAAATCTGTGTCAGACTAATTAAGGGTATTTACACAGATAAATGTTTTTGATTTTAAAAAGTGAGATTCCACAGAATCACCTACCTAAAAACACACATCAGCTAGAAATGCTAACTCAACATATTTCTACAATATTGCGATATTCTTCAGAAAATAAATGTGATATAGACTAATGCTCAGAATAGGGTGTGAAATGTTTTGAGTTATGAAAGAATGTATAATTCCAATGTCAAAACACACTGAAAATCAGTTCACCTCAGCAAGAGTTCATTCATGTACATTTTCAGTGAGCTATTCTCTTAACCAAGTTGGTTGGACACTATTTGAGTAATTCAAATGGATAGCTTTTCAGTGGGGTTGATGTGACGTCTGTGTCTGTGATTCATGACGCCATTATATATAAACAGCGACATATCACATTCAAAACTATCCAGGGAAATCACCTAAGGCACACTTATTACCTGTTAATCTAGTGGTGTGACCAGTAATGATTACTAATACAACTTTAAATATTTGGAGTCTCTCATGGATCCCAAAGCTGGTTGTTGTTGATGGAGGATACACGGCAGTCACAGCCCAGTAGGAGATACACACTGCCAGCAGACAGAATGTGACGATGGGATAGAAGAGAGATGACATCATGTAGCTGATTGCCCTGCAAACAAATTGACAAGAGCAGAAACAGAAATGCACACATCGTCAATATGATCTCATCATTCATTTGGAATTCATTCATAAGGCTTCATAATTCATTTGTCATGTCATGTAGGATTAGGGATCAGGATTTCCGCTGCCATCCTTTTACTGGTGCCAGGTTCATGTTTAAATCAATTCTTGAAATATACTGTATGTAAAAATAAACAATATTTCAAAGACAACTGAAAAGCTGACAAAGGTACATGTTAAGTGAAGCATACTTACTACCAAAAGTATGTTAAGTGAAGCATACTTACTGCTAAATGTATGGTAAGTGAAGCATACTTACTTGCTGCCCTCCTGGAGTAGGGCGATGGCAATCTGGACCCTGTTCCGCAGGAAGATCAGGGTCACCACGATGAAGGATTCAATGACACCCAGGGATATCACTTAGAGAATCAAAGGCAAGATTGACCAAACTACTGTGTAGTTGTGAAATTCATATAGTAAAATGTTAAAAAAAAAAAAAAGTCACCATATAAAAACTGTGCAGACAAAGTTGATTACAAACAACATGATGTAAGTCATGGTGCATAGTCATGGATCCTTCAAGTGTAATGTTCACAAAATGACAAGGTCATACCCGGACAGTAAGCTCAGTATTAATACAACGTTAAAGCTGTTCAAAGAATATGCATTTCCTTACAGAAGACTAGCCATGTCTGACTGAGCTGTAGGTAGACATGGAGATCTGTCTGAAAGCCGATGTCTGAAATGGTCACATCTGCTCCAGGATGATTACTTAGCAGGGAGAATTCCCTGTAACAGTGCCATATACCTTTGAATACAGAGAGAACTAAATCAGTTATTTCACACACAGGTCTATTCTGATAATTCTATACATGAGCCAGACAGCACCAATCCCCACCATAAGCCACCATGGCTATGACACTGATGATGACCAACCAGAGGAGGAGGCTGGCAGTGAAGCGCAGCAACAGAATGAAGATTAGACTGACCACCAGTGCGATGACCAGACCTCTGTTGAAAATATACAGCATTTTTTCATTTTAGAAAATATTGTATATTGTTCACTAAACTGTCAAACAAACTATTGCTTCTAAAACACCTTTGTTAGTTGAACATCAGTTGTACATGTCTTACATTAAGATCCAGCACCAGGATCTGGCGTAGTCCTCAACTATTTTTATCCCCACGTCTTTGCTATCAAGTAGATTGGTAAGCCCACTGCGGAAGAGAGTTAGAGTGAGAAGGTCAAATTCCATGCATGTGGCTAATAACATTTACCAGTGGCTAGATACGTATCTATCAAAATATCAGGGTATTTATATTTTAGTTATATGTATTTATATATTATGAGTATATGGCTGTACATTAAAATATATTTGTGTATATCCAAAACAGTATACAAATGAGTTTCTTAGTTAATCAATACAATTTCACTTTGAGGTGGACACACTTAGCTGCATCTTTAAGTTCTGTCACAGTCCTTGCTTTTCCCGGGGAGTCTCGGAAAGCAGTTCTGTTGCCAATTGTTAGTGTTCCATTCTTGGTAATGAAGTCTGGAAAGCAGCGCTGGAGAACTGTATGACATATCACATTATCTGTGAGAGGTCCACACTAGTCATTGAATATATTTCAAAATTAAAACATTCAGTGGGTCACTATCATGGCATACACATCATTTAATTTGGGATAATCAGGCAAATAAAGACATCTTTCCTATATTGAAAATGCCAAAATAATGGCACGAACACAATGTCCCTGTACTTTTTGCTTAGCAATCAAAATCATCTGTGTGTAAAAAAAACAATGTAAATAATCTGTGTGTAAATAAGCAATGTAAGTTATCTGTGTAAATAAACAATGTAAATAATCTGTGTGTAATTTTTTTTTTAAAATAATATGTGTGTAAATAAACAATGTAAATCATTTGTGTGTAAACAAACAATGTAAACAAATTTGGTTTAATAAACTATGTAAATAATCTGTGTGTAAATAAACAATGTAAATTATCTTTTTTTGTGTTTATTGTGCACTTACATGGTCTACTTGGCACTATCATTGATGGACAGTCCTCATCTCGCAACACATGGGCCACTGCCTAATGGGAAAGAAAGGCATACATATGGCAGGTCAGACCAGTTTGAACTCAGGGTGGCGCTAGATACAAATATAAATGTCGTCTCAGTGTTCTAACAAAGAACTTCCCTATGTCATGTGTCACACCTTTCTGGGGTTGTTGAATCCCGGCTTGCAGAATTGTTTGTAGTATTCCCAGGGTTTCCCATCCAGTTGGTACTGAATCTGCATATCTGCATAGGTTGCAAATCTGTCTGGACATTTAGATATACACATCTAGAGAAGATAATGAAAATATGAGACGACAAATAATATTCTACATCAAAGGCATGCAAAAGCCACAGCTGCTACAGATAAAAGCTTGCTGGTATGTTCATTCTAACTGGTCTTCTCTTGCCCAATACAGCTGCCGATGTTCTGTAAAAGTCTTTTCGACAAGTTTCCAACCTAGACCACAGAACTCCTTAGTGCAAAGCCTGGACCACAGAGCTCCATAGTCCAAAGCCTGGACCACAGAACTCCATAGTCCAAAGCCTGGACCACAGAACTCCATAGTCCAAAGCCTGGACCACAGAACTCCATAGTGCAAAGCCACAGGTGTGTTTATCCCTCATATGACCAAAAGGACTTTGAAAACGGCACCAAAACACATGAACAAAATGTACAAAAGGTTACATGTACAAAATTTACAAAAAGTTACGTTAACAAAATGTTAAAAAACTTACATGTACAAAATGCACAAAAACTTACATAAACAAAATGTTCAAAAACAAAAAATGCATATAGATACTAACTTAGGCCAGACCTAACTTTATCACTGAGATTTAACTTCTGCCGCTTTTTTTGAAACAGTGCCATAACCTTGTACCTTTGTATTCTGCTCTTTATTCCGTTTTGTCCAAACTATTTCTGTTAAGATTTTAATAATGCCATTCCTAATTGCTCCAACAATACATAAACTTACTAAGAGTGAGAGAAACAGTTAAAGGGGCTATTGAGTTAAATATTAATACTCATGTAATGTCAGGCTTTGATCAAGCTCATTATTGCCGTTATTCATTTAATTTGATAATAATAATAATAAAAATAATAATAATAATAATAATAATAATAATAATAATAGTAATAGTAATAATAATAGGTCTACAAGAATACATATGCAAGATTTACTGAACACCAAATACTTCTGGCAGTAAAATCTTCCCTATGCATTACCTAAACAACTTTAAACTCAATGGGATAAAAACTGAAAACTACAATAAGTTGTGATAAGAAATGAGAGAGTGCAGAGATCTGTTCGGCTAACCTGTGTGGTGGGGCACTGAAGGTTCACAAGAACAGCGGGGTTGGCACATTTCAGGATGTTGAAATAGAATAGAATGGGTTTCTTTCTAGAAAGAAAAAAAAGAGTGTGTGGAAACAAAACATTTCAATGATATAGAAACCGTGGATAATATTGATAGTATTATTGATGTTGATATCAGTATTGAAATTAGTATTGGTATTAGTATTGATATTAGTAGAAGTACTAGTGAACTAGTTAGTGGAAGGGACCTTTTGCTCCCATTACCACAACCCATACAAATGAACACAGAATTATATACACATTACTGCAAAAATCCATGCAGAAGAGGAATTCAAGCATTAGACAATCCACGGGCCAAAACCATTCACACACAGAAAGTACAGTGTGGACAAGAATTATTTCCTGAGAGATTTCCACCAGCAGATGTCAGAATAAGCATACATACAGTGCAGTTCCCTTTCATAGCATTAACCCAAAGGGATCAGTATCGTGTACATGGTGACAGTGAGCTGACCCAGTCATTTCACTAATCATGACTTATCATATAAGTGCCTATGCTGACATTAGTAATGACTAATCATGACTAAGCATATAAGTGCCTATGCTGACATTAGTAATGACTAATCATTCATGTCTAATCATATAAGTGCCTATGCTGACATTAGTAATGACTAATCATGACTAATCATATAAGTGCCTATGCTAACATTAGTAATGACTAATCAAGACTAAGCATATAAGTGCCTATGCTGACATTAGTAATGATTAATCATGACTAATCATAAAAGTGCCTATGCTGACATTAGTAATGACTAATCAAGACTAATCATAAAAGTGCCTATGCTGACATTAGTAATGACTAATCAAGACTAATCATATAAGTGCCTATGCTGACATTAGTAATGACTAATCAAGACTAAGCATATAAGTGCCTATGCTGACATTAGTAATGACTAATCAAGACTAATCATATAAGTGCCTATGCTGACATTAGTAATGACTAATCATGACTAAGCATATAAGTGCCTATGCTGACATTAGTAATGACTAATCATTCATGTCTAATCATATAAGTGCCTATGCTAACATTAGTAATGACTAATCAAGACTAATCATATATGCTGACACTAGTAATGACTAATCAAGACTAATCATATAAGTGCCTATGCTGACATTAGTAATGACTAATCAAGACTAATCATATAAGTGCCTATGCTGACACTAGTAATGACTAATCAAGACTAATCATATAAGTGCCTATGCTGACATTAGTAATGACTAATCATGACTAAGCATAGCATTGTCTCTGACTGGATTGGGACTGGAGAAAGTTTGGACCCAATTCTGCTTGGGCTGAAGAATGTGTCAGAGCAGGAGGAGAGAATCATCCCAACACACTTGTGGACTTCAGACTGACATATTATGAATCTGGGTTGTAGTCCCAACTGATTTAATTTAAATATATTCGGTGATCTGAGAGGTCAGATTAGGAAAAACTGTGTATGGCTTGAGAATAACTTTCAGCATCTGCAGTCTCAGAATTGACTCAGCTGTGGACGTGGACCCAAGTGACATTTTCTAAAACTGTCAGAACGATCAAATCATGTGAGGACTCAAAATTTGGGGGATTGTACATGGTATGACCAAAACATATTGCTACTAACTCATTCGCAGTCCCCTTCTGTCCACAGAACTGGCCTGTGCTATCTGTAGGGTACACCACCTTCCTTGGGTCTCCATGAAGCCAGGCTGTGGGGAGACAGACAGAACAACAGCAGAGGCACCGATAAGACAAACCAACTCATACAGCACAAGCTAGTAAAACAAGAAAGCAATAAACAAATGAAATCATGATTCATATTGTTCATATTTTATTAAAAAAAAAATTTCTAGTGTTCCACCAGATGACTGAACTCAGCAGATATCTATCGACTCACTGCATTGACAGCGCAAGCCCAAAACCAAGGCCTCTAAAAGCATCATTAGCCAAGGAGATTATACATGTCAACGTGCATCCCTTCATTGGTCTTTAGATTCACATGCTAAATACTTGTAGCTTTGAGGGAGGAATTTAAAAAGAGATGAGGAAGTTGATGAAGATATAAAGATAGATCGAAATAAAGAAATTAAGAATATAGATAGATAAAGGGCGAGTCAAGAAAGGGATTCATATAAATACATTGTACTGACTGTCTAATCGATTGATTGAAAACCATGGACTACAAAAGACAACCAAGTACATTAGACCACAAACATATACAAATAGGCCAGTGAATTATATAGTATAGAGTAGTCTTTTAGTAAAAATGGTCTTTGACAAACATAGCGAGAAATAAATAAATAAACATAGATAGATATATAAATAGAGGGTTAGGGTTAGTAAAAGAGAGAGAAAGACAAAGTCAAAGAACTGAATGAGATGGAATAGAGAGAGTGAGACAGTGAGTGAGTGAAAGACAAAGAGAAAGACAAAGAAGAGAGAAAGACAAAGAATTTTAAGACATTGATAAAGAGAAAAGATAAAGATAAAGAAACTAGATTTTCCTTTCCTGAAGGAAATACCAGTACATGCAAAAGAAAAGTAAAAGTAAATTACAAATAAATATTAAGTAAAGGGTCAGAAGACTGATATCTAGTCATTATGGTAGCGGTTTGCTAGGTTTTAGCAAGTATGATTGAGGTTGCTGCTAGGGTGTTGCTTGTGCATTCATGTAGGTTTCATTCATGCAAGCAATGCACTGTGCTATAATCCGGTGGCTTCTCCTTCAGTTTTATTCTTTGTACCTTTTTCTGCGATTAATTCAGCTCAAAACACTTAACGCAGAAACTTTGTTCAAAGTTTGTCTCATAGGTCATCTATAGGACCCTTGTGCTATGTATTTCACTGAGCATTCTGTAGTTTTCTAAAGGACACTTGTGCTCTGTATTTCACTGAGCATTCTGTAGCCTTCTAAAGGACACTTGTGCTCTGTATTTCACTGAGCATTCTGTGCTCCGTGCTGCTGGGGGAGCTGAAAGAGGGGGCTGCCGCAGCCGACACTGTAGATGTGGCCTAAGACATGGATGGGGATAGGAGTACGCTGCACTCTTTACAGTGTAGATGTTGAAGGGACTGGTTAGTTGCATTAATTCCAACTTATTTATACCTAGTATAAATATATTACTTTTATTGGCATTTAAACATTTCTTGGTGAGGGCTCTTTGTTCAGACCTGGGGATGGAGGTGAGAACTCCCTTCCCCCCAGGTTTGGGCAAAAGTGTCTGCAGCCATGGCCTATTTTGAATAGCTGGTAACACCCCTTAAACATTATGTATATAAGAGCCTGTTCTCTAAGGAGTAGGTTAGATAAGCTGAAGGTGAAGCGCTGTGAGTGAGTGTGTGACTTCAAGCCTCTGTCTCACGATGGAAACCACCATCGTTCAAGAATAAACCTGAAACATGACTGACAAAATCTATGACTGTGTTTTCCAATATATATAGTAGAACATTAATTTCTATCAGATGGAGGTTCCGGACAGAGAGATACAATCTTGTATTTGCTGAGATTCGAGTTTGCTGTAAAGAATCCTCTTCACAACGTTTGTGACACAACACTTTGGTAAGTACATTTACCTTCTCTTGGGAAGATACGTGCCATAGATTTGAGTAAGTTTGACCCAGAAGTTTCAGACAGAATCTCGCCAGAAGCCTTGATTTTAGTAAGTTTGAACCAGAAGTTTCAGACAGAATTAAGCCTATAGCCTTGATTTTAGTAAGTTTGAACCAAAAGTTTCAGACAGAATCTTGGCTGCTATGTTTAATCCCAAGAGAATGGAAGTGTTGTGTTTCAAAACGGTGTTTGAAGACAGGATCTACAGCAGCATTTAAAATTTTAATTTAGAAATAAAGTAAATTTTAATTTAGAAATGAAGTAAATTTGTGTATTGTTTACATTAAATTCTTGGATATTACATTATTATTATATCCTTGGAGTCCTACAACACCCTGGTTTTTAACACAACACTTTGGTAAGTACTGCAATTAATTTGCTTACCTAACCTTGGGACTAATAGGATAGCAAGGTAGCCTGTGCGGTAACACAGAAGGTCTTGGGTGCGGTATCGCTCAAGGAGTAGTTAGTGCCAACCGCTGTCTGAGCTGATGGTTTTGGCATGCTACACTATACTTGTTTTCTGGCTCAGATATTTAAGTCCCAAGGGGTTATAGGTGTTGTGGTCAAAAACGGGTGTTGTGCAAACAGGAAAAACAGCATTATTTTAAATTTAAGTTGATTTGTACATTGTTACATTAAATTGTGGAAACTCAGTTCTTGGATTTCACCAGTCATGTTTCAAGACATAGGATTCTCTAAATCCAGATTTCACCATGCTTTTGATTAAGTCAGAGTTTACATTGCTAAATGTTACACTGTGTCTATTCACAAAATAGTTACTGACAACTTTCACACATTCCACTTAATTCACACGTCAGGCCCAGCCTTGGCTGTGACCCTGAATTGCCCATCAGGCTTAAGTGACCACACCCAAGCCACATAGCAAGACTAAGCATTTTTATGCCTACACATCATTTTCCATTGTATGAAGTGAAAAAAAAATAATAATAATTACTAACAATTATAAGGATATTTTTGGTTATTTGTTTTTGGAACAGCCTTCATCCTGCATATAGGTGTTTAAGATAACTACACATTCCCTGAGTAATGATCTTACAGCAACAAAAGTGCTGTAACATCAAAAGGGGGAGGAGCTGAGGCTTAGCTTCAGAGCGATTTAGATCCTACCAGTAATACATATCATAAATAAGATGATAACTGCAGAATTTATTTTATCTAAACAGGTTTAAGCTGCTGAATGTCTGACCTCATCAAAAGGATGCCATGGACATTGATTTAATTGAATGCCTTGGATGGTTTGGCATTTCACTGGTCCCTGAAGTCTGGATGAAAAACTGAATCTTATGAGACCATCTTTGAAACTAACTTGTAAACTGTAACTTACTTCTTTCCTTTCTCTAGGCGTGAACATAAGTCCCTGCAATAAGCAAATGAATGTGTGTGTGTGTCTGTCTGCCGACCGGCTGTATGAGTGAATTACCATGACTTCTCACTAACTCTTTTCAGGGTCAGCTTTCATATGCAAACCGGAATATTTGGCCTCCTGTCCTTAGGAAAGCTGGGCACATCTAACCCAAGTTAAAATCATTATATGAAGTGTTACAATTATGAACAATTGCAAGCATATCCCTGAGTAATGATCTTTTTGTTTTTTTTTGTGTCTTTTAAGCAGGTCTTAGTTGCTGAATTCTGACCTAACAAAATGACGCCAGGGGCGCTGAATTAATGAAATGCCTTATATGGTTTGGCATTTCACTGGCCCCTGAAATCTGGATGAAATAAGGGTTTTTATGACACAATGCTTTAACGAAATGTTTAACTACTGTAACTGGAACTCTAAATAACGTATTTTCTTTTAGGAATGGAAACATTGTCTCCTGAGCAAGCAAATTAATCTGTGTATGTGTGAATGGGCTGGCCAGCCATAGAATGAATGAAGTTACAGAACTGTTAACCCCAAATGTGACCACTGCTTTTGTTTTCAGGTGAAATTGTTTGATTAACTTTCAAATATTCAACGTCTTGCTCTAAAGGATATCTGTGAATTTTTTTTTTAATGACATTTGCTAACACTGTTTCTTCCTGAAAACCTGCTTTTGTCTGAGATTAACCGCAAGGGCGCCACATACATTAACATCCAATGGCGAATCTGGGCGCAGACATACCGTCAACAGCTTTTCACACCCAATACCAAATGTCTATTGTCTAATGTGTGGAGTATGCTAAGAGGCTTCCTGTCTCATGTAAGTGTTGTCCAGTATTATCTCCCCCAAAATCTAGTTACAGGATATGGAGATTAGCGGATGAAGGACAACTGCACCATTCAACCCAGATCAACCCCTCTGGAGAAAAACCATTGGACCATCAGACGGGACAGCCAACACCTTATTCAGCCTCGTCACGATGACAACAAGGAAAGGAGATGTCAAAAGGGGGACATTTGAACCCAGATCAACCCATCTGGATGAGCAGAACCATTCGAACAAAGCATTCGGGACAGCCAACACACCCATTGGACCATCAGACGGGACAGCCAACACCTTCAACCATCAAGGAAGATCAACACTTCTTGACCTGAAGGAAGCCACATCACGCCAAGACGATCAACACCTCTTGACTTGAAGGAAGCATCAAAGACTCTCACACATCAACCACCCTGAAGGAATCACTAAGAGCCATCTCCTGGAGGAGAGTGGCTGGACGACCCCATATGTAGCAAAGAATGGAGACACTTAAGGGCAGGCCACACTAAGCGGATTTTCATACTTTTGCGGAAAATAACTTGACAAACTGGCCTCCCGGCCAGATAAATCTGCCATTTGGAGCGTTACTTTCCGTCAAGGTTAGAATCCCCTCTCCAGAGTGGGAAGGTTGCAATCTACCCTGCTATCAGGGCCTGTCTGGCCGCAAATCGGGTTTGAATCCGCGAATCTGATGACGTAATTATCCCACGTGAACGCTGGAAGCTGTCAAGTAGTCACGTACATCTTCCCAATCGCAATAAAAACAAAAAAATGTAAGTCTTCTGTTCTGTTTATGGCTGGCAAACAACGATCTAAGAAGGGCACGTTTTATTCACTGAGTTACCAAAGCAGTCTTCTTTATGGGGACTAATTTACACTGCACTGAATTACACAACTAATATTACCAGATACATATAATAGTGGACATTACACTAGGCAACATGGATCTCATTCATATCTCATCCAGTCGAAATCTTAGCAGGATTGAACACATCTTTATTACAGCGTATCAACATAAGAACAGAACATAGCTAAATCTCCGCTTAGCGTGCTAATCACTACTAATAGCACTAGAAGGTAGCCCAAAATGTGGTATTTAATACACACGATCTATCACAGTAGCAACTTCATGAAAACCCTTACTTTCATTAGGTATGCACATAATGCATCACATACAGGTCGAACAATGATGATTTAAGCATAGGTAATGTATAAGGCACAGTATGGTCAACTACTTGGCGACAAACTGAACTGCCTGCACCAACTTAACTAGTTGTAACTTGTCGTCTTCTTCTAAGAGTCTCCTTCTCCATTTCCGGTAGCACCCTTCACAGCGCCACCAACAGGCCTTGCATATGTACTACAGCATATTCACCCGTTTCAATGGGTGTGTGTGGCCGTAGAACAGCGCAGCACAGCTTTGTCTGGCAGCGATTGACTAAACCCGAATACGTTCCGGAAAGTATGAAAATCGGCTTAGTGTGGCCTTACTCTTACACAAGGACACTCGCACACACACACAGAAAACCACACGACACAAGACACACTAACACACACACACACACACACGGACACTCGCACACACAAACAGACACACGGACACTCGCACACACACACACACACACACACACACACACACACGGACACGGACACTCACACACACACACACTCAGGACACTCACACAGACGCACACACACACACGGACACTAAAGTGTACTAAGCGTCAACCCACATTATAATAAAGAAATTCTACATGGCACGTACCAATTAGTAACCAGAAAGGAAATGTTTTAAAATGTTCTGTCTTTTGTTTAATCCTAAACATTTTTGTTTTGTTTGTTTTGTTAGTTTATTTTAGTTTAGGATTCATGTGATTTGATTTTTAAGCTTTTGGTTCACTTTTTAATTTTATTTCCCTGCTGGCTACAATGTACTGTACATGTATTTATTACTGCTGAGAATACTATGCCCCATTTGTGAGACAGAGATTGAACAAAGCCACTCACACAAGGAAAATAAGAAAATATAGATAATATCTAATGTTATGTTTAAGACATTCTATCTTAAAAAGGGGGAATGAAGGGACTGGTTAGTTGCATTAATTCCAACTTATTTATACCTAGTATAAATATATTACTTTTATTGGCATTTAAACATTTCTTGGTGAGGGCTCTTTGTTCAGACCTGGGGATGGAGGTGAGAACTCCCTTCCCCCCAGGTTTGGGCAAAAGTGTCTGCAGCCATGGCCTATTTTGAATAGCTGGTAACACCCCTTAAACATTATGTATATAAGAGCCTGTTCTCTAAGGAGTAGGTTAGATAAGCTAAGGTAAAACACTGTGAGTGAGTGTGTGACTTCAAGCCTCTGTCTCACGATGGTAGGCCACCATCGTTCAAGAATAAACCTGAAACATGACTGACAAAATCCATGACTGTGTTTTCCAATATATATAGTAGAAAACTAATTTCTATCAATGTGCCCTAAAGCGAAATTTATGCTACGCCGATTCACGTAGTTGGAAACAGGGAACGTCTCTCTGATTTTTAACCGCTGTCTCCGAACCCTCTCCGAGCACCTCGGAGAGGCTGTCGTTCACTTACTAATTTTTCTAACTTTCCGTACGAGAGCCTCTCCGAGATGCTCGGAGGTGCTCGGAGTACCATACATTTAGCTTAAGACATGGATAGGGACAGGGGTACACTGCCCTCTTTACAGTGTAGATGTGGCCTAAGACATGGATGGGGAGGGGGGGATAGGGGTACGCTGCACTCTTTAGATGAAGGCTTCTTTGGGTAGGATGGACGGAGAGCAGCAGGGCGGGCTTGTAGTGATGAGAGAGAGGCACACAGCTTGATTTCTGCAGGCACCTGTTCCTCCATGTTGTCCTGAGAACCTCATGTGAAGAGATGGAGGCGAGAGGGAGAGGGTGGACTGCAACTGTTGTGTTTCTGGTGGCTTGAGCATGTCTTTGAAGATTTCATCGTCACACTATGCCCTCAGGCTGAGTTGCTTATCTATTGTTTGTTGCTATATTCCATAAACAGAGCCTTATCATCGCTGCTGAAGCCATCAGGCCAAGGCTTGACCTTGGCCACAAAGGGTTCCTCTGGGGTGGTGTGCCACATATCTTGGGTTCCATCTGTTTCTGCTGCTCCGGTTGTGTCCTGTTACCCGTGATGGGCTGCAGCGTTCCTTAGGGGTGCGTAGTCAGAGAGCCAGGCACACCTCTCAGGGTTAAGAAGGGTCCTGTACCTCAGTACTAAAAGATGGGTGCTGGAGAGTATAAAGCGGTCCTCTACTCTTGGTTCAAGGTGAATTATTCTCAGAAAACTAGATTTACATTTCCTGCAGGTAATACCAGTGCATGCAAAACAAGACAATTCAAAATAAATAAATAAAGTAAGACAAAATTGAACATTTACCACAATTCAACGCATATAGAGAGAGAGAGAGACAAAGGAGAAAGAAGGCAAAAAGGAAGAGAAGAGAGAGGAGTGTAAAGACTGACAGAGTGAAGGATAGAGGGATCAAGAGGCAGTGTGGAGTATGAGACTGGAAAAGTGATAGATATCTAGCTAGGGTGTCGCTAGGGTGCTTATGGCGATTGCTATGGCAATTTAAGTGTTCCACGAGAGAAAGAAATAAAGAAACAGACATTGATAGTGATAGAGTGTTAGTGGTAGAGAGATAGTGATATAGAAATAGTGATGAAGTGGTAGTACAATAGTGTTGCTAGGCCTTTGCTATAAGAAATAAATATTTAGCCTTTTCTTCCTCCTCCCTGTATTTTCCTTTGGAAACAAAAAAAAATGTATCAGTGACACTTAAAACAAATGCAAGTTCTAGATGCGCAGATTGATCGATTAATAACCTCAGACTACAAAAACGACCAAGTAAAGGTAAGGTATTTAGCAGACACTTTTATCCATTGACACCTGGTCGCGAATCGAGCCCAGTTCATCTGCTTGGAGGGCAGTGAAGCTAACCACTGATCCACTTTTCCCTAGTGCTGTGGATGGATATACAGTGAAAGACTGATACTTTCCCCCCCCAAAAAATACAAAGGTGAACAATGTGAACAGACAGTAATAAAGTGATAGGGAGTGATGGTGATAGAGTGATTGAAAGAGACAGAGTACATTTAAAATGGAAAGATAAATGCATTTAAGAGATGGGGGGTTAAGCTATTGTATATAATAAAAAAACTAGATTTGCATTCTCAAAGGAAATACTAGTGTTTACAGTTAAAAAAAAGAAAAATGAAAAATAAATAGAATGAATACAGATAGAGTGAAGGTTATACAGTGAATATCATATTATGCCAATACGGATACTGATAAAGTGGGCATATCACCTCTGTTAATGGGAATACAACTGTTAATTGTTTACCTAAATGTATCTCTTTATCTGTTTATCAAATAAATGTTTGCTAACCAAATTCTCCCTCTCTTATAGCGTGAACATTGGGCCTCATTCTCGATCATTTTCTGAAATTCTTCTGAAATGTTTCTTACAGGACTTCGTAAATACAACGTACGGAAAACACTTCCGCCGCATTCCTGCACGATTGAAAATGCGTTCATAAGCAGCCGAATTCTTCTCAGCTGTGTTTCCCCGGATTAGTTTCTTAAATTGATGCGCGTTCTCGTGAAAGTGGATTTGCATACATACACGCCCCGCCAGCTCCTTATTAGGGCACGCAACCGAAGAGACGTGTGCTGTCAGAATCTCCCGAAACCACACGAAAGCACCTCATAAGGCGAGTCATGTGAACTCTGAAGAGTTGGGTCTTCAAAAGCTTCTTAAAGGAAGAGAGGGACGCGCCTGCTCTGGTAGTGCTAGCTAGGCAGTTCATTCCACAAACGTGGACCTACAAATGAGAATAGTCTGAATTAGCATCCTAAATTCCTTTTATTTATTTAATGACATCACGATGCCTCCTAGAATCATGACTATAAATGTGAAATGTAATTGTTAATGATACAAATATTCTTGTATTTATTATTATTATAATTATTTTAATCTGAGGATGTCTGTAGAGTTGACGTGAACGCAATCACCAACGGTTTCTCACAAATTCAGCCACTAACCCTTTTAACACGGACAGTTTTTTCAAATGCGCACGGGGACATCTTGTGGTTATTTGAGGAATCGCATTTGAGAAGACTCAGGCAAACTTACTTGTAATAGTAACCTTACGAGCGCAGTGTATACTCACTAAGCTGTTCTATAACACTTGAATGCTCCCTCCCCCCCTTATCCTCCATTTTGTATGTGGCATGTACCTTGTTATGTTTGTATGTAATGAGTATATTTACCACATGTATGCTAGCATGCTCATCATGAAACATGTATGAGTTCATCTGCCATGTTCCTGATTGTTTCCCCACCGCTTCTGCCACAAGCGTTCTATCTCTACATGGCCGGTCTCAAGCAGATGGGACCCTCCATATGTGCCGCGGTTCTGTTTACAGTTTCTTCCTGTTAACAGGGAGTTTTTCCTTGCCCCTGCCCTGTCACCATTGTGCTTGCTTTATATATATAACATTGAATGGAAATTAATTGAGATACCCTGGCAACCACTGAATTAACATGTTCAAGAAGGGAAGGGGGGGGGGGGGGATTCACCTCTTTTATTCACTACATTGGTATCAGAATAAGCCCTTGCTCCACTGATGTCCCATTATTTCTCTCAGGATTGTTTAAAGTCTATGTGAAGCAATTTAACAAGTGGTTGTGATTACTCTGCAAGCAGATGGATTCATAAATGTAAAAGAGGATAGAGCATATTAGCACACATACATGATTCCTAGAAACACAGTGGAAGGTATACATGAAATATACAGAATTAAAAATGTAATTAAAAAGACATAGGCTACAGTGAGTTTTATATGCAGAATACTCAATGGGCCTCATTCTCGACCTTTTTCTGTAATTCTTCAGAAATGTTTCTTACACGAATTCGCAAAAACAGCGTAAGAGAAACGCTTCCGCTGCATTCCCGCACGCTTGAAAATGTGTTCCTAAGCAGCCGAAGTCTTCTCAGCTGGGTTCCTTCCGATTAGTTTCTTAGGTTGATGCGCGTTCTCGTGAAAGTGGATTTGCATACATACACGCCCTGCCAGCTCCTTATTAGGAGACGCAATTTTAAAAACGTGTGCTGTCGCAATCTCCCGAATCCACCTCGTAACAGGTGTTCATTAATAAGGTGGAGATATTGTATTACGTTGAACGTCCGAAGTCCGTAAAACACATTTAATTAGTCACTTTTTTTTTTTTTAAATCGAAAAATAGTCACATAGGTGTGAAGACCGGTCCCTAGTAGGATTATAAATTGCAAGGAATTCATGCTTCAGTACTTGGAGATTGGGTTTAGTGTTTATTTATTTATTCACTTACATTTGCAGTGTTCATGTCATTCACATTCAGTCACTAAGCAGACGTGGCCTTTGTCCAAAGTGACGTACAAGGGAGAGAACAGTCAAGCTACGAGCCATGTAGACCTATTGTAATAATAAATACTACCTTGTATAATTATGACTATAAATGTGAAACGTAATTGTTAATGATACAAATATTCTCGTATTTATTATTATCATAATTATTTTAATCCGAGGATGTCTGTAGAGCGGACGTGAACGCAATCACCAACGGGTTCTCACAAATTCAACCGTTAACCCTTTTACTGTAATACGGAGTTTTTTCAAATGTCATTCCTCAACGCGATTCCTCAAATAACCACAAGATGGCCCGTGGAATCCCATTTGAGAAGATTCCGGTAGAGTTACGACTGCTATTTCGAGTTCTAAAAGGTGTCTGAAGTTCAGTGGCGGTTCTACAGGGAGGCCTGGGGTGGCCCGTGCCCCCGTAGACATGTCCTTGGCCACCCCTGCGGCCACCCCGTGCTGACCAAATAAAACAAAATATGAATTTATTGTGATTTTACACCAAGCGCCAAAAGCGGTACTAATGCGACGCAACGTTCCACACGGGTAAATTAAAACAGCGCACTGTAGTTTGCCATGTGTGGTGCTTGTTGGAGAGAGGAGCTACGATTTAAATGTTTAGCTCGCTCCCTATCATTAATGGATCGCTGGGTCTTAAGCTTAAACTGGTAGTCTGCCTATGCCTGTAGTGGTAACCATAGTGATGATATACAACTGTCTACCGGCTGAGCTGGTGATTTTTCTGCCACATGAAGGCAGAGAAGATTTTTTTCAAGAACCAAAAGATGGAAATATCCTATGCCTGTTGACTTTCCCAGATGTTATGTGAATACACAGACATCCCAAGTCTCCCTGAAGTTCCGGGAGTCTCCCGCATATTGAAAACGACTCCTTGATGCCCGCAAATTACTTAAAATCTCCCGGAATCTAGAGCGAGCGAGCCAGACCGCGCACAGACGTGATCCAAACCGCGTAAGCATCTGTGTAGCGCGCTCACGACAGAGAGGGAGAGGGACCTAGAGACTGTGCGTGTGTGAGGCAGTGTGAGTGTGTGCCTCAGGAGCATCCTGATTTACCTGTTTCGGTAAGTCAACAAATGAATTTTCAGTGTGGGCGGGCTTTTATCTCTTATCCCGACCGAATTAATCTGAAATTAATCAGTTCAGTGTATCTAGGAACAGGGCACGGGGAGAGTGCCCCCCAAAAAGAAAATGTAAGACATTTTACAACAGACTATACAAAGGTGTACATACCCCTGTCTTACAAAAGTAAACCACAATTACAGTCTTGCACACTGTACTATCTGTAACAGTGATTTCAGCATTGCCCATGGTGGGTTAAATGACTGTAAAAGACTTGTTGTTCATTTTGTATGGCCCTACCTCTCTTGCACTCATTCTTATGTTAAGTTAAGTTATACATGTTTATATGTTTTTAAAGTAATATAAGTTTATAATCTTTAAATATCATTTGTTGCGGGTTTTTTATGTGCCCCCCTGGTTAAACCATGGCCCCTCCTTGGCCCCCCTAGTAAAAATGGTCTAGAACCGCCACT
Organism: Sprattus sprattus; assembly: GCF_963457725.1. Classification (NCBI taxonomy): domain Eukaryota; kingdom Metazoa; phylum Chordata; class Actinopteri; order Clupeiformes; family Clupeidae; genus Sprattus; species Sprattus sprattus. The sequence goes on along the minus strand of NC_137923.1, from coordinate 35,710,655 downwards.
GCTGAATTTCAGAAGAAAGCACAGAAGAAAAAACTAACGAGAATGCAAATGTTTTCATAAATGTTTCCGAAGTGGAGTTCCTTCTGAAATCCTTCGGAAAGTCTTCCCAACTGCTGTCGAGAATGAGGCCCAATGTGTTTATATTACGGTAAAAGGCTGGCATACAGTGAGTATTAGAAGCAGAATACTCCATTTGCTTCCATTCCTAGCTCAAAAACTGTCATATGTAGAAAAAAAAACCTACACTTTTTCTCTTAATAGAGAGGGAACGTGAAAACCTACGGCCCTAGTGCTTATCAAGATATCCTCATTCATGGGAGGCCTCTTGTTCAATCAAGAATAAATTAATTAAAAATAGAAATAAATTTGACTGAATCTGTCTGTTACTGTACAATCCAGAATAAACATAAAAACAGTGCTCTGTGGACATCAGTTTCATATTTTTTGAAAATACTAGACTGAGAGGACATATGAAATGATGAATTATAAATAAACAGTAAGCTATTTCTTATTTGTATGCCTGTAGTCATCATCTTCTTAGATGCAAGAGAGTAGTACAGCCATATGCCTGGAAATCAGTCAACCTAAGAGTTTTAAGGGATGATGTCATCGATGATTTCATCTTTTTGCCTGGAGCTGGAAGGGGAGTTTTGTTGAGTGTATTTTAGAGGGATGATTAGATGACATCACTGCTACAAGCAAGCCATCTCACCCATTAGACTCCCTGGATCTCAGTTCTATTCCCTCCAGACTGAGATCATACTATGATATGAGGAAGCAGGGTTTCACGCAGGTCCCTGCTATGATTGGGATCTGCTTAGTTGCAGTCAAAATTAAATGTACTAGATTTATTAAAGACCTCTTTGGTGAAAAGTTTTCAACCTTGTTAACATGTCCATATGTTGTTTTTTATATGAAACACAACATAACTTGAATGAAATAAGCAGTCAATGCCATGGCTGTATATTCTCACATTGGAACTGCAGTGTCCCAAGGACAGTCTCAAAAACACGGAATAAGACAGCCTGGGTTTATAGGTCACAAACCTAAGGAACCAATCCCATCAAGTTGCCTGTCAGGAGAGAGGGGTTTCAAGATATTTCTCCCTAATTGCACATCTGGGTGTTTATCATTTCCATCAAGCCAAGTCGGAGCTGGCGATTGGGACCAAAGTTGATTGTGTGGCATTAGCACATTATTAGCTGTTTGATACCATAGTCAAGCCATGGGCAGATAGATTCATCTGGGAATACTAAAAGAGGCAATGGTATAGAGCCACATCAATGGCAGGAAGGAATTTTTTTCATAAAAAAGATGAGTTTTCAGGGGTATAAAGGCGAGGGACTTTAATAAACGGTGTAACAGGATTTCATGAATGATACGTATGAAAGTATTAGACAGGAAAAGGTAGGAAAATGTATAATTTTATATTTAAAAAGAACGTATGATCTATGCAACAGGAATGGAATAAAGTTATCTTTCAGGGATAAAGATTTGTACCACATACTATATGCAGACAAACTAAGGTCTGGAGGAGAGTCGACATGTCAACATGGAGAACAACTGTCCATGGACAGGTACCCAAATCAATTGTCTGCTGGTACTTCAGGGGAAGCTTTTTCACTTGTCTCTCTTTGCGATCTTCTCAAAGATATACAGAGGGATGCTTTCATAGTTTTACTACTGAGGAAAGGCTGTGGGATAAAATAAATAATTACAAGCACAGTGCACAGGACTGATCATTATGCACAGGCAAAGCTGGAAGGAACCTATCGTAGTTTCTGACACCTACAGCGTTACCGCAGCAACACACACAGATATGCTGGAGATGTCTGGACTCACAAATAACAGTGCGTCTCAAAAGGTCTGATTTGAGAAAAACAAATCCGATTTGCCTGCAGGCCGACCATAGCCTTTATAGCAACAGAGGCAAATCAAATGTTCTGCACATGAGAATTGCAGTAAAGGTATATAGACCACATGAAGACAGGCTCGGTGTTCTGTCTGAAAGCGAGCTTGCACTACTGGGTGGAAGAAAGTGACTGCTCCCCTAAGGGAATGCTATCTGGTGCCAATACATTTCTCCCATAATAAGTGGTGTGCTTTAGAGGTGTCTGATGGGGTGGTAGGAGCCATCAAATATTCTTTCAGCTCCACTGTGTCTGGTGTATCTGCTTTTACCTCTTAAATGTTCCTGATGAAAAAGAGCAGATCGCTGCCTCACACACACACACACACACACACACACACACACACACACACACACACACACACACACACACACACACACACACACACACACACACACACACACACACACACAACACACTTAATTGTAATTATTTATTTTATCCCACAGCCTTTACTCAGTAGTAAAACTATGAAAGCATCCCTCTGTATATCTTTGAGAAGATCGCAAAGAGAGACAAGTGAAAAAGGAGAGAGAGGGAAAGAGAGAGAGAGACCGGAAGCAAAAGATGAGAGAGATGAGAGGAATGGGTGGTGCATAATTAGTGCTATGGTTGTGGTCACTCATCAAATGTTCCTGAACTGGCTTCAAATGCCTAGGGTTAAAGGGGTTTCATCTTGTTTCAAGTGTCAACTGAGGCTGAATGGATAACAACCTTTGTAGAATTTCCATGTTTATGATTGGTTAAAGAGAGTCACAATGTGATGATTGGTATTAAATGAAATAGAACTCCTATATACCCACTGTTGAGTCTTACATGAATTAACTCTTTTCTTGCCCCCTCCCACTGATTTGTCGTTTCCTAGGAGAAATGGACTGATCATTTGGCATGAGCCAGAATGATACAAACGTACACACAGTTCCAAGCGCAATAATACACACTTACCCACAATTCCAAGTGCGATGTAGCCAATAATGACGAGCATGAAGATTACACAGCAAAGCACGTCTGTGCAGCTTCTGGGGGTTAGAGACACAAAGGGCAGAAAAACATCCAATGGAGAGATAATATTGAGAAACATCCAGTAATAGCTGGCATAGTATTGCATGCATTATTGTTTGCATTATATATTATTATGCATTAAGAACAGTTTAATTAACTTCCATTGTACCCTTTATACAACATAGGCTATGCATTTGAATATCAGAGCGACACCACAGCTGAATTCAGTGGGCAACATGTGATAACAGCAGCATGAACTAGATCTGACACAACTAGAACTCAAATCTGATCCGGTTCTCCCTGATTTTCCATTAGCTTTTATGTTCCAGCAAGAAGGCTAAGACGCTGTAGAGAAGACATTTTTAAATGATTTGGATTTCTGGTTTTCATTCACCTTCAGAACATATACTGTATCCGCAGTAAGCCCACCGCGGTCAAAATGGTGGACAACATGGATTCAACATTGCATGCACCTTAAACATGTCTCTTAAAGGTCTTAAAAAATAGGATACATTTCAAGAGGGAACAGAACCCTTCACAGTAGTCCTGAGAGACTTTGTTTGACTGTCAGTATGCCATAGATTTGATCATGTTGTCAACAAATCATTTTCACAAAGATCTTTATCATAACAGTGCCCTTTGTACTCCCTAGTCCTGCTTTCACAGTGATCATCCCCTCACATCTCAGAATATCTAAAGTTGTACCTGAGTATTATGCAAGTGAATGGAGCCAAGTGTACAATCACACATAAACAGAAGAGAATGGAACCAAGTGTATATATCACACATAAACAGAAGAGAATGGAACCAAGTGAATACAACACACATAAACAGAAGTTAATCCCTGCTTCATTATCAGCAGAACACCTTCAAGATTTAGGAACTATAAATAGAGACTAAAGGCCACAGAGGGATTGGAAGGTTTGACTAACATGTAAGCCGCTTTAAGCTTATTATAGAAGCCTGTCAGTAGATAACTCAGGACTCTTCAGTTCAGTAAACTAAACAACCCACTCCTGAAGGTTCGATTGAAAACAGTCATAACATGTTGTTAACAACTTGTACACATTGGTTTACATGTGTTGCAACTGAAGGATACAGAATCAGTCAGAGTTGCAGCCTCAATGTTTTACCCAGCTATCTGTGTAGGGTGGCTACAGGCTCATCTTAAGGCCCCAAAATAATTGTCTTTGCCCACATTACACTTCAAATTACAAATGCATGATAAGAATAAAAAGTATTTAAACAGATTTCATCAGGCTTTGAAAAAGAACACAAAAAAATGGCTACTGGATATTGCCATTGTTGTGTTGCACATTTTTGAATTCGAGGTGATGGCGATATTGCCAGGAATGGTAGGATGTTTTGCTGCTTGAACCTTCCATCTTGACTTAAACCGCACTTTTAACCTTGCAACAAAGTAGAATACCTGTCTAGGAAACCCCATATGTCAAACGCACACGGGTTAATGGCATTGGTTATCAAGAAAATAAATAAATAATTTTAAAACCAAAAGCCATATTTTAAAGATGTAATCAAAATGTAATAAAGTAATCCTTGGAAGATGAGTTTGAATACCTTTTGATGTATTAGATGTAATAGTTACAAATGCTTTATTACATGTTATACTTATATTTAGAATTCATATGGTCTAATGATTTTAAAAAGAATTGTATTATTTGGGGATTCTGTAATTTTGATACATGCTTTGATACTCTGCTCTAGGCACTGAGTCAGTCACGCAGGTGAGTAAGACTAAGTGTAGTAGGACTACTGTTCACAATGCTGTCATCTCATGTTCAGGTTCAGACATCTCAATTTCAATTTCATCTCATCTCATCTCAATCTCATAAAGGGTCAAAGTTTATTATTCAGGTGTTTTATCCAGAGCGTAGCATATTCCAAATTGGACTCTGACGTAATTTACACAGCAAATTATCAAGGAATTACATCAATTATATACAGTATAATTAGTGTGAATAATGAATTAAAGAATGAATAAAAAGATTTTCATAATCTCATACCTGTTGTGAATCGGACCTTTAAATGTTGAGTCAAACTTGCGTGGTTCACCTATGAAGAGAGAAAATTCAAAGATTAGCCATAGATAGAGTCTTCCCTGCTGTCTGTTCTATGGTGTTTAGCCCTTCCAAAACGATTTGCGCCCGTGGGGCGTTTGGTGGTATTTCTATTAATAGAATGTAAAATCTCCGCGAGTTTTTGTCCTCCAAACATAAAACTAACACCCTGAGAAAGCTTGAATCTTCTAGTTTTCAAATATATCCAGTCGAAACAAACAAATGAATGAGTAGGCTACTTTGTAAGGAGAATACAGGTAAAGCCTTGCATATTTCTCTCTCAGAGTGTATAAGCAACCGGTGATTGCCCACCCATTAGCAGATTAGGGCTATTCATATGATAAGATCATGGTAAATCTCCGATCGCTATTGGGTAATGACGTTGCAGTAAAACGTGAGAAAACGCCCCATTTTTCCGTATTCAAGGCAGCATGTAAGGATGTTTACATTTGGACTGAAGAGATACATGATGGCGAACTCCTTCTCTGCTGCCGAAGCCTTGCGCCAAATTCAAGAGGACCTAGTCAGCGAGGAGGAAACCACATCCTCGGATGAGAGCGATGACGATATGGAAGATGAACACATGCACTTTGAGCTTCGTCTTGACCCCGTTGAGGATATCCCTGTTGAGTAAGTTTTATTTGTTTATTTGTTCACCTAGCTCTTGTAATGAATGCTGTTGATTAACTTATAGGGAGTAAAATGCTCCTCTGAGTTGAACGAAATATTTTAGTATGCTACTGTTTGCATAGTGAATAAATTACTTTATGCTTCTAAGACTATTGTATGGTAGAATATAATTCTCAGAGTGGCGTTAATGATGTGAGGCTATATCAACGATTGTTGTTGACGTTTCGAGTTGGTTGTCTGTGCTGATATAAGTTAAACATACTTGGTGACTATATTGTAGGGTGACCAGATTTGAGTTGGTGAAAAAGAGGACACTTCAGCGGTGACGGTCGGGGGGGGGGCCCTCGTGCATGCTATTATCAAGGGCCCTAGTGCACGTTATTTACTAGTTAAGAGGCACGCGCGCGCACACACACACACACACACACACACACACACACACACACACACACACACACACACACACACACACACATTAGGCATATACACTATATAATAGTTAAACTTTCCTATGTTGTAATTATGTATAATCCATTGTGTCATCTCTCCTTTTGCAAAAGATAAAGCAACAACAAACTCTGATAGCTGGCCTCCCTCTCATTAATATCTTAATATTAAAGGCACCCAGTGCAACTTTATATCTTTATATAAACATTCAATGAAAAATAAACATTCAATTTCTAGTCTTTTTTACACGTAGTAAGTTTCAATAACTCCATACCATTACATATCGACATTCAAGGAGCAAAGATGAGACGTCGTTGTGTGGTGAGAGAACTGATAGAAAATCGTAAACAACAACAATCGCCGGTGGGGAGAATTATTTACTTCGGCTATTGTATTGGGAAAGTAGACATGTAAAAAAGAAAGATATCAACAATAGCACTCTGACACACTAACGTAAACAAACGGTCAAAGTGCTGAAAGGTTCTTTAAAAACACTTATGAAAGGCACGATTTGTTGCGCGGCACAGCAGCTTTACCAACATCTGAAAAACACATACAATGAAACAGGCGCTCGGCGGCGACCTATCATTCAGGGCCTGTTTTGGAGCAGATTGCCTAGCAGTCCGTAGTCTCCCAATTTGCCAAGATGCTGATTGTGGATTATCATTCCCTAAAATCCACCTTCGGTAAGGTGTGCAGTGCACTGCTCTGCTATTGTTTCTGACATCTGTGACAGTGGCAACAGCCGAGTGATCTTTTTCCTAATTGAAACTCAAAAAGACCTACCTGAGGGGCCGCATGGAGCAGGAGAGGCTGAATTGGCTGGCTATCCTTTCCATTGAAAAAGAATATCATGAATCCCCACCTTTATGTTTGAAAGGTGCTTGCCTGTGTACTTTGCCTCTAGGTCTTGACGTTTAGATTGTGCGTCTAAATTAGATCGTCTCGTCACATGATCAAATAGAGACTTGACATTGGAAAACAGAATATTACCCACAAATCATTGCATATCTGTATATGACAACAATACCAATGAAAATAAGAAATTATTAATTTAATTGAATAGTTTTTTTAATAGTTTCCATAGTTTATGTAGGATAAGCATATAATTGTGTTATAGATTGCTACTGACTATTTCCTTTCTACAAAATAATACCCACAATGACCGAGATAGGTTGGCCATTCCGAGGGTATATATAGCATATGGTACTTTTCAATTTCTATATAGCTAATCATTGATCGCTGGTGTGTTCCCAACACTCGTTCACTTTGAGGAAACTACTACAAAGAGACACGAACTAAATTCCCGGACAATTTGGGAATCCCTGCCGGACGTCTTGTTTAGGTCTCAAAAAGAGGACATGTCCGGGAAAAAGAGGACGTCTGGTCACCCTACTATATTGCAGCCATTGATGTAAAAATGCAAACGTGTCTAACTGTTCTAGCGAGTAAAATGCACGTCGGTATGCTCTGAGTTGAATGGAATGTTTAGTATGCTACTATTTGCAGAGCGATTAAATCACTTTATGTCGCTAAGACTATTGTACAGTAGAAAACTTATTTAATTAACAGAGTTGGGTAAATGATAACAGGCTACACATATAAACGATTGTTGTCTGTTCTGAGATTAGTAAAACATAGAACTACAAGGTGACTATATCGGATGATGTAAATTGCAATCGCTAAAAACGTGACATACTACTGTGGGTAGTCGTTAGTGTTATTATGACGCGTATGGTAGGTGTGAATCGAAACTAGGAGGTGTTTGTGATCGAAACTGGTGTCGTTAGAGAGCTAAAGTGATATGTGTTACAATGGTCGAACATAAAATGAAAGAGCAACAGTTAATTTTATTTTACTTTATTACAGTAACTTGGAGAACATTGCACCTACACCGCCAAGGAACAGAGCACGCTGCCAGCCTAACCCAGATCTGTCGTCATGGAAGTCAGAGGGTGACAATGATGCAACTCCATCAGCACTGAGGTTTTTTCCTGCAAGGGAGCCTGGTGTGCAGCTGAATGCAGCAGACAACCACACTCCTCTAGACCTCTTCAAGTTGTTCTTTTCAGAGGATGCTGTGGAAACCCTCTGCCAGAACACCAACAAGCAAGCTGCTAGGAGCATTGCCAGAGGTGTAAAGTACAAATGGGTGGATGTTGGAGTTGCTGAATTCTACAGATACATTGGACTGGTTTTCTACATGTGCATGATCAAGCTGGATCACATTTCCGACTACTGGAGGAGAAACACCATCTTCTCCATCCCTTTTGTGACAGATGTGATGGTAAGAGACAGGTACCAAACCATATCATGGAATGTGCACATGAGTGACCCAAGCGAGGACATGGTGAATGATGCTAAGAGGGGGACCTCATCACATGATAAACTGTTCAGGCTCAAACCCCTCATGTACACCATCCAGAATGCCTGCAAGGCGTTCTATCATCCCCGCAGGGCCATTGCTGTGGATGAGCGCATTCACAATATTCACATTCACAAGCCATTTTGTGTTCCTCGTGCTAACCGCAAGATTTGTTCATATTGCAAGACACAGGGAATCAAAGTCAGAACCCCGTGGATGTGCAAAGTTTGTGATGTTCATCTTTGCCTTCTACCTGAGAGAAACTGTTATTATGCTTGGCATCCATAGGCCATATTCTTATACTCTGCACTCATTACTTGCCGCAACATGCAACAGGCAAACCGATACACAGGTGACATGTCCCTGGTTGGTGAAATGTTCATCTGTGTGTTTGTTTGTGCTGATTCCTGACTGACAGACCTGCAGATTGATTCGTCATTTTTGATTCTGTTTGTTAGATGGATCAGAAGGAGCCTCCTGGGCCTGATGACTCCCCTCCTCAGCACCTACCTTTATGTACCATATTTTATGTGCCTACCTTTATGTACCTTTATCTAACTATGTACTTACTTTTATGCACCTTATTTTATGTACCTACTATGCAGTGGCGGTTCTAGACCATTTTTACTAGGGGGGCCAAGGAGGGGCCAGGGTTTAACCAGGGGGGCACATAAAAAACCCGCAACAAATGATATTTAAAGATTATAAACTTATATTACTTTAAAAACATATAAACATGTATAACTTAACTTAACATAAGAATGAGTGCAAGAGAGGTAGGGCCATACAAAATGAACAACAAGTCTTTTACAGTCATTTAACCCACCATGGGCAATGCTGAAATCACTGTTACAGATAGTACAGTGTGCAAGACTGTAATTGTGGTTTACTTTTGTAAGACAGGGGTATGTACACCTTTGTATAGTCTGTTGTAAAATGTCTTACATTTTCTTTTTGGGGGGCACTCTCCCCGTGCCCTGTTCCTAGATACACTGAACTGATTAATTTCAGATTAATTCGGTCGGGATAAGAGATAAAAGCCCGCCCACACTGAAAATTCATTTGTTGACTTACCGAAACAGGTAAATCAGGATGCTCCTGAGGCACACACTCACACTGCCTCACACACGCACAGTCTCTAGGTCCCTCTCCCTCTCTGTCGTGAGCGCGCTACACAGATGCTTACGCGGTTTGGATCACGTCTGTGCGCGGTCTGGCTCGCTCGCTCTAGATTCCGGGAGATTTTAAGTAATTTGCGGGCATCAAGGAGTCGTTTTCAATATGCGGGAGACTCCCGGAACTTCAGGGAGACTTGGGATGTCTGTGTATTCACATAACATCTGGGAAAGTCAACAGGCATAGGATATTTCCATCTTTTGGTTCTTGAAAAAAATCTTCTCTGCCTTCATGTGGCAGAAAAATCACCAGCTCAGCCGGTAGACAGTTGTATATCATCACTATGGTTACCACTACAGGCATAGGCAGACTACCAGTTTAAGCTTAAGACCCAGCGATCCATTAATGATAGGGAGCGAGCTAAACATTTAAATCGTAGCTCCTCTCTCCAACAAGCACCACACATGGCAAACTACAGTGCGCTGTTTTAATTTACCCGTGTGGAACGTTGCGTCGCATTAGTACCACTTTTGGCGCTTGGTGTAAAATCACAATAAATTCATATTTTGTTTTATTTGGTCAGCACGGGATGGCCGCAGGGGTGGCCAAGGACATGTCTACGGGGGCACGGGCCACCCCAGGCCTCCCTGTAGAACCGCCACTGCTACTATGCCTTTACTTTTATGCACCTTATTAAATTCACCTTCTTATATGCACCAAGCTTGTTTGCAATTTCTTGTATGTACTTTCAAAGCTGATGGTTGTGGGGGAGAGATAGCCACAATCACAGTCCAGGGCCATTGACATGTGAGCCATACTGGGGAGGGGCACTCACAGGGCAGTTTACACCTCTTTCATCAATATGCATAGGGGTCTAGGTGGAAAAAAGTGTCACCTTGTAAAATTCTTATAATTAGTGTAGAAATCACACACACTTTCTGAATGCTAAACTCACCTATGTGGAGCAAACACATATGTTTACAAGGTTCAGAGTAAAAAAGAAAACTTCCAAAATATTTACAATGTGTTTTTTGTAAAAAGTCTGAGCACCTCTAAAGCTAGAGTTAATTTTAGTGTCTTTAGATTTCATTTTAATAAAAAACTTTTTTTACTACATTTCTTTTACTCTCATTTTATTATTGCTGAGTTGTTCTAGAATATAATCATAAATTCCACTTTTGCCTAATGGTTTTTAGTTAGGTGAAATATACACAAATATCAGGCATGGCAGACTACCTAACAGAGTCAAAAAAAGCCCTCTGGGTTGGAAGTGTTAGACCATAGAGTCTTCCCTGCTGTCTGTTTTATGGTGTTTAGACCATCTGTTCTATGGCCCTTTAGACCATAGATAGAGTCTTCACGGTGTTCTATGGCACTTTAGACCATAGAGTCTTCTCTGCTGCCTGGTCTATGGCACTTGTCACTGTTGTTTCATTTCCCCAGATGAAGAGTAAAGAGTGTTTTCTTCACCAGGCCTCTCCTCCCAGCAGCAGCGGTGCCTGACACCAAGAGCTGTATTGCTGTATAAATTCATAACTCTTCATTAATAATTCTTTGCCATTTCTTTGTAAAAAGTGTTTCAGCGGGAAAGGAAAGGTTTTTATTTGCTTTGCTTTACTTCAGGGAAATAACAATGCTGTAATTAAATTAGCATAATAGCAACCCAGTAATCCTTTCTTCCTCTCCCTCCATCACTTACTCTATATGGTAGACTTAGGCCCAATCTCAATACTTCCCCTTACCCCTTATCTTCCCCCTTACCCTTGAAGTTGCGCGTTCATGTGAGAGCTAGTGGTGTCTCAATACCCAATTTGATCAAGATTAAGGGGTAAGATTAAGGGGTGTATGGCCCTCGTTTTTGAGATGATCGGAGAGCTACCTTGCTCCTCCAAGGGCTATCCCAGAGCACACCGCGAAACCAGCTCGGGAATTTTCAAAAAAACATGGCTGCTTGAAGCGAGGAATATTTTACATGAATAAAGCTATCTACACAACTTTTTATATGTTTATAATGACTTGGTTTGATCTGAAATGTGCTACTCGAACGATGCATAGTATTGTAGGGCTTAACTAAAGCTTTCAAACGGTAGTTTTAGGATACAATTAGCGCGTATACCACCACTCCATTGGCTTATATGGTAGTTTGCCAGCTATCATGCTACATACACTACATGTAAGTATTTTTGGCTTATAATTAATTTAAAAATGACGAAAGTCTTGTTTCGTGCTCTACACAGTTGTATACATATATATTTGCAACCATGTTCTTCATTAGACTTTTTTTTAAATCGCTAGTTTCATAGCTCATACAGTCACGCATGACGTACCCGAAACCGAGTGGCGTCTATTTCATAGGGGAAAGATCTCAGCCCTTGGCCCTTACACTTGCAAGTGCTAGGGTTAAGAAAAAGACAAGACAAAGCAAAAGGGGCAAGGGGAAGAATCGAGATTCGGCCTAACTCACAGAAATCAAATCCTCCATAAACTTGAATTGAAACTGAATTCAGTATGTACTTGGAACATACATCAGAATTTGATCATTTATGTATAGTAAATCTCCATCTTCAGGAGTGTAATCTTTGTGAGCTGTACTCTATCTCCAGTGGGCATGAGGGGAAGGCTGGACTGGCACGCACGTGGCATAGGCTAGCTTTGTGTTATTGACTATCTGCCTTCCCAGCTTTGATCTGCCCATCTTTAACTTGAAGTTATCTTTGGGCAATTCTTTAAACTAGCCAACATAGTAATTAATAAAACAAATATCTCCCTAAAACCTACATTCCATCCGTCCACACACATCAACACATCCATTCGCATGTAGAAGTTGTTTAACTGCAATGTACTCCCTCATCCTCTGAAGTTGAGCATTGAGGCAACAACTGATTCCCACTTTGTATATGGGCCATTCTACCGAATTCGTGTAATATGCAGTCCCTCAACAATAAAAACTATTTACAAAACAATTAGGTATCTAGGCATAGATATTTAATTAGAATATGTTATGGTCTATATAAACCCAATGCATTACATGAGATAGTGATAAGCTAAATGTATACAAAATCATCATTTATAGGGTACTTTCTATTGGGAAGTAGCTGTCCCCAACCCTGACATCTAAATTTCAATGCCTTTAAATAACACTTTTAATTTTTTTTAGATTTTTTTCAATTATTTAATTTCAAAGATCTTTATGATTGGGTTGAAACAGAACTTGGAATATTTAGAATTATTGTGGGTTTAATTTTTAAATCAATTTACTATACTCAAAAAATCATGTCCCTAGTTTTCATGTCACTATCGAAACACAAGAGTTTTAGTCCATTGGCTGAGCCTGTGTTTTAGCCACGACTCTGCATTTTTGACCATGCAGTGACACTGCATCTCTGTCCCACATGGTTGAATGGTAAGTAGCTAAATCCCACAGTTTTTATATAAATGTGTTCCAAAGTCTGAAAATCGACGTGTAACCTTAAGAATTGTCACTACCGAAACGCATGTTTTCTTCAATTAAGTAAACCTTTTGGGGTTTCATGGAAAATCTTATGTTTGTATGTGTGTTCACCTCTTCAAAGATGTGTTTGAAAGCCGTGTGCTTGCTAGAATTCTTTATTTATGCTTAAAGTTAGCTAGAATTGTCACTACCGAAACAGTCACTACCGAAACATATGGTAGTGACCAGATGATTTGGGTAGTGACAAAATGAAATGGTAAGTAGTTCAATCCCATAATTTTTAAATAAATGTGTTGTGTGGACTAAAGGGCGGCCCAGAGCACCTTTTGGATGATTTTGGGAGAAAAATGAACATCCATCAACAGTGCAGTCACTACCGAAACAGTGCAGTCACTACCGAAACAGATAAATTGAACTTGAAAATTTGGTAAAAAATTCATTTCTATGGATTTCATTGTGAAAACCTTCAAGAAATATTTGTAAAACTACACTTTAGAAAAGGGAAGGAAACACAATCTGAACAGGTCAATAATAATACTTTTTTACTACAGTAAATGTGATGTTTCGGTAGTGACAATTTTTGGAAGAGGAAAAACATTCCGACACATTCTGAAAATACAATATAAAACTTGACTGTTCTTTTACTAGATATGTGTACTTTAGATATGGTACAATATACATACGGACAAAGTTTTGGGAATAAACCATAAAAAAATTCAAAATATATCCGACATGACTTTGCATCAATTCGGTAGAATGACCCATATATATTCTATTTAAAAAAATATTCTATTGCAGTTCTATGAGCTAATTGAGAACTTAAGGTCCTAAATCAGGGGTGGGGAACCTTTTTGACATCAAGGGCCGGAACAATTTTTGTAACTTGTTTTGAGGGCCGCAATTTTTTTAGGCCTATAAAAATAGCTCATGTCATACAAAATTGTGTAGGCCTATGTTTAAATGTTATATTTTAAAGCGTATCTCCCTGTAAAACGACATACTGCTTTCTGATTGGCTAATGGGGTGTCCATTAAGTCCATGGAACAGTATACCTTTGACGTAATCCCAGAAAAGTTAAATCATGTTCCATATCAATGCTCTTGAATGGTTACTTACCATTAACAACCAGTAGGCCTATCACCAGTCAAAGAATTCATCAGGGCCTCGTTTCCCAATAACGACGTATCTTAACGTTCTACGTGGATTTTGGCGACATCGTAGACTCAGTAACACTTTCTACTTACGAGCGTTTCCCGAACATCATCTTAAAGTCAGGTGCACGAGCGCAACGTGCACGAGTGCTTAAGTATCTCTTAGGAGCTGTTTACGTCACGTTAACCTGTTTACGTTAATTGCTGTGAAATTAGCCAGCCTATGCGTGCATCGAACGTGCACTGTGCACTGAATTCGGGGCGGGGATAGTAACGCCATCTCCAGCAGAGTATTTAAACTGTGTTCCCATTGTAAGGACATTTATTACGATCTGTCTGAGAGTGGGCTGTCAAAGCTAGCATCATCAAAGTCATACAGTACAGTAGGCTACATTCATTCAATAAAATTAACCTACATTTGAGTCCAACTGCATGACCATTCTTACCCTACACTTACCCTTACAATAAAGAAGTGATCCTATTTCAACCATAACTTCATTTTAAATAATTTCTTTCTTTCTGACATTTAGTTTATAGTTTAGACAGCAACGTTGACATCTATATTCAACTGCATCCACTACATAATCTCAAACTTTATTTGTTGGTAACTCTCCAAAAAGGCTACCATTAACACATTTCTTAATGAAAAGGAAACATGCATCAAAATAATACTTCAGTGTAACCTGTACCTATGTGGAGTGCAAATATGTCTTGCCATTACACTACCCAACAGCTCTACGTCTGCTAACACTACAGAATGCATAATTCCTACGGGCACTGCACTAGTTTTGTATAGCCTAATCTTTATTTTCAAATACTCAATATTCTTTATTTCTATTTTGATGGGAATAGGCAGGTGAAACAATGACATTCTCATGATGTGCTGTACACAGAAACATTGTTTGGATTTCTTCTATGATAGGCCGAACGACGCCCCTGGTGGATTGCATTGCTAAGTGTGAAGTTACTACTGGATTGCATCGCTAAGTGTGAAGTTACTACTGGTCCTGACCACACGTAGAATTCTTCTCAACGAAAGATAAACTTAAGCTAAGTGCCGCGTCGGGAAACCGGTCTGCAACGTAGGATTCCTCTTACGAACGATTTCAAGTCCTTTTTAGGCTAAGTGCGCGTTCGGGAAACGAGGCCCAGGTTATTATGCATATTTCTTTCCTAAATATAAAGGAATTTCTAAATAATAATAAAAACACATTTCTGGATGTTGTAAACGGGAGTTAACGGGAGACTTCTTCGCCTCGCTGCGTCCATTAAGTCTGTCAAATTGTAGGCTACACTTCGGCGGTCGTTATCCCTTAATTAGGACTTCTCCCAGGCTTTTAGCCAGGCATGCGTCCATGCGTCTTTTGGACGCACTGTTCTAAAATAATAAGAAATTGGACGCACTACTTTTAGGCAGATGCCCTACAGACGTAGTTTTTCATCCCGTTTTCAGTCAGTCAAACTTTATTAAACGTGTTCACAATAACTCTCAACATGGTTCAAACGTTAATGAGCGTATTCAAAATAACTCCCAACCTTGTTCAGTTGTAACAAGTAAAAAAAAAAAACAGTCTGATACCGCTGAATCAAACGTTAGCGTATTCACAATAACTCTCAAAATGTTGCAGAGTTTGCTGCTAACGCTTAGACCAAAATCTATTGAAACACATAGTAGCTGGCTAGTCTCACTGCTAACAAGTGTTTGAGGCAACCTCACACAACCCTCAACATTCCAAACAAAAAAAGAAATATCCTTTTTCTCCTTCATTTCGTACAAACGTTGTCACTTATGCTGGTAATTTGTTAACATTTTATTTAATATGTGATTTTATTTAATATTATAAAAATGTATACACATATATAGCCTATTTATGGGTTTCTTGTGCTGTTTTTTTTTGCCTTGCCTTGCCTCCACGGTCCGGACGAAAGGCTTTGGCGGGCCTAAATTAAAGTCTTCAATTATCTCCATACTGGCCGTATCAAATTCTGCTCCTGTCAACTGTGCTATCTGTGTGCTCCACTAAAATAATAATTACAATTCAAACATTTTTATTAAAAAACTATTTGAAGAAATAGTTGAACTATATCATAAATGGTCTCACAACGGTCTTTATTCATAAAAAAAGGATTAAGATAGTTATTAACAAGAGAGAGCGAGAGAGAAAATAATATAAGGACTCAGGCCTCGTTTCCCGATAACGACGTATTTTAACGGCCTACGTGGATTTTTAAGACATAGTAGACTCAATAACACTTTCTACTTACGAGCGTTTCCCGAACATCATCTTAAAGTCAGGTGCACGAGCGCAACGTACACGAGTTCTTAAGTATCTCTTAGGAGCTGTTTACGTCACGTTAACCTGTTTACGTTAATTGCTGTGAAATTAGCTAGCCTATGCGTGCATCGAACGTGCACTGTGCACTGAATTCGGGGAGGGGATAGTAACGCCATCTCCAGCAGAGTATTTAAACTGTGTTCCCATTGTAAGGACATTTATTACGATCTGTCTGAGAGTGGGCTGTCAAAGCTAGCATCATCAAAGTCATACAGTACAGTAGGCTACATACATTCAATAAAATTAACCTACATTTGAGTCCAACTGCATGATCATTCTTACCCTACACTTACCCTTACAATAAAGAAGTGATCCTATTTCAACCATAACTTCATTTTAAATAATTTCTTTCTTTATGACATTTAGTTTATAGTTTAGACAGCAACGTTGACATCTATATTCAACTGCATCCACTACATAATCTCAAACTTTATTTGTTGGTAACTCTCCAAAAAGGCTACCATTAACACATTTCTTAATGAAAAGGAAACATGCATCACAATAATACTTCAGTGTAACCTGTACCTATGTGGAGTGCAAATATGTCTTGCCATTACACTACCCAACAGCTCTACGTCTGCTAACACTACAGAATGCATAATTCCTACGGGCACTGCACTAGTTTTGTATAGCCTAATCTTTATTTTCAAATACTCAATATTCTTTATTTCTATTTTGATGGGAATAGGCAGGTGAAACAATGACATTCTCATGATGTGCTATACACAGAAACATCGTTTGGATTTCTTCTATAATAGGCCGAACGACGCCCCTGGATAAGGTGTCGAGGGGGTTGAAGCGTACGTCATGCGTGACTGTATGAGCTATGAAACTAGCGATTTAAAAAAAGTTTCAATGAAGAACATGGTTGCAAATATATATGTATACAACTGTGTAGAGCACGAAACAAGCAGCTAGCTAGAAAGCTACCATATAAGCCAATGGAGTGGTGGCATAAGCGCTAATTGTGCCTTAAAACTACTGTTTGAAAGCTTCAGTTAAGACCTACATACTCTGCATCGGTCGCGTAGCACATTTCAGATCAAACCGAGTCATTATAAACATATAAAAAGTTGTGTAGATAGCTTTATTAATGTAAAATATTCCTCACTTTAAGTAGCCATGTTTTTTTTTTAAATTCCCCTTTCTTCCGAACGACGGCCGAATGACGCCCCTGGTGGATGGCATCGCTAAGTGTGAAGTTAAATGTGAAGTTAAGTGTGAAGTTCGCTAAGTGTGAAGTTACTACTGGTCCTGACCACACGTAGAATTCTTCTCAGCGAAAGAACAATTTAAGCTAAGTGCGGCGTCGGGAAACTGCAATGTAGGATCCCTCTTACGACCGATTTCAAGTGCTTTTTCGCGTTTGGGAAACGAGGCCTCATTCAGTGGGTTACAAGATACATTTCTTATCCATTTAAAACAACCCCTAACCTACCTTGGCCTTGTCAGAGCACTGCTACCCGGTGCCAAAGATTATTCTAGAGTGCCTTAAACTTGGTCAACCTTAGCCTTGGTGAGAGGTGGTACTACAGGACCCAGTAACCATAACCTTAGCCTTGGTGAGAGGTGGTACTACAGGACCCAGTAACCATAGAAACCTTAGCCTTGGTGAGAGGTGGTACTACAGGACCCAGTAACCATAGAAACCTTAGCCTTGATGAGAGTTTGTACTACAGGACCCAGTAACCATAGAAACCTTAGCCTTGGTGAGAGGTGGTACTACAGGACCCAGTAACCATAGTAACATTAACCTTGGTAAGGGGTGGTACTACAGGACCCAGTAACCAAAAAAAACAGAAGGTGAAGGATAGAGCAGCCTGTGATTCTGGCGAAAGGTTGTTGAAATTCATGTACACTAGCCAATCAAATCACATCCCTTCCTTCCCAGCCTGAACCTGTCGAGGTGTGTTTATGTTTGTTTCCCTTTGGCAGACCCAGGTCTGTGTATGAGAACACACACTGCACGGACTGCTGGAGGACCATGAGGAGGAATTCACTGAATTTGAAAACGGGATTGCCATCTTCTTGTTCTCTGTCCAACAGCCTCCGCAAACACAAGCATTATCAGGTTTCTGATATCTCTTGGATGGCTCTTGGGCGATCCAAGCCTTTATAACAGCCTGTCATCTAGTCAGGTGGCTTTGTCTGTCTTGATAAATAAATGATAAGCCTTCACAAGATTAAATTGGCTTTCGAGGATCGCTGTTTTCACAAATGAACTGGTAACATTAACATGGGAACAATATGATGACCTCAGAGGTAGTAAACAAGAATTGATCAAACAAACAACAATGGGCCTCATTCTCTACCTTTTTCTGTAATTCTTCAGAAATGTTTCTTACACGACTTCGCAAAAACAACGTAAGAGAAACGCTTCCGCTGCATTCCCGCACGCTTGAAAATGTGTTCATAAGCAGCCGAAGTCTTCTCAACTGGGTTCCTTCCGATTAGCTTCTTAGATTGATGCGCGTTCTCGTGAAAGTGGATTTGCATACATACACGCCCTGCCAGCTCCTTATTAGGAGACGCAATTTTAGAAACGTGTGCTGTCGCAATCTCCCGAATCCACCTCGTAACAGGTGTTCATTAATAAGGTGGAGATATTGTATAACGTTGAACGTCCGAAGTCCGTAAAACACATTTAACACTCTAAGGTCCAAGGCCTTTTAGACTTTTCTAAGTTGTCTGACATGCCTTGATGTTTTTGTACATTTTGCTTAACTAAAAACATTGATGCACAAATGGAATATATGATTCTATTCTAGAAGACCTCAGCAATAATATTAGAAAAGGGTTCAATGTTTCTGTGGTTGTTCTTTTTATGTCTATAAGACGAAAACTCAAAAATAAAAATATCCCGGACGAGGATATAGACCTTATAGTGTTAAGCAGTCACTTTCTTTTTTTTTAATCGAAAAATAGGCACCATAGGTGTGAAGACCGGTCCCAAGTACGAGTATAAATTGTAGTCCGTCCTGTCCTTCGAAATGGCCACCATAGGGGTGAAGACTGGCCACCAGTAGTAGTATAAATTGCAATAAATGCATGCCTTAATTCTTAGAGATTGAGCTTAGTGTTTATTTATTTATTCACTTACATTTGCAGTGTTCATGTCATTCACAATCAGTCTCTTAGCAGACGCGGCCTTTGTCCAAAGTGACGTACAAGGGAGAGAACAGTCAAGCTACGAGCCATGTAGACCTAGTGTAACAATAAACACTACCTCGTATAATTGTGACTATAAATGTGAAACGTAATTGTTAATGATACAAATATTCTCGTATTTATTATTATCATAATTATTTTAATCCGAGGATGTCTGTAGAGTTGACGTGAACGCAATCACCAACGGGTTCTCACAAATTCGCCCGTTAACCCTTTTACTGTAATACAGAGTTTTTTCAAATGTCATTCCTCAACGCGATTCCTCAAATAACCACAAGATGGCCCGTGGAATCCCATTTGAGCAGATTCCGGTAGAGTTACGACTGCTATTTCGAGTTCTGAAAGTTGTCTGAAGTTCAGAAGAAAGCACAGAAGAAAAAAATAACGAGAATGCAAATGTTTTCATAAATGTTTCCGAAGTGGAGTTCCTTCTGAAATCCTTCGGAAAGTCTTCCCAACTGCTGTCGAGAATGAGGCCCAATAAGAGCAAGTAAGAGGTTTTTAATACAGAACCTATTGAAATGATAACTGCGATAAAAAATACACTAACTACACTAATATATTAATTTTAACATGCACCACTCTAACTTTGCGTATTTCTGCTTTTCTATCCAAAGTTTAAAGAAAGTGCTGCATATCGAAATGAGCATCCATGTAATTTTTTAATTTATGTCAGACCTTCATGATAAAATGTAATAAATAAATTCTTCCATTTGGGATAGTCAAATAACCAACAGCATACTTTCAAGGCTTGGCTCCATTGACGTGGAGCACACTCTCAATCCTTGCGGTCACAAGCCAATGAGAACAATCAATCTGAGCTCCTTTTGTCTTAAGACCAGCTCATGTTGGACATGCCTCATCTCACTACACACGTAAACAATACATAGACAGTATATTTCATAGCTTAAGTTTTGAAAACTGTAATAAGTGAAAAAGCGCCTTGACACAATTATATAGTTTTGGTGCTATATAAATTAAATTAAATTGAATAACTGTAATAACATTGCAATATATATCAAGCGGAATCATATCTGATGAATCTGCCATGCTTCAATATTGTGTACAACACTAACACATAGCTTTTATCCATCAGGTACATCAGGATGTACCAGCTCAAATAACTAGCCAATTCTAAAACTGTCAGTAACCATCTAAAACAGTTCGACAGATCCCCCACACGCATATTCAGACATTCATAACATTCCATAAGTGCTGTGTGAGATTTGGATGTGTGAAATAGCTGAAAGTACACATATTTCTCACACATATTTCTCATCATACATCATGCACGAGCAATTATTCAGTACCTGAAAAGGAAGGTCTACCCAAACACAGCATTTTTACACACACACACACACACACACACACACACACACACACACACACACACACACACACACACACACACACACACACACACACATTCAATTAAATTTTATTTATATAGCGCCATAACAGTACAATTGTCTCTAGGCGCTTTACAGAGCCCAGAGCCTGAACCACCTTAGTGCAAGCACAATGGCAACAGGGGAAAGGGGGGACCCATCTGCTTGAGGTCGGCCGGGTGGAGTAAGGAAGGGGGGAAGGGGGAGGGTTGTGTGGCAGAAGGGGAAGGGAAACAACAGGGGTTGTACACAGTTAGCATTTGGTAGATGTACGTAATATACAGACATCCGGTGCTAAATACATGATACAGGCCAGACCAGTTTAGTGGGTATACACTGTACTCATAGGGTTACTGTTACAGGGGTTAGGGATGTAGGGACACACATGGGTACAGGTAGTCATAAAGTGAGAAAATGATTAAGGACGATCTCCCATAAATGTCAAGTCCAGTGCACACAGCAGGGACAGTTGATTCAGATACGTTTGTAATTTCTTTAATCTGATGACTACACACCATGTAACAGCTGTATTTAGACAGATCTTCAGACTTCTTTACTTCACTCCATATTTGGATACTTTTCTCATAATGTGTGCCCTAGAATAGCACAGAAGGTTGCTATAAATGTTGGAGGGGAAAATGTCATAATTCAATGAACACTGGAGTGGGGGTACATCCTATCAATGTGTAGGGTTAGGGTTAACGCCCTGAAATACATCCCATCAATGTGTAGGGTCAATGTATAGGGTGCTTAAAGCCCTGAAATAGCAAAGGGTCATTGCTGAAAATGCCCTACCTAAGGTTAAAGCCAACGTACCTCCCCTCCACAGAAGCCTGAGACTTTTTAAAGAGACATTTATTCATTTCTCATGAAGTGCTTAGGTCAGGCAGTATGGGGCATGACATCTATGATAAATCCCTTGAATACGTTGATGAGCCAATTATAACCATCAGCCTAATATGCTGATGCTCCTCCATGTTCCAGCTCCATCCTCCCAAGGCATGGACTCCACACGACCTCTAAAGGTTCCCTGTGGTCTCTTGCACATCCCTTCAGTCCTAAGTTGCAAGGAAGAGTCGCTATGAATGGGACCCCTCTTCAACAACTACCTACAGATGCACAGATGCTAAATTTGACTGAAATCTGGGGAATATGGAGGCCATGGCCTTTAACTCCTTGCAGTGTACCTATAGTCATTCCCAGACTATGTGTGCAGTGTGGAAGGATGCATTATCCTGCTGAAAGACGCCACTGCCACCATGGAATAACATTGCCATGAGAGGATGTACCTGCTCCGCAATAATGTTTTAGGCTTGTGACATGTCAAATTGACATCTGCATCAATGCCTGGAACTAGGCTTTTCTAGCACTGCCCCAAGCATCACACTCTGCACACACGCTGCTTGTCTTTCTCCCACAATGCATCATGTTGCCCTCACTATCCCTTAGTAATCAGGACACTCATACCTGGCCATCCTCATGCTGTAAAGGAAAACAGAATGCATACAAGCGTCCTTGTTCCATTGTCCCAAGGTCCAGTCCTGATACTAGGGTGACTGTTGTCGGCACTTTCAATGGTGGATAGGGGTTAGTACGGGTAGTCTGGGTGGTCTGTGGTCACAGCCACTTGTCCCATAGCAGTACTGTTCACTTCTGAGCAGACAGGAAGACCTGCTGTACTTACATCCATTGGCACCCAACACCCTGTTGCTGGTGATGATTTGAATGATCTATAAATGCGCCATCCATCTGACCAGAATTAATTGACCCTTAACAAAGCTGCTCAGGTCTTTGCACCTGGCAATTTCCCAAACATCCAGCATGTTGACTACAAGAGCAGACTATTGGCTCACCATTCACCTGGACCTGGACCAGAACAATTGATACAAGCAAATCCTTCAATCAATCAATCAAAGTTCTTCACTTCATAACGTTTGGTCTCCTCTGTGTATGAATCAGCCCCAGGGCCAAAGCAACACCCTGCTATAACATTTAAGAATACAAAAAGTGAAATACCTTTGCTAGGTTGCTCAAAAAAAACTAACAAGAAAGAAATTGTGTAGTTCTTAGAGGATGGATGCCAGCTCATAACTTTGAAACCATCCTCTGAGACACAAGCATGAGGGCACATGAATTCAGGTGATTGAGATCCTGACATTCGTTAGTTTCATGGCATGCACTGTAAACACCAGGCTGCCATGTCCACACTTCTTCAAAGTAGCTCATTGAGGACCACCTCAATATAACTGAAAAACCATAGCCTGAGCGGCTGGACTGGTATTGTATTAGTCTGGCATTAGGGGTTTGGATTCATCAGCATTCTTATCGGAGATTATGTAATGAGTAGTAAGAGCTCTCAGCGCTTTAGAGATTAAATCTGGTAACAAGTTACAAGTCTACTGTGCTTTCAGGTTATATTACATCTTCACTTAATTTATCTAAAAGTCCTTCTAATAATCAAGCTTCAGAATGTTTCACACGGAAATAAGGACTTTGTCATGGGGTAGACTATACCGTCTGTTAATTTCAATTGCACCTTGATATAAATGAAAACATCGAGTGTTAATCTGCTGGGATTTCACTATAGGAAAGAAACATTTAAATAATCAAATCTAAAACACGCAACAAGTGAGTCAATAATACTTCGATGTTGTATCAAGGAACTGAGGAATAGATAAAGTAGCCTATAGCCTATTGGGCCAAAGTAAAAATGCATTTCAAAATGTTGTCAGTTTACCGTAATAAGGCGAAAGAACTTTGGATTTTCTTGCCATTGTGAGACTTAATTCCCCAATAGTTTCTCCGATGGCATGTGGATAGACCTTGGTAGATTTAGATCCAGCAGTCAAATCTAAGTTGAAAGGATGTCCATCGTGTTGTTCCTCTCCTCCCACCGTCGCTAAACGTTGCACGTCACAGAAAGGGCAGAGGCGTTTACGGGTAGCCAAATCTTACAGCCACGAAGAATGAACCGTAATGAAGTCCTCGTTCACAGTGTTTCTATCACATCTATCCGTCACAAGCAAGACTACAGCAATATTCAGACCATTCTTAAATATCATATGTGGTTTACTTATGTTATTATCTCATTGTAGTAGCCTACGGACGTTTGCATTAAACGTGCAAATGCAATATATTCTAGCGCATAGAATATGAATCGGTCTCAATTTTACCGTGCAACCTCACTGTTACAGTGCATTTCTCAAGTCTATCATGAATATAGTAGCCTATGTCAAGTGGCATGTCATGGGAAATTGTTATTATTGTTGTTGTTCTTGTTATATAATAACAATAATAATACTTTTGCAGAAAGCATCTGTCAGACTGTGTAGACATATTCAATTACACACATGGTCTCAGCTCAAAGCATGTTTGAAGAAATGTGGGCTCTGCTCTTTGTGTTGTACTCAACACATATGAGACAATATGACAAACTCCACACCATTTCATTCTGAAAATCATCCTCTGGCTAATTTGGTTCTTGGAATAAAGGTTTGACGATGAGTTTGTGGTAGATTGAGTTGTTTGAAAGGGGCATAGATAATTTCAAACATAAACAGCAAGTGTTTGTTTGCTTCAATTAAGATAACTCAAATCCCTTTACAAACAGTTTTAAATCTTACTCTACACAGATCTCCACAATAGTTTATGTGCAAGGTTATATAACCCTAACTCATTCTTCTTATTATTAACTGCCTAGTCATAACCACATTTAAGCCCAAGCTGTGATGACAAAAATAGCTATAAAGATATTTATTTGCATTAATGAATATGCGGACATTAACATTTCGACAGTCCTGTGCTTAGAAGAAATATTTAATTTGAAAGTTTCAGAAAAAAGAGATGGGATCTGCAAGAACTCACATGGAGTGAAATGAAAAGCTAATGGTTCTGTCTCTAGTGGCGATGTTGAGCGGAGACCAAACACTCTGCTACAGCTTTCTGATCCAAAACATGCTTTATTCCATGGGTTTGATTCAGAGTAAAAGCTTCAATGGAGACCATGGTGTACACCACTCACACACGTATTCTGTGTTTATTCCTTTACTTACTGATTATGCACATGGATGTGGAATATGGTCGATCTATGTGAGACTGTATTCGTCTTTAGATTGGATTGGGTTCACAATGGGAATAAAGTTGCCCATATAACAACGTGCTTGCTTGATGAAGCACTATTAGGTGCTGTTTATCTGACAAAATGATGACTTATACTGAATTAAATATAGTTTGATTGACAAGGGTATCCATTTGTTAAGTTTTGGCGTTTTGGAGCTTTAAATCCGTTTCTTCTGGCGTCCTTCGAACGTGTCCATAAAATTGAAGGCTCCCAGATACTTTCCCAAGATGACACTTTGCTTGTGTGGTAAACAGCTGGGGAAAGACACAAACACAGAGTCAGAGTCTGGCTAAGAAAGGACTCAATACTAAACCTTCTGTGTTACAGGCACATATGCCAAAAAGCTATGACACAGAGCGCCCTCTGTTGGTGGGGAATGGTGGCACCATTCATTCATTAGAACCAAATAATAAACATTAAACCAAAAATATTGTTTCATCAAACCAGACACCTCAACTGTCCCACGGCCAACTGTAGTGAAAGACATGCGGTTGATCATATCCCTGCTTAGGCTGAACCACCATGCCTTAAAAGGGAGTATTCCTCCAACATTTAAAGAAGTGAGAAAATGACCATGAAATTCTCATCAAAGCCTGTCTCTTCAAATTTAAAAAAAAAACACCTGTTTAGGGGTATTTGCATGATAGAAGACTGCTTCCAATTTATATACAAGAACCTTTATAATTACAGTCCAACTGTCCACAACACACTCAACTGGCAGTACAGATCTGAATTAATGTGGCCATTTTATTTTCCAACTTCTTTTTAAGTGCCCACTCCACAGCAGGTGTCTCTTTAGAAGCTGGTGCAGACACAGACAGTAATGATCCAAACTGCATAAGTAAGGGTTACTTCACAACTTCAGATAAATTGCACACGGAAACTGCTCAAAAAATGATTACACAATATTTCACCTTGCTAAAGGAGCACAAGGGCAATCTTCAAGAGCCCAATGTACTTTGTAATAGAGTGGGATTCAAATGGATGACTGAACTCAATAGCTTTTTATTACAGCTGCCAAATTAAACCAAATGGCCTTTCAACCATTCTGTCAGGTTCTGTAGGGAACATTACAAAAGCAGCGTCATGAATGAAATATGCAAAGACTTCTCCTCCTTCAGAGCATTAACACAAAAACACAATATCTTTATTTTTTAACACTACATGAAGTCTGTTAGGCCACAAACTTCCCCAGCCCAAGAGTACAAAGCAACCCAACCATACACCACAACAGCAGTTTGTTAAATTGATACATTGACCAAATAAATTCAAGACAATGAATGCAAAGGAATTTTCTGCCATTACTCTCCAATTATAAAATTATATGATTGACAAGCATAATATTCAATAAACAGACTTCATCTCAAATGTTCACTTCACACAGAAGTTTTAAAGAGAGGTTTCAGTGGGATTTTTGGTGACTGCAAAGACCCAAGCTATCGTCCAAAGACTTAGACTATCTAAAGCCCCAAGCTATCGTCCAAAGAGCTGCCTGCTTCCATTCCAGAGAGCTTCAAACAAATAAGGCACAAAAAGCATGGAATGACAGGGATGGGTCACAGTAGGTACTATTGGAGAGACAGAGTAGAACAGGATGCGCTTAGTACCTTTAAGAAATAAAACCAGTGAAATTGGCATATTATGAAAATGTATCTATGACGCAAAAATGTGCTACAGATTTCAAACACACAAAACAGGCTACGTGAAGCCTACACTCCTGTTCACCCTGCCC
Organism: Sprattus sprattus; assembly: GCF_963457725.1. NCBI lineage: Eukaryota > Metazoa > Chordata > Actinopteri > Clupeiformes > Clupeidae > Sprattus > Sprattus sprattus. Next base: position 35,683,761 of record NC_137923.1, on the reverse strand, counting down.
ACAAGCCCAATCATTTACTGAGTTATTCTGGTCATGGTGTGTGCATCCCAACACAGGGTACATGCACTAGGAGTGTACAGCTGGCTATTATAGATCAAGAAACAAATCCAAAGACCCTCCTGAGCACTTCTAAGGGGTTGTGAAGAGGCCATGCTCTTTTGTCTTCTTTGCATTGTCCATTACACTTCCAGAAACCTCAAGAGTGATGTTTGGCATCCCAGACACATTCCCCCCATACACACAATGACTTTAGTTAATATTAAAGATGCAGTCTGCCATTCTGGAGAAGGTTATGGCTGTGACATGTGACTGAACCTGTATTTCACTACTGTATTATATAAACAAGATAGCCAGTTATCACAGGATGTTTGGGTGCCCAATATGAACAGGGTTCATATCCCTTACCCTAGTCCAGGTTCACCAGGAGTTAATGCTTGGGTGCTCTCCCTCCCCCAACTCTTTCACTTGCCCTAACCTGGGTTCGTATCCAAGGGAGTTACTCAGTGAAAGCTCACTGAGGTATGGTTGTTTTTGTTGTTGTTAAGGATTGGTATGATGGTTGAAGTGCACCCTTTTGTGTTATAATACTTGCAATGTGTCAGTGAGAGGTTTGGCTGCTTTGGGAAGTCCACCATCAACAGTACGAGAAATGTAACATCTTTCCTGTATGGAACTAAAAAGATTTGAGCTCAACGGCCAATTAAATCCCACTCCTCCCATTTGTGCCTCTGAAGCAGTGTTATGCTTATAAGTCCACACCCTTCACAAACTAGTTCAAAGTTCAGTTCATACAAGAAAACATGAATAGTTCACGTTCATAGTTCACCATTTAAATTCTGAAGTAGTTATCGTTTACTACCCCTTGCTTTAAACTGCACTTCATATGTATCAATTCCTAAAAGAAATGTTTAAAACATTTTTTTGTATTATTGCAAATTTTTCAAGAGGACATAATTTGCACAGAAAGGTGATATTTTTACCGTTGGAAACTTTATCAGACAATGTGTAAAAATCCTGCACATAATAATAAGGTGCATCAGACCTGCCAACTTAAAAAAAAAAGTTTAGCAAGCATTTCTTGCCCAGATCAGGTAAAACATTAAAAAATACATACGTCATTTCTTACCTTTTTAAGGCCATTAATAAATACATGCTCTTTGGCAGCATAAGGTAAGTTTGATCCGTTAAAATGGCGTCCACCACTTTCTTGGCCACATATTTTGGATCCAGGATTGGACACAGAGTGGGCCACCTGTGAAGCACAGAATCTGTGAGGGGTAGAGCAGACTAGCCATCTGTGAATATGAATCTGTGAGAGGTACAGCAGACTACCACAGGTGAATATGAATCTGTGAGGGATACAGAAGACTAGCCACAGGTGCATATCAAGAGTCTCTCTGTGCAGATGGCTGTGAGAAGGGTAGCATAATATTTAGTGCATTTTTTGTGTGACAAGCTATTGGAGTTTTTCCATTGTCACTTTTGACTGCGCCACGCCAGGCTGTGCCGAGCCCATATCCATTCCAAATTGAATGGCATCAAACTGCAGCAGCACACTCATGTTGGACTGTCTCCTGAGCAGGGCCAAAATGCACCAGGTCCACATTCAACCGTTCCAAGGACTGAAGAGAAGACTTGTATTACTATGTATCTGTGTTTGTGTAAATCAAGACGTTTAAAGTAGATCCGGTTGAAATGTTTGAATGGTAACTAACAACAGTACATGGTAAACTGATATTTCTACCGAGGGGAGTCTGTTTAGGCAGACATTTAATTAACAAAATAAATGTATTCACATTTTGACAAGTGGTATTAACTCAATGCATTCCATGGTTAAATAACATTGTTATCTGGAGAACTAGCAAGCTGGCATTCCAAATTATAAACAGCTTGTTGAACCTTTTCTTTAGTGTCTTCATTTCTATATCTTCTTACGAACTTCGTAAGACCAACACTAAGAAAGATCCCCTCCGGGTTTATAGGTGCACCCAAACCTACCTCTAGGGTAGTGTGGGGGCAAAGTTTAGCATTGGAGCCCAACTAGCTAACAGTAACTACAGGTGCCAAGGAGGTTAGGTTTCCGTTGCCAAGTTTTCATAGTCAAGTAACTAGCTGTTAAGTAAAACTTAGTGCAAATTCTGTGGGTATCAATGTAGACAAATATACCCAGGGAAAATATTGCGAGCCAGCCCATAACTAGTTCTATAGCTAAAACAGCTTTTAATTCATATAGCTCTATTTTGTACCGGGGCTACCTTTCCCGAGCATGGTTTATGCAACCTAAATTGCCTGTGTGAACAGGGGTGAATGAAACCTAGATACCCTCATACTCCCAAATGTGGAAATAAATCCGCTAAATATCCGCTCGTACAACTGCCAAACAAATGCACAAGTGGGAAATTCAAGGAACTTAAAATTGTGTCTGGATAACCCCTCACATCACACTGTAAAGTCTTCTCTAAGACACATATATATATATATATATATACACACATTATAAATAGTGCTGTCAGTTTAACGCGTTATTATCAACGTTAACGCAAACCCATTTGAACGCCGTCAATTTTTTTAACGCGCAATTTTTTTTTTTAGATTAACGTTCTTTTTGGCCTCGCAAACTGTGTAGTAGGCTAACGCTACGTTTGAGTGAATGCTGAGCGCGATACGCCGAAATGGATGATAAAAAGCTCCTGAATTGAAAGTTTACCTTTAAAAGTTGTGTTGTGCAAAAGAAGCGAGCTTCACTGTTGTCTGAAAATGTCAACAGGCAGCTGGCTGAAAGCAGAGAAGAAGTAGGCTTACCTTTTACTGGTAACCTAACTGTTACGGTTCATTGTTTTTGAAATAAGAGGTCTGACTTCTATGTTCAAAGCAAACTTGAAAATAAGAAAATATTTTGCCATGGTCCTTGTTTATCTGAAATGTGCACTTTATAATTTTATTTTGTACCGCCCTGTTTGGCAATGTTGCTTTTCAATAAAATAAAACACTGCATAAAGCAAGCCAATCCACTTTTCAATGTTGATAAGAGCATTAAAATAAAATAAAAATGATGGAAAAAAATAATTGAAGGGACATTTAGATAAAAATGTGCGATTAATCGTGAATCATTTTGAGTTAACTATGACAAAGATGCGATTAATCGTGATTAAATAATTTAATCGTTTGACAGCACTAATTATAATATAATCTCCCAAAAATCATTGCTAATCCTAAAATAATGGCCTTTCTTTCTGTATTGCATAATAAATGTGGACAGATTTTCTGCAGAAAAAGAAACAATAATCCATAACTGGGTCCAACTTGGAGGTTAAAGCACTCACTTAGTACTGCACCCATCGAACATGCCCGTGTTGATTAAGTAAGGGCACACAATTGTAGTCTTCACCCCATCTTTGCCTGTGGCAATTAGCTCCAGAGCAACAGACTCTGCAAAGCCAATGGCAGCAAATTTGCTAGCACAGTAATCTGAAATTAAAGAGCAGAAACTTCTTAAAACCCCCCTCCTCACCAAAACCTGGAGACTAACAATGCTCACATTTTCCATTGTTGAATAAAACAGAGTATATACTGTATATATATTATATACACACAAGATACACATGTCATTCCCCTTTGCTGAATACCTCCTGCTGAAGTCAGCCATGTGTATCGTCAAACGGGTATTGTGTTGGCAAACGTACAAAACTAAACTAACTAAACTGACTAAAAGAAAAGCCCCACAGAAATGACATGAGCTGCAAATGGTGAATCCAAACCCTGGTGAATTGATTGTGCAAGTATTACCTGCCAGTCCATTCACACCTATCAGGCCAGCAGAACTGGAGATGGTGACCAAATGCCCATGGTTGTTATTCACCATTGCTGGAAGAAATGCTTTATTGGTCTGAAAGTAAGAGAGTGTGAAAATTAAGATGGCTTCATTATTTCAATTAAACATTAACATCAAATTAAAAATGAAAAGGTAAATCAGGCCCAACATAGTAATTCCATGACTTTTAAGTGCTTCAGTAGACAAATTTAAGGTCCTATTTATAAAGGGTGTTTAGCCTGTGCTTTTCTTGCCAATGTTTAAGCCTCAAACACAGCTTGTACACACACAGTGATGCTAACTCTGAACGACTATCTCCACCCATTTAGGTGTCCACTTCTAATTTGGCTAATGACATGATAATCTGTGACCAAACTCAATCACTTGCTGCATGGAGACTCACCCTATTGTCTGAGCCCAACATTTATGTTTTTGGCCTTTCAAATGCACCATGTTGGGTGAGTACAGTTTGAAGGCTAGACTGCTTAAGATTTCACCAACAGGCCATCAGATTAGGAATTTTATAACTTCATTACTTATTGGAAATTCTGGATCACATTATGAAATCTGTCATCACAAAAACTCAAGACTATTGCTGCAAATATTCATAATCTCTGTCGATGGAGACCATGTTCTTGTATGTCCTCTTGGGCAAGCTTAAGTATCTGCAGTGCATTTATTAGTCACACTTCATTGCGGAATCTGCCAAATTAAATGCGTGTAAAGAGAAAACCACACATCTTAAATATGGACCTAAGTATTTATCAAAGGCAAACCTCCTAAAGCACAGCAAACAAAACTCAAATGTCAGGATATTTGTTGTACCCAAAAGTGTGACATAGTGTTGACCTCAATGGTTTTCTCAATGAGAGAATCTGGTGCATCCATAAACTTCTTGCCAGTCACAATTCCAGCATTGTTGATGAGAATGCTGATGTCCCCCACCTCTTTCTTAACCTGGAAAAGAAATGTTGTACATTATTACACAGCCCATCCTCTATTGGGTATTCCTATGCACAAAGTGCTGGTGTAGCTTCATTCCACTACAGACACACACCTTGGGGGTAGGTCTCTCACAAATTCAGGTTTTAATCAGCATATGTCCAGTGAGTTAAAATGTTTTGGTGCGTTCAATGGTCCGAGTAAATTTAGATTTCCTCCCAATATCCACTGTCCTCCAAGATCTCGAAGGGGCTTTTTACACCTGGCATTAAATTGGGTTTTGCATGATCGGATTTCAATCTGATAGTGCTTCATTACATAAAGGTACAGGTGTAAATATGTAGTAGACGCATTGTGGACTGATTGTGATCCAATCTGCTTAACCAGCTGAACCACCTGCCTCATCACATGAAGGTAGGCTACAGGAGTAAATGCACTCATGGCGAATTGAAGACAAATTGTGATCTGATCAGTCAAACTATCTCCAGAGTTGGTGAGGGATGCGTTATGATCCAATTGAACATCGGTATAAATGCAATTGTGTGCGACGCAGCATTACAGATGGCTACCATTTCCTTATTTTTTTTTATTTTTGTTGTCGTTTGTTGGGTTTTTTTTTGGACCCGCACAAACATGAGGAGGCTGTGACGTGAGCTGGTTAATAAAGGCTGATTTATGCTCAGAGACGTAAGCGCAAGAAGCCCCTTACGCGACTTTTCACGTCTTGCGTGCGTCGGCCCCTTTTTCTAGACTTGCGTCATTTTTTACGTAAGGTCTTACGCGAGCCTCGCAGCCTGCATTCTATCAACGAATGTTACGAGATGAGGTTACTAAAATATTCTCCATGTCTACTCAGTTTTACAGTGCTTCCCAAGTAAAGGTTTGAAAAGAACTTCAAGCTTCAGACTTTCTGTTAGGGAACCTGTTATCTATCTGCAGAGCAAATGTCAAGGCTGATTTATGCTCGGGGACGTAAGCGCAAGCGGCCGTGCAAGCCTCTTGCGCGACCCTTGCGCGACTTTTCACGTCTTGCGTGCGTCGGCCCCTTTTTCTAGACTTGCGTCATTTTTTACGTAAGGTCTTAAGGCCGAATTATGCTCTGTTTTAGACGTAACGCGTAAGCACGTAATTTACACAAGGAACTTGTTTTAGACAAGTTTTGATTTAAGGTTCGTTTTAGACGCAGAGCCGTGTTGCAAGGCTTGTGAGCCGTGTTGCAAAGCAAATTGACGCCAGAACTGTAGATTTTTTTTTTAGTTAAGTAAGCCTATTTATTGCAGCAGGACAAAGGAAAAAACTTACCGGAGCATGAAAGTGTAGTGGGCGAAAGGCTTGATGTTATGAATACATGTGTTACACAAAATACAAATGTTGGCAATTCAGTACCAGTGGCGAAAAAGACAGCACATGACGCAAAAGTTCGTTTATTGACATCTTTTAATGACTGCGACAGGCTTTAAAACGATGTGTTTATGAGTTACATTATTCAAACATGAGGTGCTAAACGGCGAGAGAATCTTATCATGTTGTCAATGCTTGTAACTACAATGGTGCTGGCCACAAGGTAACGGCAGGTTACTGTTAACTTTTGTATGAGCAGACCGGGCTCATTCTATCAAACTCGCTGGTGCAATTGATGGATTCACGTCAATATGAACTCAATGAAAGATATCACCATGACTCACAAGTGGCGGAAAATGTGAAAGTACCTATTTGTTCGTGAATGACCACATTCTCTCCAAACAATCGCGGGTGAGAATGGGATATTCGCGGTAATTTGAGCGTCCTTATAAGTGTTTAAAGAGGATTTGTAAAGGAGTTCATGTCTTCGGACCTCTTCTGTTATGTTTGTTCCTAATCCATAAGAAAAGGCTTGTGAGACGGTCTGCAGGGTATTCATGATTTAAAAAAATGTCTGGGTCTAAAAAAGACAGTATGCTATTAACCCGGAAACGTGAGACTCTGTGTGAAAGGCTGTGGTAGCCGGCCAATCACAGCCTTTGCGAGCTGTGTAGGGCCGTAGTGTTTTAGTCGCATAGTCAGGAATTTTGGGCGACGCACTTAAGCACGTAAGGGGGGGATATTTTACCGCGCAAGGGGGGGTTGTGTATCTTACGTGCTTACGCGTTACGTCTAAAACAGAGCATAAAGGCGGCTGCTTGGTTCAGCGTTGGGGTTAATTGTTGCGCAAAATTTACTCAGTGCAGTTCATGCTCCCAAAGGTTGCGCGTGTTGTCAAGAGCCTGCCATTTGCTTGGCAGATAGAAAGCTGTTTCCCTAACAGAAAGTCTGTAGCTTGAAGTTCTTTTCAAACCTTTGCTTGGGTAGCACTGTTAAACTGAGCAGACGTGCAGACTACATTTTAGTCATATCTCATCACGTAACATTCACATAGTATTGCATGTTTTACTGTGGTAGAAAATACGTTAGCTTAATGGTAACGTATATGGGGAATCCTATAGAGACCGCGATAGGTATTAGCATCAATTAATTCACGTTAATGTTTTTGTATGAGCCTGACATTTGCTCTGCAGATAGATAACAGGTTCCCTAACAGAAAGTCTGAAACTTGAAGTTCTTTACTTGGGAAGCACTGTACAACTGAGTAGACATGCATAATATTTTAGTAACCTCATCTCGTGACATTCGTTGATAGAATGCAGGCTGCGAGGCTCGCGTAAGACCTTACGTAAAAAATGACGCAAGTCTAGAAAAAGGGGCCCGCAAGGCGCACGCAAGACGTGAAAAGTCGCGCAAGGGTCACGCAAGGGGATTGCGCGGCCTCTTGCGCTTGCGCTTACGTCCCCGAGCATAAATTGGCCTTAATTCGGCCTTTACGCGAGCCTGGCAGCCTGCATTCTATCAATGAATGTTACGAGATGAGGTTACTCAAATATTCTGCATGTCTACTCAGTTTTACAGTGCTTCCCAAGTAAAGGTTTGAAAAGAACTTCAAGCTTCAGACTTCCTGTTAGGGAACCTGTTATCTATCTGCAGAGCAAATGTCAGGCTAATACAAAAACATTAACGTGAATTAATTGATGCTAATACCTAGCGCGGTCTCTATAGGATTCCCCATATATGTTAGCATTAAGCTAACGTATTTTCTACCACAGTAAAACATGCAATACTATGTGATTGTTTTTAGAAAACGAATGTTACGTGATGAGATAACTAAAATGTAGTCTGCATGTCTGCTCAGTTTAACAGTGCTACCCAGCAAAATAACTTCAAGCTGCAGACTTTCTGTTAGGGAAACAGCTTTCTATCTGCCAAGCAAATGGCAGGCTCATGACAACACGCGCAACCTTTGGAAGCATGAACTGCACTGTCTGAGTAGGCCTACATTTTGCGCAACAATTAACCCCAACGCTGAAGCAAGCAGCCGCCTAACTGTGTTTGAGAATGAGGTCCAATTATTGGATCAGGTAAAACAGTAGAGTGTAGAGTCATTTTCTAGTGTCTACACAGTTATTGAGGTAAACAGACGCAGGTGTAGCCTATCTCTGAAGGAATCTTTTCCTTGTTGGTCAGACCGTTATATTAACACTTACGAGCCCATCAGTAAAAACAAGAGGTTTACTTTTACGTGCACGTTGCTCTATAGGATTCCACTATAAAACTGTTTTGCGGTTGCCGGTTTTAGCGTTTTACCTCAGATTTCGATCGGTCTCTAGTTAAACATTTGGACCCAAAAATATCTAAAAATAGGGTCCAGGTTGAAAATCCTAAAGTTTCCCTTTAAGCCGTGGAGCACCCTATAAAGAGCCAGTCAAAGTTGATTCGGAGCTCAGTCTGTAACCTTGCCATTTCTAATAGACCATCACAGTGGTCTATAAACTTGGACACATTTGAGCATGTCAAAACTATTCAAGTTTACCTGCTCTGCGACTCGATACACTTCAGTTTTGTTGCTGCAGTCACAAAGGTAGTAGTGGATACGTGATGCCCCTCTCTCTTTCGACAGACGGGTAGTCTCCTTCATACCTTCTTCACTAATATCCCAAAGAACAAGAGCAACATCCATTCTGGCGAACTCCAGCGCCATCAATCTCCCAATCCCACTGCCTGCCCCAGTGATCAGGACTATTTCTCCAGTCACATTTTTCTTCTTTGATGGGATGCAGAACTTCATGATAGCCTCTACATTATAATAGATGGACAAGACTATCAGCTGAAGTGTCTCCAACAAGAAATTCATTCTTAAGTTTGTGAAGCCTATGAGAAACCACGAGACAGAAAGTTAACCCTGCAATAACTTCAAACATTTAAAACTAATCACGAGTTTAAGCGTTTCAGGACGAAGGAAATATGCAAACTAATGTTTACCTTATCTCAACTTAACGTTACTTTATCTAGCGCCAGCGAACATGAACAAAACAAATCAATGCAACTTCCCGTCCAATAACGTCTAAGTTAAGGTCTTGTGAGTATCGCTAGACCCATTACAGTAAAATAGCTCACCCGTTCACAGGACCAAAGATGACGATCTAATCAACATGTATGTATTGTGGGGGGTGTTTTCTCCTGGTGTGTGTGACCCTTATACATGAACGTGGTGTGACCCAGTAAACTTACGAAATGTAAGGCTGCAGCTTTGTCACGTGACCTCTGTTTTCGCGTCATACTGAGCATTGTGGTCAACGATGTTCTGTGTGGCTTTTCAGTTCAGCTTACTGATGAAAACCTTCATTGCAGCTGGGTTGTTCATTGTGCTGTAGTTTATATAATAAGAGTAGTTAATAAGATAAATGTATCATCTATTCCTGTTTTAAATGCTCTAAATGTAAACCACTTTGAGCTGCATTTTGTGTATGAAAGGTGCAATTCGTATGTTATGCGTATGACCAAATCCCATCAAAATTTGAAGATGATACCAAAAAGTAGCTGCTCAAAGAAAACATGGCTACCAAGTGGCAAACTGTCGCATAGTGTTGCTGTAAGGGGAGTGTGTCAGTGCCACCATCAGCCATATCAGACAGGCTGTAGCCTGTGCCAAGGGCAAAAACCAGCTCAAGAGTCTATCATAACCAGACTGGTTTATCTTATTAACTACTCTTATTATATAAACTACAGCACAATGAACAACCCTTAATATAACGTATTGCTAGCCTGACGATGTCATACTCATAATTCTAGTCAGAATATGAGTCTGAGACCGAACCATTGGGCTGTGATTATGGGGCGTGTTTCAACGAACCAGGAAAGAAAATCCCTCTTCGCTGAATTGGATACCTAGAACCAATCAGAGCAACGTAGTATTATTACCATCTGATAGATTCAACTTTTACCTGATCCCGTAGGAAGGACGGCAAAAACATATTTTCAATCGACAAATGCCTTGATCGCGTTTCTCTGTTCCTCTTTCAAAAATGAATACGCTGTACATATCTGTTGAGATATGCCTGCTCACGTTACTTAATTAGCACTCAAGGCTAGAAGCTTCCATTTGTTTCAATGTTTTTTTTTGTCTACGCGTTAGCATAACCTTTCAATAATGGTCTAGAGAGCTTTAGTTAAGACAAACAATACTCTGCAACATTCGTGTTGCACATACACAACTAACCGAGTCAATGTAGACATTAAAAAGTCGTGTAGATAGCTTAATTCACATAAAATATTCCCCACTAAGCTCCCGAGAAGCGGCCATCTTGGTCGGAGTTCGAATCTACCGGTTTTCAACTCAAGTGTTGGTTGATCTGTCCATCAACGTATAAGGCCCGCCCTTACAATTTGATTGGTTTAGATTGCTTTCTCAACTTTTCTGAAACGTTTAATCCCTCCCAACTAGCTCGACTCCAGACGGAATCTCCCAGACCAAAAATGTTGTGGGCGGAGTTCAGGCTGGTATCCAGGCTAGCGTATTGCATCACTGATGTGCGAATTGCATCGTTGATATTGAAGTGGTGTGATTGAATATGTTACATAAGCACAGGGTGGCTGGACTGTGAGCTGTTTTGCTGTATGTGCCTGGAAGTTGGAAGACCCAGGAGGCTTTCATGCCCAAGTCAGTCCAGTCTCATTCTCATCACTCCATGCTCATTCTCTCACTTTTGTGTGGCGCTCATATTACACACTGTTATATATATATATAGCAGCGGCCATTGAAATTTATCGGGGTGGTACTTCTTCACTCCCTCCAGGTTCTAACTTGTGTAGTCTTATTGCTAGCATTATTATTGTTTTCGGTGGTCAACATTTTAATGAGTTATATCCAGACTATGGAGAAAGAACAATGATATTTAAACTCAACAGCCAATCAAATACACCCCTCCCTTCAGTGCTCCTGCAGCAAAGTTGGTGATTGGCTGGAATAATATAGCCTATTGCTCAGTCCAAGCCATTTAGTTCATTTCTGTTTTACACACACATTTAGGTCATTTTTGTTTTACACACACATTAAGTTAATTTCTGTTTCCCATGGCCATGGAAATACTAATGATAATTTTTTTAATAATTTTGTAATAACATATACTCATAACATAATTTGTTGGTATCAGTTGATGTCAAAACTGGTATTTGAACTTAATACTGCATTGGCAGAAACAGAAGAATTGTTATAGGCCTATGGCTGACTCTTAAATGAACATGGCTGACCCAGCAGAAGTATATATTTGTAATTTAGCCTATGTTTGCTGTTGGTATATGTGTTTGTTACTCACATTTACATTTACATTTACAAAGCGACGCACAAGGAAGAGAACATTCAAGCTACGAGCAATAGAATCTAGCGTAACAATAAATACTACTTTGCATAAGACATACAGCCGCGGAAAAAATTAAGAGACCACTTCAAAATTATCAGTTTCTCTGGTTTTACTATTTATTGGTATGTGTTAAAGTAAAATGTACATTTTTGTTTTATTCTATAACCTACTGGCAACATTCCTACCAAATTTCAAATAAAAATATTGTCATTTAGATCATTTATTTGCAGAAAAATGACAATTGGTCAAAATAGCAAAAAAGATGCAGTGTCTTCAGATCTCGAATAATGCAAAGAAAACAAGCTCATATTCATTTTTAAACTACACAATACTAATGCTTTAACTTAGGAAGAGTTCAGAAATCAATATTTGGTGGAATAACTTTGATTTAAAATCACAACTTTCATGTGTCTTGGCATGCTCTCCACCAGTCTTTCACATTGCCGTTGGGTGACTTTATGCTACTCCTGGCGCAAGAATTCAAGCAGCTCGGCTTCTTTTCATGGCTTGTGACCATCCATCTTCCTCTTGATCACATTTCAGAGGTTTTTTTATGGGATTCAGGTCTCGAAATTTGGCTGGCCATGACAGGGCCCTGATCTGGTGATACTCCATCCACACCTTTACTGGCCTGGCTGTGTGGCATGGAGCATTGCCCTGCTGGAAAAAACACTTCTCAGAGTTGGGGAACATTGTCAGAGCAATAGGAAGCAAGTTTTTCTTCCGGGACAATGTTGTACTTTGCCTGGCTGAGGTTTGTAAAAGACCATAAGGATTGAACCAAAGCGGACTGGAGGGTCTCCTAGTTCGTCTTCTCTGATGAGTCCAATTTCACAGTAGGTGCAAGACTCTGTGGCTTGTAGGCCTCTCCAGGTCTCCGTCTAACCATCAGACGACCATGTGTTGGGCAAAGCTGAAAATTGGACTCATCAGAGAAGACGAACTAGGAGACCCTCCAGTCCGCTTTGGTTCAATCCTTATGGTCTTTTACAAACCTCAGCCAGGCAAAGTACAACATTGTCCCGGAAGAAAAACTTGCTTCCTATTGCTCTGACAATGTTCCCCAACTCTGAGAAGTGTTTTTTCCAGCAGGGCAATGCTCCATGCCACACAGCCAGGCCAGTAAAGGTGTGGATGGAGTATCACCAGATCAGGGCCCTGTCATGGCCAGCCCAATTTCGAGACCTGAATCCCATAAAAAAACCTCTGAAATGTGATCAAGAGGAAGATGGATGGTCACAAGCCATGAAAAGAAGCCGAGCTGCTTGAATTCTTGCGCCAGGAGTAGCATAAAGTCACCCAACGGCAATGTGAAAGACTGGTGGAGAGCATGCCAAGACACATGAAAGTTGTGATTTTAAATCAAAGTTATTCCACCAAATATTGATTTCTGAACTCTTCCTAAGTTAAAGCATTGGTATTGTGTAGTTTAAAAATGAATATGAGCTTGTTTTCTTTGCATTATTCGAGATCTGAAGACACTGCATCTTTTTTGCTATTTTGACCAATTGTCATTTTTCTGCAAATAAATGATCTAAATGACAATATTTTTATTTGAAATTTGGTAGGAATGTTGCCAGTAGGTTATAGAATAAAACAAAAATGTACATTTGACTTTAACACATACCAATAAATAGTAAAACCAGAGAAACTGATAATTTTGAAGTGGCCTCTTAATTTTTTCCGCGGCTGTATATAAAAACGAAGAGAAAAGGAAGTGCAGAAATGTTGCAAGTTAAGCACTAGTCGAAGTACCAGTGAGGACGGGAGGTGCTATTTGAAGAGTTGGGTCTTTAAAAGCTTCTTGAAGGTAGAGAGGGACGCCCCTGCTCTGGTAGTGCTGAGTAGTTCATTCCACCAACGTGGAACTACAAATGAGAATAGTCTGGACTGCCGTACTTGCACAGATGGCAGAGCCAAACGACACTCACTAGAAGAGCTCAGCATCCTGGGTGTACTAACTTTACACCTGTTTGATTCCCTGTATAGGCTAACTTGATGTGGGCTTCAACATACTGCTATGTTAATGCTATGTTTGTAACATCTAAAATAAGAGATAAGGAGTAGGGATAAAACCTTTCGGGGTATTGTATGGGGTTGTGGGCATATTAGGGGTCCCCACTGAGTTGCTCCTTAAAGCTCTTTTATGACTCCGGAATACACAATTACATTTTCAATTCAATTTTATTTATATAGCCCCATAACAATATTATTGTCTCTAGGCGCTTTACAGAGGGCAAGAGAAAACACCCTGTTAGTTAGGAAGAAACCTTAAGCAGAACCACGGCACATAAGGGGGGACCCATCTGCTTGAGGTCGGCCGGGGGAAGATAGGAAGGGGGGAAGGGGGAGGGTTGTGTGGCAGAAGGGGAAGGGAAAGAACAGGTGTTGTACACAGCCAGCATTTGGTAGATGTACGTAATATATATACAGACATCCGGTGGTAAATACATGATATATGCAAGACCAGTTTAGTGGGTATACACTGTGCTCATAGGGTTACTGTTACAGTGGTAACAGTCAGTGGTGGCAATAATGTATATTGTATATAAATGCTAGCATAGGGTATGGGGTAGAGTAAGTGTACGGCAGTGCGGGAGGTGGGTGTAATTGGCCGAGGGTTTCTACAGGTAGACCAGGTGGAGAGACTACAGCAGCGTCCCATGGCGGAGATTGTCTGGATTAGGAGGGAAAGAAAAGGAGCAGAGTGATTGGGAAGAGTTTGGCTGTCCATATGCGTAGATGAGGAGTGGTGGGGGTGAGGAGCAATGTTTCCACTTCCCTCAGCAATTGGAACATGATATAAGGGAGAGAGAACATTTTTGTTAGTAGACATCTATTTCAGAAACAGATAAGGAGATATCTTTGGGCAGTAGATTTAACAGTAGGCAATATGGCTATCTTATTGTTTTATTATAGGCATTAGCGATGTGATATGAAAGGAGAGAGAGAGAGAGAGAGAGGGAGTAGATATGTTTAGTTATGCTGGCATTTAGCATTCTGTTTGGTTTGGAAAGTATGGAGATTGTAGTAGTAAGCTTTAGGGTTGCAGGGTACACAGCAGTGCCCAACTGGCTGGTGACAGTCGCATCCACGCGCCGTATGCTGTACCCGGGATCCGTAAAGGCCCTCCTTCACGGTACAACATACGCTGTCTGTAGCCCAGTTTTGTTGATTAGGGGGGTATTGGATGTGTTTAGATATGTTTAGTTATGCTGGCATTTAGCATTTTGTTTGGTTTAGTGCATATGGAGATTTTAGTCGTAAGCTTTGTCAGCGTTGCAGTGCAGCAGTGCCCAATTGGCTGGTGACAGTCGCAACATGCACCGTATGGTGTACCCGGGATCCGTAAAGGCCCTCCTACACTGTACAACATACTCTGTCTGTAGCACACATATATATATATATATATATATATATATATATATACAGTACTGTGCAAAAGTTTTAGGCAGGTGTGAAAAAATGCTATGAACTAAGAATGCTTTGAAAAATGTAAACAATAAATGTTTATTTTTTATCCATTTACATGGTAAGACTGAGCACAGCAACAAGACACAACGTAGTTATACTGCATCAGCAGGGTCTCTCCCAGACAAAGATTTCAAAGCAGACAGGGGTTTCAAAATGTGCAGTTCCAGCTCTTTTGAAGAAGACATTGAGGATCGTAGACGCAGTGTTCAGCCAAGGAAACTTAATGCAGCTGATGAAAAACACATCAAGCTTATTTACCTTCGAAATCGGAAGATTTCAAGCAGTGGCATCAGCTCAGAACTGGCAGAAACCAGTGGTACCCAGGTACAGACATTTACTGTCCGGGGAAGTCTGGCCAGAAGTGGTCTTCATGGAAGAGTTGCAGCCAAAAAGCTCTACCCCGACAAGGAAACAAGGCCAAGTGACTGAACTAAGCACGTAAACATAGAAACTAGGGTGCAGAAACATGGCAGAAGGTGCTCTGGACTGATGAGTCAAAATTAGAAATATTTGGCTGTAGAAGAAGGCAGTTTGTTCGCTGGAGGCTGGCGAGAGGTACAATAATGAGAGTCTGCAGGCAACAGTGAAGCATGGTAGAGGTTCCTTTCCAGTTTGGGGCTGCATTTCTGCAAGTGGAGTTGGAGATTTGGTCAGGATGAATGGTGTCCTCAATGCTGAGAAATACAGGCAGATACTAATCCATCATGCAATACCATCAGGGAGGCGTATGATTGGCACCAAATGTATTCTGCAGCAGGAACATAACCCCAAACATACAGCCAATGTCATTAACAACTATCTTCAGCTTAAAGAAGAACAGAAAGTCCTGCAAGTGATGGTATGACCCCCACAGAGCCCTAATCTCTACATCATCGAGTCTGTCTGGGTTTACATGAAGAGACAGAAGAATTTTAGGAAGCCTACATCCACAGAAGATCTGTGGTTAGTTCTCTAAGATGTTTGGAACAATTTACCAGCCGTGTTCCTTCAAAAACTGCGCAAGTGTATCTGGAAGAATTGATGCTATTTTGAAGGCAAAGGGTGGTCACACCAAATATTGATTTAATTTAGAATTTTCTTCTGTTCCTTCACTGCATTTTGTTAATTTATGAAGAATTGATGAAAATAAACTGTTAACACTTCCATTTTTGAAAGCATTCTTAGTTTACAGCATTTTTTCACACCTGCCTAAAACTTTTGCCCAGTACTGTATATATATATTTTTTTTTTGTTCGGATATGTCTGGCTGGCTGGCCCAGCAGGTGATGGGTTTGTCGACGCAATTACTTGTGGCTATAGGATGCACTAAAGAGGAATGTCTTTAGCCTCGATTTGAATATAGGTACGGTGTCTCCATTTCGGATGGAGGCAGGGAGATTGTTCCAGAGGAGGGGGGCTCGGTAGCTAAAGGCTTTGCCTCCTATTGTGGTTTTTGATATTCTTGGAATTACGAGGAGGTCTGCACTCTGGGAACGGAGCAGCCTTGGAGGGCAGTAGGGGACAACTAATTCCTTGAGGTAGTTTGGAGCCAGGTCGTTTAGGGCTTTATATGTTAGCAGGAGTACTTTGAAATCAATGTAGTCATGTACTATATACTGTATACATGAAAAGAGATCACTAGGAAATACTGTATAGGTATAAGAGTAATGGATGGGTTTATATGATGGGTTGAGGTATGTCTGAGGACAGGACCAAAACTAAAAAATGGTAAGTATATTTTTATATGTTGAGTTTTTCTTTGATTTACCGGTGAGAGCAACACATCCAAGTTTGGAGTTTCTGATTGAGAAAGTTGTTGAGGACCTGCAACAAAGGGACAACAGAAGACCCAACGCTTGAAAGCTACTGAATAACTATTGTGGCAAAAAAGCCTAAAGCCACATAAACCTACATACAAGTGTGATTTTCTCCATGTTTCAAAGCTATGTGTGGGCTAAACAACGGCAGTAGAAAACCTAGGCAAACAGTTTTGAGAGTTAATGTAGTTATCAGGTGGTCTTTGTGTCATACTGATGTTTTGTCTCACAAACATTAAGATGTTTGCTGCCAATATGGTGAAGCAGAAGAAGAAAGGACTACTTGGTATCACTTGCCTCAGGCAACACAAGGGACTCTAGAAAGGTATTTATGGTTACATCCAGCTTTATCGCCTAAAACATCTGATTTATTTCACCAGATTGTAGTAATCAAATCCTTGGTAATTGATGTGTCTACATAAGATGACATTGTGGTTGTTGTGAGAACACTTGCAATCCCTAATTGGTATGGTTAGATTCTGCTCACCTTGTGAAATTGATGACGCATTAAGCTATGATGGCATGGTGGCTCAGGCTTGCACTGCCACCTCACAGCAAGAAGGTCATGGGTTCGATTCCCGCATGGCGCTGTTGGCTCTGGGGGGCAGGTCCTCCCCTTCAGTGCTCAGGTGGGCTATCTCCCGGGCCTTTCTGTGTGGAGTTTGCATGTTATCCCTGTGTTCACAAGGGGCTTCTTCCACTAAGAACCCCAACAGAAAAATGTGCAAAAGAACAGATGCCCACTGCTCCTGGGGGGTCCTGGAGGAAGGACAGTCCAGGATGGGAGAAATGTAGAGGGTAAATTCACAGCAACCTCAGGCCTGCGTGTGTGAGTGTGTGTCCTGTGTCGCCACAATATATGCACGTGTGTTGCAGAATAAAATCTGAATATAAAATCTGACTATAGCTCAGTGAATTGCCCTTAGTCTGTTATTTTTCACTGTTAGCAAAGGGATAGCAACATACGCATTTTAGAGATATAATTGGTCTACAGTCTACACAGAAAAAAACATTTGAATTAACATAATTTAATATGGGGTGTCTAAAGCAGTTATTTAACTGCAAAGGGTGTTATCTTCTACTGGTGAATAAAGTCAGTGTGTTGCATCATGAAGTCAGTGTGTTACATCATGAAGTCAGTGTGTTGCATCATGAAGTCATGAAGTCAGTGTGTTGCATCATGAAGTCATGAAATCAGTGTGTTGCATCATGAAGTCAGTGTGTTGAATCATGAAGTCATGAAATCAGTGTGTTGCATCATGAAGTCAGTGTGATGCATCATGATCTCAGTGTGATGCATCATGAAGTCAGTGTGATTCATCCAAGCATGCAAAAGATAACAACTGGTAATGTGATGATGATGGATGTCTCACTTTTATGTAAACATTGTGCTCCTGTAATCTCACACTCTGTGTGTGTGTGTGTGTGTGTATATGTAAGTATGTATGTGTGTGTGTGTGTGTTTGTGTGTGTGTGTGTGTGTGTGTATGTATGTGTGTGTAACCCTCTCACACTGAGGGTTTGCATGACAAAAATATGGACCTAGACATTTCTGCTGTCCCCTGGGCATGTTTTGAAAGACACATGTTATGTAGTATAATAATCGCGGTCTTAATCAAAATGGTATTTGAATAGTTTCTTGTTCTCATTGCCAATTTTGAGTTCTAACCTTGAACTTGAATCAGTGAGGCACACAAGGTTTTTCTTTCTGCACTTCATTTATTGTGCTCTTTGTCACTGTCAGATACTGAAGCAAACACGGTATGCACTATGCTTTAAAAAATACATGAACATTATCTTATGATTTAAGATTAGGATTCAGATCATCAAGTTGCCACAGTTTATTAACTAATCCCACAGTTAATTCTAGAATTTAAGTTCACTGCTTTAAGATTAGGTATTTATTTATGTGTTTGTACTTGTCTATATACGGATTATTGATTCAGATCAAACAACAAAGTATCTACAAGCAATATCAATTCAGCCGCAAAGATAAATCAGAGAAGGGAATGCAAACATGTAGTCCAACACTAGTTGTGAACGTAATAGGAATAGGTCCTTTGGAGGTAATGTCCTTTCACTCCTTTCACAGGTCATTCCAGAAGTCTAATCCATGAAGCCACCGTACCTCTTCTCCATATTAGGAACGCTGGTGTCTGCAGTCTTCTCCAAAAAACGCTTTGTGAGTCCACCATGCCCCCTCTGGTCATCTAGCCACTCTGGCCTGCCCACTCTTCGCATGAAGCCCCCGTAGCGCTTTTGCAGATCCTGTACCACATCTTCCGGGCTCTCCTGTGGGCCTCTCATGAAGCCATCATCGTGCTTAGAACCTCCTTCACTGTGCTGAGCATCCCTGCCACCCACGTCCAGGATCTCCCTCAGAGCCTGGAGCTGTGTGGCCTCTCCCTTCTCCTGACGGGCTGCTGTGTCCTTCTTCATGAAGCCGCCATAAGGTTTGCTCATCAGATCTGTGGCTTCTCCACCAAAATGGGCTCCGGTATCATCCCCTAACCCTGCTGTCTTCTTCATAATGAAGTCATTGTAGCGTTTCATAAAGCCACCGTACTTCTTAGCCAGCCTGTGTTGCTGCTGCGCTTCATCCTCTTTCTCCTGCAGGCTGTCAGCAGCTTCCTCCTCTGTCAAGACGCTTTTACACTTCTCCAGCTTCTGGTTGTCTACACTTCCTTCACATTCTAGTGTGCAGCTCTAGTGGGATGACAGTAAATGACAGAAAGACAGATGAGTAGATTTTAAAGGGTAGCAAGAGTAGAAAGGGATTTACAATGGGTAGAACAAGTAGAAATGGATTTAAAATCAGTTGTTTTGAAGGGTAGAAAGAGTAGAAAGGGATTTAAAAAGTAGTTTAATGACCAAATAACAAAAAGTATCATTATCAACAAAAATACAAAGAACATATTTCTTTTTTAGTTGAGAATTACATTTCAAGGAACTTACCATTTTTAGCTGTAGACACTCTTAGATGGTATTCTGCATTATCTAGGGAGCTAAAGTAATCAGCTTGTCTGGGAATTCCCCGCCCCTTCACTGCATTTCATTTGCTCAGTTGGTCTGGCAAACTACTCAACAGCGGTCCACTTCACTCACATAATTGGACACGCCTTTAACCAATCAGACCAACGATACTATAGCTCTGCTTCCCTATGACACCAACACCTCATCTGCGAGTGTGCTGTCTCCTCTACATCTCGCTGAGGTTGGGGAGAGCCATGTTGAAGAAATCCTCAGAAAAATGAGATCGTGTACCTGTACCCTGGACCCCATTCCCACTGATCTGCTCAAGTCACACATCCCCACTCTCAGTCCTTTCATCACCAAAGTTGTTAACCTTTCCCTTCAGTCTGGCTTTGTCTCACCTGCTCTCAAGGTTGCTGTCATCTGTCCCCTTCTTAAGAAGCCCACCTTGGACCCGGAGGTTCTAGCCAACTACAGGCCTATCTCAAACCTTGCCTTCCTGTCCAAGGTGTTAGAGAAGGTAGTTGCTTCTCAACTTCAGGACCACCTCAAACACAACAACTTGTTTGAAAAATTTCAATCAGGATTTCGTTCAGCCCACAGCACTGAAACAGCTTTGCTCAGGGTGACAAATGACCTGCTGATGACAGCCGATGCAGGATCACCCTCACTCCTCATCCTCCTGGACCTGACTGCTGCATTTGACACAGTGGACCACACTATCCTGCTAGAGCGTCTCCACACGACCATTGGACTATCAGACTCTGCACTCAAGTGGTTTCAGAGGAAGATATCTCTGCACATCCCATTAGAGAGAAAAGTCTGCCCTAACCCTTTCACCTTCTCCATGTTTTATTACGTGACAGACATATTCTACAATAGACCGAGTTCATTTTTTGTCTAAAAATTGGACACAAAATTGACTTTAATGACAAAGTGACATTTGTGCTATTTTATTAAAAACTGTGAGATAAGAACTAGTTAGAGGAGATAGAGGAGGGGAGAGCAGAGGCAGCTTGTTCGAACGTGGAACTACCAATGAGAATAGTCTTGATTGCCATACTTGCACCGACGGCCGTGCCACACGACGTTCATTATACGAACGTAGTATCCGGGGGGTAACATTTGCCATTGACCAAAACTGTCATATCAATTTAGACTTGCCAACTCGCCCTTCCGCCAAGACTCCTGGAGTTTTGTCAAGGCACAACTGTCAGACAACACACCAACATTAATAAGTGGAATTGATAACGTCTGAGGTGTCAGAGCCGGTTCTTGCTTCCCATTCAGGGTTCGAATTCTACTGAGGCCTGGAATGGCCCGTGGCCTTCAGTTCTGTAAAGGGTACCCTCGTTCCATTTGAAATCAAGGCTTGGGGTAGGGGCATTTCATTCTTTCCTCATATTTGTTCATTTCTATTACTGGTGTGATAAAGTGCCGTCTCATTGTTGGTCCAGGGGCACGGCTTCTGCTCAGGAGCTTCTCTCTCTCGTGTGGAGAGAGGGGCTCACATCTATGTCTATATGACATTCATATTTGACCTTTATTTATAACATTTACATTCATTATTTACATATAACAGCTACATTTGCTGAATATATATCAATGGTTACTTAACCTACATGAACAGCAAATATGGTAAGATTTGAGAAAGCCTGACATCTTCCTATTTATATAATATACAAATTCTACTACTATATGCCAGCCTATTTACCCCTAATGTCAAATGCCACCACTGACATAGTTTTCTGCCTCATTCCTCTTCTTATCCTTCTAATAGTAACCTTATGAGGACACTACTGAGCTGTTCTACATGTTGTTCTACTATGTTGTATATTTCATATAAATATATACATCCCCCTTCTTCTATGTTTCTTGAACATGTATGTATCATGTGCATATGTATCATGTGTGCTAATATGTTTTATCCTCTCATAAGTGTATGAATTTCTCTGCTTCTCTTTCTCTCCTCCCTTCTGCTCAAGGTTTCTTCCTGTTAAAAGGGAGCTTCTTCTGGCCCCAGTGCGTTTGTGTGTGTGTGTGTGTGTGTGTGTGTGTGTGTGTGTGTGTGTGTGTGTGTCTGGGCTCTGGAAAGCGCCTAGAGACCATTTATATTGTTATTGGCGTACATAAATACAATTTAATTGAGAAATGTACCTGCATTTTGCATGCAAGTATAACCTATATAAATGAAAGAAATGTTTGACACATATTTTAAAAGTGCTACATATTTTAAAAATAACACATTTATTTTGTCCAAATATTTTGGAAGGGGATGCTTCAGTCACTTCAGATTTCCATTAAAGAACCATGACCTACACTGGTTGGCTACTACTCATTTTGACAGAACTGGAATTTACTGGAATGTTAAAAGTTCAACATATTTAGAATTATCCCTTTATCCCAATTGTTGGACATTCAAAGTTCTGGTGCACATAATAACACACGACCAGTAGCAGACTCAAGTAGCCTTCAGTAACGGCTAGTGTCGTGTTAAATAGGCGCAAGCAGCCAACATTTTTTATCTAATTAAGACAATGAAGGGAATGTAGAAGCGCCATATTGCCTACAAACTCGGAAATGTTTACTTTTAAATATTTGTTATGGCTTTATAATAATATTAATCGGTCAAATATTCTTCTCATATTTATGATTCTCCAATAAAGCTGCAATCCATTCAGTCTAGATTCGTCCCAATAAGCTTACTACTTACAAGAGAATGATCTTGAGAGATGAAAACGTTGGTGACGTACGGTCATTAGTTAAACAACTTACATAGACACCAACAAATTCATAGAATATTCATTCATATTGAAGTGTGTTGGAAGAAGGAGATATGAATATACTATGTAACTTACCAAACTACTTGCTTTGATTCCTCCATCTAGTAAGCGGCGATACACGCACAACGCGCAGTCTTTCCTGCATTCTGTGGCAGCAGTCGACGCGAGGCATGAAAAAACAGCCACAATTCCGATCAAGTTCACAGTCACTGCCATCAGCTGCAAAAAATCAGAAAAGTTCACATGAATGATTTCATTTAAAAGAACGTCGTTTGCATGTATTCTATGAATAGTTATTGCAACGATGCTACACATAATAAATGAGCCTAAATCACACTATGATCCACACAAACGTAGCCTAATAGATTGGGCTACTCCATATTTCACAGTAAATACATCCAACTTGATGACTAAACCTGACCTGACATTCAGCCTTTACAAATCTGTTATATGTTAATCAAATACCTAGTTATCTCTCAAGTTATTGTTTCTTTACTTTACAGTGATGAGATGTAGGCTACATCCTGTTTTGTGCGTAAATTCTCTTATGTCCTTACCGAGCTACTTCTCGTTGCCAGTGTATTCTCTAAATAATACGGCTACTCAACACCGATCAGTTCGAGCTCTGTTAAAAGTGCCCCCTGCTCTGTTGAACAGCCAATGAGATACAGTTCAAGTCGAAAGAATAGACACAGCACGACCAACCAACCCACAGTGTGATGCTTAGTATCCGTTCCGCAATGGATATGATGCCTCACATGATTTAAAGAAAAGTTATGCATGACGTCATATTCGGGGGAATAACCTTGCATAAAAGTGACGCAAATTACTCCTATTTATTTTATATACTTTATGTTCTTATTGTATGAACTGTTTATTTCTTAACTGTACTAAAATAGGTAGGCCTACATGTTTTCAAGTAGAGCTTTTTAAAATGCATATCAGTAGAGGAAATACACTTTCTGTACTGCATGTCTTAACATAGCCAAATGGGACAGGCTTAATGTGTAGGCAATGTGTAGCCTACTTAGCTTAAACATGAACCTATGTGTACTTTTCCAAAAATGTATTCAAATCAATACATTTTAATTGTTCTTTTACAGTGACACACTAAAATGACTAACATTGACTTGACCGCCGTGAAATGAAGGACATCACTTAAAAGTGCATTGAATGGTAGTACATTTGAAATTGCCATGTCAACATGGTGTACTAAATCCACTTTTATGATGATTTGATGGCCTTTGGCAGCACAGTTTTACTGGACTGGTTTGTCAATTATTTTGTGTTACTAAGAACACAGTTTATATAGCCTACAGCAGCGTTAACACAAATAAGGATAATGTACTGTTTCATAGTAACGAGAAATAAGGGCCATCTCAGAAGATATTATGACAAGATATTATTTTATCAATACCAATATTTGTTATTTGAAAGCTGCCATGTTTCTTCTTCAGGTTTGACCTTTCACCTTATCATTGTTGATGTTTTGATACTGCACTCCAATGTAGATGTTCTTATACAGAATTATGACCAGAAACATTAGTTTAGTTTTTTGTTTGTTTTAGATGTATCTTGGGAAAATGTGAGTAATTCACCTGTTGGCGAGTCATGATTGCAAGTCATAAATGTACTCAATAATATATGTAATTACACTACATTCATGCGGTGATGAAGTTGTTCAACAGGTTTGTATTTAACATGGCCAGGAAACGGACATTTATATTGTGGTTGTGACAGGTGCAGGTGATTGTGCAATCAGGAGATTGGGAAGGTGACAGGTGAGTGTGATCAGTGTTGGGAAGGTGACAGGTGAGTGTGATCAGTATTGGGAAGGTGATTGTGGGAAATCGGCTTACTATTGTTCTTTGATTGATAATAATAAAAACAACCCAAGGTTCCTATTTAACACTATTTCTAGGCTAACAAAAAAACACAATACAATCGAACATTCTGTTCCCATAATCTTTAGCGGTTATGATTTTATGACCTTTTTCAATAATAAAATCCTAACAATAAGAGAACAAATTCATAGTCTCCTCCCCCTCTGTGACCCTACACTCCTTCCAAAATGGCAACACCCCCTCAAACAGGTGCTGTCCTTAGATTCTTCGCACCCACTGACCTCCCTGAACTAAACTCTCTGATCCTCTCATCTAAATCATCGACGTGCCTACTAGACCCTATCCCCACAAAACTAGTTAAACATGCACTTCCCTTATTAAGTGAGACACAACTCAATGTAATGAATAATTCACTTACTCAAAATAGCAGTGATGAAACCATCTCTCAAAAAACCTAACCTTGATCCTGATAATCTAGCTAACTATAGACCAATATCTAACCTCCCTTTCTTGTCAAAAATACTTGAAAAACTAGCAGCTAAGCAACTTACTTCCTTTCTACAACAAAACAAAATCGAAGAAACCTTCCAATCTGGTTTTAGAGCCCACCACAGCACTGAAACGGCCTTAGTCAAAGTCCTGAATGACCTACAAATCGCATCTGATCATGGGTGCACCTCAATACTAGTTCTCTTAAGGCTGATTTTTACTTCTCCGATTCGGTCGTAGAGGGACACTTTGGCACGCCTTGGCACACCTTGGCAACACCTTCATCCAGGTGTTAACGCCCATCCGAGCCCTCGGAGAGCTGGTCGGAGAGGAACGCTTTTTCCTAACTTTTCGTATAGAGTCTGAGAGTCGGATACCCCCTTGGCTGTGATTGGTCCACTAACGACATTATTTCCCAACAACATCATCACCCACCGAGTCAATGTCTCTCATAAAAGAAAATAATCGCCAAGTTCTCCAACAGCCTAATCCAGCTGATTCCAACAACTATATATAACACTTGCTGTTTTTTTTACATCTGTTGCTTGGGGCCCCTGGCATCTTGGGGCCCCTGGGCAGTTGCCCAGTTGCCCATATGGTTAATCCGGCCGTGCTGCCCGTACACTCACAAGAACTAAAAAATATTAACACAACTCACCGGTACTCGCCTCTCTGCATTGGCTCCCTGTCAAAAGCAGAATTGATTTCAAAGTACTCCCGCTAACAAATAAAGCCCCTAAACGACCTGGCTCCAAACTACCTCAAGGAATTAGTTGTCCCCTATTGCCCTCCAAGGCTGCTCCGTTCCCGGAGTGCAGAACTCCTGGGAATTCCAAGAATATCAAAAACCACAATAGGAGGCAGAGCCTTTAGCTACCGAGCCCCCCTCCTCTGGAACAATCTCCCTGTCTCCATACGAGATGCAGCCAGATTCAAATCAAGACTAAAGACATTCCTCTTTAGTGCATCCTATAGCCGCAAGATATTGTGTCAACAAACCCATCACCTGCTGAGCCAGCCAGCCAGACATATCCGAACAATTTAATAAAATAAAAATATGTGCTACAGACAGCGTATGTTGTACCGTGAAGGAGGGCCTTTACGGATCCCGGGTACAGCATACGGCGCGTGTTGCGACTGTCAACAGCCAATTGGGCATTGCTGCCCTGCAACCCTAACAACGCTTACGACTAAAATCTCCATATATACCAGGGCTGCCCAATTTGGGGCCCGCGGGCCAAATGTGGCACGCGCTGGATTTATTTTGGCCCGCGCTCCGGTCAGAATTATAGTTAGAACGTCATTCGTTAGACAGCATTTTAACCCATTTTTAACAGGGTCTCTGTTTCAACGTCATATTTAACTAAGACTGGTTGCAGTTCACTGCTTGGCCACAGTTTTAACATTGTTTCAGATGGGTCAAGGGGGGCGCTATTGACCTTTTGTCAATACAGATCCATATCTATGGTTATCTTGTTGCTATGCTAGCTAACTAGCTAGCTTTTACCTTAACCTTAAACGATTTAAATGGAAGAGCTCCGTTTGCATGAAATGATAGCTAGTTATCTAGCTGATGTTATAGTCTTCTCAACTTACATGTAGGCCTATAATGGGAAAAGGTAGAACAAGTTCATATTCATGAGTTCAAATTCACACATGTCAACACGAGTTTAGCAACTGCCAACTGTAAGTACCTTACTTATGTTTGTGTAAAGAATGTTGATATGAAATATGAAATCAACCAGTAGTCAATGTGCAAACTCTCTCTCTCTCTCTATCTGAGTTGGGGCAGTCTGTCCTTCAGTTGAGGTCAAGGCATGACGCTCTCTTGCTACAAGTTTCACCTGCTCGTGTTAGCTTAACAAATGTTTGTGGAGGTAGTCTTTGGAGTCAAGTGCTGTCACGGCGCTTGTTTCCACGGCACAGCTTACACGTAACTGTTATATCTTTCTCTTTTGACGGATACAAATAGAAAATAATGGGAGTATTTCCATCGAAACATCAGCAGTCACTCTTGTTGCCTGCAATCATGTTTATTAGCCTTTAACTTGCTGTTAGTTGATTGGCCATTATAGAAGTCCCCTACCTATCTTCCCTGTGTATACTAATAGATTACATAAAATTAGTATGATATGTTAATAAATGTTTCTTTTTTTACCTGAAGCAAATGTTATCTTTCCCCATTATTTTCGTCTTGGAGTATACCAGAATGCTTAATTTACATGTTAAAATAACAAAAAAATCTGGGGGGGATACCCCCAGACCCCCCTACAGGCAGGGCTTGGTTTGTCACCTTTTTTTTAGCCCTTCTGAGTTTGCAGGTATGTACATTAAAGGTAATGTTAATTGGGTACACATATGCAATACATTTCAATATAATGGGACATGACCTAACATGAAACTCTGGTTTTGGCCCGCGGCCCTCCACTCCGATTAATATTTGGCCCCTGACAAGAAAGAATTTGGGCACCCCTGATATATACCAAACCAAACAAAATGTTAAATGCCAGCATTACTAAACATATCTAAACATATGCAATACCCCCCTAATCAACAAAACTGGGCTACAGACAGCTTATGTTGTACCGTGAAGGAGAGCCTTTACGGATCCCGGGTACAGCATACGGCGCGTGTTGCGACTGTCACCAGCCAATTGGGTAATGCTGTGTACCCTGCAACCCTAAAGTTTACGACTAAAATCTCCATATGTACAAAACCAAACTAAATGCTAAATGCCAGCATTACTAAATATATCTTCTCCCTCTCTCTCGCTCTCTCTCTCTCTCTCTCTCTCCTTTCATATCATTTGCTAATGCCTATAATAACACTGATAAAATAGCCATATTGCCGACTGTTAAATCTACTACCCAGAGGTATCTCCCTATCTGTATTCGAAATTGATGTCTACTAACACAAATGTTCTCTCTCCCTTATAACATGTTCCAATTGCTGATGGAAGTGGACACATTGCTCCTCACCCCCACCACTCCTCATCTACGCATATGGACAGCCGAACTCTACCCACTCACTCTGTTCCTTTTCTTTCCCTCCTAATCTAGACTATCTCCGCTATAGGACACTGCTGTAGTCTCCCCACCTGGTCTACCTGTAGAAACCCCTCGGCCAATTGCACCCACCGCCACCGCATTGCCGTACACTTACTCAAACCCATACCCTATTCTAGCATTTCTATACAATATACATTTTTGCCACCCCTGAAATGTTTCTCTGTCCCCACATCCCTAACCCCTGTAACAGTTACCCTATGAGCACAGTATATACCCACTAAACTGGTCTTGCCTGTATCATGTATTTACCACCATATGTCTGTATATATACTACGTACAGTACATCGACCAAATGCTGGCTGTGTACAACCCCTGTTTATTCCCTTCCCCTTCTGCCATACAACCCTCCCCCTTCCCCCCTTTCTATCTCCACCAGGCCGACCTCAAAAGGATGGGTCCCCCCTTATGTGCCGTGGTTCTGCTTAAGGTTTCTTCCTGCCTAACAGGGAGTTTTTTCTTCCCCCTGTTGCCATTGTGCTTGCAGTAAGGGGGTTCAGGCTCTGGGCTCTGTAAAGCGCCTAGAGGCAATTGTATTGTTATGGCGCTTTATAAATAAAATTGAATTTAATTTAATTGAATTGTTTATGTAGCGGAGGTGCCTGAGTTGAAGTGGATAGGGGTGTGGCAGTAGCTGGGTTCAGCACTGACATGACAGGTGGACCCAGAGAAAAAATTAAATATGAATACTGCTTTACTTATACTACTAATTGGGGATGTAGAATACTGCATTACTAATACTACTCATTGGGGATGTAGAATACTAAGTTACTACTACCCATTGGGGATGTAGAATACTGCTTTACTTATACTACCCATTGGGGATGTAGAATACTGGGTTACTAATCCTACCCATTGGGAATGTAGAATACTGCGTTACTAATACTACCCATTGGGAATGTAGAATACTGCGTTACTAATACTACCCATTGGGGATGTAGAATACTGCTTTACTTATACTACCCATTGGGGATGTAGAATACTGGGTTACTAATCCTACCCATTGGGAATGTAGAATACTGCGTTACTAATACTACCCATTGGGAATGTAGAATACTGCGTTACTAATACTACCCATTGGGAATGTAGAATACTGCGTTACTAATACTACCCATTGGGAATGTAGAATACTGCAATACTAATACTACCCATTGGGGATGTGGACGCACCATTGTGGGGACCCACTGTATGTATCAGGTGCCATTCACCCCAGGCAGCCTGCCCGAGTCCACCACTGAATTGAAAATGTTGATAATTGATGAATTGACATTATGTGCACGTCCATATCAGGTAACAAATGACTGGAAAGCTGTGTAATGTGTAGGCTATCCCCACTTCAAAACATTCCCTAGGAATGAAGGGACTGTTTGATTTATGAGGTTATCTGGTGCACTATCATCAAATGTATTAATAAGCAATGAAATAAATAACTTCATCATTTATCCCCCTTTCATGGATTTGCACTAAAAGGACAATGAGCTGATTTGCAAATACTGTCCAGCAAACCCTTTGTCAGATTGCAGAGAATCTATTTGTAATAATGTTCACCCCACGTAACCCCACTTGAGTGTCATCTCAGATATCAACACAAAATATACTGATAGTTCATACTGTAGTGAAGATGTATTAGATGTAATATTTAAGTAACATACAACAATTATACTTTTCAAAAATGTGATGTGTTTTAATTAAACTAAAGTCCATAATGGATTGTCAAAATATGTTTATCCATCGTTCAGTATACCATTTCAATCCAGTAAAATGACTGAACACAAGATCACATAGGTTATGCCCTCTGTGACACAGTCTGGCTTTTGTGTTGTCAAATGTTTTGTGTTCCATTAATGTAATCTGTGATGATCATGTCAAATTAAATACACACGGACACCACCATGTCTGTAGCCAGCTATGCAGTCACCTTGATCCAGACCTAATTTTTTTCATTTTTGAAAATAAACTTTGAAGCTTCTGATTGAAAAAAACACTGATTAAGAAATTACCATCTGAGTTTCTGCATGTAGGCCAACAACTAGTTATTTAGTGTCTGAGGCGTTTGAGAGTTGAGAGAGTTGAGTTCGAATTCTGGAAGCACATAGGCAGCAGGTGGATTGGTAAGACAAAAGCAATGATTGACGTGTCATTATTTGTAAGAAATGTTCAAAAATAGTAGCCTAACACCACTCCAAAAGTAGGCCTACACAGGCTACAGTATGAAACATACTGGTAATGATGACGGGGAAGGCGATGTCCTTCATGGTGGTATTTCACAGATCATTAGAAAAACCTGCATGACATCAAGAACAATTATACAGTATGAAGAAATATATATGCAATAGTGTTATGCCTCAAGCAAGTTTATTTGTAGAGTCTAGTAAGCTAACAATTATGTATAGGCTAACCTTATTAATTAGCATGCATCATACTATAAGACTGCATTTTAATGCTACATAATGTCCTTATTTCCTATTATTCAGGCAGAAATGTTTATTAGTATGAAGACTACTAGGCCTAAGTGTATATAGTGCATAATAATAATAAATACATTCATTCTACTCAGCTACCTTCCAGTAAGCTATCAACACACTGATAATAAGGTCTAATTTAACAATCGCCAAACCCACAGAAAGCAAACAGAACAGAGGAAAACACCAGTCTGTGATGTTCACACAAAGCACTAGAAGTCAGCTTCTGATGAAACTGCAGGACACGTGTAGTTACACATCACACACATATGCAACAGATCTTAACCACAAGTAAAATAGCCTTCATATGTAGTTTATAAAACATTCTTAACCCCTTATCCAAACCCTACACCTCACTGATTTTCAAACCCTAGTTACAGCCTTGAACACAGCTGGGCAAGCATAGTTTTTAATCAACTCCTATATTCAATTTCCTCCAGGGTGAGAAAGGGCTTTATAATTCATAGTAATATAGTTCATAATTACCCATGTCACTCGGACACTGGTTTAAAATGGCGCAAGACAGGAGAGGTATCATGCTTGGAGTCATGCTTGGAGTCAACTGATGGCATTGCTTTGGTCTGGAGTATGTGGACTTCATCCTTAGCATAGCAGTGAGGCACGGCAGGGAGGAAAGGCTTTGCTTCTGGTGTAACTCCTACTACTAGTTGTAGTAGTATTATAATGTATATAGACATGAATATGAATGTATGAATAGCTACACCTAGATATACATAAGTGGAAGCTTTCAAATAAAATAAATGGTATAAACAATTACTGCATTCCACTCAATTAGGAGATGACAAATTCCAAGGGAATATTCGCAAAACATTTGGTGCTGTTCTTTCTGTCAATAGCTGTGATTATCATTTATTTATTATCTTTCTAGTCATCATGTATTCCAGTATCACGCTAAATTGTCTATATGTTTTTTTTTTTTTTTACATGTTAACATTCTATATTTTCTATATGTTTTTACATGTCCTGTCTGTCCCTGACCAAGACGGACGGTTCCCTTCACTTGGTCCTCGGGCGCTTAAAAGCTGCCCTCTGCTCCTGGGGTCCTGGAGGAAGGACAGTCCGGATGGAAAAATGCAGAGTGTAAATTCACAGCGACCTCAGGCCTGCGTGTGTGTGTGTCCTGTGTCACCTCCATATATCCACATGTGTGTTGTAGTGTGTCGCTTGTGCAAATAAATTCTGTCAATTATTATTACCATTATATACAATATTATGTTAACATTCTATATTTTCTTTCTCATAAGAGTAGGGGGTTGGTTGTTGCGAAACATTTCAAGAGAATGAAGGTGGCTTGTTTGAAACAGGAAATCTTCAGTATTCAAAATCATATCGGAGCGCAGTTTGCTCTGCATGGTACATCTGCAGGGGACTTATCTGCAGTACAGCACCAATTAGAATGCTTATTTGTTAGCGTCTTTTGAAAACCTAATTCCTTTGATACATTAATTCAAAGGACAATATTAACATAAATTATGCTGTAAAAATTAGACATAATGCATCTGGCATTATTAAATCTGACTTTTCGAAAACAGGGGCAATTGGTTTAAACCGTATTAGAATCACTCTAATGTTTACTCAGTGGTCAGAACATTTCAGCAAACTCCAACATTAAAGCAGAGGAAAGAGAGGACTCTTAAAAAAGGATAAAGTGTACATGCTATATGATATAAAGCATTCTAGTAATTCTTCAAAAAGCATTAAAAATTCTAGTAATTCTGTTTTGTTTTCCTTATTCACATTTGCTATTGCTGTACTGTCATATAAAGTAAATGGTCAGAATCACGGTTGAAAAACTGAAAAAAAAACGATTAACATTTTTAATCAAATTAATCACAGTTTTCTGTGGATTAATCATGATTAATCACACATTTTTCTCGGTATATTTTTGTGAGAAAAAGATGTATGACAAAAGACGGATACTGTATATACATCTAAAATGTTATTATTTTTTATTTATATTATTCCATATTGGACATTAATACATCTAAAATGATGATCTTTATGTAATAATATGGCTTTGTATCAAATCAACGGTTATTGCTCTCAGGTTGTGTTCTGTAATACTGTTCTATATTGTGCTACCACTAGGAGGCACTGTTCCGCAATCAATCCTAGCTAATTTACGTATATACTAGAGCAGAAGAAGAGTCAACCTCAATGCTACTAGTCAGGTACTTTCATGCTTCTGACAGTTCTCAGTAAAGAGTGTTAATATCATCCTGCTTGTCGTTATTCTGAAGCTTCACTACACCACACATACATTGGGATACCCAGGAGCAGGATGCCCATTCACAAAATGCTACAAAGATTCAAATTAAAAAAAGTTCATAATGGCCTTTTGGGACGTTTTGTTCAAGATTGATGGTGTTTGCTATCGCTAGCTAAGTGTGCAACCTTACAGACGGTAACATTAACATTTTATTTTAACATTCACACATTTGTTAGAGAGACTAGTTATGTACTTGTAGTCGTTATAATACTAGTTGACATGAACCATAACTGTTTGGGGGTGTTCTCTCAACTAAAGATAGTCAGCTAGATAGCAGCTGGCAAGCTCAAGAAGCTTAATTTACTTTGGAGCAGACATGTGTGTTTGTTGATCTTTGATACATTGAGTTGGGAGCGGGGTTTCCCACACTGTTAAATCCACAGACGGCTCTTTTCCTCCTTTGTTTTGGGCTTTAGAAATGCGGGAAAAAACGACGTGTCGCTCTAAAATCTCAGGGTACCTTGGGTCAGATATACGAGTCCCATATGGACACCGTTTCCCCATGCAACCTCAAGGTTGTCTGACCCTCTTCTCTTAGAGGTCGTTTAGACGAAGTCGAGTTTATCAAACTAATACAGATCTATCCGCACACGGTATTCGCAACGATCCAAATCGGGGGTAGAAAGTGAGTAGATTTGAATCGGTATGGGGGCTGGTGTTCGTGTGTACGGATTCACGCAACCTGATGATGTCATTGTCCCACGTCCTCAGGCTGAAGCCCTATTCACCCCATTACTTCCCCTCATAACAGCAACAACTCGTCTCCTCCTGTCTTCTTCTAAGTTTTTCACGTTTTTTCAGTTGTCTGTAGCAGCGCTAAAGCACAATCTAGAGGCTCCGTCTTTACGCCAATCTGTTACCAGGCTTCGTCCCTTACGAAATTAAAAGATTCGATTTGTGTGAAAATGAACCCGATTCAGTGATTCTAGGCTTCATGTTAAAGGCCCCTTAGTAGAGGTTGCTCAGGTAGGATTGGACGAGGGCCGTTCTAGGGAGGAGTTTCGCGAACGGTCAATTGTGGTTCCATATCGCAGGAATCTGCGATATAACAACGGGACTTGACCTAGTGTCATGGACTTGTTCGAAGAACTTATTCATTCACGCCGCTAGGCAGGGAGAAGTGCGCCGGGCTCTGGCCCTGCCCCCACTGGAGCCTATAAAACCCAAGGCGTGCTTCTCCATCTTCCTTTTCAAAATCTTCGCGTAAGATTAGGACGTTCCAAGGACTATTCGACGCTCCATTCCAGACGGTCGTATTACTTGTTTCTATTTTAAACTTAACTCGATATGAGCTGGTGAGTTAAAGGTTCTCTAACCTTCACGACCTCAAGAGTGCTACAAGTTCGATTCGTCGAACAGAAAGTTGAGTTTCACTGTCTAACTTGTAAGGCTGGCCGATCTCTGACCAGCCTGCTAGCGTGGTTTGATAGCCTACTAGCTTGGTTTGGTAGCCTGCTAGCTTGGTTGGCTAGCCTACTAGCATGGGGCTAGCCTGCTAGCTTGGGTTGCTAACCTCTGGTTTACAGTGATAGTGTGCTCTTTTAATCTTTCTTGTGTTTCAGATATGTCGCACCAAGCATACCCTGACGGTGGTCATGCTTGGGAGAAGGGCGACCGCTTGAGCGGTGACGCCCCGGTGTGACATTTGTGTGGCTATGTCTATAGCCAGGGCCCAGAGGCGTCTCGCGTTATGAGAACGCACCGACGTAGGAGGGGGCGAGTCTAGCACCGACTGGGGAGCGTTCCCCGGTAGGGCTGGGCGTCCCTCCGGCCCCAGGCAGTTCAGCGTCCGGTAGCCACCCTGGGGTGACAGCCGGTCGCGACTGCCCTCTTGGTCGCCCAAGACCCTGAGATAGTGGCGCTACCCTCCGGTTTTTCCTGATCTCTCCGGAGCACATAAACCACTAAGTCGGAAAGTCTGCTCGACTACTCCGAACATGCCTCAGGTGAGGAGGCGAGTATGGAGCTGGACCGGTGCAGCGGGCTTCCCCGGTTACATCCACTAAGCATACCTCGGTCTCCCTCGCCCGGCCACGCGGGTGGTCAGGCATAGGCTTGCTCTGGTGGAGATAGCCTATTAGCGGCTGGGCAGGCAACGTGTTCTACGAGCACGGCTGCGCTGCTACAGCGCTAGCAGGCGAAGCTCCTGACAGAGCTGGCAGCATCGCTGGGTAGCAGTCAGGAGATCCGTCTCGAACGGATCTCTCACTGCCTCTCACGCGCTGCAACTCTCAGACTCTGGGGAGAGTCATGGGAGCGAGCGTGGCAAGCCAAATTGAGGAGGAGCAAAAGAACGAGGAGGCATTGCAGGTTTGGATGCCTCGCTCAAGCAGCTCCGAGCCCCCGCAGTCATCGGGACAGCGAACCCCGAGTGCGGGGCATGAGAAGTGAGTTCCGCTCACCCACACCTCGGCAAAGGTGAAGGCGGGAATCGAAATCAGTTCTTTCCCGCTTCGCAGCCGCAAGCGCAGCAGCCAGCTCGCTCCACGCAGGGCGCTACCCACACGGGACGACAGCGCACTGCTGGTCATGGCAAGGGCCACAACAAACACCCCGCCACCTGAAATTCGGTCGTTGACCACGAAGCGGGGTGAGGTGGATCCATGGCCACCAAGGAAAACTACACGTTGCTCACAGGCAGAGCTCATGTCAAGCACCGTAAAAGTATTCCACCAAGCACCACATTCCCACATGAGTGTCATAACCACTGCCCCTTTGGGCCAGACATAAGGCATGCTTGTGTAACTTCCCTCACGGTGTTCGTACACCCAATTGTATTCGTACACTATGCGGGGGACACCCCAGATCTAGCCACCCCAGAGCTCTCCCTAGGCAGAGCGGTGGCAGGTCTAGAACTATTGAATAATGAGCGGGCCTAGGTCCCGACCAATTCTACTTGAAGCCCAGCTTGGCAAACTGCGCGGACAGTTGGCTCACATTAACAGCGTCACTGTGGGTGTTTAATACAATAACAGTGGGTTACGTACAGCAGTTCACCCGCCCCCTCCGAGGTTCGGCGGTGTGACCCGGTCAGTTCAGAGGTTTGCATTTGCTCCACTCAGTCAGCGTTGGTGCAAGCCTGCCATCTAGTGGTAGCACACTTGCATCGACCCGACCTGTTAATACAGAGGCAAGGGTGCTGGGTGCCTCTGAGCTATGCACGGACACTTCATCATCCCCAAGACGGATAGAAGTTGTCGTCTAGTACTAGATCGACGTAAAATGAACAGAGCACTTAATACATTGAAGTTCAGGATACTGACCCCACGCACGCTCGTTCAGTTCATACAACCAAAGGATTGGTTTGTGTCGCTAAGATCTAAAGCAGGCATATTTTCATATACCGGCTCGCCAAAGACATCAGAGATTCTGAGGGTTGCATTCGGAGGAAATGCATGCCAATTTCGTGTTCCCCCGTTCGGCCTGTCTTGGCTGCGTATTCATGAAATGCGCAGAGGCAGCCATCGCTACGTAGAGAGAGGGAGGAATACGCTTTCTCCCTTGTCTCTATGGCTGGTTAACATGTGCCCACTCAAAGTCAGCGGTGGTGCAAGACTGCCATCTAGTGGTAGCACACTTGCATCGACTCGGCTCGTTAGAAAAAAACAGAGGCGAAAGCGCTCCGTACCTAGACATTGCGCTCCATTCCTGGGCATTGTACTAGACTCTACCTCAATGAAGGTCAGTCTGTCCCCAGCGGGAATAAAAGCCATCCATTCATGCACACGCCGGTTCAAGCGAACACAGGCGGTAACGTCCCTCTGCCTTCAAAGGCTACTGTGGATGATGGCATCAGCCGCGGTAGCGCTGCCTTGAGGGCTATTACGCATGCGGCCATGTCAAATATGGTACCTCTCCCTGAAGCTCAGCTCCACTGAGGACAGGTACGGTAAGTTGGTGGTGAAGCCAGATGCATGATAGAGGGTCATCATGCGTGTCTAAGAACGGACAACACCTCCGCTATGGCATATATAAACTGCCAAAGAGGGTTCGTTCACAATTACTGTTTCAATGGGTGAACCGCCTACTCCGTGGACAGCGGCGTATTTCCCCCTGATCAGAGGAGTAACATGCCAGGCCTGCTCAACTGTGCCTGCACCCTCAGGTGATAGAACTGATATGGCAACGCTTTTACAAAGCAGAGGTGGACCTGTTTGCCAACAGGGAGAACACCTGTTGCCCACTGTGGTTCTAGCTGGGGGCGACAGCCCCCGATTAAGCATAGACGCGCTAAGCAATGGCTGAGCTTACGTCTAAATGCGTTTTGCCCCCAGAGCTGTGGCAGCTCAGAGTTGTCACCTGAAAGGCATAGGCTCCTAGCCCCAGGTTCATCTGACTCAGTGGTGGCAACGATACAGAGCACACGGACCGCTTCGACCCGGTCTCTATATACGTTAAAATGACGCAGTTTCGAGAGGTGGTGTGTTGCGCGTCAACATGATCCTATCAACTGCGCGCTGGGCGTCATTCTAGAATTTCGCCAGCAGTTATTTGAGGAGGGGAAGGCTGCTTCCACTCCCAAGGTTTACCTAGCAGCCATCTCCGCCGGCCACGCAGGTATTTATAATAAACCCCCGGGCTATCATCCACCAGCGCGGCTGGTGTGAGACGTATCAGAGTGCCGGGCAGGCACCCGGAGCCGCCATGGGATTTACTGATGGTGTTACGTGCTCTGACAGGGCCTCCATTGTGCCCCTATAGACAGCAGACATAAAATGTGTTTTGTTGAATACGGCGCTGTTGCTGGCACTTGTGTCAGCAAAGCGCGTTGGTGACATGCACGCCCTGTCCGTCAGTCCATCGTGCCTTCAGTTCTCGATCGCTGGGGACAAGACAGGGATGATAGCCTACCTAATGCTGCATACACACCTAAGGTGGTAGCAGCACCATCATGGGATTTACTGATGGTGTTACGTGCTCTGACAGGGCCTCCAGTGTGCCCCTATAGACAGCGGACATAAAATGTGTTTCGTTGAATACGGCGCTGTTGCTGGCACTTGTGTCAGCAAAGCGCGTTGGTGACAGGCACGCCCTGTCCGTCAGTCCATCGTGCCTTCAGTTCTCGATCGCTGGGGACAAGACAGGGATGATAGCCTACCTAATGCTGCATACACACCTAAGGTGGTAGCAGCACGGTTTCGTAATTCAGGTAATTGAGTTGGCAGTGTTCTCGCCTCTTCCGTTTGCTTCGGCAGAGGAGGAGCGTTTGGATACGCTGTGTCCGGTGCGCGCTCTCCGTTGTTGGAGCACACCAAGACGTTCCGACGATCAGATCAGCTGTTGTGCTTCGGGGCACGGGAAAAAGGCAGACCTCTGTCTAAACCGAGCCTCTATCGTTGGACAGTATACAAGTCTTATAAAGGTTTGTCTCTGGACCCCCGGCAAGGCGGCGTGCGCGCTTCGTGCACACTCGACGCGTCGGGTTGTCTTCTTCCTGAGCCTTGTTAAAAGGCGTCTCAGGGGAAGAGATATATGAGGCAGCAAGCTGGAGTTCTCGCCACACTTTCATTAGATTCTATATGTTAGATGGGGCTGAGACCAATTTATTTTTTTAGTTACAATGCGTTCTGCAGCCAAGCGATCTCCGAATCGCCAGAGCCTAGGAATAACTAAATAGTACAGGTGCTCATCAGCTCTTACGTTGTAAAAGGCAGTGAACAGAGCCCTAAACATTGACGGTTCAGTTGATGTTAGAAAGTGCTCTACAGGATGGCGATCTCCGAATCCCCAGACCCGGAGGAGAGTTACGAGTTTTATGTGTTCATCAGCTTCTACGTGGTAGAATGCAGTGAACGAAGACCGAAACCGTGACCGTTTAGTGGTGTATTAAAAATAACTCTAGGCTTACGATCTCCGAATCTCCAGAGCCTGAAGAGAGTTACGAGTTGTATGTGTGTTGCCAGATTCTACGAGGTAGAATACAGTGAACAAAGCACTAAACGTTGACAGTTTAGTGGTCTTTTAAGAAATAACTCTGAAAGCCGACGATCTCCGTATCTCCAGAGCCTGCGGAGAGTTACGAGTTTTATGTGTTTGTCAGCTTCTACATGGTAGAATGCAGTGAACAAAGCCCTAAACGTTGACAGTTTAGTGGTGTAGGCTATTAAAAATAACTCTGTAGGCTGACTATCTCCGAATCTCCAGAACCTGAGGAGAGTGTTTTGTGTTCATCGGCCCTATGGAAGGAGTGCCATGAACAAGATACTAAACGTGAGAAGGTTTACCTAGGAACCTAGCGTTCACAAGCACGGGTAAGGCCCTATGAACGTTCACCACCAGCTGCTGTATGAACCTCCGTGAGGGCAAAGCATAATAAAGTTGGGGTGATATGGCAATCACTGTATTTACACGCGCTAATGGAAACTGTCCCGTTGTTATATCGCAGATTCCTGCGATAAGGAACGTCTCGGTTACTTACGTAACCTCGGTTCCTTAAGCACGGAACAAGATATAACAATAGTTGCGTGATACAGTGTTTTATCTTCTTTTGGGTGGGTGTTTCGACGCTCAGATTTTGATCCAAGGAAGATGGAGAAGCGCGCCTTGGGTTTTATAGGCTCCAGTGGGGGCGGGGCCAGAGCCCGGCGCACTTCTCCCTGCCTAGCTGCGTGAATTAATAAGTTCTTCGAACAAGTCCATGACACTAGGTCAAGTCCCGTTGTTATATCTTGTTCCGTGCTTAAGGAACCGAGGTTACGTAAGTAACCGAGACGTTTCATTGGAAGCTCATTCGGCACATGCGTTAAATTAGTTTAAAAAAATAAGGCATTAATCCTGTAAATTAATCATAACGCGTTATTTTTCACAGCTCTAATTTAAAGTAAATGGTCAGAATCACGGTTGAAAAACTTTTTTTCTTTCTTGCTTTTAAAAATAATTTCCAGCCAGGCCACAATAAAAGCTAGACTAAGCTATATTATTTATTCCTGCAAGTCATGATCAGAAAATTTACCAGATTGATTAGACTCGGCCATTTGTGAAATAACAACACCTGCATGCCTGGATTTCCCTCGGTGCTGCCCCAGACTGGAGGGGTGCTCCAGGAGCCAGTCCTCTCTCGGTGCTGCCCCAGACTGGAGGGGTGCTCCAGGAGCCAGTCCTCTCACGGTGCTGCCCCAGACTGGAGGGGTGCTCCAGGAGCCAGTCCTCTCTCGGTGCTGCCCCAGACTGGAGGGGTGCTCCAGGAGCCAGTCCTCTCACGGTGCTGCCCCAGACTGGAGGGGTGCTCCAGGAGCCAGTCCTCTCACGGTGCTGCCCCAGACTGGAGGGGTGCTCCAGGAGCCAGTCCTCTCACGGTGCTGCCCCAGACTGGAGGGGTGCTCCAGGAGCCAGTCCTCTCACGGTGCTGCCCCAGACTGGAGGGGTGCTCCAGGAGCCAGTCCTCTCACGGTGCTGCCCCAGACTGGAGGGGTGCTCCAGGAGCCAGTCCTCTCAGGTATATTGCAGAACACATGTGAGAGTCAGTGGATTTATGGAAAGCCACAAAAAGACTAGGTACAAACTAAGAATGAAGAGAAGGAGTCTGGTTGCAAATGTGTCATTTATCTCTAAACCATTTAAAGACAGCTAAAATGACAAAGTTACCATCTTAAAATAAAAGGAGCAAAATTGTGTGACATATTGTTTTATATGAATACAGAAAATATCTGTTATGTTTTGTTTGTAATATTTTGAGTGTTGAATGTTTTGATCATGTATTTGTGCATCTAAATGTGTGTATGACTGATGCTATTAATGACTGCACACTTCCTGTAGTAGATCGAACCTTCAGTGACCTTTCTCCCATGAATGGACCAACCCAACTCTCCTTCTCTCCCCTACTCTCCTTCCTTGACCTTTAGCCTAATGGGAAACCCCCACTCTCCTTCCTTGACCTTTTGGAAGGTTAACGGCCAGTATGCCTGCAGCAGGGATAGTTCAAAAGATAGGCTGGTAATTATGCAAGCCAATAATGAGTAATTAAAGAAAATAGAATGGAACAATAATCATAACTCCCCTTTGCAATAAATGACCCCCTTTGCAAGGTTCAAATATCAAAAGGAATGCACATATACAGTGCTACAATTGCAGTTGTTTTTGAGGGTTATCAGAAAAAAGCCTCTGCTGTCAATCAACAACAAAAAGTGCCTACAGTTTGCCAAATGTAAGTCAGACTTTTATATTAGAGTTATATGGTCAGATGAGACCAAAATAAGGCTTCTTGGCAACAAACATCAAAGGTGGGTTTGGCGTAGACAGAAAGATAGCCATACAGAAGAGCACCCCATACCCACATTGAAGTATGGTGGCGGATCTCTGATGTTGTTGGGCTGTTTTTCTTCCAAAGGCCCTGGACATCTTGTTAGGATACATGGTATTATGTACTCCATCAAATACCAGCAGATATTAAATAAAAACAGCCCCCCTCTAGGAAGCTTAAAATGGGCCGTGGTTGGACCTCCCAGCAGGACAATGATCCTAGGCACACCTCAAAATCAACACAAAAAAGGTTCACTGACAGCAGAATAAAGGTTTTGCCATGGTCATCACAGTCCCCAGACCTAAACCCCATAGAAAATCTGTGGGAAGAGCTAAAGCCGAATCTGCAAATGGGTTGACCTCAGAATCTGAAGGATCTGCAGAGATACTGTATGTAGGAATGGTCTCAGGTCTGTGCCATGTGTTCACCAACCTCATCACGCATTATAGGAGAAGACTTGGAGCTGTTATCTTGGTAAAGGGAGGCTGCTCAAAACATTAAATTAAGGGGAGCCAATAATTGTGGCACACCTGTTGAGGAGAATAGTATTTATTTAATGAAAAAATAAAAGTTTTCTTTCAATAATTTTATTTCAATGAAAAGATAAGATTTTTGTAAATATTTTGAGTGAAAGACCAAGAGGATAAACAGCAAACAAATATTTTTTCATAGCCTGTTTTGGGCACATTCACTAAGGGTGCCAATAATTGCGGAGGGCACTGTATACATATGTACAGTATGTATGTACAGTGCCACTTGAAAGTATGTGAACCCCTTGGTACTTGGAGCATTGTAGACCCATGCACATTTACCCCAGATGCTGCCAGAGAGGTCCGAAACTCTTTAGAGGTGATGTGTGGGTTGACTTTTACCTGATTTATTCTTCTTCTGGTGCTTCTTGGTGATGGTGTTGATGGGCGTCCACTTCTAGGCAGAGATGCGGTCATGTTGAATGCCCTCCATTTCTAAATTATTTGTCTTGGATGGATGGATGGAGCTGGAATCTTTTGGAGATGGTCTTATAGCTTTCCCAAGACTGATGGGCTGTCAGTACCTTCTTCCTGATGTTCTTGGATATCTCGTTTCCTCTCAGCATTGTTGATCTGTGTGAGTACACCTTGGCACAACAGTAGTTTGGTTGGTTTACTCTCTCTTTTAATCTGTGTTGCCCAACCCTTTTCCTAAGGATGTCTCAGTTGATTGGTTTGCTTAATTGACTAATTAAGCACCCAAATATGTTTCACCAAATCTGTTACCTGCTTGACTTTAACAATGCAGCTGGGGGTTCACTTACTTTTGAAAATACACTAATTCCATGTTTCATGTCGTTTTTTGGCTACTCAAACAATTCCCTCTAAACAAGTACTTGCAAATGATAAACATAAACCTGACATTTCATCTATGGAAAATTGGTGATGAAAAAAATGAAAAATCATGGTAAAACAACAGAAAACTCTGAAGTGCTCAAGGGGTTCACATAGTTTCAAGTGGCACTGTATATATGACAAGACAAAAATATAAGGTAGAGAGAGTGAACAAACCCATATAAAATACATATAGGAGAATAAAGGAAATCAACATATATTCCTAAAACTTGAACCTTAAAAAAAGTGCCATTTTAAGACTTTTAATAAAATAGAGAGCATATTTGCATATTCTTGTATTAGGAGGGATGGGTCAGTAATGATTTGAAAATGTGTCTGACCAAGTTGAATTGAAGAGCCCTGCACTCTGTGCGGCACTCACTGTGGAAATGAATATGTATGAGAACCACTGCCTCATCCACAGCCACAACATTAAAGAACGCTCTTTATGATTAACAATGTTCAAATGACAACCCTAAAATCACATATTCATTTTCTTTGAAGAAAGGGCATATATATTCAATTAACTGAAAGTTTTTGTCCATGTCAGAGCTTGGGTAATTTTGGTTGTGTTTTTGACAAGACTTCGCCATGTCTTGCTAAGTACAAGTCTCAATCCTTCAATTTGGGTCGAAAGGTATTTTCATTAAAAAGAACTTGGTAAAGGCCCCTGGTATTTGCACATGAGGATGAAAAAGCACAGTGAATGATAAAATGACTCACAGGCTCTACTGCCAACAGTAAAATAGAAAACAATGTGTCAGAATACTGTTGTGACTGATTACCTTAATCATCTTCACAATTATGCTTCTGTTTCTTTCTAAGGAGACAGCCAGTCAATGACCATCCAGTTCAGATCCCTGTGATGTATGACCAAACATGCCACCTAAGTTTACTCTTGTTGTTTGGGAAACATTTGGTCAATAATTAAGTTTGCCCTATTAAAGCATCACTATAACAATTTAAAATTCATTATCGAACAATTAACACATTCATTTTGATGATACATGCCTTAACACCTGGACACTATAGGTGCCACCAAATAATAAATACATTTAAATGTATATAAATACATTTAAAAAGCACCAAAAAAGCTGCTCCTACAAATCTGTTGATCCCAATATTCTTTATCACATTATGCACTTATTTTGCTTTGTAGTGCAAGGTAATATGATAGGGAACGGAACTAGGAATTATTCTTCCATAATTTAAAATAATTCTCCAAACACCTAAAAGGTAATTAAGTAAATTTGACGATGATTAAGCCTACTTCTTTGTCAGTTAAATCCTTCAGGTTCGAACTGTTGCAGTAAATTACTTTTCAAGGTTCAACTATGTGCTGCTCCTTCCCTGAGTCTTTTGTT
This sequence comes from Sprattus sprattus, assembly GCF_963457725.1. Taxonomy (NCBI): domain Eukaryota; kingdom Metazoa; phylum Chordata; class Actinopteri; order Clupeiformes; family Clupeidae; genus Sprattus; species Sprattus sprattus. The sequence goes on along the minus strand of NC_137923.1, from coordinate 35,640,158 downwards.
ACACATAGTCAACTTTTAATAGTGAGTACTTCTTCTTCTAATCCATGGATACAACCCCTGTAGACTTCTATGAAGCCTGCTCTGCAGGACCACTTGTAGAGACATTTGATTTCTCTCTCTAGCCTCATATGAATCTTTTTCTTTGTTCCAGAGCACTTCAATATTAAACACTTGAAGTGTTGTACAAGATGTAAAGAAAGGAATTCAAGTCAATTTCTTGGGTTCAAGCGGGTTCTCTCAAAGGAGGATCCTTGAGACTTGTGGAATGGAATGGAGACCACTGCGAGGGCGGTTAGCCAGAGTAGAGGATGCTTGAGGAGGGACTCAAGAACTCTGACACCTCCCTCTGGGCCAAACATGAGTCACTCTCTTTGTGGCAAAACTTTTCTTTACTTTCAAGAATGTTTTAGAGTAGCCCAGTTGTATATTTCTGAAAATAGATTTGGTACCCAGTCAGTAGAAGAAGTGAATGTTCCACATGTGACTATTCAAACTATAACACTTTTGAACTATTTTACTTCAAGACTATTTTAATCTTACATTATGCACATCATTGTTGAACAAGTAGGTATTTTTTAGCTATCCACAGGGGAATACATTTCTTGTTCTATTGGTTAACACCCAAGCCCCTTAACACACATCATGGATGCACCATAATCATCATACTGATACCTAACACTACAACAGCAGCAGAGACGCCTTTGTGAACATTTCACTGGGGTTGTCAAGTGGGCATCTTCCTTTGTGTTTCATGGAGTTAGGCCCTCGACACGTCCAGTAGACTCATCAGTGGTGTCTGACATCCCCGGCCCGCCCCCCTGCATACCCACAATGGGTTAGAAGACATGTCAAAAAGCAGGTCTCAAGCCCACATACACCTCAAGATACACCACAGACATAACTGACAGACCCTCACCACAGACATTACAAACAGACCCTCACCACAGACATAACTGACAGACCCTCACCACAGACATAACTGACAGACCCTCACCACAGACATAACTGACAGACCCTCACCACAGACATAACTGACAGACCCTCACCACAGACATTACAGACAGACCCTCACCACAGACATAACTGACAGACCCTCACCACAGACATAACTGATAGACCCTCACCACAGACATAACTGACAGACCCTCACCACAGACATAACTGACAGACCCTCACCACAGACATAACTGACAGACCCTCACCACAGACATTACAGACAGACCCTCACCACAGACATTACAGACAGACCCTCGGCACAGACATTACAGACAGACCCTCACCACAGACATAACTGATAGACCCTCACCACAGACATAACTGACAGACCCTCACCACAGACATAACTGACAGACCCTCACCACAGACATTACAGACAGACCCTCACCACAGACATAACTGATAGACCCTCACCACAGACATTACAGACAGACCCTCACCACACAAAAAATGGTTTTGGGGTGTTGTAAATGTGCCTTAGTTAAATGTGTATATTATACATGAAATTACTACATTTTGTCAATCTCACAATAATATTAGATAAACTACACTGAACTACCTAATTGTATTATGTAAAACAATACTTAGGACGACACATGTTATTTATTAGTAAACTCCATGCAAGATTTTATGTAGAATGTGCAAGCAAAGACTATTGGTGCAAGTGCCCAGTGAAATGTACACAATTTTTTTTAGTATTCAATAGACATGCGCATTTGACACTGCAACTCCAGAATTCACGCGACGCAAGCCATTTCGAGAGACACATGAAGTGAACTTCACTGCTGGCGCTGAATCGTCCGACGACAACCATCTTCACTACAAGGCAAACCTTTGAAATGGTTAGGTTCAGTTGCCTTCAGTTAGCCCAATTACCAATTGAATATATCTTGCTGGTCTAAACTGACTCAGTGAAGGCGCTGTTCTCTGCAAAACATGTTGGCGTAATTTCCTTGTTTACATCATCACCTGCACATTAGTTCACTCCATTGTCAAAATACCATGAAAAACATCATGGTACTGTAATATGGATCTATTGGATCTCTTGGACAAATCAGTAACTAGGTTGCACCGGCGAGCGGGAATCTGTACCAGCACGGTGGCATAGCGGGTAGGCCACAGCACCATGAATCTGAGGAACACAGGTGTAAAACCCGCAGAGTGCAAGATTTACAAAATCACCTGAAAGTCACAGGTTCGATACCCACAATTGGCAATCATGTCCCAGGTTACTGAATGACTACCCCGGTACCAGAGTACATTCCCTACGAATCACCCACACTGGATCCTCCTCCCCATCCAATAATTTATTATAGTGAGGGTATTTAAAAAATCTGTAATTGTAGGTAAACATTTACCTAAAAAAACTTTGTAAGCTTTACGTAATATATTATAGTAAAGGACATTTGGAAAATCTGTGTAATTGAATGTCAATATTTACCTAAAAAATCTTTGTAAGCTTTACGTGATATATTGCAGTAAAGGATATTTGGGGAATCTGTGTAATTACCTGAAAAAGGTAGGTGGAAATTGCTACCACAATGTTTTTGAGTAAATATTGTCAGTTATTTTTTACAGTGCACAGACATAACTGACAGACCCTCACCACAGACATAACTGACAGACCCTCACCACAGACATAACTGACAGACCCTCACCACAGACATAACTGACAGACCCTCACCACAGACATAACTGACAGACCCTCACCACAGAAATTACAGATAGACCCTCACCACAGAAATTACAGACAGACCCACTCAACAACTATGGTCCAATGTCAAAAGCAAAAGTGTGAAGAGGCAGGTGTGTTTGCATGTTTTCCTTGATATAAGTCTAGTATATATTTCACAACAGGGCATTATAATAAGGCTATACTGTTAGAACTGTAGTCTAGCCTATAACCTTTGTTTCTTGTTTATATCCGTTTATATACAATCTGTTTTTATCTCTTGTTTATCTATCTTGTCTGTATCTTTAATCTAAAAGGAACCATCAGGTCAGCTGTCAGCGGAAGTAGGCTTCATCAGAGCTGCTCTCGTATGACCACTCCTGTAATGTGGGCACAGTTTAATTAGGGATATATTCCTGGAAAAAGAGTGTGCTTGGGAATCAAACGCAGGGAAGGTGACAGAAGCGACAGTTTAATTTTCCACGTTACTCAGTTGAGGATAATTGCTTCCAGAGGTGATACAACCATTTTCATTTTTATTGACCCTGAAAGCACACAGTAATTACCTTTAAAAGCTGCCACTGTTTGCATTTCAAAGGAACTGCTCACAATAAAATCGTATTGTATTTTCCATGTGGGGAGAGAGATCATCCTCTGTGAAAAACCCAAACAAGATAATAATGCTTCCAAATCTTCTGCTCTTCCGCAGCAAAGCCAACATAGAAGTTAAGTTACTGAAATAGCTGTCATTTTCTTCACCTGTGATTTAACTTTTTCCTTTATTTTCCTTTATAAGGTTTTGGCACATTTCCTTAATTTTTGTGAAGTGTGAAGAGTGAAGTTAATATATTACATAATATAATGTTATATACGTATATATATATATATATTATGGCATGCATTCAGGAAATTAACATTTGAATATATATATACAAAAGTCTGAATATATATACAAAACTCTGAATACAAAAGTCTGAATATATATACAAAACTCTGAATATATATACAAAAGTCTGAATATATATACAAAAGTCTGAATATATATACAAAAGTCTGAATATATATATACAAGAGTCTGAATATATATACAAAAGTCTGAATATATATATACAAAACGAAGTCTGAATATATATATATACAAAACAAAGTCTGAATATATATACAAAAGTCTGAATATATATATACAAAACGAAGTCTGAATATATATACAAAACTCTGAACTCTGAAGCGCTCAATCCGTCTTTGTCCGCCATATTGGATTGAGCGTTTCCTATTAAATCAATGGAACCAAAATGTTTGTAATTACGTATTTTCTGCTTCATGAAACTCTGTTTTTCTGTTGTATTGTTCAATTTTGACATTGATTTCTCCCTAGAAATGCAATAATAACACGTTTATTTTACACCGTTTGACTTCACGAAGGATAGTTTTAGAGGCAGGTTCCCCATTGACTTGACTGGGGTCTTGTCAAAACCTTCGTAATTCCTTGTTTTCTGCTTCATGAAATACTGTTTTTCTGTTATGGTAGGGTGACCAGACGTGCTCTTTTTCGGACATGTCCTCTTTTTGAGACCTAAAAAATGCGTCCGGCAGGGATTCCCAAATCGTTCGGGATTTTGCCTCGTCGGGTGCTTCACAAAATGATATTTCTACGAATAAGAAAGGGTAGACAAATTTCTGGAAACACACACGTGACCATTAACTGGTTGTTTTGTGCAGAAGTACCTTATGTTATTTATACCCTTGGAATGGCCAACCTATCTAGGTCATGGTGAGTATTATTTTGTAGAAGGGAAATAGTCAGTAGCAATCTATAACACAATTATATGCTTATCCTACATAAACTATGGAAACTATTACAAAAAAAAATATTCTATTCAATGAATAATGTCTTATTTTCATTGGTATATGCAATGAGGATTTCTGGGTAATCATTTTTTGTCCAATGTCATGTCTCTATTTGATCATGTGACGAGAGGATACGATGTGTAGGCTATCCCATTTAAACGTAAAAATGTCCTTCGTTAAGTCAAACGATGCAACATGAACGTGTTATTATTGCATTTTTAGCGAGAAATCAATGTTTAACATAGCCTTATAACAGAAAAACAGTATTTCATGAAGCAGAAAACAAGGAATTAAGAAGGTTTTGATGAGACCCCAGTCAAGTCAATGGAAGACTTGCCTCTAAAAATATCCTTCGTGAAGTCAAACGGTGTAACATAAACGTGTTATTATTGCATTTCTAGTGAGAAATCAATGTCAAAATTGAACAATATAACAGAAAAACAGTATTTCATGAAGCAGAAAATACGTAATTAAAAACATTTTGGTACCATTGATTTAATAGGAAGCGCTCAATCCAATATGGCGGACAAAGACGGATTGAGCGCTTCAGAGTTCAGAGTTTTGTATATATATATTCAGACTTCGTTTTGTATATATATTCAGACTTTTGTATATATATTCAGACTTTTGTATATATATATTCAGACTTTTGTATATATATTCAGAGTTTTGTATATATATTCAGACTTTTGTATATATATTCAGACTTTTGTATATATATTCAGACTTTTGTACATACATATTCAGACTTTTGTATGTATATTCAGAGTTTTGTATATATATTCAGACTTTTGTATATATATTCAGACTTTTGTATATATATATATTCAAATGTTAATTTCCTGAACGGCATGCCATAATATATATATATATATATATATATTTTTTTTTTCAAACTCTTTAAGAACAATACATTCAACAATATGGCAGTGTACCCTGGTAGGGCATTCTTCATTTCCAAAGTGATTAAGAATCTGTCACAGACATTGTTTGTCCACCATACCAGATTATGATTATTTTCTCTCTTCTCTCAAATGGACTGCAGCACCATGTGTGGCCATCAAAAGTTTCCAGTGCCCCCTAATAATCAGAAGTTGTTTCTCTCAGTTCATTATGCAGACCCCTTTAGAAAGAGCCCATCATTGGTAAGAATACTATGACTGTACAATCCCCCTACATTGGAAAGAATACTCTGACTGTAAAATCCCCTCAATCTGGGAAGAATACTCTGACTGTATGATCCCCTAAATCTGGTAAAAATACTATGACTGTATAATCCCCTTAATCTGGTAAAAATACTATGACTGTATAATCCCCTTAATCTGGTAAAAATACTATGACTGTATAATCCCCTTAATCTGGTAAGAATACTCTGACTGTATGATCCCCTAAATCTGGTAAGAATACTCTGACTGTATGATCCCCTTAATCTGGTAAGAATACTATGACTGTATAATCTTCCTACATTGGACTGGTAAATTGGCTGTGGATTGCATTTTTGCCACATCTCCTACCTTTGGCCTGATTGAATTCAACTTCATTATAATCAGTGAGTAATCAAGATTGGTATTACAAATACTGTAGCCTAATCCAAAAATATAACTGGAATTCATGAAATATATGTAAATATCAAAGTTCAAAGTACTTTATTTGTCATTGTCGCAAAGACAACGAGACAGTAGAGGCAGCAACAGACAGCTAAAGAAAACTTAGGATGCTGTGAATGTTATCTTCCACAGCTAAATAATAATAAATAACATTTAATAAATAGATTAATAAATATCTCTGAGTAAATTAAACATTTTAAATATATGTCAAATACTATGATGGATTATGGCAATTGCTGGTGTCTCTACTATCTTTCTTACAAAGCCACGCTCTAATACCCTTATTCCTGAACTGTTGAACTGAAGAGCAAACAAGCTATGTAACGCGATAGCAAAAGTTGAACTAACGATTTAGCAAGCAATGAGCTGTACGTTATAAATACCTTTTTTTGACAATGCACGGCCCCCAACTCTATTAGAATAAATATGCTTGACAGCAGGCTTATAATATTCAACAGCATGCTTAATTCTAACATGAACTTGACCCTCCTTGAAAAAAACTTTCATAACAGCCAATTTACCAGGCCTATTAACTCATACAATAATAACCCCTCAAAATGTAAAGGTAGCAAATGTCAAAACGAAGAGTTTTTCACTTTCTCTTTTAAAATCTTGACGTCAATGACACATGCAGGCTAAGGAGAGTGAGCAGGTGTCCCATTCTGCGTTGTAGGCCCACTGCACAGCATTCCAAGGGGATCAGGAAGCAGCCCTTTCCACTGCTGTTTAAGTTCAGGTTAATGATGTTCATGGGGAGCATGGTTGAAAGATAGATTGGGATGATGATAGGAGAAGCCCTGTTGGTAATTGACCTTATTGGATGCTGCACGCTCCCGTCTGTGGGCCCTGGTGATTAAAATGGTCACCGGACAATGTTGCACCTAAATGGCTTTTATTATTTGATATGCAATGAAAAAGACATAGAGGAGGCATCAGTACCGTCTGCTGACGAGCAGGCATCAATGTGAAGCATGGAAGAATAGTGGGAAGAGAATGAAACCACCAGCAATGGCCAGCTAGGGTCCAGAAAGACAGGGTCTAAACATGGTACAACAGACTTAATCATAGACAACGAAGATCAGGATTTCTAGATTACCTACGTCAAAGGGAAGAAAACACACGCCAGGGTCAATGTGCTAGCCTGGTTTACCACCAGGGCGGCGGGGTGGGAAACCACAGACCAGCCACCAGCGGGCTCACAGAGTTGAAGACTGTGTATTTTATTTGCATTTTTAGGCATATACACAGAAATATTAGGAAAGATATAACCAAAAAGGGTTAGCGACGTTTCAGTAATTTAAGAAACTTAAGTTTAAGAGAATAGCCTTAGAGTATGAATTACTGTATGTACCTCCAGTGATAGATGTTTTGAGAATATATTTTTGATAAAAAGATGCTTGCATATTTTTCTATGTAAGTTTAATCATGTGTGAATGAGGGGATTTTGTATGATCTTTTGCAAGCTGACCTGGGAGTGCCCAAGGAAGTCTTTGTTTGATTTCTCCCACTCTGGTACATTGCTCACGACACTGTATAGGATATTGATAGAATGATAAGATAAGGTTCAAATTGGCTTGGCTACATAGAATTATGTGCGCTCATAAGGGGAGTATAGACTATTGATAGTTTTGACATAGACATAATGCTAAAATAAGAGTAATGATCTGCTTCCACGACATAGTACTGAGGCTGTAATGACTCCAACCTATTCATCATCCAGTGATTTAACACTACATCTGCTGTTCTCTGCTTTCTAGTTGACCACTGGACAAAATCACCTGGAAATCCAGGAGACTTCCAGCATTGTCTCTTTCAATGTTGAATCCAAGTCAGACGGAAGATGAGCTCTCAATTTTGTTCAAAAGGAACTACTGTTAGCTAGTGTAGCTAAAGCCAGTTTATGCTAGGCAAATTTTGGCACCACATTAGCAGCTTCACAAAACAAGACAGACTACTTTTGCACAGCTTTTCAAGTCTCATTGTTCTGTAAATATGCATGGCTTAAAAATCACAAGTTATTTTATAATGTTTTGAGTTTGAGTGGGCCATGGCCTGTGAATGCCCACCCACCCCTGTCCTAAGGTGATTTTACAGATGAGAACAGGCCCAGCTGCCATACTGCTCTGCCGTGTGGGTTAAGTTACCCTGGCAGTGTGGATAGGTACGGTGAACAGTAAATGCCTGGTCTGCTCAATTATTTGATTTGAAATGGCCTTGAATCATTTTTCTTGCAACACTGCATAGCAAAGTTAATCACATGATTCATACACTTATTATGCATGGTAGATTGCAAGTTGTTCAACATAACAAAAATAGGACTGGGTGGTCAACACAGATGGCAAATGCTTAATCAGTTTACCTTTCATGCCTCTTAGTCATACTTCATATATTTCTCCGCCGGATCCACATCTCATTATTGTGGACTCTTATTCAGGCAGTCACAATGGGTACTGTAGAGTCAAATAATGAAAGCCCTTAACATAAGATTGGTTCTTACAGGTTGACAATTTCATTGGGGCTCATTAATGGAATGTATCAGGATAGATGTATGAGGTGAACAAAATGTGTGTGAAATCAGTAAGATGGTGTCTATCTAAGCAGCCTCACAATTCATCTAAGGAAAATGTTGAAAGCATGTAGATCGATTAAAGCCATACAAAGGGAAGGCGAACAAAAATGGCACTTTTATCCAACATCTTTTAAACCCTCTGCAGAATTGAGGTAATTGAATGCTCATCTCCAACCTCCTCCTCATCCTTATTCAACAGTCTGTGTAGTGGCTATAGAGAAAGCGGCACATTTTATATGGGTTGATTGATTGATACCTCAAACGCTTTCCTCATGCATGCTCTGTGTTTCACCATGATGTACACAGGAAGCTCCACTCCAGTTTGTTTTAAGACTAAATTACATTTATAAAAGAAAAAACTGCTGGCATCTGCAAGATATCTGTCCAGGCCCAGTCCACTGACGCATGACACACAGCCCTTTACACACACCATTACAATACATTCACCTTCCAAATAATAGAGAGAAGGTCAAATAGAATATGATATTAGAGCCATCACAAAGGTCAAATGTCATTGAGAATGGGCATAATAAACCTTCTTTGTTTATTGTGCTAATTGTTCAATATCTCCAATCAGGCTGCTCCTAAATAATGTCATCATGCCCGAAATAATTAAACACATTTACAGGGCTGGTCAAGACCAAAATGATGTGCACAAAAACAATACCTAAATAAAACTCTGCCTGGTATGTTGTTAGCACTCTGGTGTTTCAGAATAACGGTTGGTAGTATTCTATGACTTCAATAGGCCCATATTATCTACAGACTTAATGCAGTATTTAAAGGTTTTTAATCAGAAATGTAAAACATCCCCCTCTGATTTGTCATTCATACTTCATGCTCACCACAAAAAACACAAAAAGACATATATATATGACAATATTCACCACAGCTTCAATGTAAACATAAAGCTGTTCAACAATTTGCCAAAACAAAGCTTGACAGTGTGAAGTCATATTCATCACAGTGAATTTATGTTATAACAGGAGCAAGATTGACCCATTGTGTATACGGACATACATCACATCAACAGAATTATCAGACTACATTCTTTCATTGTATTGTTGTAAGAATGGATGAAATATATTAAACATACATATATTACCATAACCAGAAATAATTTACAAATATTCAATCTCATGAAAGCTGTTGAAACCACTATTGAAATAGCATGAGAAGCACTGTAAGCGGATACCAAATGAGAAAGAAGCCTATTTATAAAGCTGTTTTAAATGTTTCTAAAATGCACAAATAGTAAGTACCTAAAAATGTGTGTTTAGTTTGCAGACTTGATTCTTCACTCGAGTTCTACCTTGATCAAACATACAAAGAGCACAAGATGAAAATCATTCCTACAGTAAGAGACAGGGTTGGGAGTAAGAGAACAGACAGCTTGAAAAGCCAAGGTCCAACCGCAGTAGTCAGGCACCATCCATCAATACAGACACAAGACACCAGTCTGTCACTGTCTGCACAGTTTAGCACGAAGGTAAACACCCTACACAGTTATAGGGAAGTAGCCTTAATAAGGTCCTGTTTCAAAACTCATTTTCATGCAGATGCATCAGGTCCAAACACCCACAAGGCAAGCCCTCAGAAAAAAATTTGAACTCTTTATAGAATAAGAGCATTGCCAACTTATTTAAATTTAATTCAGAGTTGTAACATAAAGTACTACCTCCAGGATACTGCTAGCTAGCTACTTCCCACATCAGAAGAGTTTAAATGTCAACATCCCTGTATTAGTCACTGTTATTTTATTAGACCCAACTGTAAAAAAGGCTCTGAACACTCCTGGCCGGCCAATTTGTTTAAAGTTTAACAATTCTCACAGCTCTAAGATTCTAAAACCAACTCAATCTGTGGGAATATCAAGTACCAGTCTAATGCAGCTGAACCCCTTTCAGTTTTTTAATGCCAAAGGCACTCTTAACAAAACAAAACAAAAATCACCCATACAGTTCACAGAAACAATATAAAACAATGTAGAGCTACTTCCTATATTACCATGTCTTTATACAAAAGCAATAATATGAATAGTTATACAACATATAGCTCAAGAGTGTTTGGTGGTTGCTTCATCAGTTTATCAGACATCCTATCCGACTCATGTGTTCAGAATATCTAGTGTTTGTCTTTCTCAATGCTAGATAGCCGGTCCACCAGAGCTTTGTGGTCCACTTTGACACTAGCGAGCAGTCCCCCGTCATTTCTCTCAGACCCAGAGTAATCAATCTCTTGTCCTTTCAGCGTGGTCATGTGACCCCCAAGTGCTTTTAGAATTGCATTGCCTGCACAGATGTCCCACTTCTTGATGAAGGTGACGTGGACATAGATATCTGCCTCTTCATACTCCTCATCAGGGGGGTCCAGAAGGGCAAGCACCTTGTAACCTGGAAGGATCATGGACATACTCAAATCAACATATATCTCTTCAACATATAAGACATATTTCAGAGGCATCTCTTAACCATTTGGAGTTGGAGCCAGATTTAAGCACTTTGGTGATTCTGATATGCTCTGATCTTGAAAATGTCAGCTTCTTTAAACAGTGGTTCCAGAGTGAAATGGATTTTTTATAGCCAGCACAATTTCAGCTATTATAACAGGGTAGTTTATATGCCATATTTGTATGTTTTTCTAATATCATTAGTAAATATATTCATTGCAAAATGTAGTTTTGGCTTGTGGAAAAACCAGACCATAGTGATGAACCGTTTTGGAAACTTTTTCTCTAAGGGCTAGGCTATATGTATGCTGAGAATTAACATTTTCACAAGTTCCCGTTTGTTAAAAAAGAAAAACAAATCACTATGAGAAAATTAATGCCTCCTGTGGTGGTTAAATAACTGCTTTAGAGATGCTGACTTCAATTCTGTTCAGTAAAATGCATGTGTATGGCATCTCTGTATTGCCCCATGATATTTAATTATATCCCATTATATGCCTGTTGCTATCCCACTGCTGGACAATGTGAAAAAAGCACTACAAAGCAAGTCACTTAGCTAATGCGTCACCAATTCTGCAAGGTGAGCAGACACTAGCTTGATTTGTTAGCTGCAACCTGTTGCTTAAAATTAATCTGATGTTTTAGGCGTGAGAGCTGTAATGTTACGTTTTATAGGAGACCCAAGGTTAAGAGTACAGCGTACACTCAGTCAAAAGTGAAGCCAGCGGAGGGAATCGGGACGTGCTCAAATGCTAACACTAAAATGACATACTTCCAGTCAACTTGCATACTCTATATGGCCATATAGCGTTTATCTCCCTATTATTATGGTATCCAAATGGTTCCTTTTAATCATCCAGTTGAACCTCAACTAGCAATTCATCCTGGTGAAGTTCCTTATTAGATCACATCACATTGGCCATAGAATAGAAAAGTTTGGCAATACCTTTTAATTATGTCTTTATCATGTTATGCGTTCTGAGTGGACAAGACAGTGGTTATTTGTTAAAAAAAAAAAAATGCTTCAAAATATATGGCATTTTGTGGCAGTTATAGTTAACTTTGTCCCGGCTGACCTTGTTTGACCCTTAAACGAAAACTAATGAACTAGTGGGTGTTGGGACTGTCCAACTGGTGCAGTGACTAAGAAATGTGCACACTCGTATATTTTAATTTATTTTATATACTTTTAAAACAATAATTGAATTTGTCAGCTGATTTTTTTTGGAAGGTTTATGTCAATACTATCATGATGTTTGTATTATAAAGGGGTAAAGAAATTGGGATTTAAATCCAAGCCAATTTGAATTCCTTGCTGACACTAGTCTAGAGGGTTGAAATGTGCTGTACCTGCGCCCCCTGCTGGAATGATGACAGTATTGTTTCCAAAGGCGTCCTCAATGAAGCCCTTGACTTTGCCTGCATGAGAGCGGGAGACGATGACTTTGGGGGCATTAATGCTGTATTCCGATCGTGGAAGTACATTGGCACCATCACCAACCAAAGCCCAAGCTGCAAAGAAGCAAACATAAGACTGATCTAGGACATCCAATATTTCACAGTAGTTACAGGGATATGTAGTTTATAAAAACATTAAAGGTAAAACATTTGCCATTGTATTCGTGGAGGGGTAAAACCCAGAATATCAACAGAAATTCCACATTGAAACTGTTTTACATCAAACTGAAATGCTGTTGTATACACTTGAAATGTTACTGTTGAAGTTGATACCCTTCAGCAGCCAAAGGCAAAGTTAATCTTACAAAAAAGACTGACTTGAAAATATCCTGTATGTCTGTGAAATGTTACCCTTTGAACATTAAGGCATAATATATTCTTTATGTGGAACTCATAGCTGGGCCTACCAGTGTATCCTGTAAAGGGTTTGTGAATCACACCGATGACAGGTTCACCATCTACAGCCACGCAGACCATTGTTGTAACATACTTCCTGAGGTTCTCTGTGGAGAAAGACCGGACATGAGCACTAAAAAGAAAATGACAACTGACAAAGCAGTCTATCACAAAATTCACATTAGTTCACCATCTTAAAGTTTGTTTATAAGTACTACACAACACTAACTCAAACACGTTTAACTACACAACCCACTTCGATCTCACAGACATGCAAGGCAGTCAGAGTTCCCACCTCCTGTGAATGGGGTTACATTGAGGTACATTGAGCCTACACAAGTAGCCAAAGACTCCCATATTTTAGGAATGTAATGTATCTATGTAATCATCACTGAAATCAAACATTTAGGTTTGTCAAAAACAAAGACAGTGCTAATATCAATAAAGGACATGTATGAGAGCACTTGTCCTTCAGGCATCAGTGTGCTGCAGCATCACAGATTTCACAACATTTATCATATAAAAAATATCCTGGCATTATGAAGATTGATATCTTCTGTCTGCGCCTAATTAGAGCTGTCTGTTAAGACTGTTCAAGTTCTGACTTAGAATGGGAGAATGGGTGTCTTTATTATATTTGTGTGTGTGTGGTGTGAGGGAGAGAGAATTACAAGTTAGTAACCATTGGTGAATAATTACTAAAAAATATTTTTTAGGGAAAATGTGTTTTTTTGAAATTATTATTTATTTATTTTTTAAGCAAGACAAATGTGTAGGTTGGCAACTTTTGGAAACATTAAACGACACAGAATTAATTGATTCCGCCTCATTTACAAAGGAATAATGATTGTTGTGGACCTCATGAGAGATAAAGTATCTATCGTCACCAACCAACCAACCAACACAATCAGTGCCTAAGTGTCCATCAACTCCGTGCTACTTGATAACTGGGAAAATGCATCTTCACAATGCCATTTTGTTAATGATTTTTCATGCTGCCGGACATGTTCGGACATGTTCGGTTCAGTTAAGAAGTCTACGACTTATTATTGTAAAACTAAATTGGCTACTGTCTACACAAACGTGTCAAATACATTTGGAAAATTGTGTGATGATGCCCTTTGTTGTACTCTGTATTTTATATGTATTTAATTATTTACTTAAAACAAAGATATTTCATGTTTTGTCGGGTCAACTTATTTGTTTATTTGTAAATATACATCCATTCCTGCCATTCAGGCCTGCAACACATTCCAAAAGAAGTTTGTATGGGGTAGTAATGAGGTAGAACAATTAAACAATGATGTGATTTGAAACTAGTGATGTCAACAGGACATTGTAATTATGATTTGGTACAAAAGCAGCATCCAGGATAGGCCTAGTCAAAGATGGGCAGAGGATCGCCAGTTTGACAACAAATGCGTGAGCAAATTATTGAAAAGTAACACTATGGAGTTTCTGGAGCCGCCAGGTAGGGGTTGACGCTAGTTTGTCATAAACAAAGTAAGCTGATTTCAACAGGTTTCGCTGTCAACAGTTTAGCCGCTAGCAAGACATCTCATTAGCGATGCAAGCAAGCTTGTTATAACACAGTTGGACATTGATGCTAGTTATAAGTGCTCTCACGTCAGCTTCTTTGTAATGTTATTGTCATAGCTATGTTGGCTAGCTTGCCAACAACTTTCCTAACAAAGTCAAACTGATGCCTGTCTGTCAGATCATAGTGCTAATCTATTTTACTTATTACTGTCTTTATTACCAACTAATTCTCATCTCCCTGTACGCTGCTCTCGATTCCTTAACTCTTCTCCCAGGCCCTCATAGCTGCCCCAAATACGCACTATTGAGGCTTCCCCTCCCCATCTAAGCACTGAAGAACTAACTTCCCTATTCTACACCACCGGTTCTTCTATTTTAGACTCTATTGCACCCCCCTTAAATGGAAAAGGCCCAAACCTAAAGGTTTACCTTGGCTCAATGACGCCACCAGAGCCTTAAGGTGCAGAAGCAGGGCGGAAGTGGAAACATGGTAAGCTTCTGAGAGACACCCGTCTCAACTACCAGGACGCAGTTAAAGCTGCTAGAACAAAATACTTTTCTGCAAATTATTGAAAAGTAACACTATGGAGTTTCTGGAGCCGCCAGGTAGGGGTTGACTCGCTAGTTTGTCATAAACAAATCAGCTTACTTTGTTTATGACAAACTAGCGAGTCAACCCCTACCTGGCGGCTCCAGAAAGCTTTAAATCAGCTTACTTTGTTTATGACAAACTAGCGAGTCAACCCCTACCTGGCGGCTCCAGAAACTCCATAGTGTTACTTTTCAATAATTTGCAGAAAAGTATTTTGTTGAGTATGACAAAGTATGACATCGTCAGGCTAGCTCATCATAGCAGAGTCTGCCTTTTTAAAAGTATCCAATGACCTGCTCCTCTCTGATGACTCTGGTGACTGTGCTGTTCTGAATCTTCTTGACCAAAGTGCAGCTTTTGACACAGTAGAGCACAACATTTTAATTGAGACTAAGCCTAAGCTGAATAACCACAATTTCCGGTCCCTAAGACGACTCTGCATCAAGAACCGTCATTCATCTTTAAGTGATAGGACCACATGGGCTCAGGATTACTTTGGCAAACCTTTGTCAAGCAATACAATACGTAGTTACATCCACAAATGCCAGTTACAACATTACTGATAAAAGGAAGCCTTATGTTAACCGTGTCCAGAAGCGCTGTTGACTTCTCTGGGCTTGGAAGCACCTGGGATCACACAGTGGAAACGTGTATTATGGTCATACAAATTGGTATTTTGGGTCTTCTTTGGAAGAAATGGACGCCGTGTGGTTTGGACCAAAGAAGAAAAAAAACATCCAAACTGTTACCAGCAACAAGTCCAAAAGCCAGGGTCTTTCATGGTATGGGGTGTGTCCGTGCCCTTGGCAAAGGTAACTTACACTTCTGTGATGACAGCATTAATGCTGAAAAGTACATACATTTTGGAGCAACTTGTGTTGCCTTCAAGACAACATCCTTTCCAGGGACACCCATGCATATTTCAACAAGACAATGCAAAACCACATCCTGCACACATTTCAAAGGCATGGCTGAGGAAGAAGAGGGTGCAGGTGCAGGTGCAGGTGCAGGTGCTGGACTGAAACGCAAAATGCGACAACGACCACCCCGTACTGGTGGACACCACTTGTTAGCAGTAAGAATGGGACAAAGTTACTCAAGTTAATTTCAATTTAACATACCATCCCAACTTCTTCTGATTTAGGGTTGTAGTTAGTTCTGGCTCTTTGCAGAATGTAGCACATGCCACTTGATTTCAGCCATAGCCACAGAGTCTTACTCTTAGTATAGTTCTCACTTTTCCATGGTGAAGGCTGGTCTCATATGCTTTGTGATTTAAGAGAACTTTCAATGTGATTTAGGAAGACAAAATGCTGTATGAATACAGGCCCTGGTTATGATCAGGTTTTCATACAATAAGACAATAATCAATAGCAGTTTGGTCAGTTTGTTCAATAAGGTTGTGTCCAAGACAAACCAGTTTTCCTGGAAAGTGTTGACTATGGATATCATACTACCACATGTTTGGAAGCTACTACAAATGTGCTACTAGTTCCCTAAGAAGGCTTTGCGTGTGGGTCTGTGTACGGTTCTCTCCCCACATGGAGTTTAAAAAAGACCTGCCACAACTTGGTCATTTAATTAATTATCCACAACAGGAAGGGGTAATTTGAACAAGCACGACTTGATTCAAGTGATGTTTATAGATGCACAAAGATGGAACGTTGCATAACAATTCAAAATATCAGCTGAAAATGTAACACAAGGTTTCTTTGATGTTTATGTCTTTCAAGATTTAAGAAATTGAACAATTATTTTCATTAGGGGAAAGCTTGCGTAAAACCATTGTCAGAAACTAAAGTAGATGTATAAATATTCTCATATAGTATAGAGGGATTAGAGTGATTGGAACAGACGTATGGGGGAGATACGGTAGTGGTACAGGAAGTAGAGGAGTTGTTTAGTAATCGGAATGTTGCTAGTTTGATTCCCCACTCCTCCTTACCAAGTGTTAGTGTCCTTGTGCAAGGCACTGAACCCCTAACTGCTCCTGAAAAATGCAGTTTCCTTGTACGTCGCTTTGGATAAAAGCGTCTGCTAAATGACTAAATGTAAAGTGCATGTAAGCACACTCACTGGCTACACCATTATTAATGTAACTGTTAAAGACATAGCATATAGACATAATGTATTGTTATCTGCTAAAAGATTCCTACCTGTGTACTCTTGTGTCGCATCCAGTGGATCAATCCAAACAGTGATCCTATCTGCAGCCACCTCCCTACTTGCTCTGACTTTCTGCTGGACGTCATTGGGAATGTCACGTGACCACACCGCAAGGTCTCTCTCTACTTCCTCGTGCTCCTCTGAGTTCACCTGTGTGGAGGGCCCAAGACAGAATCAACCTCCTAATTCACAGTTAATCATATAACAAACTCTTGATATTTCTTAACATTCCTACAAATACAAATGAGTTGTTGTAAACGGTTGAACCAAGTTCGATTCGCAGTCACTGCAGGATGCCTTAGTAAATTGCTTTGGATTAAGCGTATCCTGGATAATACCGGACCTTTGCAAATTCAGGAAGATACAAATGGATGCACTAAGTTTATTAAGGGCCAGGGCCACAAACTGGTTGGAGCCAGGTCTTACCTGCAGAAATGAATACGTGTTTTTGAAGAGGTAATACATCTTGCGGTGAGAACTCAAATCTCCTAATGTGAGTTTCTCACTGGCCCCCTCCTTGGTTTTCCCCTTCGACCTCTCCTCGAGATCGTTGTCCTCACGGATTCTCTTTACTTCACGTCCACCTTCGACAGCAGCTTCGATAGAAAGAGCTAATAAATCGCGTAAATCCACGTTTTTCTGCTGTCTAAACGAATTTATTCTGCTTGAGATCACTCCAGCATAAAGGTGATAGATCACACCAAGTCCTAACAAACAAAACACAGCCACTCCAAGAGGGGACAACCTGATACCCATAGGTGCCATGGTGAAGTCAGATAACAGTAACTAAGCTAACATGGGCTTGCTTCGATAGCCGGTAGTATCGGTGACTGTCACAACAATTTAGCTAGGGTTAGCTAGCTGATACTACACTGAATTTGACTATGAGTAAGCATTTTAACTCTACCAAAACATCACCTAACTACTGTATAGCAAAGAGAAAAAGCCTGGCAGAGATGAGGTCGTCCTCATGTGACGTTTACGTTACGAAGCTGACAACAATGCCAATAAAACCTATTCAGGAGCCTTTGACGACTAGTTAGTCCTGCTGGATTGCTAGCTAAGTGGCATCACCTTTCAACCCTAAAGAGTTCGACTCGTTAGGTTATGCTGACGCTATTCCGATCTGCGGCTAATGAAAACTAAACCATGTGAAGGACAAATCAAATAAGTTAGACAGCTGCCACGTAAACTTAACTTGTTCCACGTCCACGGTAGATGAGTAGTACATGGGGTCAAGGAAAAGTAGCAGCGTGTAGCCTGCGTCAATAACAAAAAAATGGCCGCCATTAGTAATGTTTTTAAAATAAAAGCACGAACTATATAGGGACGTTTATTGTACCATTGGCAACATACAGTAAGGAAGTTAGGAAGTAAGTTAGGAAGTTTGGAAATACAAAGCAAAACTGAAGGGGAAAAACTCGAAATGTCTTTTTTTTATATGAAAAGAGCCAACTTCTGTTGTCATAAAACAACTATGTTCTGCCTATGCATATTAAACAATCTACAGGCACAATTTATTCAGCGATGTATAGGGTACAATCAGTATAAAATACATAGTTTTTAATCAGCTATGTGGACCTTGGTGTGAAATGCAACCTTCTGGTTGTGGTGATCTACATTAGATTTAATGGAGAAATTATAAATAACAACAAAAAAACGAAATGTTCTCATTCCATGGTTATTAGCAAGATGAGTCTAATAAAATGACAACATTTGCAAATGCAGTGTGTTTATCTAAAGTAGTTGGCTGCACAACAGGTATTTGCGTAAAACGCACTAGTCAAACCGTATTTTAAAACAAAACTTTGAATCGGACTTTTACTTTGACGAATTTTGCCGCGATTAAATCTCCTGTTGTCGCTTACTGTGGCTGTCTACGAGGAACAAGGTAAAGTTACATCTTATTCTTTGGATAATTAACTGTAGTTGGCACACTAAGGAAATGGTGCGTTACCGCCATCGTCTGGGCTGGCAAAAAAAGCAACCAGGGGGTCAGGATCATAGATAAAGGCTAGATATCTCACGGTGGAGTCTTGAACGTCCTCACAGGAGGCCGTCTTACGACATGAGAGCTAACTGGAGGGATCAGTGGTACGTTTGGTAACGTCAGTGATCTTCACAAACGTTTACACTCTTATCTCGCTGAAATCTTGACGGATTTACAAATGGCTTGATATAGTCGTCATTATCGTGGTAATAATTCTGGATGCTTGAACATGTTGAAATGTGCAGCTTAATTGTGTATCACGGCTAGTCTACTACTCAGTCATTTTACATAAATTGGCGAGGCATAATTGTTCTTTATTTTCAATATAACTTAAGTTGCACATGATAAAACTGAAGTTGCACATGATTTCCAATCGGGTTTGTTTGTTAAACATCTTACATTGTGATTTCGACAGAAAATTGCTGACTTTATTGCCAGTGAAGATGCCAGACTTTTGTGCAGCCTGCTCTATTGAACGTTCCCTCGAAACGAGAACACGTGGGATCACCTTTAATTTATTAAATCAGTAATATTGCTTTTATACAGGTGATAATAACAGTATTCATTTATCTCCTGTTGCCATTCTGTATGCTGAGTTGTAGTAGCCTACAGTGCCCTCCACAAATATTGGCGCCCCTAGTGAATATGAGCTAAACAGGCTATAAAAAATATGTCTTTGCTGCTAATCCTCTTGGTTTTTCACTCAAAATATTCACAAAAATCTTACCTTTTCATTGAAGTAAAATTATTAAAAGAAGAAAAAACATTGACATTAAATAAATATTTTCCCCCAAAACATTTGTCACAGCACTTCCAGTCAGCCAGCTAACTTTGTCATACTAGGAGAGCTGAAAAGACCTTTTACTTTTCCCTACTTTTTGCACCAAATCAATCTTAGGTGTTGATCTGCCCTGCTGTTTAATTCTAAGTTCCTCCTCGTAAGGAAGACTATCAAATGGCTTCGCCAAAATCAGGTCGACGATATTAGCATTGTCTGCCATTGTGTGCACCTTATTAGCTGGCTAGTTCACTCCGATCTAGCCAACAGTATGAATGAACGAACTAACGAAACAATATTAAACTCTAACAGTCGGAAAGTATGTTAAACTGAAAGAAGGAAATACGATGAATGTTGTTTATTTACAGTGTAAGAAATTAATAATGGAAGCAATTTCGCCAAGCAAATATCAAGAAATGGGTTGCAGTTGGTCGTAAAACTTCACTTGCAAAATCCGCGATGGGACTGAGCCTAGGTGTTCAAGTGACTGTGTATATCTCAAAATATCTGTCAATCAAAAAGTGATTCAGCCTTTCGACTGATCCTCCAATCATCACGCGGAAGCCCAGCGTCCAGGCTAGCCCAGGCCAGCCCACTGCTCCATCCACCCCTAGCCCAGAGACGCTGAGCGTTCGGGGGCGGGACAAATCTGGGCATTTATCCAATGACCGTCGAGTTTCGAGGCAATGAAAAAAAACTGTTCCATGCAGTCTCATTCAAGTTAATGGACGCTCGGCTTCTACGATCAAATGCATTGACATTACGGGAATGTATGACAAGTTAACAAAATCGAGTCAGTCTTGGATAAGATTCTGATCGAACTCGTCTTCGACATGAACGTATTCTAACGCATTTGTAGTCAATGAAATGTTAACACAACAGTACATATTTGACTATTTCATTTTCGACATTTTAGGGGAAGCTGAGCTTCCCTTGCAGTCTTAGAGAAATCGCCTCTGCAGTGAAGTGAAGAAAAGTTTTGCTGGCTGAATAGCCCTGAGCAAGCACACACATCAGCGATGCAAGAGATTAGTTAATTTCGCAAAGTACTGCACATTCCTCAATTAAATTACCCATGTTCAGACTAAGAGTTAAAAGCAGATTCATCATGCCCACGATATACCAGTTCTTGTTTTCCCAAGTACAACACCACACTGATTAGCCTCTTCATTATTTCACGGTTTTAAGTTACCTGGTCATATTGCTTTTACAACTGCTTGATCAAGGGCCTGGTCAATACTTTGCTGAATAGCTTTAATTTAAGACTACACGTAATGTGGGACTTTAATTTCTCGTGTCTGTCAACTGCTCCAACCAATTTGGATACCCACGGATTGCTAGCCGGAAGGTCCAATGAAGCCCAAGCTTCAGCTTTATCACAGACGGCATGATGTTTTTTCTTAAGATTTCCTGATACTGAACCCATCGTGCCCTCCCCACTCTGCAGGTTTCCAGTGCCAGAGGCAGCAAAGCAGCCCCAGAGCATCACTGAGCCACTGCCATGCTTCACTGTAGGCAGGGTGTTCTTTTCAGCATATGCTTCATTCTCCTTCCTCCAGACATACCGCTGATCCATAGGCCCGAAAAGTTCCAGTTTTGTTTAATTGCTCCACAGAACAGAATTCCAAAACTTTGTTGGCTTATTTATATGGTTTTCAGCATATTGGAGCTGACTTCTCTTGTGCTTTTGGGTCAGTAGTGTTGTGTGTCTTGGAGTCCGGGCATGGAACCCTTCAGTGTTTAGTAGGGGTGGGTATTGCCAAAGAAGTCACGATTCGATTCGTATCACGATTCACATGCCACGATGCATCGCGATACTTGAATTATTGCGATGCATTGCGACG
The DNA here is from genome assembly GCF_963457725.1 of Sprattus sprattus. Taxonomy (NCBI): domain Eukaryota; kingdom Metazoa; phylum Chordata; class Actinopteri; order Clupeiformes; family Clupeidae; genus Sprattus; species Sprattus sprattus. The sequence continues at coordinate 35,618,254 of NC_137923.1, read as the reverse complement.
CATTGCGAATTTTCACTGAACACTGTTAGAAAAAAATTAAGCCATTACCAGTGGCTGACTGGCTGTGTATGATCTGGATAGTGTGTTCAATTGATAACTCAAAGCAACTCAATTCATTCATAGCTGTATTTATTGAAACGACTTTTGGAGGTTACTTTACCCAAATATTATTATTACTGGATACACTACATGTTTTGTTTATGAATGACTTGTCGCAGTATTGCCCGGAAATGCTTGATGTTCGCCAACCATTCATGCCATTTTAATTATTCATTTATTTTATTTTATTTTTTAATTAATAATCGATACGTGGCGTCAACAATCGATGCAGTAGATCGTGAAAATTCGAATCGCGATGCATCGTCATGACGATTATTTGGCACACGCCTAGTGTTTAGTATGCGCCTTACTGTGAAAACTGAAACCTCAGTGCCTGCTGCCACCAAGTCTTGCTGCAGGTATCTCAGGAATCTGGTGGCAGCCGCTGATAGCTTCCTCTTTCTGCAACGTCCAGGTAGTGTAGGCACTGTTCCTTCAACTTTGAACTTGCGAACCATGCTTTCAACTGTATCTAGGGACATTCAGTGCTTTAGCTATCTTTTTGTATAATTTTCCTTGTTTGCGCAAGGCAATTATCTATTCTCTGAACCTTTTGAACACTTCTTTTGACTTAGCCATATTTCTAACATGCAATCAAACATCACTCTCAACAAACCCCTGTCAACTTCCTGTCACCACAATCAACATAAAATTTAAGGTAATAATAATAATAAACTTTAATTGTATAGCACCTTTCATACAAAACAATGCAGCTCAAATTGCTTAACAGCAAAGACATTAAATGCAGTGATCCACATAAAAATAGACATCAATTATATAAAACATAAAAACTAGGATAGGGTGCATAAAATACAATTAAAAATGAACATAAAAAACAGGGATAGAGTGCAGAAAGAAGGTAGGTCACTTAATCTAGTCTTTCACGTGTTATTTTTATAGAGATTTTCACATTTAAAATAATGTAATTCTGAGGCAGTAATTCTGCTCTAACAGTACTCCATCCAAATGGAGCTCTCTGACAAGTCTGTTGCCTTCCTTATTGCAGGATGGAATGCACCCAAGAATGGCAGACACCTTGTCGCCACCTCCTATGGAATTCAAAGACAATCGCTACCCTTGCAACCAAATTGGAATCCATATTCGCATAAAGAGCTCTTCAAAGCAGGCTATTTTGTTGTGCTGCGTGTCCAAAGCGGGGAAAATGTGATGGGTTGTGTTGACGCTATGACGGATGCATTAGCAAAAGACAACCTCAAGCGCCAGACTCTCATCGTAAAGCGTTTCGTGAACTGTAACATTGTTGCGTGTTTTTTGCATATGACAATGGTAGCACTGGAATCTCCGATACATTCCAAATATGTTTTCTGTAATTGTTGAGTAAAGGATAGGCATACTTCTCCTAGGAGACCTCCTTGTGTGGGCATGGGGTCGGTCCCTCAGCATTTATTTAACCAAGTTAACGGTTGAAAACTCTGTACGCATGTCCAACATGCTTTCAACTAGACGTAACGCAAAGCGTTACAAAATATGACCACCGAACTGTTCAGTATAGGTTTTGGCACAGAATGAGTCATGGTTGTCAGTGTGTTTGTGTGTTTTTATGTGTTTTGTGTGTGTAAATTGGTTTGTGTTTCATTTTTATGTATTAAAGGAATTATTTGTGATAGATTTTGATGATTTGGTTATGTAATGTTTTGTGTACTACTTTTTTTGTGGATTGTTTTGGTATATTTTTCTTTTGCAATGTAGTTTGCTAAAACAGGTCACATAAAGAGGTGTGGAAACAAAGTGAAAGTTTCCAACCACCAACAGGTGGCGCTATAGGTGATATCAGTCAGGCATATGTACGCGTTCGGGCCGCGTTCGGGAGTTATAAGAGACTTTGTGTTTTGTGGCAAGCACTTATATCAATTTTAGTCGCCCATGGCTGAAGAGTAACCTGACCACATTTCAAGGCGTGACCATTAAATTTGTCGGAGGAGTTCGATCAGATGCGAGGTGTGCAAACGCCGTCAAAATGCATCTTCCACTCAAAATGGCCGACTTCCTGTGGACCTGCCACCATGGCTTCAGGAGACTTTTTAGTGCATCCAAGCATGATGAAGACGTGTACCGAATTCCGTCAAGCTACGCCAAAATAACCCCAATGCGCAGGGTTTTTTGCAATGTTCTAGGGGGCGCTACAGAGCCATTTTGCTCCATGCATGGACAAAAACTCTACCGAAGATGGACGGTTACAGGCTTGATGTCCCTGGCAAATTTGGTAATTTTTCGAGCACTTTGACATATATGCGATTGAGTTATAAGACACTTTGTGTTTTGTGGCAAGCACTAACAAGTTGGCAAAGTTTGAGGGTCTGCCACGCCCAAACCTTCCGACTAATGAGAAAATCCAATATAACTTTTAGTCGCCCATGGCTGAAGAGTAGCCGGACCACATTTCAAGGCGTTACCATTAAAGCTGTCGGATGAGTTCGATCAGATGCGAGTTTTGCAAACGCTGTCAAAACGCATCTTCCACTCAAAATGGCCGACTTCCTGTGGACCTGCCACCATGGCGTCAAGAGACTTTTTGGTGCGTCCAAGCATGATCAAGACGTGTACCGAATTCCGTCAAGCTACGCCAAAATAACCCCAATGCGCAGGGTTTTTTGCAATGTTCTAGGGGGCGCTACAGAGCCATTTTGCTCCATCCATGGACAAAAACTCTACCGAAGATGGACGGTTACAGGCTTGATGTCCCTGGCAAATTTGGTAATTTTTCGAGCACTTTGACATACAGCCGCGGAAAAAATTAAGAGACCACTTCAAAATGATCAGTTTCTCTGGTTTTACTATTTATTGGTATGTGTTAAAGTAAAATGTACATTTTAGTTTTATTCTATAACCTACTGGCAACATTCCTACCAAATTTCAAATAAAAATATTGTCATTTAGATCAGTGGTCCCCAACCACCGGGCCGCGGCCTGGTACCGGTCCGTGAGGCATTTGTTACCGGGCCGCACAGAAAGAATACATAATTTATATAATTTACGCTATATTCATTGCATTCATTCCGCTCATACATTATTAGCGTCTAAGAGGTGTTTTATTTTGAAAAATGACCGGATTTTCTAGGACGTATGATTCGCCTGTGCCTCTTGTCACGTCAAGACGCTTAGTCTCGTTCAAGTGATACGTCACTCAAAAACTAGCGAAAATGAGTACAAAACTAAAATCTTTGGAGAGCTTATTTGAAAAGGCCCACTGAGGAGCCTACGGCCTACAAAACATAAAGCTTCTTTTAACAGACAATCTATAGTCATACTTAAAATACGGGTTTATCGCAACAGGTGATTCTCACGCAACAAGACTGCTCTGTATAATATTTGGCGACAAGCTAGCAAATAAGCCAATGAAGCCTTCAAAACTGCTTCGGCACAGGGAGACCAAGAACTGATTTAGCGTTATGGTGAGTTGTATTTTTCATGCACTTAACATTCGTAATACAATGGTGTTGGTCGCAAGTTAACGCCACTTCACGTTAATGTTAGCTTTTATAGACTCCATTCTATCAAACTCGCCTCACGGGTGCAATTGATTGATTCACATCAATATGAATGGATGACATGATTTACAAGTGGTGAAAAATTACACCTTGAAGCCGGTCCGTGAAAACAATTGCCTCGTTAAACCGGTCCGTGGTGCAAAAAAGGTTGGGGACCCCTGATTTAGATCATTTATTTGCAGAAAAATGACAATTGGTCAAAATAGCAAAAAAGATGCAGTGTCTTCAGATCTCGAATAATGCAAAGAAAACAAGCTCATATTCATTTTTAAACTACACAATACTAATGCTTTAACTTAGGAAGAGTTCAGAAATCAATATTTGGTGGAATAACCTTGATTTAAAATCACAACTTTCATGTGTCTTGGCATGCTCTCCACCAGTCTTTCACATTGCCGTTGGGTGACTTTATGCTACTCCTGGCGCAAGAATTCAAGCAGCTTGGCTTCTTTTCATGGCTTGTGACCATCCATCTTCCTCTTGATCACATTTCAGAGGTTTTTTTATGGGATTCAGGTCTCGAAATTGGGCTGGCCATGACAGGGTCCTGATCTGGTGGTACTCCATCCACACCTTTACTGGCCTGGCTGTGTGGCATGGAGCATTGCCCTGCTGGAAAAAAACACTTCTCAGAGTTGGGGAACATTGTCAGAGCAAAAGGAAGCAAGTTTTTCTTCCGGGACAACGTTGTATTTTGCCTGGCTGAGGTTTGTAAAAGACCATAAGGATTGAACCAAAGCGGACTGGAGGGTCGTCTTGTTCGTCTTCTCTGATGAGTCCAATTTCACAGTAGGTGCAAGACTCTGTGGCTTGTAGGCCTCTCCAGGTCTCCGTCTAATCATCAGACGACCATGTGTTGGGCAAAGCTGAAAATTGGACTCATCAGAGAAGACGAACTAGGAGACCTTCCAGTCCGCTTTGGTTCAATCCTTATGGTCTTTTACAAACCTCAGCCAGGCAAAGTACAACGTGGGCTACATGCCCACCAAATTCCTTGCACCTCGGTGTTTCAGTGTCCCGGGAATCGTTGACAGAAAATCGGCAAACAGGAAAAAAAACAGAAAAAAACTCCGACTAAACCTATACAGGCCCGTAGCCAGGATTTTGTATTGGGGGGTTCTTAATTTAATAATTTGGGACAAATTTTGACATTTTGAAATTTCAACCCTTTGAAATGGCATTTCCTGCGTTTTTGAGACGATTTCAAAGCAAGAAATGGAGACTGCCAATAACTGTCTTAAGCAGTATGTTATTATATACATGTAACCTTTTGTGTTGGGTTCGTTCAGGTGAAATCCTCACTTATTGAACAGACGAACTGGAGGGAGACAAGCAAGGGCATAACCATGGTTTAGACATTGGGGGGTGGGGGGTCCACACAAAAAAAAATGTGTTAAGTGCATTGCCTACAATTCTATATGAAAATTTGCACATTTAGAACAGTTCGAGGACTACATTCACATCTAAAGGAATTGTGTAATTTCTCCGAGACAGTGACTGCCCCTCCACTTTGTTTTGGTGAGTTGCTTACTGTTTACTGACCTTAAACACACCTACCAATTACAATTATGCTCTTCCAGTAGTAGCCTATTGTAGCAAATATGATAGCTTCCAATAGAAAAAGACTACATACCCAAAGCATGTTTATGTAAATATTTTAATTAGAACAACTAATGCTGTACTTGAACAAATTACAGACTTTCTCCTTAATGAACATACAGCCGCGGAAAAAATTAAGAGACCACTTCAAAATTATCAGTTTCTCTGGTTTTACTATGTATTGGTATGTGTTAAAGTAAAATGTACATTTTAGTTTTATTCTATAACCTACTGGCAACATTCCTACCAAATTTCAAATAAAAATATTGTCATTTAGATCATTTATTTGCAGAAAAATGACAATTGGTCAAAATAGCAAAAAAGATGCAGTGTCTTCAGATCTCGAATAATGCAAAGAAAACAAGCTCATATTCATTTTTAAACTACACAATACTAATGCTTTAACTTAGGAAGAGTTCAGAAATCAATATTTGGTGGAATAACCTTGATTTAAAATCACAACTTTCATGTGTCTTGGCATGCTCTCCACCAGTCTTTCACATTGCCGTTGGGTGACTTTATGCTACTCCTGGCGCAAGAATTGAAGCAGCTCGGCTTCTTTTCATGGCTTGTGACCATCCATCTTCCTCTTGATCACATTTCAGAGTTTTTTTTATGGGATTCAGGTCTCGAAATTGGGCTGGCCATGACAGGGTCCTGAGGGAAACAACACATAAATAACCAAATAACTTAAATTTTCTGAGGTAGCAGACCTGCACTAGTGCTGTAAAAGTAAACAAATAAATAACATTTATCTAGAACAAAGTGCAAATAAATTAAAATTCCCTTACAATCTGAGGAACCAGGTCGCACTAGTGCACTGAACAAATCAAGCCAAGTGAAATAACAACTTCCATCACAAAACCAGATTGTTTGTTTGATTTAGGAGATTTTGAAATTCTTTTTCAAAAACAACATCATGTCCACATTTTGTGGGTGAGATGCTTGCTCTTTGTGCTGTGACAATGTCTCCTGCAGTGGAGAACACTCTTTCACTTGGGACTGATGTGGCAGGTATTCCAAGAAAACGCTTGGCTAGTTTGGATAAGTGGGGAAACTGTTTTTCATGGTCTCTCCACCACACAAGTGGATCTGACTCCACTGAGAGGCTTTGCACTGATCTGTAATGTTGTACCTCCTCTTCCACCACCTGAGGGAAAAGCTTGGATGGTGTTCCTTGATCTGTTGGAAACAAGTCTCCAAACAGTTCAGCCATTGGTGCTCTTTTCGCTGGAGGTGGACTGGCGCTGGCACTGCTGGTGGAGCTCTCCGCTCTCTCCTCCCTGACAGTCTGGGCCTAAAACAAAACAATTGAAAAACCACATTGTCTTACATAAAATATCTAAGTAATTATGAAACCATCCAATAATGCAAGAAAACTGTCCTTACAGAGGTATCATGCTGATTTGATCATTAGGCAAATATGCACACATTGACATTAAAATGTGTGTACTAAACGTTAAATAAACAAATATTTATTTATAAGTAAGTACCTGAGCAGTGTGTGAAAACTGTTCCAGAATTTTTTCTGTCAGGCTGTTGAAGACTGATGTTGTGGTGGTCTCATCCAGGGAAAGTAGGGATTTGAAGCGTGGGTCAGGTGCAGTGCTCACATGGAGGAAGTCAGTCAGGGCCTCATCTGTCTGTGGGTAGCGGTCCTGAAAATCCGTTCTAATGGCCGTCTTCATTTCTTTCACCGTTGCAGTGTCCGACCCAGTGTGCTTCATTGCCGTCATAATCCTGTCCTTCAGTGGTAGAATCATTGACAGTGTGGCCGTCTGTTCAGTGCTCATCAAAGTAGTCACTGTCTTCAGTGGTTTGAGCACCTGAACCACATCCTCTGCCAGCTTCACTGTTTCTACAATTTGCATTATATCTGTCCATAAGCACAGCTTAACTATCATAAAATGAATAACTGATGAATGACGAGAAGTGCAATAAAAAAAGTTTATTCAACAGTTGATTTAGTCAGGCGATTCGATTTAATAGGCTATTCCGTGTGTGGGGACTCAAGTGCGGACGGCACGGCACGTCTTCTCGTGGCCCGATCCCCAGCCAGATTGAACCACCTTATGTGTCGCGTGACCTCAGCGTCCGTAGCGGACCGTGTCAGAGCGTTTTTTCTGACTGCACCTGTAATCAAACAGACAGATTGTATGTTTATGAAAACAAAAAAGACGACTTACACATAAAACATTCCAAAATCAACACTACACTAAATAACTCACATGGTCATTTACAACACATTAGGCGGGTCCTGTCCCAAGTGTAACCGGTGGCTTGTTCACTCTGCGTTGTGTTGTGCTGGCAAGCGGACACACGACTCCGTTTTGAATATTTATTGGTCTGGAAGACAGCAGTTGACAAGGCACTGAGAATCCTACCCTCTTCCTCAGAATTAAGAGACAGGGCATACAACCACACAAGCCACGAACAACAAATACAAACTTAACAGTCTGCCCTCAAAAAGTCCTTCACGAAAACTCGCGAACTTCCGTTACACAAGGCTAGGGGAGTAGCCTAGCCCCACACCAAAACCATACCATAAATGCTAGCGAAACCTAGCATGACAAGCTAACTAAACAAAATGAGTGTACAAACAAATCGGAATATAAACGAAACAATGACACACCTGGAAGACAGCAGTTGACAAGGCACTGAGAATCCTACCCTACAATAAATAACAATAGCATACATAAATATCAATACATTACAATGCTAGTCATTACCACCCTCTTAGCCCCCAAGCGAACTAGTCACAGGCTTATCCTATACCATGTGACAATAGTAAACTAATATATAATATGCACAGAATTAAACAAGTCACCACCACAATAATTATGTATAAGTGTCGACCCTGGACCCTCCTGTGTGATCGGCCCCCTAAGTAATCTGCTGTCCATCTCGCTTGAAAGACACGCAATGCGGGGCGCATTAAATCGCCGCCAGATGCATCTAGATTATAATGCTAATTCCCTCGAGTGAATACGCTAAAGTTGTAGCCTAACTACTACCAGCATACAAGCTCATTGACTAATATTCACCCTACTTTATTGGTCGAAATACCAGTACCAGCGAAATTATCAGCTTGATGTATAGTTTGCATCGCAAACGTGAACATTAACACATTCACTAGCAATAACTTGCAAAATGTTGCAATTGCACCTAGCAGCATGCTAGCTAGCAGCTACATGCCGCTACCATAGGCTACATATGAGTAACTCATTAAAACAGACCAGACCTAATAACGATGTGTTTTTTTAATCACTCTACCATAACATATTCTGCCAAAATTGCTATCCTATTTTAAATCAAATAGCTTCAGCCTCACATGATCATCACATCAGCTAACAGTCTGATGCATAAATGGTATGATACAATATCAAACAATATTATTTACACAGCATTAATATACATGATGATTAAAAAAAACAACACAAAGGCAAATGTTTACTGTGAATGTCGCAATATATCAATAAATCAATACACTTACTTAAGAGGGCTCAGCTCAATGGTATAGGCTACTTCAAAGAAAATCTGGAAGCAATGAGAGGCGGCAAATAAAAATTCCACTGATATGGGCTCTGATATGTAGCCACGGCCGTTACAGCCGTTAATAGGTGGTGGGCTGGACCCCCGAATTGTGCATTTAATACTTACCGTCCAGCTGTGAAGCCCATTTTTTAAGGATGGATTCATAAAAATACACCAAACTGTATTTGCTTTGTTTCCACCTTCGTTTCGTGCACATTTGGCGAACATATCGTTGTAAAGTCTCTGTTTTTTGATCGGGCGAATTTTCAGGGCAACTATTTGAGACCGTGCGTTTCAATGAGAACAAGACGTAAGCAACCTCGGGTGTCGCTGTCTGGAGGGGAGATTGCAACTGGAGTGACATATTTTAGATAAGGCACATTATATATAATGTGTAATACATTATTACTGAATGTTAAAACACCATTTTCTCTACTTTAAGTCTTGGAGTAGGTGATGTTGCCTCATCTTTGCGTTTCCAATCATTTTCTATGGTTAAAAAGTCAATGACTTTCTTAATGTATGATAATGCAAATTAAGTTCCCATTTAATAAATAAATTCATTTTGTCAAGTGAGTAGTACAATTTTCAAATATAAGTTGGTCAAAGTTCCTGCAGTGTGCCCATTCATGGCTGAACCTGCAACCCTGCAAAGAGGGGGAAGTGGCCAGAAATGCCCTAGAGGCTTTAAATCTGGAATAAGACCAGGAATTGCCAGCTAATATGGCAATAGGATACCACCGCAAATGCTACATGCTGTTCACCAATGAAGCACACATTGAAAGAGCACGAAAGGGAAAGAAAAGGCAGCCAAGGACAGTGAAGGTTTGTACTCAGAGTATGATTTCCTTTTCGCCTGTATTATATGAGGTCTGTGTACCCAACAGGGTTTGAGCAAGTAACTCAAGACATTGACATGACAGAGAAATGGTGTAGATGAAACTCCTTAATTACTGAGACATTAAGGTCCATGGCCTCCACACTGACACCTGCTTGAACCTCTTCTTAGCAATCTTCAGTGATCGTGTGAAATATTTAAGGCCAAACGCCCTTGACAGGCTGGTGCCACATAACCTTAATAGAAGTGACCCCTGAATAAAGCAAGGCACGGACAGTGATGACTGTTATTGGATTTTATTCAGATAATTTCCAAGATACAATAAATGAACATTAGGCTATTAAAAAGAAACAGTATCTCGAAACCAATGTCTTACAAAGGGAACATGCAGTATTCCTTCCTTGTGTGACGTTGATTCGCAAGTAAATAAAAGAACAGTCCACTGGCTATATGACAATAAGTCAAATTAAGCCAGGTTAACAAGATGTGGCTTTTCATGGCCACAGGTCCACTGGCTCTGCTTGATCACCTCAGGGTGGAGGTTTCTGGATTTCCCCACTCAGCTGCAATGTTTTTGTTCCTGAACGTAAAGGACTTCGTTAAAATATACTATAATATAGCAGGGGATTACAACAGGGGTGAGGAACAATTCATTTTAAATGTCATTTCAATTTTTTTATAAAGCCCCAAGGGCCGTACTATGGATACAAAAGGATTTCCCCCCAACACTTTAGGCCTGTATTTAACGTGGTCACCTTTACAACAGACCCCACCTTCACTAGATCCCCTGAAAATAACTTCGTTGTATTGCAACTGCAATTTCAAACATTGCTTTACAAACCATGTCATATTACATGTGAAACTGCATCACAGTAAATGCATTATGTTGGCATGAGTTTGTTGTCTACATGTTGTCTGTGTTGCCATGTGGTTTACTCCCAGCTGGTTGCCTCATATGCATGAAAAAAAATAAACAATTAAAATATGAAATAGCCTACCGAGAGGAAGTGGCATATATTGCACCAGTCAGATGGACGAGGGATCTGATGGATGTCATGTGGGGTCTTGTAGCCTAAGATGCTACCTGTAGAGATATTATTAGACATAAGTTAGTTCACAGAAGTGCTACGCAGTTGTCAATGTTTAAATTGTCTGACTGTTGTAATTAAGCTCGTCGTTTGGACTAACGGGAGGAGAGACTTTGTCGGAGAAAATTGTTCAGTAGACGCCTATGGCCATGTTCATATGAGGAGAGGGGATCTCGCTTCACGTCTATTGTAATCAATGTTTCACACCCTATACTGACGAAATTAACAACATGTAGCCTTAAACAGGTTTCATTTATGACAAGAAAAATAGTCATGTGTTGAAATATCCACTCGAAGTTAAACAATTCTTACCTCAAAGCTGTATCTCAGCTATTTTCCAGCGTCAGATGAAGTCGATGTGCATTTCCTGGTGTGACGATGCGTCACTGAGAAACGCAATTGGTTGAAATACCCAATCCGCGGTTTTGATTGGACGTCACGCCGGAAAACTTTGATGATATTTTTGAGAACTTAATCGTAAAATACTATTAAATGTGCAACTTCCCGCGTTGGAAACAAACGGCTATATGTTTCTTATTATCTGGTTCAGCTTCCTTAAAAAAATTAGCTTCACAGCTGCAGGGTAACTATCAACTCGAGAACTAAGCAAGATAGACGGTCTCAGCCCACTGACTATAAGGCGCGTCCGCGTTCGTGGATCCGATCCTGATCCTCTTGGCGGAGCCAAAATGGTCCTCTTGATGCACGTCAAAGGCGCGTCCGGCCCCCGGATCAGATGTGGGTCCGCTCAGGAGCTGCTGTTTGATAGCAGCATTTACTGCGCCGGCCGGAGGCGGCGCTGATCCGTCCTACGGCATCAAAACGAATGTGACAGTCACGCGGGTTTGGCGATTTGAATGCGGATCCGCGTTTGAGTCTCCTGCTGTGTGGGAGGCTTCTCGACGCTGGCGGAAGCCTAATTATTGGACAGTTACATTTGAACTTAGCCTATGCTACTTAACGTAAAACTATGAGAAATGGCTAACTCACATCAGGCTATAAAACAATTGCCTGCCTGGACTGCCTGGGCATTACCTATCACAGGCCCATCTATGTGTTTTTATTCATGAAAATTAACATATTCACGTGTTCTGGGGTAAGACGAGTGCGCAGTCGATTCACTGTCAGTCCGGCACAGTGTTGCCAACTTTTCTGTGAGGAAAGTAGCTGTAAGCTCTACGAAAAGTCGCCAGAAGTCGCTAGATGATGTAATCAGCTAATTTGCATAATATGTAAATAAGCTGCGGATGCGCACAAAATGCAATTCTGACGGGGTAACACTAATATTTTTCCCGCAAATACAAAGTTCTAATATTTTGCTGTTATTTAGTCAGACTGCGCTGTGTGAGTGGAGAGGAGACCATGACAGCCCTCGCTGTTCTCAGCTCTCGTGAGGTCAGTTGTAACATGAACTGCAGAACAGGATATGTGAGATGCTTTTTCAGTGCTTTGTCAACAATAATCCACCAAATGACAAAAAAAAAAAAGTCGCTAGATTTATCGCTAGTTGCTTTTTGCTAAAAAAGTCGCCAAGGGGGTCTGAAAAGTCGCCAGATAAAGAGACAAAGTCGCTAAGTTGGCAACACTGGTCCGGCAGCTTCTTCTTCTTCTATGGAGTTTTACGGCAGCTGGCACCCATGATGTTGCATTGCTGCCTCCTACTGGACTAATGTCCCACAGAATTAGATTCTCCCATAAAGTCCAGTGTCAAATAAAATTTTTAAAAAGTGTCGCTTTCCCTCCCCAGTTGTTCCCACATCAAGCACGCTTTTTAAGGAAACTTCCTTCATCCCACATTGCCTTAGGCGCCTGAACAAGTCTTGTCTATGGGGTTCATACTTCCTGCAAAATAGCAATACGTGTTCAACAGTCTCCCTCTGCTGACAAGAACACAGTCCGTCCTGATGCTTTCCCAAAACACACAATGTGCTATTGAGACATGTATGGCCTATTCTCAGTCTCGCAATTGTCACCTCCTCCTTACGCTTACCACTAGTGCAAGTCATACCTGAGCCAGAAACACTACCAATGATGGAATATAAATGTCTGCCCTTTGTGTCTTGATCCCAAAGCTGTTGCCACTTACTAAGAGAATTCTGCCACACAATACTCTTTCCTTCAGACTTAGACAGTGTCAGAGGAGCATCTATGGCTCCTTTTCGAGTCGCTTCCTTGGCCAACGCATCCACCTTCTCATTCCATCTGATTCCCACATAGGCAGGTACCCATAAAAATGACACCTTCACTCCCTTTATGCTTACATTATTGAGTGCCAATAGTATGTCATACACAATATCCTGCCGCCCCTTTGACATTCCCTTCCCAAGGCTTTTGACTGCAGACACAGAGTCACTGCATATTAAAACCTTCCTATCTCGTAGTTGATCCGCCCACTGCACAGCCATCAAGATGGCATATAGCTCAACTGTAAACACATGCAACGAATCAGACGTCCTCTTTAAGCCAGAAACATTCATTTTCGGAACAAAAAAGGCTGCTCCAGTAACCCCTGACTCCTGATCCTTCGATCCATCAGTAAATATTAAAACCCAGTCATGGTATCTTTCTTCTGTATGACAGTGAAAACTATACACCAACTCCACCTCAGGGTCTTCCTCCTTCATTTCAAGTAGTGTCAGGTCAATCTCTGGAACATGTTAGCCTGGTGACACCAGCCAACGTATTTCCGCCTGAATTGATTTCAAGCTCATACTCAGTCTGGCCCAACCCCATTGACAATCGTCTCCAGAACTCAAAATTTTGCAGGACCAATCAGCGAACAGTTCAGAGCTGTGACGCAAAACTCGCCTTGGAGGAAAACAGTGGCGTGTCCAGACATTTTTGATAGGGGTGGCACCAGTGGGGCACTGACGTATGCAGGGGTGGCATGAAGTGTGAGCAGGAGCGCCTGCGCAGACATATACACTCACGTATGCACATACACACACACAACAAAATACACACCCACACCCAGGTGTCGGCATAGCATTAATTTACCATTTTTGAATTGAACATTAGGCCTACCCAGAGATTAATGCGACCTCTGGTGCTGCATAGACTTGCTGATGGCCTTGTCGTCTGGCTCATATTCAGTGAAGTGAAGCTTCATGCAAGCATTGAGTCTTTCATAATTTAACCGCGAGAGCAGGTTCGTCTTTATATTTTTCATATGTGAGAAAGATTTCTCACATGCATAAGTGGAACCGTGGTTACCATGGTTAACACAGCAATACTAACACGTTGCAATGTGCAATATGCAAGGGCGTCAGTTTGTTTTTTAGAAGTGGTGGGGACAATAACCATAAGCTTGAGTGTGGTTTTAAAAGTGCTGGGTACCCTTATGTAAGCTATTCATCCATTCAACGTTGCATTACAATATGCTCTACAGTGTATTGTCAGGTGTTGAAAATCCCATTCGAACAATAAAAAATTGATAATCTCGATGTTGACAACAGCACCAGCTTGCTTATTTTACCAGATCATAACGGTCTCAATTTTAGACATAACGTTAGCTAGGCTAGCTGTAGGGTACGTTACCTCATCTGTGAATAGCAAGCTAACATTTGGCAAGTCAACGCCACATCTTACCTTATCACTGTCAGCAGTCGGTGGTTTTCCAAATTAAATGCAGGCTAGAGTAATTGATATTTAATAACACATAAAACAAAATTAGACTGACGGAAGAGATTGACAGAGGCAGCCACGAGCTTTGCCTCATCCGTGTTAAAAGGGCTGACTGCACACGTCACTACGGTTGTGTGCCCTGGCGGGGCGTGTTGCGTGTATGTATGCAAATCCAAATGTATGAATCATCTACCTCAATCGGGACAGCTGAGAACACTTCGGCTGTGTAAGAACCAATTTTCAGGTGTTCATTAATAAGGTGGAGATATTTTCTTACGTTGAAAAGTCCGTAAAACACATTTAAGTGAAGAAAAAAAATCGAAAAATAGTCACCATGAGTGTGGAGACAGATCGCGAATAGGAGTATAAAACTCAGTCAGTGCGCCTTCAATGTTACTTCTCTTAGAGAAAGCTAGACTTGTGTTGTCTTCAACAGTATAGAGAATATTGTATTTATAACTCCTTTGCTCCACACGCAGCCAGGCAGGTGTGCATACTTGGAGGATGTCATTGTGCGCGCCTATCGCATCATTTACTGACTAAAATTGGGGTGGCACTTGGGGTGGCCAATCAGATTTTAGGGGTGGCCCATGCCACCCTAGGCCACTCCCTGAACACGCCACTGGAGGAAAAGACACGAAAAGCTATCGGAAAAGTTGTCTCAACTCTCGAGAACATCAGAAAATTAAAAGGAGAACAAGAGTATTTTCTTGTAAGTTTTATGATTGGAAAGGACGTCGTAGCTCTTCTCCCAACTGGCTTTGGGAAGAGTTTAATCTACCGAATGCTTACTAAACGTTGCTGATTGGTTAAGGGAACTCCAATGATTTTAAACCTCAAGATAAGCACCCGCCGATCTCGGAAACCAAAATGCATTGGGTTGGCCCAGACTGAAAGACGGAATGAAATGGAGTCACAGGCTGGTAATGGCCAGGCTAGGAACATGTAGCTGCCACACAGGAATCACAGGCCATATTACTGCTGAACAAAAAGAGCGATGTAGCACATTCATTTCTCGCGCCACAGATTCTCCAGTCCACCCAAAACTCGACAAATCTGCCACCACACTCTCCCAACTTGGCTCAATAACCTTTCTCACTGGATGATCAGGTCGCTGACCCATCAGATTCACCCAATAGTTGGCCTGCAACTGTCTTCTCCTCAGCCCAAGAGGCATTTCCCCAGTAATCACTTGCAAAGCGCACACAGGAGAGGACCGCACAGCTCCAGTACATAGTCTCAAAGCAGTAGCCTGAACTACATCAAGCTTGGCCAGCACGGATGCCGCCGCAGAGGCATACACCAAACACCCATACTCAATCCTCGCCCTGATCAAGTATACATAAATCAATTTCAAAGAGGCCAAATCAGCTCCCCACTCTTTCCCAGCAAGACACCTCATTAAATTCAGAACAGTTTTACACTTATCTACAACCCTGGAGATAGGAATTCTCCACGTTAGTCTAGTGTCAAACATCACACCCAGGAATTTAAAACAAGACACCCTCTCCACCGGACGATTGTACAGTTGCAGTTTCAGACTATCGCATATTTTCTTCCTCGTAAAAAACATTGCCTTCGTCTTCTCCACTGAAAATCTAAAGCCCCACTTTCTACCCCATTCCACCACAGTTGTTAGAGCTTCCTGAACTCTCTTCATAATGTGTTTCACATTTTTCCCTCTTTTCCACAAGCTACCGTCATCCGCAAAGAGGGACTGTCCAATATCAGGCTGTACTCCAAAAAAAACATCATTAAACATTATATTGAAGAGGAGGGGGCTGACCACGCTCCCCTGCGGAGTTCCATTTTCAACTAAGTTCCGCCTTGATATATCCTTCCCTATCTTAACCTGGATGCTGCGATTATTCAAAAAATCCCTCACCCAGTTAAACAGGTTCCCCCCAATGCCTAGCATATGCAACTTGATTAAGAGGCCCCCCACCCAAAGCATATCATATGCTTTTTCAACGTCCAAAAATACAGCCACCACAGTTTCTTTATGTATCTGAGCTTTCCTGATTTCATTCTCAAGACATAAAACATTGATAATGTGACACAAAAAATTGTGTTCCGACCCTTTCTGAACCCACTCTGATACCTTGATAGTAGCCCCTTTTCTTCAACAAAGTACATTAATCTTTCATTGACCAGTCTTTCCATCAGCTTGCCAAACTGTGAGGTTAAAGCTATTGGTCGGTCATTTACAGGGTTCGTAGGATCTTTACCAGGCTTCCTGATAGGCACAATGACCGCCTCCTTCCATCCTGGAGGAATACACCCCTCCTCCCACACCCTATTATATAGATTCAAGATTGCCACCAATCCCTCATCGCTCAGATGCGACAACATTTTATAGCAAATTTGATCCTGCCCAGGGGCTGAGTTCCTGCACCTCTCCAACGCATTCTTAAGTTCCAACAATGTAAAGGGGACATTATATTTGTCCTGCAAGTTCTCCTTCCTTTGACCAACCTCACCATACCGTGTCATTGTTTCCTCTCTACCTCTCCTTTCCTGATCTGAAAGATTGTCAGAACTATGTACCTTGCTCAAAGTCCTCACCATCATTTCTGCCTTCTCAGTATCAGACACAGCCAGAAGATCGCCATCCGCCAAAATTGGATAGTCCCACCCCCTCCTATTACCCTCCATTTTCCTAATCATACCCCACACCTCAGTAATTTCCACACTACTACCTATTGTGCTGCAATAATCCCTCCAGTAAGATCTCTTACTTCTCCTGATGACTCTCCTGCCTACTGCCTGTGCCTGCTTATATTCAATCAGATGATGAAAGTTATGAGTCCGTCTCACCTGTCTAAAGGCCCTTTTCCTGGCTCCTACAGCATTCTCACATTCCTCATTCCACCAAGGGACTGCACTCCTAGCCATCTTTCCTGAGCTTTTCGGGATTGACTCCATGGCAGCCATATAAATCCTTCGGCGCAGCTCACCCTCATGCCCCTCCACATTATCTGTGCTTGGTACAGACCTTAGAAACAGGTCACTTAAGTCCCTAAATCTTTCCCAATCTGCCTTTTCAAAGACCCACCTCCCAACCCTCCCACCAGCCCTAAGGCTGACATCAATATCTATGGTACACACAACTGGATAATGATCACTCCCAATACTATCTCCAAGGAGTTCCCAATCACACCTCGACGCTAACCCACTTGATGAGAGAGTGAGATCCAAAACAGATTCCTGCCCCGTTCTAACATCAAACCTTGTGCCCCTTCCATCATTTAAACAAATTAAGTGACCATTACTATCAGTACTATTTCCACCCCACAAAGTACTATGAGCATTAAAGTCCCCAGTCCAAACCACATTCCCCCTATCCTGCCCCTCAATTTCCACTAGCTCGGCAAGACCTAACCGTTTGCAGGGGTTATAGTAATTGATGATAACCATCCTCCTAGAGCCCACCCATATTTCCACCACCACATATTCTTGCACCTGCCCCAGGCCCAAAACTCGATATGGTATTCCCTGTCTTACAAAGGTAGCGCAACCCCCTCCAATACCCCCCACCCTATCCCTCCTAACTATTATGTAGTCCAACAAAACAAAATCAAATCTAGGCTGAAGCCAAGTTTCCTGAATACATATTACATCTGGTTTCACTGTCATATCCTCCACAACCTTTTTAAACTCTTGCCCATTTGTAAGCAGACTCCTTGCGTTCCACTGTAGGATTATCATACTCCCCCTCTATCTACTTCTTGGCTTGCGTGTTCAGCAAGACAATCCCTTACTTCCTCCCATTTTAAGTATGTCATTCCTAAATGTTGAACTGCTGCCTTTGTTATAATCTGAATCCTCTCCGTTTTAGACCTCACTTCAGCTGTTGCATTAATTACCCCTGCAATAAAGATAACCAAGTCCCTCTTTTCCCCCTGCTCCCTTTTCTCTTTCTCTATGACATCTTCTCTTCTTTGTTTCCACACATTTCCTATAACTATTTCCTCTCTAATATTGGCATTTCCTCCACTATCCCTTTTTGTTTGCTCCGCTCTTTTAACTGCTTCTGCATAAGGGACTCTCTCCTTCCTTTTCACACTCTGTATCTCAGTCTCCCTTCTCATTACTTCACACCCCCAATAGGCTGCACTGTGTCCCCCTCCACAATTACTACATTTAGGTCTTACCCCCTCTCCACATTCCCCATAGTCATGTTCCCCGCCACACTTTGCACACCTTTCCATCCCTTTACACTCTTTCGCTACATGCCCAAACTTTTGACAATTAAAGCATCTCATTGGCTTCTGGATGAACTCTCTTACACTATACCTCATGTATCCAAAAAACAACTCCATAGGCAACTCTTTGGTGCTAAACTGCACCAACACTGACTCTGTTTCCTTTTTCTCTGCTCCCCTAGTTAACCGCTTTGCGCTCTGAACAGCATCACATTTTATTTTTAAATTTTTAACCAGCTCCTTCATCTCTATGTTTGGGGGAATCCCATATATCACTCCTTTACACCCTTGTTCACCCACTTTCACCACCTTAACCACCACTGCTTTCCCAACAGCTTGCAGTTTTAAAGCTCTTCCGACCTGCTCTTCAGAGTTACACCTTATTAGCAAATTTCCGTCATTCAGAATTTTCCCATACTTAACATCGCCAATCTGATTCTTAATTATTTTCGTCAATTTGAGTGGATCCAACCCCTTCACTCCTGGCTCATCAAACCTCACAACAACAATCAATTTCTCCTCACTCTCTTGTGCTCCTCCACTCCCTTGCTCTCCTCTACTCCGCTTTGCTTTATTTATCCTCCTTAACTGATATCTCACATCTTCCTGATCTATATCATCCATACTACTACCATCGCTACCCCCCCTACTATGCGCCATGGTAGAGAATATGTTGCACCCGTATCGTATACCGGACCTATACAGGCCGTCGGCCGACACTTCCGCAAAATACTCTCCCCACTTCTACACTAGCTTTACTAACTACCTAATGAAATGTTGTGCACAAAACAAAAAACCAAATAACCAAAATAAAAGAGAAAAAAACTGCAAGCTCTCTCCAAACACTGAGCTCAGAAGCATGCACCAACCGGAAACCGTCAACCCAGTCCGGCAGCTGAAAAAACTTGTTCAGATGGAACGGATGTTGCAGGTGTGCATAGATTGCACTGTGCCAATTAAGCCAGTCTTGGGTATCTCTTTGCGTTGTTTTTCCACCAGTCTGTGGGATTTGAATCCAGGAGAGGTGGCTGGTCGTTGAGGTAGCTATCCAATTCGGCATCTACATCATTGGGACGAGCCGTGTAATTTTCACCCAAAAGCGCAGCTATGGCACTTGCAGTAGCACTCCGCGGCAGTGCTCCAGCGCTCTCAGTTACATCAATCTGTTCAACAGAAGTGGTGGCCGCGATGTCAAGTAATGCATCCTTTAAAGTCAACCTTTGTGAAGGCTGGAGAAATCCCAAATGTTTGTGGCGAGGGTCTAAGATCATAGCAATCATTGCGGGCGACGTTGAAGGAAAGTTGTCCGAATCGATCTGGAGAGGCAGAAAAAAGAACATTGGAGTCTGTCTATCAATAGCTTATGCAAAAATTGCTATTAGTTCTAGGGAAAGTAAAACACATGTAATGTATTATTAAACAGACGTACCTTCATTCGTTTGGCCAGCTGAGAGCGCACTTTGGCCTTGAACGCTTCTATTTTGGAGTGGCCTCCATCACTCCTCAGATGAACATTTATCAGGCTGAAGGTGATCGGATATGTGCTCGAGATTGAGACCTCCGTCTCTGAAGACAACACAGTTGTAGCACACTTAAGTGCCTTCAACACTGACAAGGAGTCTTCCATGAGCTGCCAGTGTTCGTCTTTCATCTCGAGGGTTCTGGCATTTTGAAGTTTTGTCACTGCACGATTGGAAAGCACTGCAGTGACAGCCCATCGCTGTTCCATCAACCTCTCAAACATATCACAGACCGAATTCCATCGCGTTTTGCAGGACTGGATCAGGCGGTGTTTTGGCAGTTGTAGCTGTTCTTGCTTCTCATTCAATGCCTTGGTAGCAGGTGTGCTGTGGTTGAAATGTTTCACTAACCTCCCAGCTGCTGCGATGACCCTATGCAAGTCAAGTGCAAAGCCATCATTGATGGCTAAAGCCTAATTTATACTTCTGCATCCCTCTCCGTCCTCGAAAAAAAAATGGGCGGGCGGGGGCAGGCGGTTGATTCAGAAAAAATTGAACGTACTGGTCGGGCTTAAGGCATTTGCATGGTTATCCAATTCACCTCGTACGACTTCACGAGAGACACGCCCTTTCTAATCTGATGATTGTACGACTCACCTCTACCTGCATGGTTCTACGAGGGGCTGTGGAGATTACCAACGCTTTATTATGATGTTACAAGGCCATTACATCATCAACAACAAACTATAAAATAAGAAATCGTTTGTTTTTATCCCGTGTATTTTTAGTTAATGATCAGAGGCTGTTGTTGTGAAATGAATTACTAACGACAATGACCAAGCTCGCGGTTATTGTCGAATATTTTCTATTATTATACCACACAAACAGTTCTGCTTTTTTACGTCTACAATTCAGGTTCTTTACAATTTAATCATTTACACTGCATGCTCTGCTAACTCAAACACAAAGAGGCTGTTCGAAAACCAAGAAATGTTTTTATTATTGCTGTAATTAGACGACGTCTCCCTATGCTTTATATGCGGCGAGAGCCACGATGGAGCAAGGAAGAAGGGAGATGTCGGTTTTCCTCCTGCATCGCCGCTGGTGCCCTTCATAGTTTTTTTTATTTTTACAAACTTGTCCCTGATCTTCCTCCAACTCCTAATGCACTCCTGGACCTCCAGCCCCAGGTTCCCAGCATCTCTCAGCGATTTTTTAAAAACGGTGCTGTCATATAGGGAACGAAACAGGAAACGTCATTTTAGCCAGGGGTGTCGGACAGCTCGGATCGGATAGTGAGAAAATTCAAGCGGTGCTCCAGAGGCCATCCGACACCCTCGGATGGCTCTCCGAGGTGCTCAAAGGTGTGGTCCCACTTCAAGGAGGGCGTTTAAGGGCGTGCCTCGTGAGATCGGAGAGCACGATCGGACAAGCATGTGAGCGCCTTTATGTAGCTCTCCGTAGTCAAGGCAGTCCAGCAGTCAGTTGTTAACGCAACGTCAACATTAGCTAGCTTCTTTTTTACCTCAGCCTTCTTCTCAGCAAACTGTTGCTCCAAACGGTTGGTCAATGTTTTTCTACATGGGATATGATACCCTGGCTCAATAAATCCCATGTGTTCCCTGAAACCCTCACCGTCAGCCAGACTTAAAGGCAACATGTCTTTGACAATCATATTTACTATTCGTTTGGTGATTTCGTTGGCTCGCTTGTCATCACAGGTCCTCCTAGCTAGTGTAGCCTGAATGGTTTGCTGCTGTAGCCCACCACTGGTGTTGGTTTCGATGGACTTTACGGTCGGATGAATGTTTCTTAAATGATATATTAGAGGAGACGTTGTACTATGGTAAATAAATACAGCGTCACAGTAACTGCAGTGAACTTTATCGGCTTTTCTTGTGAAATGGTCCCACACTACACTTCTCTTAGCTCTCTTCATCTTTGCTCGTCTGCTATAGAAAGTCGCGCTCGCGTAAAATACGTTATGTTATGTTACTGTGGGGATGTCAAGAATGAGCTCGTCACTGATGGGTTCCACACTCTTTACTGTTATCGAACACTCAGACAAAGATTAACTGTAAATACATCAACAACACATATTTCTCTGACAGGTGAACAGCGGTGTAACTCTCCCATAATACACCGCGACCTAACAATAACACAAGTCCACGTAGCGGCATCCGAGTTATGCTATATTTATGTTCTGTTCTCATAATGCGTGGGAACGATTATTCATTAGGCTTGGAATTTTATTTGAATTAATTCTTAACGGCAATTAATCGATCATCGATTATTCATTACCAACCCTAGTTCAAGTATATAACCCCTGGCAAAAAAAAG
Source organism: Sprattus sprattus (assembly GCF_963457725.1). Taxonomy (NCBI): domain Eukaryota; kingdom Metazoa; phylum Chordata; class Actinopteri; order Clupeiformes; family Clupeidae; genus Sprattus; species Sprattus sprattus. The sequence continues at coordinate 35,595,958 of NC_137923.1, read as the reverse complement.
CATTTTGTGAGGGCACGCAGATGTAACAGGGTTAAAAATGTACTGTATATGATTTTCGCCAAAATTAAATTGTGAATGGGAGCCACCTTTGGACATATGGTGTACTGCATCTGATGCGTATAGTCTAGTGTTGCTTCCCTTCCCGATCAGAGAAGTTTAGGATTCTGATCGGGTAGGTTTACTGTAAAAAGCACTGTACTGTACACTGTACAGTATGTTCCCCGACTAGCCATAAAACCTGCTAGCCGCCGTTGTACTGTACTGTTTTAATTTACTGTTTTATGGAGCATGCATGGATTTAGTTGTTTAGTTTGAAGTGCATTAAGAGTATAATTACGTAACAAGAGTTATTAATACTATTGTTATTATTATCGATATTGCAACAGCGAATGTAAGCGAGTTCGACGGCACTGTCACTCCACGTGTCCAGACATTCTGTCTGATGTCTAGCTGGCTAGCAGGCTGATAGTGTATAATGGACTATTGACGGAGATGTTTATGTGTTGCGCTATGCATTCTTTTGTTTTGCTTGTGCAGATGATGCAGATTTATACCGCAGCCTGAAGGCAATATCTGTTTGTTATTTTCCAAAGGTATGTGGCCCCATATTGTAAATAGGTTAAGTGAAGTGCTGTAACTCTGTGCACTAAGGTTATATGTTCTGTTATTGAAGTAACGATCAGAGAAGTTTAGGATTCTGATCGGATGATGCAGATTTATACCGCAGCCTGAAGGCAATATCTGTTTGTTATTTTCCAAAGGAAAATAAATTAAAGAAAGAACAACAGTTTCGCCTCCGTCTCCCCGTTACCTGACCACCGTTACACTGGTGCCGTGACCTTGTGATCCCAGATCAGCTTGATGCAGATCGCCGCGCCGAGGGAGCTGCTTTGACATCTAGGAGCGCTGTCTGTGCCACATTTTTGTTTATGGTCAGGTACTCGGGGCTGTCAATGAATGAGGATTCTGAGTGAAATGTTTTAATATCAATTCAGGGCAAAACTAAGTTTATGCTGTTTTTTTTTTTCCCTTCTCATTTCTTTTTTTGTGGTAAAATGGCTAGTAAGATAAAGCCAGATGATGTGTCTGACATTAGCCAGTTCTCTTTCGGGAGGGGTAGAGGTATGATAAGGGGCCCGATAGGAGGTAGTTTAAAGTGGAGGGAGTCTGGGATAGATGTGGGTGCGTCTCCTGTGTTACCTGCAGGAAATAGGGATTTAAGTTTGGAACAGGATTCAACAGAATCACCTAGGCAGATATCACGAGATATGCCACATTATTCAACTCCTTTTGATGAAAATGCCACATTGAACCAGTTAACTAATATGATCTCATTATTAGGCTCACAGATAGGCGAGTCTATCACAGCAACTCTTGTTTCTAATGGCGTCATTGGTGGGGGTGTTCAGGGTAATACACCTATGCGCCATGCAGGTGATACACAGTCCAGTCTACACAACACCCAGAATGCCCAGCCAAGTGGTAGTGCAAGTACACTTAGTGAGAACACACAAGTTAATGTTGTTGTACGGTCTGACAAGGAGCCTGTGATTTTCAGGGGTGATAATACAGACAAATACTCAGTGAAGGAATGGGTTGAGTTAATGAAAGCATACATCAAGAAACAGAACTTTGACGTTTCATCACAGGTGGAGGCTGTAATGGGGAGGTTGATGGGGAAAGCCAGGGATGTAGTTAGGGTAGGCCTGAGGAGCGACCCCTCACTTCAGTCATCATGCACACCAGAGGTCATGTATGGCATGCTGACACAGTATTTCAGTAACACATCCTCAAGCATGCCCCTCCAAGATTTTTACTCAACTCTGCCCAATCAGAGAGAAAATCCTGTTGATTATTGGCTACGCCTTAACAAGGCTGCCGATGTAGCTGAAGAGGGTCTGAAGCGTCAGGACAGACACACAGAGAATATGGGAGGCGAGATTGCCAAGATGTTTGTCAAACACTGCCCAGATCTAGAGTTTGCGTCTGTGTTCAAACATAAGCAGATTCATGAATGGTCAACAAAGGAAGTGCAGGTGAGAATAGATGAGTATCAGCGTGAGCAGATGTCCTCGGTGAAGGTACACGTGTCTAAGACTCATGCAGCTACACTGATTTGCCACGAATCACACATGGAGTCCCGCGACACTTCTGACATGGAAACGTCCTGTCCTAATGTCTTCTCTCCTCCAGCTATCTCTTCTCTCTCTCCCTCATCTGTCCTGTCACAGAACCAGCAGCATTCTCTCTCTCCTACCTCTCAGAGCCAGCAGTCATATGTGCCACCACAGCATCGGCAACAACAAACTCTCTCTTCACTGCCACAGTATCAGAGGCCGTCCCCATCCTTTGCACCTCAGGGCCAGTTGCCGCTGAATCAACAGCCAGGCAATGATGCTATGCTTGGCGAGATGATGTCAATGCTCAGACAGCTGCTGTCTAATGTGCAGGTTGGACACACAGGGCCCGCTGTGCGCCGAGGCGGCAGACAATTTCGAGGCCAGCCTCATGTCCGTGCTACGAGCTGTCAGGTCTGTAATGATACAAGCCACACCACCGAGTCACACTGCCGTTCTAACCGTCTCTGCTTCACATGTTTCAAACCCGGCCATACAAGCCGGTCGTGCCCCAGTCATTCCCCTGCCCGGGGCCACGTACAGGAAAACTAGTTGGCTTGTGCTTTGAGGGAGGTCGCACAGGCCATGACAAAAACTCCCACGTTAATGATGCAGCTAAGCTGTTTGACAAAGTAATGAATTTGGATAAATCAGAGACCGTTGTCATTCAGAATACCCAAAAACTCAGGAGCAGTGACAGTTTATTTTATACTCCTGTTAAAGTTGAAAACAAAGTCACTCTTGGCGCTATGTTAGATAGCGGTTCAATGGCCTGTTCATTAAGCACTGAAGCGCGTAAAAAGCTGATTGATGCTGGTGTTTATTTGAATAATCAAGAGACAACTGACGTTGTCTTTGTTGGATGTGGAGGTGTGCGTGTGAAGCCTGAATCGGTGGTGAACCTGGAGATGGCAGTGTATGGATGCAGAGTGTCAGTGCCCACTTTTGTTGTACAGAACCAACAAGATGATTTAATCATTGGCTCAAATGTCATTAGACATGTAGTTCGTCAGTTCAAATGTGATGCAAGCTACTGGAAAGCCGTGTCATCTTCTGGCTCAGGCGACCAAGAACGTGAACAGTTTCTCTCCCTTCTCGCTGGCTTAGAACGTTGGTCTGATGATGAAGTACCAGACAAGGTTGGAACGGTCAGGTGTAACAGAGCTGTCACCCTGCCGGCCGGCAGTGAGTTTCTAGTGTGGGGTATGCTTCCTAAAGATGCCAAGATATCCCCCGGTAGCACTGTTTTAACTGAGCCGACTTCATCTCATTCCGCGCCCAGAGGCATTATGGTTGCCAGAGTCGTAACACCTCTCTGGGGCGACAGGTGGGTCCCTCTCAAGATTCTTAACATCTCGGACAGCCCTGTCACGCTGCGGAGGAATGCCAAGCTCGCCGATGTCTACACTTGTCTAGCGCTGGAGGACATGGAAGCCCCTGAGCTCAGTGCCGCTCAACAGGCCACATCTGTCAGTCCTGCAGGAACGTCTGCGCCGACAGAGAATATCAAAACTGTGCGGGAGAGACTGGAGCATGTTGGCCTGAGGGACCTTGACCTGGAGTCTTGTGACGTGACGGCAGAGTGGCAAACTAAGCTGGCAGACCTCGTAGTCAAATATGAGGACATCTTCTCCCACCATCACCTGGACTGTGGTGAGGCCAAAGAGTTTGTACATCGAATTCGACTCACAGATGAGAGGCCGTTCCGTTTACCTTACCGACGTATTCCACCCGCTGAATATCAGAAGCTCCGCCTGGTCCTCAGTGAGATGGAAGAGAAGGAGATAATCAGGAAGTCCGCTAGTGAGTTCGCCTCACCTCTTGTCCTGGTGTGGAAGAAAAATGGTGACTTGAGGGTGTGCACAGACTTCAGATGGCTCAACAAACGAACACTGAAGGATGCCCATCCCCTTCCACACCAAGCTGACTGCCTAGCTGCCCTGGGTGGGAACACGTTCTTCAGCACAATGGACCTCACTTCCGGGTTTTACAACATGCCGCTGCATGAAGACGACCGCAAGTACTCTGCTTTTACAACACCCATGGGCTTGTACGAGTACAACCGTCTCCCGCAGGGTTTGTGCAACAGCCCAGCCAGTTTCATGAGGATGATGATCAGCATATTCGGTGACCAGAACTTTCTAAGCTTGCTATGCTACCTGGACGATTTGCTAGTGTTTGCACCAACTGAGGCGTTGGCTCTCGAGAGGCTGGAGCAGGTTTTTAGTCGGCTTCGCCAGCACAACCTGAAGCTTGCCCCGAAGAAATGCTGGCTGCTCAGAAGGTCTGTGAAATTTCTAGGACACATCATCGATGAGTCAGGTGTGTCAACAGACCCAGCAAAAGTTGAGGCCGTCAACAAGATGGTGGCCACTGACCTGATGGAACTTGATGGAGTGACCCCGTCTCAGACTCGTGTGAGGTCTTTCTTGGGAATGGTGAACTATTACCAGCACTTTGTGCCCAATTACTCCACAGTGGCTAAGCCTCTCTTTGACCTCTTGGCTGGTCAGAAGCAGAAGCGCAAGGGAAGACCCTGCACAAAACGTCCTGCTCCATACAGGAAGTTGACCCCTGATGATTGGATGCCAGACCATCAGACAGCTTTTGAGGGCCTGAAGATGGCGTTACTGACCTCAGTAGTTTTAGCGCACCCAGACTTCACACGTCCCTTTGTCTTATGCACCGACGCCTCCTTGGATGGCTTGGGAGCAGTTTTATCGCAAGTTCAGAAAGGTGACACTGTGGCCCGACCAGTGGCTTTCGCCAGCAAATCCCTTTCAAGAGCTCAGAAAAGGTACCCTGCTCATCGCCTGGAATTTCTGGCACTGAAGTGGTCCGTGTGTGACAAATTTAGTCATTGGCTTAAGGGTCATACGTTCACTGTGTGGACAGATAATAACCCCCTCACACACATCATGACCAAGCCACGGCTCGATGCCTGCGAGCAGCGCTGGGTGGCTAAGTTGGCATCATATGTGTTCGATGTCAAGTACATCCCGGGCCCCAAGAACATTGTCGCAGATGCACTGAGTCGGCGGCCTTTTGTGAAATCAGCTACTGGGAGACAGCTGCTCCAAGACCCCTACAGTGAGCTCCTTGCCAAGGCAGTCCCTGTCTCAGCTAACACTGTCCAGGACACCTTTAGGCAGTCCGCCACTCAGGATGATCTAGGATGTGGAAGAGGGGAGCCCTATGTGTCTGATGGTGCCAAGAACCAGTCATTCTCCAAAGAGGAAGTCTCTGCCATTCTTGAGACACACAGTCTGTGGGAGTCAAGTGCCAGGGTGCGAGCTGTTGGCACTCTCCAACAATTCCCACAGCTGGTTCCCACTGATGAAGAGCCTCTACCTGCATTTACAGAGAGAGAATTGCGTGAAGGGCAGTTGAGTGACCCTGTCCTCTCTAGGGTGCTGTACTATGTGGACAGAGGCCGACGTCCTTCCAGGAGAGAGAAGTCCAAGGAGCCTGCTATGGTTGTAAGATACCTGAAGCACTGGGAGAAACTGACCACTTGCAATGGCATCCTGTACAGAGTGTCCAAAGATCAGGTGACCAGGAAGAAAAGACACCAGTTAGTTGTCCCAGACTCCTTAAAATCCGAGGTTCTCAAGGGCATTCACGACAGTGCTGGTCATCAGGGGCAGTTCAGGAGTTTGAGCTTGGCCCGCCAGCGTTTCTTCTGGCCTCATATAGACAGGGATGTAAAAGAGTATGTCCGTCACTGCTCGAGATGCGTCATAAGCAAGACTGCCGATCCAGAGGGAAGAGCACCCTTGGAGAGTATTAAGACGTCTGCTCCTCTGGAAATTGTTTGTATTGACTTTTGGACTGCGGAGGACTCGAACAACAAGTCTGTTGATGTGCTGGTAGTGACAGACCATTTTACCAGGCTGGCTCAAGCCTTCCCTTGCCGTGATCAGTGCGCCAAACAGGTGGCGAAACAACTCTGGGACAAGTACTTCTGCATATACGGCTTTCCAGAAAGAATCCACTCCGATCAGGGGGCCTCGTTGGAAAGTCAACTGATCAGTGAATTGCTGAAGGTCGCCGGTGTGAGGAAGTCCCGAACCACCCCATACCATCCGATGGGCAACGGTAGTGTGGAGCGCTTCAACAGGACGTTGGGGAACATGATTCGCGCCCTCTCACCTGAAGCCAAATGCCACTGGCCCCGTCACCTCCAAACACTGACGTTTATGTACAATTGCACGGTACATGAAACCACAGGCTATCCCCCATTTTACCTTATGTATGGTAGAGTCCCACGCCTGCCTGTTGACATTCTCTTCAAGAACATCCTGAAAGATCCAGAGATTAGCAATTATGACCACTATGTGGTGTCTCTGACTAAAGACCTGCAAGAGGCCATGGCTATAGCTCAAGGGCATGTCAACAAAGAACAGAATCGGCAAGCTGAATTCTACAATCGCCGTACAAAAGGGAAGCTGATAGCTGTGGGTGATCGTGTCCTGGTGTCCAACAAGCGGGAGAGAGGGAAACGAAAGACTGCAGACCGTTGGGAGTCCACAGTGTATACTGTTGCCAGCATCAATGCCTCAACCCACACCTACCGGATCCGACACCCGGACACAGGCCAAGAAAGAGTTGTCCATCGCAATCTTCTGATGCTCGTTAACTTTCTGCCCATTGATGAGGACAGTGTTTCAGATGGGACCTTTGTGTCCTCTTGCGGGAAAGAGTCAAGCGACATCACTGATGTGGATGTATCGATGTCTGTTGTTGGTAGACAGGATGCTGGAAGTAGGACTCAAGAGTGGGTTGATATCCATGCAGAATGTAGCTCACCAGAAGACGTCCTTAGTATAAGTGATGGGTCTGGGCATACAGGCAGTTTGCAGTTAGAGTCACAGACAGAGTTGAGTTCTGAACATGGCTTCCCTCATGCCTCACTCACTGACTCTCGGAATAGACACACACACAACGCAGAGCACTTAGACGATGCACGTAGTACTCGGCCACCCTCCACTCACTCAGATTCCAACACCTTACACACAGCTAGAACTCGTTTTGGACGTATAGTGAAGCCAGTTAACCGGTTACTGTGTCAGATGTCCAAACAGGGAATTGTAAGCAATGCTGTTTCTAAGGCAATGTTTCAGAAGTCTCAGTGAGATTAGGGGGTAATCTCAGTGTATTTTAATAATTTGATAAGGCATTGCTGAGTCAGAGTCCCATTGTAGGGAAATGCTTTTATCAGTGAGACATGGTTTGGGTGGGGTGTAGACGGCATCCTGCTTCCAGAAGTTGGTAGTGAGTTTTGTGTCACTCTCTTTCTACTTCATCCTTTTTGGGGATACTTTTTCAGTTGGAAACCATGTGTAACCATGTCATGTTTTTTTTTTGATTGATTGTTTGGTTGTGTTTTTCGGTAGGGATGAACATAATGCCTTGCAGATTTGTAGATTTTGGGCGAAATTCAGGGGAGGTGGATGTAACAGGGTTAAAAATGTACTGTATATGATTTTCGCCAAAATTAAATTGTGAATGGGAGCCACCTTTGGACATATGGTGTACTGCATCTGATGCGTATAGTCTAGTGTTGCTTCCCTTCCCGATCAGAGAAGTTTAGGATTCTGATCGGGTAGGTTTACTGTAAAAAGCACTGTACTGTACACTGTACAGTATGTTCCCCGACTAGCCATAAAACCTGCTAGCCGCCGTTGTACTGTACTGTTTTAATTTACTGTTTTATGGAGCATGCATGGATTTAGTTGTTTAGTTTGAAGTGCATTAAGAGTATAATTACGTAACAAGAGTTATTAATACTATTGTTATTATTATCGATATTGCAACAGCGAATGTAAGCGAGTTCGACGGCACTGTCACTCCACGTGTCCAGACATTCTGTCTGATGTCTAGCTGGCTAGCAGGCTGATAGTGTATAATGGACTATTGACGGAGATGTTTATGTGTTGCGCTATGCATTCTTTTGTTTTGCTTGTGCAGATGATGCAGATTTATACCGCAGCCTGAAGGCAATATCTGTTTGTTATTTTCCAAAGGTATGTGGCCCCATATTGTAAATAGGTTAAGTGAAGTGCTGTAACTCTGTGCACTAAGGTTATATGTTCTGTTATTGAAGTAACGATCAGAGAAGTTTAGGATTCTGATCGGATGATGCAGATTTATACCGCAGCCTGAAGGCAATATCTGTTTGTTATTTTCCAAAGGAAAATAAATTAAAGAAAGAACAACAGTTTCGCCTCCGTCTCCCCGTTACTTGACCACCGTTACACATACACATTGATGAAGGCAGACATGAAAGTGCTGAACATTAAAACTGAACTTTATTTAACTACTGCATCCTATTTTACATGTAGGCTGTCTGTGTATCTTTGCGGTACAGAAGAGTGTTGAATGGGGAGCTTATGTAGCCCCCGCCTAAACGCATGGCATTATGGGGAAGTGAAGTTTATATACACGAGTGTGTTCCATGTCGGCCACTTGAGCCCTTCGAGCCCCAACTTTCAGGGGTTAGGGGGCCACACTGACAAAATCAGCAGAATGCAGGGCACTGAAAATGCCCGTATCATACCCTGAATTCGGTCGATTTATGTAGGGTTATTTGATGGTCACTACTCGCCCTTAAACGGCTACGTACGGAAGAGGAGGAGCCAAAGCTAGCTTTTCATTTTACACCGAAAACAATGGCGGACGAGATAAACGAGGTGGCTACAGTGGAGGCGGTGGCAGAAAACACGTAATTGTAAGTATCAGCGGTAATTAAACACTGTACTGATATTAAATGTAATACTAACATGCCATTCTCAGATTAATGCAAGTGACATGAGAATTTTTGGTGGAGTTGACGATTATTACCGACTGTTAGCATACCTAGTTAGAAACCATTGGGTAAGCATGGCAGTTATGCTAAAATATGCTAGGCTATGTGGCTATTCCACCAGCCACGAAGGTGCACCTTTATCGGGGGACTTCGTTTGAGGTGCGGGGGGCAGGCTCCAGGCGGTCGCTAAATGGACCAGTACGACGACTGATAGCTATGTCAGTCATCGAACAGTGTTAAACAAGGGCTGTTCTGTTAATCAATCAAATGCCAACATGTAATAGTGGATTAACAATGGATATGCTCAGTTTAAATAACGGGTTAAAATGTGTATTTTTGTGGACTTAACGATACCGACAGTAGCCTATGCATACCTAGCTACGTTTGCCCGTTAACACATGCCTTTCAATAATTAATACCATTACGATACGTTACGAAGCTTGTCCTTCTAGAAAATAATTGTAGCTTTCAATCGTCTTTGTGTGTTTTGTTTTTGTCGTGGTAATTTCATGTGTCTAGGGACAGATGAGGACACGAGGGCCTTAATCCCGTGGAGAGGTGCAAACAAGCACCTCTTCACGGGAAAGAGGAACTCAGCCGAGAAGAATTTTGAGTAAGTAGAAAAAAAATACTCAAATGGTAGCTAATAGAAGTTTACTGTAAATGGTTTTCTTAGTTGCTTACCTTGCAGTGATCAGTGTGGTTCTTATTGTGTCAGGGATTTGAGGCGAGATGTTAAGGCAGCATATATTTTCACTAGGGTCTTCATCAAGAATCGTGGGCTTGGGGGGCTAAACCCCAAACTCTTGAGGAAGAGGTGGGAGAACCTCTCCGGAAAATACAGAGTAAGCTTAGTGTAGCCCTGTGGAACAACTCACTTGCACAATGTAGAGATGGCATGGCTAGTGAGTGTATACATGCAGTGTACATGTATGTGTACATGCATGCAATATAATATACTATGTTATGTTATGTGTATATATACATATATATATTGTGTATGTTAAGTAATAAGTAAGGTAATCAATGGTCAGCCTTCAATTACCAGACCAGTTGAAGGCGCAATGATGTGCAACTCCAGTTTGGCTGTCTTTTCATCTGCAGGAGCTAAAAAACCCCCGCTCAGGTGTGAGCACAGAGGGGGGTGGGGTCACTGCTGCTTCCTGGAAGTGGTATATGCCCTTATGGATGAGGCACTGGGGGGCAGACCATCGATCAACCCACCAGTCCTCTTTGCCTCATCCAGCCGGGAAGTGGCAGGGACCCCCCCCCCCCCCCCCTGTGGTCGCAACTCTCCCTGAGGCCAGAAGTGGAGCTTCCTCCACAGTGTCGACCCCGAAAAGACGGAGGGTAGACACTGTGGAGGTTGCCGAGCACATTGCGGCTAATGATAGGAGGGTGGCCGAGGTGCTGAAAGAGATGCAGGAGAGGGACAAGAAAGCGGAGGAGGCCAGGGCCGCTGAGGCCAGGGAGGCCGCCTCTAGAGAGGAGAGGCGGCACAGGGAGACCCTGGAGAGGGAAGACCTCAGGGAAGGAAAGAGGCAGGCAGAAGAAGAGCGGAGAGAGAGGGAGAGAGGAGAGGAGAAGAAGGAGGCGGCTGCCAGAGAGGAGCGAAGAGAGAGGGAGAGAGGAGAGGAAGGAGGCAGCCGCCAGAGAGGAGCGGAGAGAGAGAGAGAGGAGAGGAGAGGAGGGAGGCAGCTGCCCGAGAGGAGCGCCTCATCTCCTTATTGGAGAAGTTTGCTAGATGATTATAATAATAATAAAAAAAAAATTACTGGTCACTTCCAATTTATGTACATGTCTACTTGTCTACTTAGTGTTTACTTACACTTAATCTGTAAATATGTGTGTGTTTATACTATAACCCTCCCCCCCATTTATTTTGGAAAATGCTTTTTAATGATCAAGATGGGTGGCTCTTAAAAGAGCCTTTGGTTTTGAATAAATACACAGGTCACAGGTAATCGTGATCTGGAGCGTAGCACTGAATGGCTATCCTCTGCCTTTCTTCCGCCCCAGAGACGTCTCCTGCTGGTGCTGGTTCTGGTGCTGGTGCCGGTTCTGGTGCTGGTGCCGGTCCTGGTGCTGGCTGGTCCTCTGCTACCCTCCCGACATCTGCTTCAGGCTCAGGCTCCAGCAGGTCCCCGTTGGTGAGGCAGATGTTGTGGAGGACAGTGCAGCACACGATGACCTCCGGCACATACCTCACATCCACCTCCAGGGCCTTCATGAAGATGGATCGCCATCGGGTCTTCAGAATCCCGAAGGACCTCTCCACAACACACCTCGCCTTTGACAGGCAGCGGTTGTAGCATCCTTCGAGGTGGTTGCGGAGAGGCTGCCTGAAGGGGGTCATGAGGCAGATGGGCTCCAAAAGGCAGGGGTAGCCACCATCACCAAGGAGGCAATAGTCGGGTGGAGGGTAGGACCGCCGGTAAAAAAAGGGGCTGTTTCTCAGTACCCTGGCATCATGCACTGAACCAGGGTACCCCACAAACACATCAATGAACCGGCAGCGGTCATCAACGATCGCCTGCAGCTGGATCGAGTGGAAGAGCTTCCTGTTAAAGTAACAGGCAGCATCTTCCACTGGGGGCTTCACCCTGATGTGGCAGCCATCAATCGCCCCCACCACTCTGGAAAATGCTGCTGACCCAGCCAGATGAGCGAAGCGGGCACCGAGTCGTGGAAGTTCCTCTCCTGTAGGGTGTTTTACCACCGCGTACAGGAGAGCGGCGATCCGCCCACTGATGCGGTGCACCACCCTGTGAACGGTGGTCCGGGGCATGTCAAACGCCCTGGCCACCACCCGGTAGGAGGTGCCGCTGGCGAGCCAGAACAGAAAGACCAGGCAGGATATCTCGGGGCCCCAACCATTGTCACAATCTGTGCCCAGCACTGCCATCAATGCATTGAACGACTCCCTAGTGAGCCTGAAGTCCACCCTCAGGTCACTAAGGCCGTCGAAATATAAAGCCAGCAGTGGCATTGCCAGATTGATCTGGCTGTTACGCCTGGGGATGGCTGGCTGCTGTAGAGTGTGTGGGGAGGGGAAGAGAAGATTAAAATATTAATGTAGTCATTTTATCAATAAAAATGTGATGTCATTGAGGTTTTGTAGTCATTTATTGCCTTTTCTGATTTATATTAGATTTGATGCATGTTTGTAACAGTAATTAATATATCTGTGTGTTTGATAGCTCATTGATTCCTGTATCAGGGTAAACTTTACTACAACAGTAGTGTGTATAAAGTAGGTATACAGTATATGTGGGCCTATTACTGCGTGAATTACAGCAGATGTTTTATTTCCATATGGTGTGTATGCGGATTGCAAAGAAGAAGGCTACTCCTGACAAAGGTAATTTAGAATTTTAGAATTTTAGCATACCTAGCTAGGACAATTTTACAACTACTACATGAAGCTATGCTGTGAAGGTAAGATGAAATCACAATGAAAATGTACATACCATCGCGAGTTCGGACAGGAGGCGCAGGCTCCTGCCACGATTCTGGAGATGCACCAGTTGGATCTTGTAGTGGAGATAAGGGAACACCATTGACAAAACAAGGGCAATCAGTCCATTCATTTTGGCAATTCTGCTTTTTTTGCGGGAATCGTGAGCAGATATGAAAAAAGAAGTCTCCTTGTCTTTGAAGGGGGCGGCTGACAGGGAGGGAGAGAGAAAAGACAGGCAGAAAAGGATGGGGATGGGGAGTGTTGAGCCTAATTTCTTTTGTTTGAATGAGTGTTGGCCATTAGGCCTATTAAACTTTCTTTCACTTATGAAATAAACAAAATATATTGAACCTAATAGCCTATGTGTGGTGATTCTGTGTAATAGTTGCTGAGGATATATGTTTTTGTACCGGATTACTAAATTATAGAACACATTATAGGTTTCTCATCAGCAGGCTGTCTTTACCTTGGTAAATTTTGGTAACTTTTGGTAAGCCCAGTAAATAATTGTAATTTTTTTGATTGAGGGCAAATGGAAAGTGTTGTAATGTATTAGATGACTATTTCAGTACATCATTTGAATTATTATGGCCATAAATAAGACCATAAAGGCCATAAATAAGGCCAATTCGAAGCTGGTGGCCCACCATCGGTTCTCTGGTGGTTCGCTGGCGGCACAAGGGCGGCCCTTTATCTGCAGCCGCTTTTTGAGCCGCCGACGGACCACCAGAGAACCGATGAGCAAAACTCCAGCGGGCCACCGGTGGGTACCGCCGTTGGACCGCCAACTCTGCCGCTGGTGGGCCGCTAACCTAATGCTATCTGGGGGGCCACTGCATGTTACTACAAAGTAAGCCATTGTCAGTCATCACATTAATGCTATCCACTTATAGCAAGGCAGTATAATGAATCAAGTCGACACAAAATTACATTTAGTACCTTCCCAGCTAGCAAAAAGTCCGCGGCCCGAAAGCGGCGCTATTCCGCCTGTGACACTCGGCCGAGACTCGGGGTGAATCGCGGCCTGATTAAGGGCCGAGCCTCTGGCGCGAATGCGGCCCGAGTATGGACAACCGGATGCTAGGGAATCGGGCCGCTTCTGGCCCGCTTCTGGCCCAGCAGCATAAACAGCCGCGGCCCGATTACGGTAAATACGTCATGTTGTTGAATCGGCTCGATGCCGGATCCCCGAATCCACTTTTCCCCGCTTATATATGCGGCATAGGCTAGGTGCACGAAATACTCAGTGTGGGCAGTTTGTTTATTGTTTAGCCAGGGGTGTTTGAACCTGCCACTATTCTGAATGTAATTAGTGTCTACACGTCCTTCTTTATCGTAACGCCGATTCATTCACTAGGTGCAACACTAAGGTGACCAGACGTCCCCGGTTTCCGGGGACAGTCCCCGTTTTTGATGGCCTGTCCCCGGCTGGAGCTGTCCCCGGAAATGTCCCCGGTTTTCACAGATAGACCCGGGATAGAAATTAAAAAAGAAAACAATGACCAAAACGTTTAGTTGCGTAGCCATACCACAGGCTCAAGCAAGCCAGCCAGCAGCCAGGGCAGCAAGCTCTCGCTCGGAGCTCAAAGATCTAGAATGACCGTCTTTTTAGTATTTTGATTGGTGGAATATGCAGCGCGGTAGAATCTTTGCCATTGGCTTCTTTTTTTTATTTAGAAAGAGATCGCGTTCATTCATTCAGCCAGCTAGCTCTGACAATACGAGTACAACAAGATAGGATAGCATTGGGATAGGTTAGTGTCATTGTTTATCATCTATGTCATCTATTATTTAACTCATGATCTACATATTTAACCCATGATCTACAATAATCATATTATTTAACCTATGATCTACAATTTGCAACAATGTGTGTGTTAAGCAGCAGCTATATGTTGGTCAGATGTCAGTCACATCTGTAGACTTGCTAACTAACTTTGTTAACTTTTTAACATTAGCAGTGATACTAGCTACAGTACTATGATATTACAGTTTCACTAGTCTGGGTTACTAGAGGTAGTTGGCAACTTGACATTAAATGAAACCACTTGAAAGCTGAGGAGTGCGGACTTACATTAATCACAAACCGTATGAGGTATGCTATCTCTGTCTGGGTGGCTCCGGGAACGTTGGTTTAAAAGCCGCGCAACCACTCTTCCCTGCCATCAATTTTGTTGTAGGCTTTAGATACAGCCTGGTTGAACACGAACGTTTTCGTTTTATATTGTATCAACATACGTTTTCAAATAGCCCTGGGCCAGGCTGTCAGATGTCTATTTTATCACTATAACATTATACTCAAAATCGGAAGAATATTTTTTTCTTTGTCAAGTTTAGTCAAACTGCTGATGTTATGGCAGTGGGTTGCGTTCAAGATGAGGAAGCAAAAACAGTCTCATCAGTTCAATTTTAAGCAGGAGGTTAAAAAATGTGCTAAAATATGAGTCATGTGCTTAGGCTACATAGATTTTCATGTAGCCTAGAATAAGGGTAGGACTACATTACCTAAAAACTAAAACAAAAAACGTATGTTCTTGTGGTGGTCTCTTAAAAGACACTAATGAAATGTGTTTTTCCCCACATTAACTTCACATATTCTGCATTAACAAAGATGTCAACTGGAAGTGTGCCACAGAACTTGTTATTATTTAGATTATTCAGATCTCCCCCCTTCACCTTGACATTGCTTGGATTTTTTTTTACTGAAATTGTATTTTGAATCTTTTTGTTTGTTTGTTTCTTAAATCACTTTTGGTATAGTAATACCTAAAAAACAATTCCAAAGATCATGGAGTGTATGGGCCTAATCTGTATTTTCATTGTTCCAGCTGATTACACAGAATATGAATACACTGCATTTAGTTTCCTCAATGGCCTTAACATGTTCTGTGCTGGAAAAACATACACCTGACACCCATATGTGCAGACCAGTCACTTATCAGCCAAGCACAGAGGTTAGGCCTACTGCAAGGAAGCTTGAGTCAACCAGGTTCTTATCACAAAAAATTGGTTCTAATTATCTGGCAAAAGGTTGTTACCTTTACTACTCTTCATTTCAGCCACTTTGTGATTAGTTTTAAGATAAATACTCTTTGTTTGACACTTCCCCTTGCAATTTACAAGAACAAGGGTAAGATAAACTGCTTTATGAAAAAGGGCCCAGCCAGTGTCCCCGTTTTTCCGTTTACAAAGACAAAAACTTTACGTTTTATGTTTTGGAGGTGTTAACGTATCTGATCTAGTCTGGGAAGTCCCGCCCCACTTCTTCCGGCCAAATTGATTTTGCCTCAGAACTGGGTCTGGCCAAGTTTGCATACCAGTTCATTTCAAGATTTCCAGAATCCTTGGAGCCAATCACAAACTGGCTTTTGGCTACCTGGCGCGCCATTGGCGGATTTAAACTTACCATGGCTACGTTACAAAATCTACTGCACGGAGAGTTTTTAAACATTGGACATGGTGGCCGCCGAAGCACCGCAAAACTTCGATAAGGCAAGTTTTCTGTGAAAACAGAACAGAAACTTGCCCTGGAACAATTCATACAGAAAAAATATGTGTTTGCTTTATTACCGATCGTTGTATCGTTGTATAGTATCGTTGGTCTGATTGGTTAAAGGACTGTCCAATCAGGTGGCTGAAGTGGAGCGCCGTTGAGAGTTGGCCAGACCAACTGAACAAATGGAATGCAGTGAAGGGGCAGGGAATTCCCAGACAATATCTGATCTGAAATTGTCCCCGGATTTTGTCTCAGAAATCTGGTCACCTTATGCAACACCCAACCAGGTCCGTAGACGCTAATTACATTCAGAATAGCGGCAGGTTCAAATACACCTAGCTAAACAGGGAACAAACAGCACACTGAGCATTTTCGTGCACCAAGCCTATTGGGAGGACAATATGAAATACGTACAACCAAGCAGTTTCATACAAAACTTTTACTGAAACAGCAACAGTAGCCTACATGTCAGTCATTACAGATGAATTTAACTAAATACTGTACATTATAAAATTAACAACTTCATATTTCATTTGTTTTAACATGGGCTTCAAGGGTTTCAAATCTGGGATTAAAAACGAAATATTTTTCATTTCGTTTTGACCAGAAACGTTATTTTTCTGTTCCGTTCCAGTGTTCCTATGCTTCTCTTCATATTAATAACCGGTTAGAACCTTATAAAAGAACGGTTAATAACGTTCTTTTCAAAAATGTCATGGGGGGGGGGGGGGGTTGTGTGTGCTCTGTTTGTCATAATGCGGGGGGGGGGGGGGGGGGGGGGGGGGTGCGTGCGTGCGTGTAGCCTATAGGTTTGTCATTATTCGGGTGCGTGCGTGTAGCCTATAGGTTAAATGCAATGCGCCCGTTCCAACGTCAATAATGGAACAACATTATATCACCTTGCAGTTCAATTTTATTTGTTTCCGTACAAAAGGTTCCTCCTTTCCGACAGTCAGCAACATGAAATCAGGCAGCAGGACCATTTAAACGCAAACATGGCTATGTCTTTCGAACTGAAGTCCGTTCAAAAAAAGGAAAGCAAGAAAATGCAGCAGCTTAAACCCATGGCTATTCAAAACAAAATGACAACAAACTCAGCCGGTCACATTTAGGCCTACATTCAAATTCGGAGAGCATCTCCAACAAAACCTTCTCCATTACGCACAAAATAAACACAACTCATGTCCATAGCTAGAGGCCTATTAACTCGAGAGCTAGCCTATTTGAAATGAACAACAGATAGCTTACATACCAAATTGCTTATTCAGTTTAAGGAAAAGTATGTCCTCCAAAACATTCTCCTTCAGATTGCTGCGCAAAGGAGACAGGACATATTTGAGAGACGAAAAGGCACGCTCTACACTGACCTTGGTAACGGGCACAGGCAGCACACTCATGGCAAGTTTGGATGGACCTGTTAGGCTACTCGCTAGTGTCAACAGTAGTTTCACTTCAGCCAGGCGGTCTGGGTAACATTTAGCGGGCAGGTAGCCAAGCCCATCACTTCCGGAATAAAACTTTATTTCAAGATTTATTTTAACAGTAATTTTATTTCCACAATATTTCAAGAAAGGTTATTTGGAACGAAAAATAACGTTATTAACCGGTTATTTAAAATTGAAAATATTGTTTTCACTCCGGAACAGCTGAAATTGTTTTTGTTCCCGTTTTCGATTACGTTCCTCACAAAATTTCGTTCTTTACCGGTTTTCGTTTTCGTTCTTTGAACCGTTTCTAATCCCTGCTTCAAATACAATGGTCAGTATAATCTGTTAAAAAAAAAAGTCAGTATCATCATTGCTATTTCTGAAATGGCATACTGCTGGGAAGTGTCGTTTTCAAGAGAATGTGTGCTGGTTATGTTGCATCTATACAGTATGTAGTATGGCAGTGTGCCATTTCAGAAATAGCAATTGTGGTGGTGCATGAGAGATGTACAACGGTGCATGACAATCATGAATCTCTGCATCAAACATTTCAATATTCAATATTTTTATATTTGTCAAGAGGCAGTAACTACAGAGTTCAGATGCAAAACCCTCTCAGTCCATTTGCAGCGACTTTGACGAAATACTATACATTTATATAATTAACAACTTCATTTTTGATTTTTTTTGGGGGGGAATATGGACTTCAAGGGTTTCACATCTGAACTCTTCAAATACAATGGTCAGTATAATCTGTTTGCTAAAGAAAACAAAACATAAAGGTCAGTGACGATTTCCCCTCCGACCTCCATCCCGATCAGAGGCCAGTTAGAGCCAGCGGGTGATCAATCGCTCAATGTCCTTGTCCGTAGCGTCTTCAGTAGGGTTGGGTACCAAGAACCGGTACCAATACGGCACCGGTTCCATACAACCGATACCTACCCGGACCGAAATGCAACGCAGATTTCGGTGCTTCCTTTCGGTGCCTGATCAGATTTTTTTTTTTTTTTTTTTAATTTTTTTTAATTTTTATAATTTAACAAAACTAGCGATAGCTAACGAGATGTAACGTTAGTGGCGTAGATCTTTCTGAGTACGATCTGTATACTTTTTTGTGTTGCTAACAGATTTCGTGGGGCACATATAAAACTGCTCCATCTCCCAATGTAGACTCTCGCCTGTGTCGCTCACGCTGCATTCCGTATGGGACTAGTGGAAACGAGATTTGTGTTGAGTAGTTGCCATGGTAATGGGTTGACTTGCGTGTGGTTTCGGTTTCAAGATAAGTGTGGTTGTTCTAAGCAGAAGTTGGATACGCTTTATTAAACGGAGAGCTACCGTCTCATCCAAAGATATTCCTTCTCAATGTGAGTTCTTAAGAGAGCACTCGGACGCTACAATAACATTGCAACAGTCTGACAGCGAAGAGCAGGCAGCCTTGCACAGAGCAAGCACAAACAGAGCTAGCCATCAATATAACGGAGAAAATGTCAAAAGGTAAACGATCAAAAGTGTGGCTGTATTTCGCACAAAAAGATTCAAACAACGCGACGTGCAGCATATGCAACAACAAAATTGCGTGTTTGGGGGAGAGAACTCAAGAGGCTCTGAAGCTAAACTCTTAAAGGGGCAGTACACATTCACGAAACCAGTGGGTTTAAATAAATGCAAACTAATTAATATTTTTTTTACTCTGAAGGCAAACATGCTCATATTTCTGCAAAAGTATTACTGAAGTGTGAAGTGTGTGTACAGAGTGTGTTATGTATTTATTTATATTTATTTAAGTATACTGTAAACAGTTGTTATAAGTTAATATATTGTTCATAGTTGAAGTTAAAAGGTTTGAAGCCAAGTGTTTTGTATTTTTATTTATAGTATACCTTAAACAGTTAATATATTGTTAAATTTGAAGAAAACTATTTGCCTTGGCAATAAATAAGCCTAATGTCTTTAATTAAAAAAAAAAAAAAAAGTATCGGTTCTGGCACCGTTTAGGCACCGGTATCGTTTTAAAAGTATCGGTTATGTACCGGTATCGGAAAAAACCCAAACGATACCCATCCCTAGTCTTCAGTTGGTGTGTGTGTGTTTTATTGTTGAAGGGCTTGTGGCAGTGACTGAAGCGGTGAACTCTGACGATTTCCCCTCCGACTCCGACCTCCATCCCGATCAGAGGCCAGTTGGAGCCAGCGGGTGATCAATCGCTCAATTTCCTTGTCCGTAGCGTCTTCAGTCATAACATTTCTTCTTACAGCATCTGAGCTCAAACAAACAAGAAGCAAAAGAGAGTGCTACATGACAATTCATGCTGATGAATTATGCACTCCAATGTCTGCAATAATTAAAGTAACTTAGTAGCTATAGCTTACCTATTACCACACACTTCAATGTCGTGCTTTTGAAGGCTGTTTTTTCATTTGCACCGCTCCAGTTCACTGCCTTTGCAAATGTTGTTGTCATCGTTTGCGTCATAATACGCCACACAGTCTCCTTCACAGTAAGGCCTCCTACAATTCCAAGGTGTGTGGTCTAAAAGAAAAGCATGTATATCACTACTCATTACTGACTGAATGATTAGTTTGTGATAATTCAACAATTAGGTCTGGGCACACTATTAAGAAAGTCATATTTTGCTCACCAATTTCTTTCTTTCCTGTGGGTTCATTAAAAGCTCCTCCAGGCTAGACAGGTCTTCCTGGGTGGAAAGTGGAAGTTTAAAATTTGCCATAGTAGGCAGTGCATCAGTGTGTGGGTCAGTGCTTGAGAGTCTTTGTAGCTGAACCAGAATGAGCGTCTGCTGTTCCTTCAGGGAGTTCAACTGGATCAATATCTCCCTGAGAATAGCTGCAAAAAGAAAAGATAAAGACATTGGTAGAAGCAACATTCATACATACATTACTGTTAACAGTCCACCATTATAGAATACTTACGTGTAGGCATCGCCTCCCCAGAAACATGAGTGTTTTGCACATTCTGTTCTCATGGAGTGTTCTAATAAAATATAAGAGAAAATAGATATCACCACATTCTCACTCTAAAACTGATTACAAGTTCAACCCTTCCCACCTGTGATTAATCCCAAATAACTACATAATTTCAAGGCAATGGCCAGGCTAACTGTCGGTTTGCTGTTTTTGAAAATCTTACACGGTCTACGGTTGAGATCAGGGGCACTGGATTCCTTCCAACTGGTGAAAAGCTCCTAATTTGGCAAGTAGAAAAACGACTTGGACCTGCGGGGAGAATGGTAACAGTGTCTGTGGTGTTCATGGCATGGGTTGGAGAAGTCTGATCAGCTGCTGTGAAGGTCATATCATCAGAAAAAAAATCTGCTGCTGTGATGTTCATTGCATGGAATGGAGAAAACTGATCAGCTGTGATGTTTGTAGCAGTTCTTGAGGACCAACGCGCCATGATGTCTGTTGCAGAGGAGGGAGATAACAGATTTCCTCCGGCTAGAGCTATATTGACATTTTAACATTACTTTCATTCATTTAATTCAGACACCTTTGTAAAGATGAATGGAAATAATTGTGCAAAAATGACTGCAATCCAATGGGCCAAGAATGGGTCTCTTTAAAGCAGCAGTAATTTTTCGCAGGGTAAGCACAGGTGTTATTAATGATTTCCAATAATATTCTGATTCAGTTTAGCAGAATCAGGTCCTTATTGGATGTCATCAATGACACTTGTGCTTCTTGGAAAAAACGGCTGCTGTGAAATAGGCCCATAACAAAAGATTTTAAAATGTTAGTCCTTACCTTCAGGGGCTGTGATCGAGGAGCATTCACTAGTAGCGTGTAAATCTTTTTCCTGGCTGAAACGTTGCGTGCCGGGGCTTCATCATCATCACTGCTGCTTTGTGGTCTTTTGCAGCCTCTGGTTGATTAAAGATGACATAAAATCAAAACTGGTTTTACCCTCTTTGTTGAATAGGCGACAAGGCGACACAAAAAGTGTAAATATAATATTCTGAGCCACTTGGTTTCTTGTAAATTTCTTGTACAATCTTGCCAGAAATAGGGCAAATCTGATTAAGCAAAAACACAGATGGATTTGAATCTCACTGTGCTGTATGGCTCATTACCGATTCTTTCTCTTCAGGAACTCAGGAACACTGTCATCTTCTGTTTGCAGATCAGACTGTACAGTTGCCACAGGCAACTTGGCCAGGGCATGTTCATATGATTCTGTTAGCATAAATACAAGACGATACAGATTAGGTTAAGATGGGCGGATTAATGCTTGCTATTTCAGTAAGAAAACATTAATAACTAACAGGGTAAAAGCATTACTATACCATGAGAATAAAGCACTCATATTTTGTACAGAGCCCACAAAGAGGTAGGTTCATCTTGTCTTGGCGCAGCCTTGCGGGACAGCTATTGTTTTGCATGGAGGCCAGAAACTTGTTCCCATTGAGACATTTTGATGGCACAACTTCGACTTCGTTGCTCCTGACAAATTCGACAACGTGATACATTCTAGAAGAAAATAAAATGATGGAGCTTAGGCTAGTCTTTCAATGTAATCACAAGCAGATGAAACAACGATCGCCTCACTATGAGTCTGTGCGACGCTCGACCTCGACATTCACAGGCAGCTCAAACTAAATGCATGAGATGCAGTCAATGAGCACGAGTGAAAAACTGAAAGAGAACATAACCTGGCCGCATTGGAGCATAGTTGCTACTGTGAACAACGTCAAACCGAGCCTACGTGTCTGACAATGCCTTGATACAATTAGAATTAGCATAACACCAGCCAGAGCGTGCAAAAAAAAAAAAAAATCAAATCAGCATGTTCATGAAAAGTTAATAAAATATGATATGAAACAGCTAACGCTGCTAATCGTTTAAAACTGCAGCAACACAACTCTCGCTAGCTAGTGTTCTTTAAGCAACATAGCTGTTAGCCCTCATTAAGCCTGACGTTACTCGAGGGCAATTTACGCTCAGAAAACAAAATGCTCTAAATGTAACTTGCAATTATTCACCTGACAGTTAAATGTACTCATACATCTGTGCAGAAAAGTGGCGGTCTCTAGTCAACTGGGCTATGCTACATGCTAGCTAGTTTGCAAAGTTGGCTTTAGAATATATGGTTGAGGCGAGGCCCTAGGTAAGATAAGAGGCGGCATGGCTAGCCGGCGGTTGCCCACAGTACATTATGCTTGGACACCCCATTTATTTGTTATAATAGAGCTGGACACTGTTAAGTCCTTTATATGCTGTGTAGAAACAAGTCAACATCGACTATCTGAATCAACTTCAGTTTAAGTTAGGCTACAGCGAAACAAACTTGGGCTAAGCTGTTAGTTTTCCCAACTTGCAGTAGATCAAAAATAACGTTCGACTGCGTAGGGATAATAACCTGATTGCAACGTTTAATGTCCTTGGCCAACAATAGTTCAAGTTCAAGTTTTTTTTACATAGCACATTTCATGTTATACATAGAATAGACTAAAACTAGATAGCAGCATAATGAAACATGCCTTACCTTTGGGAGAGCTTGCATCTAATGGCGGCAATCCATCCATGCCGCGAAATGCCGTTAGAGGAAATGTAACTATTTGATGAAAACAACGATCTCCACATGAGTAAAATGTACTAATTTTCTGTATCGTGAAATTCAATTAAATACTACTGAGTGATTCAAAGCTAATTGTATTCACGTAAAACTGAGTAAAATGCAATGAATAACTTATTATAAATTGTTGAATTCCACTCAATATGATTCCAAACGGCACATACCCGTTGAAATCGGCTTCATGTCGGCAACCCGTATCTGAGCCGAGCCCCACTACACCCCTCACCCACCCAACCCCCCACCTCGATCCCCCCCGCTCCCGCTGTGCACTACAGTAGGCAAAAATGACTCGGCCCATTTGCGGTTGCCAAGACTCAGCCGATTCCGCAACTCAACCGACGGTGCCGCAGGTTTTACGGAATCGGCCCGATTCTCCTTGCTAGCTGGGTTTAGAACATTGCCAGCAAAAAAAAATGACAAAATTGGGACCACACCAACAGTCTAGAAAGGACAAAACCTGCTCCTTCAAAGAGTGGTTCGAGAGAAAACCATGGCACTGCTAGTGATACTGCTTAATATCATAATCGTTATTTCAATGGTGACTACGGAGTCAGAGAGAAACTTTACCATGGGGCACAGCAGGGATTAAATATACGTGCATGCTTTAATGGAGAATTCTTTGCACACTTAACCCCACTAATTTGCATCTGTCAAAAACTCTCTCCTCTTATTAAAACCATAAACTGGGAGATGTATTATTGACTTTGTGAGATTTTGTGGTTGAGACTGGTGTGATTAGGTTTATTCCAGACAAATGTAGAAGCGTCAGGTATGCCACCTGTAGAAACGGGTGAAATGCACCGAATTTCACTTAGCCCTGGCCACGTGACATGAGCGTTTTGAACCACACCAGAGCCCCCTTTTAGAAATTCCTTGACCAGACCAGACATAGACATGTCTATGAGACCAGACCACACACTTGAGCACTGTATCGAAACATCTGCGCTTGGGAAGTTCGACATAGCGTTGAAACGTCAATATGGAGCGTCCCATCCTCAGTTAGCTTTCCAGTTACAACATGCAGGTACTTGGCTTGGGATTGGCCCGAAAGCTCACATATTCGTCTTGCCTGATAGCTGCTGAATATTTGTGATTGTGTAGAGACGATGATGTTGAAGACATGAAGAACCATAACATTCGTTAGGATTTTGTTTTCCATGATTTCAAAGTACTCGGTAAGTAACGACTAAAGACATTGATAGAACACTCTTTTAGCTACATAAAGCGTTGTTCTTACAGTGACGGCTAACATTAGCCAGCTAGCTATATTTGTGTATGTTGTGTTTTCACATTTTTGTTTGCTGTACGTTAAAAAGTACTGTTATCACAGTAGCATAACATATTTAAATTTACCAATACCCGCAAGAACAAACAATATGAACTTGATGTGACAGTTATGTGATCACGGTTATCGGTAGCTAACGTTAACTTCTTAGCTTAACCAAAGTCGCTCGTTAACAATACAATTTACAAAACAGCCATGCTAGCTGGTTAACAGTAATCGTATTAAATGAAAGCTCTCTCTGCAAGCTTACATCAGAGTTACAAACAAATTTGCAATATCAAGGCGTTTAGAGGCGAAGACTTTAGCAGGTTAAGTTCTTAGCAGTGATGAGTTCTGTTCCAAAGCAAGCAAGCTATCTAACTACCTAAAAGGTATGCAAAAGACTTGCTAACAACACCAACAGCCCAGTTGACACTGATAGAAGCTTCCCAACACACTAACTGGTGTCTTTTGGCAGTATAGCTGGCAATGCCATGCTGTGAAAGCTTTTCTTCCAGCCCGAAACACAGAACTACATAGTGTGTATCCTGGATGGCTAGTGGGAAAGACACAGAGGTTTATCCGTCCTTCACATGACCATATGTTGTGAAAATGAATTTGAGGATGGAACCAAAACTATCTGCCTTTAAAACCATAAAAGTGTCATCGTTGCATAATGTTACTTTAATATATGTTCCTAGTTATTGTTATGCCATGACACTTATTCCACTTTAAATGTGAGGTAGTCCTCATTTAAAAGAATCCACAACAAGTGTGAAATCGCCAACGCTTACTGACACTTCACTGAATCCGACATTGATTCATCACTTAAGAGTCCGCGATTTTAATCCAGTACACACGTTCAGCGAATTCCTCCTCCCTGTCCACTAGTTGTCTGCTCTGCTGTGTAAATTAGAATCAAACAAAGTGGCTCAGACCGAGCCGAACATCATTCCAGGCAATCAACATGTTACTTCAGGGGCATAGAAGGGAGGGGTGCAATTTGATAGGAGACTTTCAAGGAACACTCAGGGCGTTTTGGGAATGTTTATGGGACCATTATAGGACGCTCTCTAGAGCAGTGTTTCTCAACCTTTTTTGCTCCATGACCCACATTTTAAGTTACCAGTGAAAGACCCAACAAAAAATAATCAGCATGAACCATCAGGCCAATAATTTAACAATTGTATTATTATTATCATTACTACCACTAATACTAGGCTTAATACTTTACCACTGTTGTACCACTTAAAACACAAGCAACTGTTTAACAGTCAGGATCAGTTATGCAATCATGGACTTAGGCCTATATGTTCAACTTCTTTGAGATACCATGGACTTAAGCCATACATAATTAACTTACATGTTTACCTTTCTAGTCAGAGATGGACTTACATGTTCTGCTTATAACAGGACTTATGTTAATTTTCTAAATGATAAATCCTTACTTACGTGCTCAACTTTTTAATGAGAAATGGTCTAAATTGTTCAAATAGTAAATGAGATCCCTGAATGTTTTCCTGAGGCTGCCCCATCTGTTGACACACCAACACACTTTGAGCAGGAGACTTGACTGAGTTAAAGTATGTGTTAGAGATGCACCGATTGCAAAATTCTTGGCGATACTGATTTCCGGTTTTTAAGGAGGTCTGACCTGCCAAAACCGTTTTTTCCGATACCGATTTTCTAAGAAATAATGATAATCATATAATAGACATCATATTTGTTTGGCTTGAGTACCCTTCTCCCAGACAACATTTTGCTTATATAACTGCAATTAAAACCACAACTAGTGGTAGGCTATATGCTATCATAACTCCCCTTTTCAAGAATAAAACATCACAAATAAGAAATAGAGTGAGTTTCAACAGTGCCTCCTGAGCAGATTTATTTTGAACACTGACATTCAGTCCAGTTTACAGGTCAATAACTAGGATAAAACTAAAATAAATACAAACAAAAGATAAAGTGCACTATTATGTACTGAAAATAAACTGGTTCTCAAAGTAAATTGCACATTTCAGGCCTTTGACCTCTCTAAATAAAAACGTGCATCATAATATGGGATTAAAAAAACATCAATACAGACAGGTAGCTTTAGGTTGTTATCAAAGTACTCCACCCCACTCCCAATGCAATCACTTAACCATCAATGGCAGGTTCTTCTTCACAAACAGAAGCATCTCTGCCTTCTCACCAGAAAGCCTGTTTCTTTTCTCATCTATGACATTACTAGCCAAGCTAAACAAGCGCTCGCTATCGACGCTTGTTCATGGAGCAGAGAGGTAGGCTTGGGCAAGCGGGGCAAGTGCAGGGTAGTGTGTTTTGTTTTCATGCCAGTATTTCAGTACATCATTTACAGTTTCATCTTCAGATCTCTTGATGGGCAACTCGGACAGGTAACGATGTAACTGCACAGATGAAGTCGCTCTTCCTCATTGCTAGCACTCTCCTTCAGTATCTCAGCATGCACCGAAAGCAGTGGACTTGCCCTTTTGGCTGCAGGTTCCTCAGAAGGCTGATCAGGTGTGGGTTTGCTGGCACTGGTGTCCACTGTGTCCAGCATGTTCAGAAGCACCCTTTTCACCTCATCCTTTACTTCTGCTGAGAAGTAGCAGGTTTTGTATCTATCAACAGACAAAAGGGATTTTATTTTTTATCATATAGCCACATTAGCCAGGCAATACATAAATGTTGTGCACTCTGAACATACACAATCAGGCACTAAAAGGCCAACAAAAAATACCTTTTTTTGTTTTAATTATTTTCATGTTTTGATATACCCATGCAAACACGTTAGCCTATAGCTTAGTAGAAAATGCTTATTCATTTAAGAATAGTAGTGGGCTGATTAACATTATTAGCAGTAAGTTATAACTTGCCTGGGATCCATAGCAGTGGCCGCAGCGTACAGTGGATTCTTCTCAATGTCTTTAAACCTTCTCTGGACTGCTTCCAACAGCGTGGCTTTGGCAGTGCCCACACCACGGTCTGTGTCTGCTGCTCTCCCCAAAAGGCGCTTCAGTGCGGTGATTTCAGGGATGACAACTGCGGTGGTGGCTGACGAGGAGCTAATTGTCTTAGTGAGTTCCTCAAGAGGTTCAAGGATGCTCAACAAATTCTCAATTAACCCCCACTGATTTGTGGTGAGTACGGCCGGGAGCTCGTGTTCTGTTGCGTATAAGCCCAGGGCACGTTTCTGTTCCAACAGCGACTGCAACATATAAAATGTGCTGTTCCACCTTGTGGGGACATCCTGTTGCAAGCGCTTCGTGGGTTGACCCAACTCCTCCTGGATAGCGTGGGGTTTTGAATAGGCTAGCGATGAGTGTTTGAAGTGCGTGACTATTCTCCTTGCCACAGGGTCAGTGATAGAGCGTTGAGACTGCAGTCCCTGAATCACCGCTTACTGTAGTGTATGTGCCATACACGGGAGACTGGGGAGGTTGCCATCATCCAGTGCTTTGGTCATATTCCGAGCGTTGTCACGCAACACGACATGAACCCTCTTCTTATCGATTTTCCACTCCGCCAACATTTTGTCAAATTTGGCTCTTAGATTGTCGGCGGTGTGGGACCCGGGGCATTCCTCACAGCGTAGAAGCACTTGATGAAGCTGTGGTTGCTGCGACTCTGCTGCATCCCTCCTCTTAGCGGCAGTGTCCTTATATTTGCTAAACACACCTGGGTGCTTCTTTTCCAAGTGGCATATTAAGTTTGTTGTTCCAAATGTCTTAGGCGTTGATCCTCCACGGCTTATTTTTGACTTGCAATCATTAGCCTACAAACAGTGTGTTTTGGGTCGTCCTGGCACACAGTGAAATAAGTCCAAATCAGCGACATGTTTTCTTCCCGAGTCTTGCTAGTTTTTAGCTGTTTTGCTCTGGGCGCCTTGAGCTGCTACGCACCTCACATGCGGGTCAGTTTGATCGGCCGAAAACCGGAAATTATGACAGTGACCTGCAGGTCACCGATTGTGGCCGATTGGATATAAAACCGGCTTTTTTAATCGGCGGCCGATTGATCGGTGCATCTCTAGTATGTGTCAATTCCAGTAAAAAAATCTCTGGTACATGTCGGCAAATCTGCTTTAAATAAGAACTGCTCTTCAAAGTCATCATTCCGCACATAAACCAAGAGAATGTCAAGGCTAGCCACGTCTGTGGATTCATCGAGTTGTAAGGCCAAATAGTCACAAGCGCAGAGAAGTTCAGTGAGCTGCTGCTCAACATCATTGGACATGTCACATGTCACATATCTGTCATCTCATGTCACATATCTAGAGGTGCACCGAAAATTCGGCAACCGAAAAAATCCGGCCGAAAACGCAAAAAAAGACACTTTCGGCCGAAAGCCAAATGAGTGGCCGAATCGGAGGCCGAAAAGTGGTGGTGACGCAAAATTATACACTCTTGTCTGATTACACAAGCAAGGAGCACAGGCCACCTATACGATCTCAAAATAGTAAAAGGTAACAATGACGCAACCCCCTCTAGCTTTTTATGGGTCGTCAAAGTTCCTAATTTCCGTCTCCTCAATGCAATGTATTTCTGCAACTTGTCTTCTAATGCCTTCTCAGTTAGCTTACGTGATCTTCCCTGCGCCATCATATCCTCTACACTTCTCTGTTCTTCCCCATCAGACATCGTTCACGTTGCAGAGTTAATGGTCAAGCTGTATGCCACAGTTCAAAAGCCCTCCTTACACGGAACTTTTCTTTATAAACGAGTGCAAAGCAGCTTCTCAAAAATCGCTAAAAACTCCACATTGACTGATTCAAGGCAGGCTATCAGTGTAGATTCTTGCTAGGGGTGAATCACGTTGCTATTTCCAGCATGGAGCAGTTACAGTTTAACTTTCGTTTTTATCCCATTTCAATAGTTATCTTCATTCATCCGTATATCTTCGTATCTTCTTAATACTGAAAAATAGAAAGGATTTTTCGATACCTGTTCTCGTAGAATGCTTCAATGAATTACCAGTTCCAACTTTAGCTTCGGTGGGGAGACATCCTTTTCACCGGTGCAGCAAGCTAGCTGCGTTCCACTCCTTGTACAGGTAATCCAGCGAAGTTCAGCTAAGCTAGTTTTTTGACTAAATGTAGTGGCACTCCGTCTGTCTGAGTCTTCTGTACCACGTTTTTTTGAGTTCAGTTCTAAAGCTATTAATTGACATGCGTGAAACAAGATAAACTTAAAAAAAAAAAATGTTTACTGGATCAAAAATAGAAATACAAGTTTGCACGGTCAAAAAACGATGTCGCTTCCAACATCTGAGCTCAAAAGCTAAAACTAACAGTTCCTTGATATCAGTTCTCCAACATTTGAAGATTTTCAAATAAACATTTTTCCTTGAAAAACATTTCTAAACATTTATTGTAAGCAGTAGATTTAAGCAATATTTAAAAATAGTGTTTTGACAACTTTAAACGGAACTGTCATTTTCGGTTTCGGTATTCGGCCAAGCGATTAATTATTTTTCGGTTTCGGTTTCGGCCACAAATTTTCATTTTGGTGCATCTCTATTTGTTATGTTAATTGAATTGACCTGGATTGAAAACAACCCCCGCCAGGGGAGGCACCCCGTCACTGCTTCACTGATTTAAAAAACCTGAAAGTCACAGGTTCGATCCCCACTAGTGGCAACCATGGCCCAAGTTGCTTAACGACTGTTAACGACTCTTAATTACTGTTATCAGAGTAAGCCTGACTCTGTATAATTACATGCCAGAAACGATTCTCAAGAACATTAAGGTGAAATAATAAGTTAGGAACATTACACAAGTTAAAACTTTTAAACACATACCACCGTAAACATGTGAGATAATTCGACAAAAGATATTGAAAGACAGCTAACTCACTGCTTCGTCAAATAAGACGGATCAACTATATATATATATCTGGAAACCACTTACAGATTCCGATTAGCTAAATTTGCGTCTGGATGGAAAGGTGTTATCTTTCTCCATCCCACCCATGTTAAGCCATTTCTAGCATAACCTGCGATCTACCGTGGAAAAAAGAAGCCAGGCGATTTTTTTAATCAGTTCTCACCACACAACGACGTCTCATCTTTGCTTCTTGAATGTCGATATGTAATGGTATGGTGTTATTGAAACTTACTACGTGTAAAAAAGACTAGAAATGTTTATTATTCGACGTTACGTTTATTATTCGAGTCTCAAGCCTCTAATGTTGCCTCGGGCGCCTTTAAGTGAACATAATTAAAACTTCACATAAGTCCACTAAACAATTCCCACTTAAACTAACTATAACTAGATCAGAAGCTCCAGTAACAGAAGAGAAATACCACAGAGGAGGGGGGAATGATAAACCAGTGAGTTGCTTGCACCAACTAGCGATTATCTGTACCGGAAAGGTGGCTCAGTGGCTGGAGCACAGCACCAGAAACCTGAAGAGCGCAGGTTCTAAACTCGCGTAAGATTTCAAAATCTACCTGAAAAGACACAGGTTAGATATTCACGAGTGGCAAACATGTTCCAAGTTGGGAAATGACTATCTCAATATCAGAGTAAGCCCGACTCTGTGAATCTCAAGAACATTACTGAGAGGAAGCTCCGGAATATGAGTGGAACAGCCTCGAAAGTACATTGCAACCCTCGAACTCTGAAAATTAAAGGCAAATCAAGAATCGTGATAACCCCGGAATCAAAACCCTAAAGACAGAACTCTGAATCTCTGAAAATGGAAGGCAAATCAAGAATTGTGATAACCCCGGAGCAAAAACCCTGAAGACAGAATATCAATTCAATTTAGAGATGCACCGAAATGAAAATTTGTGGCCGAAACCGAAACATAATTAATCGCTTGGCCGAATACCGAAACCGAAACCGAAAATGACAGTTCCGTTTAAAGTTGTCAAAACACTATTTTTTAAATATTGCTTAAAGGTGCATTAAGGATTAATAGCTATTCGCTAAAGGTATGCTAGCAGCTAAAACTAACGAAATCTCTTGAAATGTGCTGACTTTGACATTATGACAAACTAATTACTCAACGACTGTCCTTACACAGTCAAACATCAATCATGTGCAACACAAGACTAAGCAAGACGGCAAATAAGCTACTTACTAGATCGGCAGAAGGTAATCAAAGTCAGGTCGGCGGGCATCGGCAGGCAAAACTACAGAAGACAGTTATATGCCTATCGACCCTGCTATGCCATTGGCACGGACGCAATTCTCCATATTAAAAGTCATTGTAGCGCCCCAATTTTTTTTAAGCTGTTATTTTAAGGTTAAACTGCCTATCCTAACCCTAATCCTGAAGCATAATTGTTGCATATTGTGCCTTTAAATCTACTGCTTACAATAAATGTTTAGACATGTTTTTCAAGGAAAAATGTTTATTTGAAATCTTCAAATGTTGGAGAACTGATATCAAGGAACTGTTAGTTTTAGATTTTGAGCTCAGATGTTGGAAGCGACATAGTTTTTTGACCGTGCAAACTTGTATTTCTATTTTTGATCCAACATTTTTTATTGAAGTTTATCTTGTTTCACGCGTGTCAATTAATAGCTTTAGAACTGAACTCAAATAATGTGGTACAGAAGACTCAGACAGGCGGAGTGCCACTACATTTAGTCAAAAAACTAGCTTAGCTGAACTTCGCTGGATTGCCTGTACAAGGAGTGGAACGCAGATAGTTTGCTGCACCGGTGAAAAGGACGTCTCCCCACCGAAGCTAAAGTTGGAACTGGTAATTCATTGAAGCATTCTACGAGAACAGGTATCGAAAAATCCTTTCTATCTTTCAGTATTAAGAAGATACGAGATATACGGATGAATGAAGATAACTATTGATATTGGATAAAAACGAAAGTTAAACTGTAACTGCTCCATGCTGGAAATAGCAACGTGATTCACCCCTAGCAAGAATCTACACTGATAGCCTGCCTTGAATCAGTCAATGTGGAGTTTTTAGCGATTTTTGAGAAGCTGCTTTGCACTCGTTTATAAAGAAAAGTTCTGTGTAAGGAAGAGCTTCTGAACTGTGGCATACAGCTTGAGCATTAACTCTCATGGATGCAAACGGCGCGCTTTTCGGCGCCTCTCGCTTTTTTCACGGCGGTTTGGGTGACTTGTGTGAATCATGCAGATCCGAAGAGCGGGGCGTTGGGGTTGTAATTGGTTATGAAATGACATTATATTAAAACTTTCGGGGGACATTCGGGACGTTCCAGCAACGTCCCTTGTTGGTTATGATATGACATTATGTTACAAACTTTCGAGGGACACTCGGACGTTCCAGAAACTTCCCTGGTTGCTGATCTGACATGACATCTCTCGTGGACCTGCCTGGTTACTTGGTTGGGTCCCTATCAACGCTCGTGAAACCCTGTTGTAGAGTGAAGACGTCGAAAGAGAGAGACAGCAAATTTTTGATCCCGCATCCTTCATAGCTAGTAAAAGTACCGTTTAATAATAATTTTGTGTAAATATATATTTAACTTAAGTTTTAGGATTTATAGTTTAGTTCTTTGTTATAGTGTTATAGTGTTAAGTGTTTTTGTGTAGTTCAATAGTTTAGATTAGTTTTTAGCGAACTGTGAAGGTGGGAAGGACAGACACCCGAAGGACAGGATTTGAGGTAAATACATTTTAATACAAACTTACGTTCTACCTGTATCTATGTATTTGTATGTTTATCCAACGTGAAAATGCCATAGCTAGGAATATCAATATTAATAACTGTACAACTAGCTCAAACTGTGAAGGCGAAGTCAGCTAAATTGAGATGTCGCGACATACGCGTATATCGTGTTATTTGTATAACAAATTAACAATGTTATGGATAGCACTAAATAGGAATATGCCTACACGCTAGTTGTGTTGCAGCATTAAGGATACAGAAAATACAAAAATAGCTGAATTGGCTACTTTTGGACAGGTGAAGACTCTAGCTCTACAAAAAGCTAAGTAGTTACTTTTTGACAAGAGCCACAACCAAGACGTTTAGCGAGAAAAGTATCAGAATGACAGTTGGCTGTCTTTGCCATTTGACATTGACTCAGACGCGCATGCTCTCTTAGTTACTGTTGCTACGTCAAACAAACTGTAGAGTGGAGAGCCGAGTGGCGCGCCAGTCGTGTTGCTCCTATGTAATGCTGCCTGTATTAAAGATGTAATGGCATTTTTGTGATGAAAAGAGCAGTGATATAATGTACATTAGCCAACTTTAGTAGCTATACGTTGGCGAACAGATTAGCTTACGCTATAGCTATACAAGTTATAACACTGGCTGCATTTACGTTCGTTGTTACCACTATTTTTCGAACTGTATGTATCTTTATATATTTTTTTTAGCATACAGTTTTGCTAAAATATTCAACTCAATGTATTTGCAGAATGAGGGAAATGGAGGAAAGTGAGGCACTTCTTGTACAACAAATTGATAAAGGCTGCAAAAGCAGTTGGAAATGGGCTTGGCTGAAGCTTGAAACAACAATCAAGGTCCATGCAGTTGAACACAAATTCATACTGTCGGACATATTCAAGAAAATTGAAAAAAATGGTTGTGCTAAATGTACTCTCTGCATAAAGGAAATAAACTACAGTAGCAGAGGGGTGCATGCCCTTTTTGCACACTGTCAGGCATCCATTCACACAAATAGAGTGCACTCAATTTTGTCAACTCGAAGTGTGGCACAACTCCTCCGTAACCAGCCACCCTTACCAGCTGCTCAGTGTCAGGCCTCAGCACCAGAAAAGATCAGGGAAAGTGTTAAGCTTCCAGTGCCAATGTGTAATCGCATTGCTAATGGAGAGGTGAGTGTGTGTGTTGAAGACTAGTTAAACAAACATATTTTTTGAGGAAATGAGTACAGAATGAGGGCATAGCAAATGGAGATGAACAAAATTAGTTTAAAATGAATCACTAAATGAGTCATTTATGTATTTTCTTTCTCTATTTACTAGGCAATGGTCCTGGCGGTTATTGCTGAGCACTCTCTACCTCTGACAATGGCACCTGTGTTGGTTGAGTTAAGCCAGTGTCTAGCTGCAGACAAAGCAGCCCTTAGCGAACTTAAACTGTCCCGCACTGCAGCCGCTTACAAGATGGTGTATGGTATGGGCCATACATTTGCAGAGAAAACCTTCTCCAAATTACGTAAAAACCCCTTCTCTTTGAATGTGGATGAGAGTACCTCTAATAGTAACAAGAAGGTTCTGTCCATGCTCGTCAGCTACTTTAACGAAGAGCTGAATGATGTTGTGGTTGAACACCTGGGCTCCCTTGAAGTGTTTAAAGTCAATTCAGCCAGTTTGGAGAGGTTGATGTGTGACTTCTTTAAGAAAAACAACATTCCCTGGTCCAACCTTATCAGCTTGATGCTTGACTCTTGTAACGTGATGCGCGGGAGCAAATCTGGGCTGGAGACAAGGATCCGTGAGAGGCATTGTCCCACTCTTCTTGATGTGGATGGTGACTCTTGCCATCACGTCCACAACGCTGCAAAGAGATTTGCTGAACCATTTGACAACTACTTGGAGCAACTCTTTGCAGACATCCACACAGACCATCGATGGGCATCAGATCAGGTATCTGAACATGCATTTCATTTTTTTTTTTTTTGAAAAATCAGTTTCTAACTAGTTTATTAACTGTTTTGAGTGTTGCTGGTAGTGTAAGATATGTTATGTCTTTACTTGCAGTTGGCATTCCTTAAAGAAATCGCAGAGTTCTTGGACATACCTGCCACCAATCCCCAGCGATTTGTCAGCCATCGCTGGTTGTCTGCGTATGATGTAGGGATCAGCACTAAAAGAATGCTACCTGTGTTCAGAGTGCTCTACTTTGGCTTCATGGGAAAGCAGGACCAAGAACTGTACCAGGAAATACTGCAGGACTTTTACAGAGATCATGGTGTGAGTGATAAGGCTCAGCGAAGGGTTGAATGTATTCACCAGGAGCTCTGCAAGAAGGGTATGTATGTGTATGTATGTACATTGTAACATATTGGTCTATGGTCAAAAAGGAACTAAAACCCACTATTGAATCTTAGTATTCAGCAGTAAAAATGCTGTATGTGAGGTGAGAATAATAAAATGTGTCTTGTACATCTATACCTACTGTTTTATGGTTATGATTTAGCAGACACTTTTGTCCCAAGTTAATTATTATTATTATATCTTATTAGCCTAAGAAGCACTCAAACTGTTACAATCTTTGCAACATTTTATGTATACCATCGGTATTGCACAAACTTTAAATGTGTATGCACCGTGATCTATATATTGTTTCTTTATTTTGTTTTTGTTTTTGAAGGAATGACTGATTTGGGGAAGAAAAGGAAGGCAAGAATTGTAAAGAAGATTTGGGTGGAAAACCAAAAAGTGGACCTTCACCTTAGTGTGTACCTTGGTGTCCTTCCAATTTTGAAGGAATAAGTGATGGTCTTTCAAGTGAGCAATTTTCTATACATTGTATGCAACTCAACATAGAAGTAAGACGATTCTGATGTCTATTGTAAAACAACAGCAAGTTCAGTCAGTTCTAAAAATGTGATTTTTATGTTCATTGAAGGGAAGTAAAACCTTGGTTCACAAGCTTCATGATAAACAACTTGAAGTATTCATCAACTTTCTTGCCTGCTTCATCAAGCCCGAGCATCTGAAGATGTCGCCAAACAAATTGTTAGAATTGGACTTGGCAAATAAAACACTTCACTCCCAGATTTATGTTGGGAAAGTTGCAGAAGACCTGATTGCAGCCCACCCAAATCATCCGGTTAGTATTTTAAATAAAGTTTACTACTTCTTCCCATTTTCTTTCCATTTTATCACGATTCAGGTTAAAAAATACAACAGCGTAATCACGGAAGGACAGCATATGGGACTAATGGAACACGTATTGTAATAACTCTTTCGTTTGATTGACTGATTTTTACATTTATATGTAGAATGGTAAGAGCGTTTAACATCTTGTAAATTTAAAATGTACTTTTATTCATTTGTTTTTTTTGTATTTGTTGCAGGTAATCATGGATTTTATTGGGAAGGTGACCAAGGCTTACACAGCTTGTGGCAAGTACATGGCAAACAAACTGCCTCTCAAAAGTAAGACCCTACAGGCCTTGTCCACCATTGATCCCGTGGTGAGGGGCCATTCCCAGGCTGTTACTCAGCTGAAGGAGTTGGCTAAGATGTTGAATCATTTAGTGCCCCTAGAGAGTGACATCACCAGGGAGATTCTTAGGTACAATGTTGACCCCAACCTGGCCAAGTATACAGATGGAGATGACATTGTGAAGTGGTGGGCACATGTCATTAGTTTGGAGAAATATCCAGATCTCAGCCAGGTAATCAGAGGTGCCCTCTCCATCTTTCATGGGCCACTGGTGGGAGATGTGATTGATACAAAAAGAGCCAACATGAAAATCTCCACTTTTGATGCAGTTCAAACAGTCAAATATGTGCTGAAGTCTAGGGGCAAGACTGGCATTGGCATGTTTTCTAGAGATGACATCCAAATGGGGCCAGTGGATAAATCTCTCTGCCTGAACATTAGGGCTGCAGGGAGAAGGGACAAGGCCGACAGATACCCCTTTTCCACCAAAGCTGGCTCTGGGCTGGTTCTGGGCTGGTGCTTATGCGGTTCGGTGCTGGTTCTTATCTTGGAACCGGCTCGCTTTTCCACCGACTGAGAGCCAGAGTAGGGCTAGCTACGTCTTTAAATCACGTCATACGCCTCCGTTGTCCTAACTGAACATTTTCGAATGTTTTGACATGTTACTAGTTATTCACGAGTGGTTTTCTTCCAGGGAGAAAGCAAACAAATGTCGATAAAACTTCTATTGTGTTTCATTTTTTAATACCATGCAGTACCATATAAGCTTAAGTTAATGTTCTGTTTACTTGGCAATGGGTTTTCTATATTTTCCCACGTAGATCAAACGACTGACGGGAGTTGACTAGCTACAACTGATATATGCTTACTAGTTGCCATAACTGTAGCAATACCTCACGGCAGCTAGCTAGCAAGCTGCTACATGAATTTTGTTTATGTTTTCAAGTGGCACGTCTTCTTCAGTACAAACAATACAAAATCAGCAGAACATTACGGTGTCAGTTAATGATACAACTACGGGTTTTCTATTTCCTCACGTAGATCAAACGAAAGGCAATGCAACTCATGATGGTTGACTAGCATAACAACTGTAGCAGTACCTCAAGGCAGGTAGTGCTAGTTAGCTAACTGCTACACAAACTTGCTAGGTCAACAGCTAATTTTAAGTGTGATAACAAACACAAAAAACAAGTCCGATTGAAAGAGTCAATGTATACTAGGCAGACAAACCAAACCATTTTGATGAATGAAAGCTTTCTTTATTATTTTTAATTTGTTATTTGGTCTGTTGTCCTTGGATTTTTCATTTACGTTTTCACTCAGTTGACGGTGGGGAAAAAATGGCGGCGGATATTTCTGTTTCTGGTGGGGCATAGAAATAAATGGTGGGGTAGCTCCGCCCATAACCCAGGGACGAACCGCGACGTCACTGGTTCTTGTTTTCTGGCCCACCTAAAAGTTGGTGCTGAGTTGGAACCTGTTTTTTAGAACCGGAGCCAGGTTTTTTTCGGTGGAAAACCAAAGAGCCCAGAACCAGCCCGGAACCAGCCCAGAACCAGCTTTGGTGGAAAAGGGGTAAGAGAGGAAAGGACGGAGGCAAAGCAAAAGAGGCAGGCGGAGTTTGGCTGCAGTGCTACATGCAGTGCTGAGAAGGCCAAGTCTACTGCTCTGGCCAAAGAGAGGCAGACACGTCTCAAACATTTAATGAAAATGAATGCAGCCAGACGTAAGGCCCTGGATACTTCGCAGGAGGTGGCCAGGAAGAAGAGGAAGAAGGATTAAAGAATGTT
The DNA here is from genome assembly GCF_963457725.1 of Sprattus sprattus. Taxonomy (NCBI): domain Eukaryota; kingdom Metazoa; phylum Chordata; class Actinopteri; order Clupeiformes; family Clupeidae; genus Sprattus; species Sprattus sprattus. The sequence goes on along the minus strand of NC_137923.1, from coordinate 35,557,914 downwards.
TTGAAATAAAATGTTTTATTGAATAATCCAAATAAGTGTTGGTGTATATTGATTTTCAGAATTTCATTTTACTCTATGTGCCTATAGCGGTGGGGCGGGGATGTCGGGGGTCAGGGGGTCGGTGTCAATGTTAATCTATGGATATTTTGCCACGGGGCGATAATCAATAATCTCTCTCTTTTTTGACCATACATGTGTTTACATCCCTGAACTCTGCAACGTGTAAGATGTCTGATGGGGAAGAACAGAGAAGTGTAGAAGATATGATGGTGCAGGGAAGATCACGTAAACTAACTGAGAAGGCATTAGAAGACAAGTTGCATTGAGGAGACGGAAATTAGGAACTCTGACGATAATTTTGCGTCACCACCACTTTTCAGCCTCCGATTCGGCCACTCATTTGGCTTTCGGTCGAAAGCCGAATGTGTCTTTTTTTGCGTTTTCGGCCGAATTTTTTCGGTTGCCGAATTTTCGGTGCACCTCTAATTAAATTATTATCGAGTACATTTTAATTTCGTTTTTATGGGGCAATAGCTGTAAATGGGAGGGGATACGTTTTGTCATTTGAAAGCTGACCAATAGACAGAATCTCATTCCGTCTCATCACAAGACGTTTTATTTCAATTCCTTTTCGTTTTCAACCAATGGCTGTAGCAGGGTGTGTGTGGCTAGACTGCTGACAGTCAATATGCTAATAAGAGCATTTCCCACCTCTGTCAGCGGGAGGTGAGAATGCTTAACACATCGCCCCCCCTCCCCTCGCAGGTTCCTTCCCGGGAAATTCCGTTCGTATGTGGCAGACGGATATTTCGGGGGAATGTCCACGATCGACCAGGAATGGTGATCATTCGCGGCTGTATCACAGCGTATACGGGCCCGATAACCTTGGTTTTCGTGCCGTGCAAGTTAGTGTTCATAAGGGTCAATAAATAAATGATCATACTGTATAGCCTATGTCTGTGGACACATTTAGCCACCGCTGAATTGTCCTATTTTTCACAAACTCAAATCTGCTTACCCTACGTATAATATACCATGATATCCGTAACCGTGATATAAAATTACAAATACCGTGATTGCCGTATTGCCCACCCCTATGCCTTATAAATAATTGTGATGAATGAAAGGAAGGAATAAGCATGAGACTTTCGTGTTTTGAAAAACTGAGTGTAGGAAAAGGTCGCGTTACCAAAGTTGTGCGAATACGCTTGTTAGAAGAGGCAGAAGAAGAAAAGGACATCATTTGCAAGCTAATTAGCCTACTTTTCAAGGTCAGTTGACAAACATGACAAAAAAAAAGTCCATTGGCTCGTAGTTTAATCAATCTGTCTTTTAAACAAGTTTGTAGACTAGGCTTCAACTACATTTTGTTGCCCTGCTAGCCCTTTTGTTGCTCTGGTAACGTTTCACCAAAGTCCTTGAGGCAAGTTTCGCCACTTGGCAGCCTTCTTGGGAACTCCTCCGCGCAGCTATGATGGAGTGATTACGCAATTTTTAGCCCTAGTTGTTTGAAAATGTATATAATGTATATTAGGGCTGGGCGATATGGACCAAAAGTCATATCTCGATATTTTCAAGCAAAATGTCGATATAAGATAAATATCGATATTTTTTGACGCAATAATAACATAGTTGCCGTTGGCACGCTCCAACTCGGCATTCTGTGCTCTCTTTTTCAGTGACGTCGCTGTGCTTGTTCTCAATCCTAAATTTGTTAAATGAATCAGTCTACCTACATGAAAAGAATCACGCAAGTTGCTGATGTGCCTGTTATATTTTTGTGATGTCATTAACGTATCTCATCAAATTATACAGCTATTCAGAATGTTCCAAAAAGTTCCCTTGATTATTTGATTAACACCCGCGTAAAGTTAATTGACTGTTGTCATTTGCAACGGTTTTTGTGCTTCACATCTTTCATAGCAAGTAGTCTGGTCAACTTGTATTGAAACTGACGGCTGACGAACTGTGTTCCTGGTAAGTGTACACTATGTAACCTTTTAGCCTATTTAAATCACATGTATGTACAATTTGGAACAAAGTGTGCGTCAACAATGTATCTGTCAGTCAGGTGTCAGCCACAGATAGCCTACTTGCTAACTAACTAACATTAGCAGTGATGCTACTTAAACCGTACTATGCCTGATCAAGTTAGAGAGGAAGAGACCGACCAAGCAGCTGCAGCTGCAGCAAGTTGCAAAGTTCGCAATCCTGTTGAGACAACGGGCGGTGCAGAGTGTAACCAAGATTTTCAATGAGTCGCAGCATAACCATTAACTTAGTGACGGCAGCTGCATTAAAATAGGCAAATTCATAAATCGTCCCGACCTACCGAAACTGCACGTAGCCTCGCCATAGGGATCTTTAATGTCCGTTCATTTGATATTGGAGGTAATCGGGCCTACGTGTCGTTTAGATTCGATGTAGCCAGCGAAAGCGCAGTCCCGCATGAGATGCCTGCCAGTCTTTATTTTGCCCATGACAGAAAGACGCATCTGCAACGTTTCAGTCAAAGCCACACGTTGTGTGATGTTATTTAAATGAATTAAATGTAACTTAAAACATGACAGGAATCTCAAACATAACAGAAAAGTATTTTTGCGCTGTAGGGGATTTAAAAAAAGTGACGTGAGTGGGGGCGGGTCTGTGTGTGTGTGAGCCGGAGGCAGAGCGGGAGACAGAAGCAGAGTAGGAGGCGGCAGCCGCGGCTCGAAAAGGCTGTTATTCGGAACAAATGTGCTGTACTTAAAACGGAAATGAAATTATATCGATGTTGACGATAGCGTCTCATTCCATATCTCGTTTTTAAAAATATCGATATACCTCAAATATCGATATACCGCCCAGCCCTAATGTATACATACATGTATATGTCTATGGTTTTAAAATTGTCATCTGATCAGAACTGTAAAAACGTTACGTTTTATTGTCTAATACCATTATTTTTAAACGATCGTTTTTTTATTGTATTATGATGAGTTATTAATAAGATATTAATAGTTACAAGCTAGAGTATGTAGCCCTCCACCAATGATATGGCTCATTTCATTTTGTCTGGAGAAAATATAACTACGGTGGTGGGATGCTAATTTAAATGACCATTTACCCAACTCAGACACGGTTTTGAAAAAACAATTACATATTTATTTACACAACATATTAACAAGCAAACAGTTAAACACCGCATACATTGCACACATTACCAACATGTTCTACTGGCCAGTATAATTTATAGTTGGTGCACTTTCGTTGGAGCTCGAAAATAAAAACAAAAGTAATCCACTCACGACTTCCCTGTTCAGTGGAAAACTTTTAGCCCCGGCATTGGTCTCCCATTATTACAGTGCATGAAATGCCCTGTATTGTTATTCCTAGGCTTCTTCTTCTTCTTCTTCTTATTCTTGTTACCTTTTTGTGCGATTAATTCAGCCCGAACCGCTTAACGTAGAAACTTCATTCAAACTTTGTCGCGTAGGTATTGTAAAGGACACTTATGATATGTATTTTTCACTTTTCTAAACTTTATACTTTTTAAGATATTAAATAAAAACGAATCGAAATTTTCCCATTGACTTACATTGGGCCATTATGACATCATAATAGGGTCTTTAAACTGGCTTGCACCTGTGCTTCACTGACAGCTGCGCCAAATCAAAGGAACTTCTTCTCTGTCCCTCTCAATTTAACTGTAACTAGGAACATTAAGACACCTTCCATTCTCTACTTTTTTTCTCTCCATCTCTCCATCTTTCTCTCTATCCCTCTCAGTCTACTTTCTCTCACACTCAATCTCTCTTCTTCACTCCATTTTTATCTCCTTTTTTCAATATTTTCACTCTCTTTTTCTCTTTCACTCTTCTTTCCTTCTTCCACTCATCTTTCCTTCTTTCACTTTTCTTTCCTTTCTTCACTCTCCTTTCTTCTTTCCTTTTTTCACTCTTCTTTCCTTTTCTTCTTTCCTTCTTCAACTATTATTTCCTTCTTTCACTCTTCTTTACTTTCTTCACTCTTCTTTATTTTCTTCTTCCACTCTTCTTTCCTTCTTTCACTCTTCTTTCCTTCATCCTCTCTTCTCTTCTTTCTTCACTCTTCTATCATTTCTTCTTTCCTTCTTCCACTCTTCTTTCCTTCTTTCACTCTTCTTTCTTTTCTTCTTCCTTTCCTAACTTTTGCATTTCATGCACTGGTATTTCCTTCAGGAAATGCATTTTCTAGTTTATCATTTCACATTTCATTTCACGTTTGGATTGAAAGTCCAGTTTTGAGATCTGCTTCAGCTTAGCAATACAATGTTCCATTATCGCCGTCAAGTAGAAGTGTAGAAGAGGTCCAACCGACGTCAGAACCTATACCCAACAAGTGCGCTCTTGCTCGCCTCCTTACCTGAGGCAGTGGTACTGCCTGCCTCCCCTAAGGGATTTTTCAATGAGTTTTGAGCTCGACTCAAAGGTTCTACGCTTGCGCACGCATGCGTAAAACCCAGTTTGGAGTGATTGCGCAATCACAGGGGAGGCACTGCCTCCCCTGCCCATAGACACCAATGCAACCCACGGCACGTCCCTGTTTTCTGGAACCGGAAATGCGCAAATTTAGCGATTTTGATAATAAAAATGCTCGAAATGATCGGAATCATGCAGAAATGACACCCGTAACACAGATAACTAGAGAAATATGAATTTTTATTTTATAATACATAAATATATGTTTTTTTTTTCACTTTTCAAAATGACAGGTGAGGCTCTGCCTCCCCTGCCTCCTATGACCCCTGCTCCAACCGCTCACAAACCAAATAAGGCTTGTATTCTTCATGTTGCGAAGGGAGTTGCACTCTTCTGAGTGCCCACTCTAGCACCACGTGGTAGGCCAATCAACTGGTGGGCCTGCTTCCTCCATAGCAATTTGGACCCAAAATGATCTAAAAAAAGGATCCAGGTTGAAAGATTTCCTTGCATCCAATGCATCTTGTGCACTTTGAGAGCAAAATGAAGAGGTTGGATCTTTTAAGAACATTGGGCCTCATTCTCGAAAATGTTCTTAAAGCAGCACAACGGAACAATAGCTATTCGCTAAAGGTATGCTAGCAGCTAAAACTAACAAAATCTCTTGAAAACATTATGACAAACTAGTTACTCAACGACTGTCCACTGCAGGGCTTGCCAGTGCTACTGATCTGGTCGCACATGCGACTGGAATTTTGGCCGTGCGACTTGATTTGAAATTACAGTTGCACGCGTGCGTCTATAGAAATAGGCGAAAATTGCGGGTTTCAGGGTGTAATTTTCCAAGAAGAACTGATTTTTACTTGACAACAATATTAATTTGGACTATCAACGTTAATGCGTTAATCTATGATATCATTGTAGACGGGCTTAATGCGATAAAATATTTTAACGCAGGTAACGCAACGTTGTTTACTTTCGGTTTGCGTTGACACGACACGAAACGTGCCTGCAGTCATTTAGACAGGAGATAACGAAGTGGTAGTGGAAGATGGGGAGAGCTGAGCGGAAAGTTTCTATTTAAGAGGCAAAATGATGGAACAATCGACCAAACTAAAGTTGTATGGAGCATTTGAAAGCTAAATTTAGCTAGCACAGAAGCAGCTCGCCTTTAAGTGATCACCTTAATGCAAAGCACCCGACAGAAAGCAGTCCCAGGTTAGATGGTCGCCAACCCACACTCCACGACTTCCCTAGGAAAATAACTAGACCAGTCTGTGGCGATATTAGAGGAGAAATTGAGAAGTTTCTTAAGTGAAAGAACTACTACCAAAACAATTAATATTCAGCGTAAAAACAACCCTGATTCAATTATATTTGGTTTTGTGAATGGAGGTTGAGCCCAAGCGCAGTGTGTTGAGTGCGTTTTAAAGCTGTCTAATGAGACGCTCAAATCTGAATCGACATTTGGAGACGTGAAATCCAGCACTCACGTACAGATGAAAGGCAGCCCGCTCCTTTTAAAACAAGTCAGACGAGTCGACGGACGTCAGTAAAGCTGCATTAGTGCTGTTTTTTGTGCGTTATTATTGGAGTGTTATTCTCCAAGAGAACATGCCTTTCTGTGGAGAGCTACCAATTCGAACTACTACTCACTCACGAACGACCAGGAAGTGCTGTTTATTGAAGTGCTATGTATTTGTTTGCATGTCTGAAGCATCACCTATTTTAACTGTGGATGCACCGATCCGATATTTGTATCGGTATCGGTACCGATATTGAAGACATTTTTAGATCGGGTATCGGTGACAATTAAAACAATTTTTTTTATTTGTTTATGTATATTGGTAGTGTATTATGAGTTCACGTTGCTATTAGTAGTGATTAGCATGCTAAGCGGAGATTTAGTTATGTCCTGATGTTGATTGGCTGTAATAAAGATGGGTTCATCCTGTTAAGATTTCGACTGGATGAGCTATGAATGAGATATATGTTGCCTTGTGTAATGGCCACCATTATATGTATCGAGTAATATTAGTTGTGTAATTGTTATCGTGTAGCAATAACTGATGTTAAAGTAATTCAGTGCAGTGCTTATTAGTCCCCATTCTCATTTCAGACACACACGTATGTAGGATCACATGCATCGTCATGTAATGGAAATTGATGAATGCACATTAAAGGGAGATAAAGAATACTGCTTTGGTAATCGTGGGTCTTTTAACAGCCTAGAACCAGCAAATACATTAACAGGTCACCATGCTGAGCCTCTACAATGTAACGTTAAAGTTGACGCTAGCGGATATATGATTGCTAACTAATATGAACACTAGCGCTAGTTAGAACGTACATTATTTGTGATTATTTTTAGCCTATGTTATGAATTGATAGTGATGACTAGACATGATGTTAAGTAGCAAATGAGCAAAAAATGCACCAAGATCTCATATCATGCACTCCTAATTTCTCCCTCTCGCACGTGTGGTCACACACATACACACAGTTACCATATTTTCACGCTGTTTTTTTATATCGGTATCGGATCGGTATCGGCCGATACTAAACCTCAGATATCGGTATCGGTATCGGAGGTGAAAAAAGCGGATCAGTGCATCCCTAATTTTAACTAGGCCTAGCTGAGTGGTCTTGTTTGCATGTTTTATCACTTGATTTGAGTGCATGCTACCTTTTGGCTATATTCTGGTGGTATTTCCTTGCTTGTTTGGTTATAATCTGTTCAAACATGTTATTCCAGGTTGTTAACATTGACCAATAGTAGTATTACTTGGTTTGGCCAACTTTTTATAGTGGTGCGCCTAGATATTTGCTGGTGCTCCTAAGCCAAAAAGTTAGTGTCAAGCCCTGCACTGTCAAACATCAAGCAAGTGCAACATAAGACAAAGCAAGACGGCAAATAAGCTACTTACTAGTCGTAAACAAGTCAGGTCGGCGGGCTGCGGCAGGCAAAACTACAGAACGCTATAGACCCTGCTATCCCAATGGCACGGACGCGATTCTCCATAATAAAAGTCATTGTAGCGCCCCAATTATTTTTAAGCTGTTATTTTAAGGTTAAACTGCTTATCCTAACCCTAATATTAGGGCTTTAAGTGTCTTCTTAAATATCTTCTTCCGAACTTCGAAAGACAAACATAAGAAAAAAATCTCCACCGGATTCGTGAACGCCTGGAAATGGGTCCTCACACAGCGGAAGTGTTTCAGCTGTCCTGCCCAGAATGAGGATTCTTAAATTGAAAGCGTGTTCTCATACACCTGAATTTGCATATATAAACACCCGGCCAGCATGCAACTATAGAGACGGGTGCAGAATCCACTGAATCCACAGGCAGAATCCATTGTGTTTGGACTAGTGCATAACTGCAGTGGTTGGGGTCACTGTGGCGCAAGCAGTAGCCCCGACTACATACGGGCTGACGCCCATGGGGGACACGGGGTTGAATCCGGCCCGTTGTCGTTTCTCCTGTCCACTCCCCCCCTCATCTCCCTCTCATTTCCTGTCCCACTCTTCACTGCACTATTTTTCAAAGGCAAAAAAGCCCAAAATAAATCTATAACTGCAGTGGTTAATGTAAGTTAATGGTACTTTCCTTAAATGATACGGTGTTGTGTCCTCAAAATGCATCATCTCGGAGGCAGCCAGGTGACCAATTGTCCAATGTGTGTGACTATGCAGGCATACAGCGGGGAGAGAGGAGTGTTGGATAAAGTTGAAGATGGTGAATAATAATACGAAAAGATACAACATAATGGACACAGGTTTTCTGCTTAGAGATCGTAGTACGTTGAGAACATTCTTAGAATTCATGTTTCTCTTCCTTGCTTTTGATTGACCTTGTCCCTATCAGGTGCAGTTTTTGTGACCCATGGAGAATTATTTCCACACAGAAGCCTTGAATCTGGACAAGGTGCTGGATGAGTTTGAGCAAAATAAAGGTGAGGGACCAGACATATCTTCCTTGTGCTGTGTTCATGACGACCAAGGCCAATTTAAGGCGTATAGGTGGCTTTTCCAATTCACTTATTCACTTTAATTACAAACACTCAACCAGTGTGCATTTACAAAATAATACATAAATAAATAATAAAAAAATTTAATATAATTTCCTTTGCTTTATTTATGTAAAATGTAATGAAAACATACTGATATCATGTCCACCAACACCAACTAATGCTTAATAATACAATTGAAACCTCACATAGAATACTTGTTTTTAATTAGTCTGGAACCTAAGACAAAAATGAGCCCTCACGACGGTATGAGCGGAATTCCGACATGCAGCGGAAGCGATAATGACTGCTGAACTATACATTATCCAACTTATTATATGGTTACTTGCAAAAATTATAGAAGAAATTCCTCCAAAATGTATATATATATATATATTTTTTTTTTACATACTTTTTATTGGTTTAGACCAATTAAGGGAAAACATTACAAAGCACACAACAACAATCCCCACCCTCCCCCCACCCACATCAGACAGAAATCAACACATACAACACAGAAGGGAAGAAAAAAAAATACATAAATAAATAAAAGGGGGAAAGAAAAAAAAGAGTTAAAAATAAATAAATAAATAATAATAATTGTCCACAATATTATTTAAGAATGTTTACAAAGTACTGTCTCCAGTCCACTACATGCACAAAGGTGTAATGAAATACGAGTACATAATGAAGTCTATCAGGGCTATGAGGGGGGTCTGGTCTGACTCCAAAAAGTACCCAACTCCCCTCTCATAAGTAAGGACCTGAGGGATTCTGGCAGGTAGTCTATGAAAGGGGACCAGATTTTCAAAAACAAACCCTCCTTTCCTTTTACAATAGCCACCAATTTTTCATGTGGAAGAATGTTAAAGATCTCTCTGTACCATAAAGTAATAGTTGGTGGGCACTCTTTAATCCAGTGAAGTAAGATGCATTTTCGGGCGGTTAAGAGGAGCTTCTCAAGGAGTGTGTATCTTTTGAAAGGGGAGATTAGAGGGGAGACCAACAAGGAAGACACTTGGATCTCTCTTAATCTCGACTTCAAGGACCTCACTGATTATTTTGGCAACGTGCTTCCAGAATCTAGCTATAAACTTGCACTCCCAGAAACAATGAAAATAGGTCCCCCGTTCTGATTTGCACTTACTGCAGAGAGGAGAGATGGAGCGATCTATTTTATGCAAAATAACTGGGGTGATATGCAGCCTATGAAGTATCTTATACTGAGTCTCCCTGTCTATTACAGGTTGATGCTGATCTGATCACATCTATTGCCTCTTTCCAATCATTCTCAATGAATTCAGTACCCAAGTCGCTTTCCCATTTGCGGGCAATATTGGGTAGCTCGTATGTGTCAAAGGAGAGTAGTAGAGAATAAAAAGCAGAAATGAAATGTTTTTACGGTTCCGAAGAAATGTTTCTAGATCATCAAGATGAGAAGCAGTGGGAGAGAGGTTAGCTAGGGAAGATACATAGTGTCTTATTTGTAAATAACCAAATAAATGTGACTTGGGAATATCACAAAATATATATTTTTAATGATTGTGTTGCTGTTTCGTGATTTCCGCTAAGAAAAAATAGTTTTTCACGCAAATAGAACTTTAAAGTTTCAGGTGTTGCTTAGCAACCCATAACTTGCTGACTTTAAGTAACAATGACTTTCCATTACGTTAAATGACCGGACTACTTGACTACTTTTCACATCTTATATGAAAGATGTGAATTAGAAGCACAAAACATGTTGCCAATGACAGTGGTCATTAATTTTTCGCAGCGGTCAATATAAAGAAATATCAGACCTCCGAACATTAGGGTTGCCTATTCAAATCAACAGAACTTTTTAGGACATTCTGAGGAGCCGTATAATAATGAAACTTATTTTTAACCCTGTGCTGTTATAAATGTTGATACGCTACATTTAGTATTGTTTTCAAACCTATCTTGCCTTAAACCAGTGTTCCTCAAAGTGTGGGGCGTGCCCCAATGGTGGGGTGCAGAGACGCGACAGGTGGGGCGCGTATGGACGCGATGAAGGAGATTTTCCTGTTGCATTACCTTCCTCTGTAGACAATAACGATCATACAACCCCAATGCACTAAACTTCCACACCCAAATAAAAAAATACTGTATTAATTGTTCTATTAACTATTATGTTGTATTGTAATAAGAAGCCTGTTGTTAAACTTTCCTGCTAGTCGTAGTTGGAGATTACCGGGGAGACTTTTGTTTACTTCTTCAGGGCCTCGATATGTGTTCTATATTCTAAACTCCAGGCTTATCTCCTTTGAGTTCAACGTTACAGCAACATAACTTTGCTCCGGTCGCTACATCTGATCTATCCGCGTGCATCACCGTTCTCTCTCTCTCTTTCTCTCTCTCTCTCTCTCTCTCTCTCTCTCGCTCTACCACACCCACCCTGTAGCTTACATGTTGCTCCATTATACATTAAAGGAGCCGCACCATTATAGAACACTATAGGGGCGTACATAAGGGGACATCAGACTACAGTTACAGTTTGATTGGATAAGAGGCTGACTGATAACAAAGGTTGTTGATTAGGGATGCAAATTATCGATTCATTCATTAATCATTAGTTGATAATCTTATCGATCGACTTTCGATTAATTGATAAGCGGCGTTTTTCACCTGAGTTTCAGTGCTTCAATAGGGCCTTTAAAAATAGGCCCTATTATTATTATATTACATTACGTAAGGGATAATGTATTGTCCGGAGGTCATTCTACAAAAATAATTCCTGACGGGGCGAACAACACCCCGACGAGCAGCGGAGGGTGTTGTTTCGTCCTGAAGGGAATTATTTTTGGAGAATGACCGACGGACAATACATTATCCCGCTTATTATACGGGTACTTGCCAAAAACGATAGAAGACATTCCTCCAACATACCTCTTTTTAATGATTTAGGTGCCGTTTCATGTGTCCCGTTTAGAAATAAATAGTTCTTCAAGCAAATAGAACTTTGAAGTTTCAGGTGTTGCATAGCAACCCATTACTTGCTGACTTCAAATGACTCTCTACTGATGCGTTAAAATGACTGGACTTCTGGCGGAATGATATGAAAGATGTGAATTAGAAGTACAAAACCCGTTGCCAATGACAGCGGTGATTATCTTTCGCAGAGGTCTGTTAGCTGGAATTAATGTATGGGTATGACGTAGGGATGGCCCATTCAAATCAACGGTACTTTTTGGAACATTCTGAAGATCCGTATAATAAATTATGATAATTCTATTCTATTCTATTCTATTATACATTCCTCAAGTAATTATGCATTAGGAAAAGAAAGCAGAAAAGTTTTTTTTATGGTATAACAAAATCCATTAATTAATTAAAAAAAAAAGAAATAAATTATGGACTGGCTCAGTTCTTGCATTTGAAACAGACATAAAAACAAAAAAGAATAGAAGAAATTAAATAGAGCCAAACAGAATATTATTGAGCCTATAGATTATGAAGAAACTGCATCTAGGCTATTACAAGCTAAATAGCCAACACAACTCTCTGAAGTTTAACTCGCGCTCACGGTAGTGAGGGATAGAGTAGTTACATTCTTAATGACAAGCCATCAGGCAAAGGTAAGCTAGCCCGCTAACGAGCTAGGTATCTAATCATTAAGCCTGAGTGAGCTAGTCCGCTATCAAGCTAAATAGCCAACTCAACTCTTACTTACCTACTTACTAACTCTCGTGAGCCAAACTCGCGGGCACACGTTAGCGCGGTAGTAGACAGAGATATTCACATTCATAGCAAGGTGAGCTAGCCCGCTAACAAGCTAGGTAGCTAACTCTATGAAGTCTCAGTGAGCTAGCCCGCTAACGAGCTATTAGCTAACCTGAGTTTTAAGACTATAAGCCAGAACTCGCGGCAGTAAGCGAGAGAAGGTATAATACAGTGTAGCTGTGATTTTTAGGTTGACCAGGTGAACTGGTGGTGCCATGCAGGACAGCAGCATGCACGGTGTTCAAATGATAACTGAGTGAGCTAGTGGAACTATTGTATTTCAATACCGCATTACACAGAGAACATTTGTTTTCAACCGGTCTCTCGCACTAGCGCCCTCTAGCGATTAATCGTGATTAATACATTTTGATCGAGCAACCTCTTAATCGACAATTAATCTAAAGTCGATTAATCATTTGCATCCCTATTGTTGATTAAACCATACTCAAGTTACTGATTAAAGTCAAACACAGTGGACGTATTCCTGGTCTACCAACAGTCACGTATACCCCTTTTCCACCAAAGCTGGTTCTGGGCTGGTTCTGGGCTGGTTCCGGGCTGGTTCTGGGCTCTTTGGTTTTCCACCGAAAAATAACTGGCTCCGGTTCCAAAAAACAGGTTCCAACTCAGCACCAACTTTTAGGTGGACCAGAAACAAGAACCGGTGACGTCGGGGTTCGTCCCTAGGTTATGGGCGGAGCTACCCCAACAGAAACATTTTTCCCCCACCCCAACATTTTTCCCCCACCGTCAACTGAGTGAAAACGTAAATGAAAAATCCAAGGACAACAGACCAATTAACAAATTAAAAATAATAAAGAAAGCTTTCATTCATCAAAATGTTTTGGTTTGTCTGCCTTGTATACATTAACTCTTTCAATCGGACTTGTTTTTTTGTGTATGTTATCACACTTAAAATTAGCTGTTGACCTAGCAAGTTTGTGTAGCAGTTAGCACTAGCTGCCTTGAGGTACTGCTACAGTTGTTATGCTAGTCAACCATCATGAGCTGCATTGCCTGTTCGTTTGATCTACTTGAGGAAATATAGAAAACCCGTAGTTGTATCATTAACTGACCCCGTAATGTAGTGCCGATTTTGTATTGTTTGTACTGAAGAAGACGTGCCACTCGAAAACATTAACAAAATTGCTCTTGACCAAGCAAGTTCATGTAGCAGGTTGCTAGCTAGCTGCCGTGAGGTTTGCTACAGTTATGGCAACTAGTAAGCATATCAGTAGTAGCTAGTCAACTCCCGTCATTAATTGCATTGTCAGTCGTTTGATCTACGTGGGGAAATATAGAAAACCCATTGCCAAGTAAACAGAACATTAACTTAAGCTTGTATGGTACTGCATGGTATTAAAAAATGAAACATAATAGAAGTTTTATAGACATTTGTTTGCCTTCTCCCTGGAAGAAAACCACTCGTGAATAGCTAGTAACATGTCAAAACATTCGAAAATTTTCAGTTAGGACAACGGAGGCATATGACGTGATTTAAAGACGTAGCTAGCCCTACTCTGGCTCTCAGTCGGTGGAAAAGCAAGCCGGTTCCAAGATAAGAACCAGCACCGAACCGCATAAGCACCAGCCCAGAACCAGCCTAGAGCCAGCTTTGGTGGAAAAGGGGTATTAGTTTCAGTCTTTGAGTTTGATGTCACTGGTTTGATCTCTCAAGGTGGTTTGATCTCTCATCAATTAGGCAGACAATAATGTATTATTATTATTCATATTATATTATTAAACATTAATGAGGCCAGAGATAGGCTCAGATATCAAACAGAATATTGCCATTTGTGTGCACTGTTAGAAGTTGGACCAATTACGTAATCCTTTGGTGTGACGTGATTATAGTGTTGATATGAAAATTTTCATACATTTATAATGGAAACCTTAAACTGTAACGTTGGATTGAAGACTCTCTGGCATACAGCTAGGCCGAAAACTGACCATGTAACTGAAAATGTCCACTAGTGTGACAGTACTGTAGTGTGACATGAAATAAGCGTCACATTGGTGGAAAATGTCGTCACACCAGTGGACATAGATAAGGCCTACATAAATACATTTAAATGAAATAGACTACTTCTATAGTAGCACATTCCTTCAGCATTGGAGTACACCGCAAGTAATACATTCCTACTACGTTTCATTTAGTTTATAATCCAGTCAGAAGTAGGGATGTCACGAGAACCGATACTTACGGTACCTTTCGGTACTAAAATAACAAAACACCGACGATACCCATTTTTTTTAAGCACCGTAGGTACCGTGAGCGCCGGTGCCAGCTGTTAGAATCGGTGCTGCGCTTCTTCTGGAACTGACGGGGGCAGTATACGCTTCGGTGTTCCAGTCAAAGTTTTGTCATGTTTTTTACACGCAGGTCTGCCATTTACTATTGTAAACGATGAAACTAGTGAAGGCGGCCAGGTGTGAAGTGTTGCCAGACTGGAAATGGCGTATCGAATCATAGGCTCATTTTGGAGGATAATTATACTATCTGGCAACACTGGGAAGGCGGTCGACCAATGAGAGGATGCGTATAAAGGTGGAATGTAACAGAGATACCCTTTCCGAGAGACGTAATATTAGTTTGTGAAACACCCAGAGAAACACAAATATCCGACGAGGCTAAATCCAAATATCCGACGAGGCTAAATCCCGGACGCTTTTGGAATCCCTGCTGGACGCATTTTTAAGGTCTCAAAAAGAGGACATGTTCGGGTAAAACAGGACGTCTAGTCACCCTACTTTTGAACATTATGCAAACGATGCTACCGTGTTCTTCAGACCAAGGGAGATTGTCTTTTCAGGTGCTTTGCTAAATTTAAAGTACTGTCATCTGTATTTGTTTAAAGAACTCAATGATAGTTCTGATTCATATTAACAACATCCAAATAATGCAGTTTTTTTTAAATCTGTCATACTGAAATACACGTTACATGATGTTTAAAATGATGGGCACGTGTGTTACAATGGCTAATGTTATGTACGTAGTTTAGGTAAGCTATGCTGTAGTTTTAACGTTGGCCTATAGCCTACCTTGGTTAGAATTAGATAGAGAGAGAAAGAGAGCATGTATTGTAAGTATCATGACCAAACTAGGGAAATTCACAAAATGTCCTAGTTTAATATAGTTCAACATAAATATGCAATTGGTTTGACAAAACACGATTACCCAATTTTTTTTTTTCTCGATGCCATAGACTCAATGTAGCCGATGTATAAGACGATTTGCGAGTGACAGCTGGAATTTCGCCACGACCACACTGAACATTTCGATTTATTTTGTATTAAATACGTCCTTTAAGAAGCTCAAAACTCATGTTCATCTTACATTTACATTTACATTTAGTCATTTAGCAGACGCTTTTGTCCAAAGCGACGTACAAGGGAGAACAATCAAGCTAAGAGCATTAAAAAACCTGGTGTAACCATAAATATTGCTTATAAAACGACATAGAAAGAATAAAAAAAGAAGTGCGGGCCTGTTGCTGCTTAAGTGCAGGTTGAGCCATGGTGCCAGTTTAGGAAGAGAGGTGCTCTTTGAAGAGTTGGGTCTTCAAGAGTTTCTTAAAGGTAGGGAGGGACGCTCCTGCTCTGGTAGTGCTAGGCAGGTCGTTCCACCAACGTGGAAGTACAACTGAGAATAGTCTGGATTGCCTTGCTTGCACTGGGGGCAGTGCCAGACGACGCTCACTGGATGAGCGCAGCGTCCTGGGTGTGACATTTGCCCTTACAAGAGCATTTAGGTAGGTGGGAGCAGACCCAGTAAGCACTTTGTAGGCAAGCATAAGTGACTTGAATTTGATGCGAGCAGCTACTGGCAGCCAGTGGAGCTCAGTGAGTAGCGGGGTGACATGTGCCCTCTTTGGTTGGTTGAACACCAGGCGCGCCGCTGCGTTCTGGATCATCTGTAGTGGTTTTACCACGCATGCCGGCAGGCCCGTTAGGAGGGCGTTGCAGTAGTCGAGGCGGGAACCCACCAAGGTTTGCACCAGGAGCTGGGTGGCATACTGGGTTAGGTACGGCCTGATTTTGCGGATGTTGTAAAGCGCAAAGCGGCATGACCTCGCGACAGAGGCAATGTGGGCTGTGAAGGTTAGTTGGTCGTCAATAATGACCCCGAGGTTTCTTGCTGTTTTGGATGGAGCCAGAGATAAAGAGTCAGTCTTGATGTTGATGTTGTGGTGGATGAACTGTTTGGCTGGGAAGACCATCAGTTCTGTTTTGGCCAGGTTCAGCTGAAGGTGGTGGTTTTTCATCCATGTGGATATATCAGCAAGACAGTCTGAGATCCGTGCCGAAACAGTGTTGTCCTCAGGAGGGAAGGACAGAACCAGTTGAGTATCATCGGCATAACAGTGGTAGGAAAAACCATGCGAGCGGATGATGGGGCCCAGCGAGGTGGTGTAGATGGCAAAGAGAAGTGGTCCCATTACAGACCCCAGTGGTGAGGTGGTGGGGTACAGATAGATGACCTTGCCATGACACCTTGAATGAGCGCCCAGAGAGGTACGATTCAAACCAGGAGTGCGCCTTGCCTGAGATGCCCATACTTGATAGTATGGACAGAAGAATGCGGTGGTTGACTGTATCAAACGCAGCTGATAGGTCAAGCAGGACAAGAACTGAGGATTGAGCTGCTGCTCTAGCTGTTTTTAAAGCCTCTGTCACAGATAGCAGGGCTGTTTCGGTGGAGTGACCGCTTTTGAATCCAGACTGGTTTGGATCGAGGAGATTGTTTGTTGACAGGAACTCTGTGACCTGTTTGGAGGCTGCCCTCTCAAGTGTTTTAGATAGGAGAGTGAGAAGTGAGACCGGTCGGTAGTTTTCCACCTGAGTGGGATCGAGAGACGGCTTTTTGAGCAGCGGCGTCACCCGAGCCACCTTGAATGAAGAAGGAAATGTTGCAGAATTAAAAGAGGCATTAATCACCTGTGTTATTGCCGGTAGGACGGCAGGGGAAATGGCTTGAAGGATGTTGGATGGGATAGGGTCCAGCGGGCATGTAGTTGGACGGCTACCTGCTAGGATTTTGGAGACCTCACTCTCAGTGAGGGGGGTGAAGGAGGGAAAAGATGAGTTATTGATGGTAGCGCCCTTAGGGGGGGAAGACAGTTGGTCGAATTGTTTCCCAATGGCTGCCACTTTCTCTGTGAAGAAGGAAGCAAAGTTATCGGCTGTGAGGTTAGTAGCTGGGGGAGGAGGAGGAGGGTAGAGCAGAGTTTTGAAGGTGGAAAATAGTTTCCGAGCATCAGTTGCACTGTTGATTTTGTCATTGAAAAAAGTTTTCTTAGCAGCAGTGATGCTGGTTGAGAAGGAGGCCAGCAGTGTCTGGTAGCTTGCAAGATCGTCCTGTGCTGCAGATTTGTGCCACTTTCTCTCAGCCGCTCTGAGATTGGAGCGCTGCGTTCGGAGGGTATCACTCAGCCATGAATGAGACTGGGTAGCTCGCGCAGGTCTGGTAGAAAGTGGACACAAACTGTCCAAGCATGAGCTTAGAGTGGAGCAGAGAGATTCTGTGGCGTCATTGACACCTAGTGAGGAGAAGGTGGATAAAGGTGAAAGAGTAGAGGAAACCAGGGAGGAAAAGTGAGTGGGGGAGAGTTTGCGGAGGTTGCGCCGGAACGAGACCATAGGAGGAGGGACAGAGGGTTGCTCAATGAGTCGAACATCAAAGCGAATGAAGAAGTGGTCTGAGAGATGGAGAGGGGTTACAGTTAGGTTTTCCGTGGTGCAGTTCCGAGCAAGGATGAGGTCGAGCTCTTTCCCTGCTTTGTGAGTTGGGGGAGTGGGTACCTGTTGTAGGTCGAACGAGTGGACCAGGGTCCGGAAGTCAGCCGAGTTGGGGTTGTCTAGGTGGATGTTCATGTCGCCAAGGATGAGTATTGGACACTCATGGTCAGGGATGGCTGACAGCAGGGTGTCCAGCTCATGGACGAAATCGCCCAGTTGTCCTGGTGGCCGGTAGATAACAATCACATATGTTTTAACAGGAGCAGTTACCATAATTGCATGATATTCAAACGAGGCATACCTGTTTGAAGACAGCAGTGGAGTAAATTTCCAGTTTTCCGAGATCAACAGCCCCGTCCCACCTCCACGACCAGATGGCCGAGATGTATGGGAGAAGGCGTAGTTAGTGGAGAGTGCTGCCGGGACAGCAGTGTCTTCAGGTTTGATCCAAGTCTCAGTGAGAGCTAAGAGCCCTAGTGAGAGGTGATTGGCATAACCTGAAATGAAGTTGGCTTTGTTGCCTGCAGACTGGCAGTTCCACAGGCCAACAGAGAAGGAGGTTACAGCAGATGAGGTTTGTTGAAATGAGCGGAGGTTACCCAGGTTGCGCTGCCTTCTTGTGCGCTGGGATCTCTTGTGACAGCGAGTGACAACAGAGATACTGCTGTGACACATGACTAGAAAGACAAATTTTTGTATTGGTTTGAAAGGTTTACCTTGTTCGTGTCCTTGCTTCGGTGGACTTGCACAGGTAGACTTGTATGTCTTTACCCGAAAATGTCTTCACACGAAAAGGGTTAGCTGAATGGCTGCACTGTTATATCCACGGTTTTGTTTTTGCACAGTACCTTTTCAAAAGATGCCTGGACGTCTGGAATGTGTCTTGGGTCACTAGTTGTTGCACTTTAACCATTAATTGCACTTTATTATGTTGTGATATGCTATATTGAACATGTTTTGTATGTCTTATGACATTTTGCTTCTTTCACATATTTTAATAAAGAAGTTTATGTTTCAAGTTCAAGTACATGAAATCTTGGAAAATCCCTTTTTTTTTTTTTACCGTGGTATCGAAATTGGTATCGAGAATCGTGTTATTTTACTGGTATTGGTACCGACTACTGAATTTTTGGTATTGTGACACCCGTAGTCAGAAGGTTTGAGAGCCACACAGATAATGACGAGTAAGGACAGGACGAGAAAGTAGTTGAGAGGAGAGGTTGAATACAGATCCAAGGAAGTGAGAGTTGATGTTTTCTGCAGATATCAGGAGAAAAAAAGCACTTTTTTTTACCCTCAGTGGGAAGTCTGTGTCAGCAGCAACAAAAAAGAGGCTCCAAGGAAAATGTAGAAAGTCCAAAAGGAGATGTAGGGCAAGGGACAAAGCCACCTAAATATGCTAACTAACTCCACAGTCACCTCAGGCTCATGATCAGAAGGTTGATCATCAGAATCAGAATCTGTCAGGCTTTAGGCTACTCAGGGTTTTAACCGGAGTTGCTGGATGTGGGGAATCAGCGCTTAGCCACGTGAGCTAGTAAGAGGACCCAATGGCAGGATGATGTCCTCTATGGTTATTTCTTTATTGCTTTTCAACAGGGTCTCTTCCAACCAGCAGTTTCTCAAAACACGGAAGAGATTCCCAAAGAACAGAGGATTTGGCAAAACAGGTTACAGTCCAAAACACAGGAGATACTTTGCAAAACGACTTCAACTCAAAAAACACCAACGGTGTAATACAATGCAAAAGGCAGTAAATCAAAGAGCTACTAACTGTGTAGCTATCATAGGGAACTACCCTAGCAGCGAGAGGCGAAGCTTAAGAGCAAACGTGTACAAAAGCAGTTTGAGAACTGCACAGGGAACAAACCTAAAACTTGCGCTGGACAGACATGAAACACTAAAATGACCCGATAAAGGCCAGGGAAACTAACCAGGTATTTAATTCCTGGCTAATTGTGAGTCAATACAATGTGACACAGGTGAGGGCACACAATTAGTTACAGGTGAGGGCACACAACGGGAAACAGGTGAGGGCACATAGCGGGAAACAGGTGAGGGCACATAACGGGAAACAGGTGAGGGCACATAACGGGAAACAGGTGAGGGAACACAATGGGGAACAGGTGAGAACACAGAATCACAACAGAGGCACATGTGTGCAAAAACAAGCGTTCTTTTGTCCTTTGGCCACCAGATGCCGCCAATGTGCCAAATTATGGCAATCGCCACCCAAAGTCCTGACAGAATCAGAACATGTTTATTGGCCAAGTACATTTTCATATACAAGGAATTTGTGCTGGGTTTAGTTGCTCTCAATGTACTTAAACTGAAAATATACAGTATAACACAACAGTGTAGGATAAATTAAATAAATATAATATAATAATAAAATAATTTGTCAACTGTTCATTAGAGTGACGGAAAGGGGGAAAAAAACTGTTCCTGTGTCTGGTGGTTTTAGTGTGCAGAGATCTATAGTGCCTGCCAGAGGGGAGGAGCTGGAACAGATTATGTCCAGGGTGTGAGGGGTCTGCAATGATTTTCCCTGCCCGTTTTCTGGCTCTGGATGACAATGATGATTTTTTTCTGACCTGACTGTCCGTTGTAGTCTGTTCCTGTCCAGTTTAGTGGCCGATCCAAACCACACAGTGATGGATGAGCAGAGAACAGATTCAATGACTGCAGTGTAAAACTGGATCAGCAGCTCCTGAGGCAGGTTGTACTTCCTGAGCTGGCACAGGAAGTACATCCTCTGCTGGGCCTTTTTGATGACTGATTTTATGTGAGACTCCCACTTCTGGGAGATTGTGGAACCCAGAAACCTGAAGGATTCCACAGCAGACACAGTGCTGTTCAGTATGGTGAGGGGGGGGCAGTGATGGGGGGCTCCTTCTGAAGTCCACTATCATCTCCACAGTTTTGAGTGAGTTCAATTCCAGATTGTAGCGACTGCACCACAGGGCAAGCTGCTCAACTTCCCTCCTGTATGCAAACTCATCTCCACCTCGGATGAGGCCGATGATTGTTGTATAGTCTGCAAATTTCAGGAGCTGAACAGACGGGTCTCCTGATGTGCAGTCATTTGTGTACAGAGAAAAGAGCAGTGGGGAGAGCACACATCCCTGGGGGGCACCAGTGCTGACTGTCTGGGTGCTGGATATAATTTCTGCCAGCCTCACCTGCTGCTTCCTGTCTGTCAAGAAGTTTGTAATCCACTGTCAGGTGGAGGCGAGCACAGTGAGTTTGGTGAGGAGGGCTTCTGGCATGATGGTGTTAAATGCCGAGCTGAAGTCCACAGCATCCTTGCATACGTCCCTGGGGAGTCGAGATTTTGCAGGATGTAGTGCAGTCCCAGGTCTACTGCGTCTTCCACTGACCTATTAGCCTGGTAGGCAAACTGCAGAGGGTCCCGGAGAGGGCCTGTGATGACCTTCAGGTGGGACAACACCAGCCTCGAAGGACTTCATGACCACAGACGTCAGGGCGACCGGCCTGTAGTCATTCAGACCAGTGATGGAGGGTTTCTTGGGAACCGGGATGATGGTGGAGCGTTTGAAACAGGAGGGGACTTCACAAAGCTCCAGAGATCTGTTGAAGATCAGTGTGAAGATGGGGGCCAGCTGGTCAGCACAGACTTTCAGACAGTAGGGTGACACACTGTCTGGGCCTAGAGCCTTCTTGATCTTCTGTTTCTTAAAGAGCTGACACACATCTTCTTCACTGATCGTCAGTCCCGGGGGGTGAGTAAGGAGGGAGGGGGGAGGTGATAGGGGGTGCAGTTTGTTGGGTGAAGTCAGTGTTGGAGCGGGGATTGATCATGAAGAGGTTAATGAAGGCCAAGTACCTGTAGGAACATTTTGGTGATGAACAATGCCTTTTCCAGCATGATGGAGAACCTTGCCATAAAGCAAAAGTGATAACTAAGTGGCTTGGGGAACAAAACATTGATATTTTGGGTCCATTGGCCAGGAAACTCCCAAGACCTTAATCCCATTGAGAACTTGTGGTCAATCCTCAAGAGGCGGGTGGACGAAAAAAAAAAAAAAAGTGAATTGACAGCATGCCAGGGCGGATTGCAGAGGTCTTGAAAAAGCCTTTGACACTTATTAAATGTTTGTAATTCGGGAATTTGCAATTAGATTATTTTCCCAATTCGTTCAGCCCTAGTCAGCAGACATTTACTTCACTCTAAATCACTGTTCACAATGTGTTAATGTTCTTAATTGTTTAATTATCTCATGTGAGATCTTATCCATTTTGTACCGCATCTAGATCTGTTGCAAGAAGTAGATCCAGGGTTACGGTTAGTGGTGGGGGAAAAAATCGATTCTGTTCAGTATCGCAATATTTTACGCACGCAATTAGATCGATACAGTAGTGCAAAGTATTGCAATATTTAATTACATAATTATGTGTTTTACTTTTGGGTTTTCTTAATTGTTTTTCTCGGAGTTCACTCTGATAATATTACATTTGCATAATACATCCACAAGGTGGCTCTTGTTGCGGTGCTTTGTTGTCGTGCATTCAACAGCAAATTCAAAAGGAAAATGGCGTCACCATTAAAAGCGGTTGTATACGACGCTCCGTCTTCTTTCAAATCGAAAGTGTTGGTAAATTCCGGTTTTCAACAAAAGCCAAAAGTAAAGACCCTGACATACTGTATGACATCTGCAAATAATGGCAAATGAAAATTAAGTACCGTTGGAATACGACAAACTTTAGAGCCCATCTCACAAGGTACCATTTGGAGTTAGCGGTCCCTATACGGATAAAAAGGATAGCAAAACAGAATGAGAACGGCAGAAATGCAGTCAGGCCGTCAGGTGACGAGACAGATCATAGTGACACAGGCTGTTTTTTTTCTTTATATGTGAAGAATGAGACATTCATACCATTTTATTCAGTTTTACTGGTGGTCCTTTTACATCAATGGAATGTTAGCGAATGAGGGTGAGAAGCATAACTTCTAGCTTCGTTTGAAGCGTAACTTTTAGCTCCGGCAGATTGTTAATGTGAGATCAGCAAGACTAAATAGGTTCTACGCATGCGCTCAACCCAGTTTGTCAGGGATTGCGCAACCTGAGATGAGGCTCAGCTCGCCGCTGCCTCATCTTCTCGCTGTCTCCTGTCTGTTTGAACAGGACATGCTCAAATTCAATGATTTGATTATATAAAATGCTCAAAATGATTGGAATCATGCATAAATTACATTTATAGCACAGATACGTTGAGAAATATTAATTTATTTTATCATATATATTTTTATTTTTCATGCTCTGCCTCCCCTGACTGCACATCCGCGGTGCAAACACCTAAAAACACAGCAACTTTTTGGAAAAGCTCCCGCAAATTTTTTTTAACAAGTTTTGGCACTTGTTTTTAATGTGTAGAAGATAATGTTGTACACAGAATTAAATGTGACATTTGAAGTGAGTTGAGCAGTCTTATTTTCCTCTTTTTTTGTAATGCCTTCTGAATAATATTGGGGACATGAATCGCAATATATCGCAGAATCGAATCGCAATACTTGCTGTATCGCAATATGTTAAGAATCGCAATAATATTGAATCGTGGCCCAAATATCGCGATACTATCGAATCGTCAACTTTTTGCCAATTCCCACCCCTAGTTACGGTAGGACCAGGATCACCAGATAGCCCTGGTGATACTGCTCATGCTCCTGCTACCAGATGTAGTATATGTAAATACTGTATATTATTTTCCCAGGTAGAAACATCATCTTGATCACTTGCATCATTTTACTTTGCAAGCACTGGTATTTCCTTCAGGAATATAGTAAATACACAGTAAATGTAAGAAGAAGGTTTTAGTAATCTAATTACACATTTATGGAAACACCCCCTTAAGCAATGTACTGCTGAATACATAAGCATGCCCCAGTTCAGACACCAAGCTTTGTATCACAGTTGAGTTTTCCCTATTTTATTGTGTTTGTGATTTACCCTGAGTTTTCTGTTGCTGTCACAGATAAGACGGACAGCTCCACACTCTCTGACTCCAGATGGACCCAGGTCGTGGCCCCTCCACCTAATTTTTCTGTAGGCAGCCCTTTCATCTTAAAACCAACAGATTCTTCTGCTTCCTTGGTTTATGGGCCCTTCAGGAAGCAGTCTCCTGTGTCTCCAGTATTGCAGTCTGAGGTCTGGAGTGAGGATAATCTGTTGAATATCCACAGTCCCATATTACCTCAGCCCACCATTGGCAAACTGGTGGCCAACAGACAGCAGGAGGGGGTCAACAATGAAAATCCTGGTGTCTCTGAGAAGATTTTTGCCCATGGCCAGGTCACCAGCACTCTATCTGACAGTCCATCAGTTAACAGAGGAGAAGGATCTTTCTTACACAATTTGGGACATGAGAAGTGGGGCATGCTAGCAATAAGGAATGAGGCTTCATCCACAGTCATGACATCTGTAACATGTGGAATGGTCAGTAGTGGTGAGTGTTGTGGCTTAGGGCAGTCTTTCATCCAGGACTCCACATTATTGGATGACTATGACAGGAGAACCACAGAATCTGAGAGCACTGAAGATGGTTTTGGACCTGAAAACAAGGTGATGGCAGAGAATAGGATGTACTCTGATACTCTAAGACAAAAGGAAAATAAAGAAAAAGAGACAATGGAAGAAAATCGTCAGTATGTTAATGAGTCTCTCTCAATAACAGCAAGACTGTCGCCTGACTGCTGCAAATACAGACAAATGACATTATCTATCCAGTCCCTGGGTCCCTCTAAGGAGGACTCTGTGATGGAGGAGAAGGAGGTGGAGGAGAGTAGACCGGAAGAGACCACCGAAGTAGAAAAGAAGCTTAATAATGGAGGTGCAAGGCCCAAACAGCCAGTCAGCCTAAAGCTTCCGTCGATATTAGGACAGGCTCAGAATGAGTTTAGGGCTTCTGAGAAAACAGGGCACCTTGATGGTCAAAACCAAGCCAGAAGTGTGGCTGAGCCACCTTTATTTCATGGATTAGAAGGCCTGTGTAACTTTGGGGTTGTCAGACTGAATGATGAAAACAGCAAGCCCTCTCCCAGACTTTTTGGGCCATTTGAGAGCCCAGACAATGAGCTCAAAACTGGACAGCAGGAGGCACTATTTAAGAAGCCCCTTGGAGAAGTGGCACCAGTATGGGTGCCTGATTCAAAGGCACCAATCTGTATGAAGTGTGAGATCAAGTTCACCTTCACCAAACGGAGGCACCACTGTCGGGCCTGTGGAAAGGTACGCTGCTGCACTTTCCTTTTAACACCATCATTTATTTCTTTAATTGTATTCAATTTAATTAAGTTCAATGTACTGTATATAGCGTCAAAGTATACAAATTGTCTCAAGGCGCTTTACAGAGCCCAGGGGTTAGGGGTAGGGTTAGTTGGTTTATGGTCTAGGTCCACTGTATTAAAGGCAGCAGTCAAATCTAAAGACTCATATTCAGCAGTCCCTTGAGTCAGCGGTGAGTAGCAGATCATTTGTAACTTTCAAGAGTGCAGACTCAGTACTATGCATCGCACAAAACCCAAACTTGTAAGTTTCAAGGATCCTATTGTTGTTATTAAAAACAGCTATCTCTAATATCTTTGATAAAAATCTAGTCCAAAGTCTAAAATTAGAGGGAGAATCAGGATTTAGGTAAGGCATTTTCAGCAAAGGCTGCACTACTGCATGTTTAAAAAATATTGGTACAGCTCCAAAGACCAAAGATGTGGTCATGATATCAAGGACATTTCTACTTAACAGCTTGCAGGTATTGTTGCTTGTGCACTTCAAGTTAACATGCCATAATAGTACTTGTGTTGGTGTGTCATTTCAGGTGTTCTGTGCAGCTTGCTGCAGTCTGAAAAGCAAACTGATGTACATGGACAGGAAGGAGGCAAGAGTTTGTGTCACCTGTCACTCTACTTTGATGAATTGTAAGTTGGATGGGTAGACATGAAGCATATTGTTCATTGTGTTTAAAGGTCCTGCTGTAGTAAATATATATTTAAAATCACTTTTTTTGGATCCTGCACTAGTCTCAAAAGCTTCAGAATTATTCATTCTGTTAAAGCAGTGGTTCACAAATCGGGGGATTGCGGCAATTGCTTGTTTTTATATTGAATGCTTCTTTAAAAGTTCTTCCCACTTTAAGTTTTAAGGACAAAATAGTGTTCTACTCTAAAAGTATCCGTAATACATATTTTTTTCTGTAACTGTACTGGAATACAGTTACCTTTTTTGGTACCCTAATTACGTAACGCCCTTCCACTAGCCAAGCCTGACCACAATGTAACCATATCTGCATTGAAATGAATGTCTTAAAGGGAACACCTAGTCAGCTTCTCAGAGATCGGGCAACCTTGCTATCTTAAACTAGACCACACGCACAATCAGTAAGCCAACACTATCATATTAGGATTAGAAAATTAGATATTAGGCTTAGAGGGCCTTCTAGCAACCTTCCCTCTAGCAGCACATCAACTCCAGGCCCACCTACCAACACATCCACTCCAGGCCCACCTAGCAACACATCCACTCCAGGCTCACCTAGCAACACATCCACTCCAGGCCCACCTAGCAACACATCCACTCCAGGCCCACCTAGCAGCACATGTGCTCCATGCCCACCTAGCAACACATCCACTCCAGGCCCACCTAGCAACACATCCACTCCAGGCCCACCTAGCAACACATCCACTCGAGGCCCACCTAGCAGCACATGTGCTCCATGCCCACCTAGCAACACATCCACTCCAGGCCCACCTAGCAACACATCCACTCCAGGCCCACCTAGCAACACATCCACTCCAGGCCCACTGTAGACGACTACTAGATCTTTTGGTTGTCGTCGAGAGGCTGTATTGGGGAATGCTTTAACCTGCCAGACGCGCTTGCTGTTTCGGTATGTGAATAAATCCATCGACTCATTAGTCCATAAATCCAGTGTGTTTTTTCCTTTTATTGTTCCTTTGGTAATTCGTCAGAATTAGAACATCCATAAGTTCAGGTATCGAGTAACTTTACATTGTACAAGCAGCAGTTTAAATGCGGTCAGCAAAAGTAGGGCTTCCCCATCACCCTCTTTCCGTTCATTACTAGCACACTAAATGAGCAATTGATATAATGCGCTCTGGTGCTACACACACAACAGGTGACCCGATTACCGTAGGCACCCGCATAGGTGCACACACCACTGCACAATTCTCATTATCACCAACACCTGTGCGCCCCAATTACCATACACACCCACATTCACGTAACACAGAGAAAAATGTCATTCTGACCTCAACACCCACCTAGCAACACATCTACTCCATGCCCACCTAGCATCACATCCACTCCAGGCCCACCTAGCATCACATCCACTCCAGGCCCACCTAGCAACACATCCACTCCAGGCCCACCTAGCAACACATGTGCTCCATGCCCCCCTAGCAACACATGGCTCCATGCCCCCCTAGCAACACATTTGCTCCATGCCTATGGAGAGAGATATGTCTCAAAAGTATTCGTAAATGCAAGTTCCATGATCCAAAAATGTTTCACGATTTACAAATGTGTTTTGCAATCCACAAAAACAAAATTCTTACTCGTGATTTGTTAGTTTGCATTTACATAAATGTGCTATGATTTGTACACATAGATGTCCATTCGTAAATATATCGTTTGTTATTTCTTAAAATACTTAACATTTCGTGTGTGCATTTCTCAAGGTCTGTCATTTGTAAATCTGCAATTCTGCATTTGTGGATCGCCCAATACACGCGTGCAATCCTTCTTCCTATGACGTAATTTTGAGAAACAAAAATCGGTTTTGAGACATGGCTTTCTGATCCACAAATACAAGCCTCCCCCCCCCCCTCCTTTTCGACAGTGCCAACCTATCCGGTAGGTGGCAGTGTTGTCCTCTGCCTTGTAGTCAGGTGGCTTAACAACGCGATCGTGACCGGGGTGATAAAAGCATGACATTTGGCACACAGTTAGCTTTTACCCTACCAAATAATATTAGAAGGGGCTCCCAAGTGAAACTGCTCGTTTGTTCGTTTTAAGGAGATTTTAAGCACATGACATCTAAGAGGCCCTGGACAACGCCAACTAAAATGTGAGCACTTTATTGCAACTCGTTCGATCAAAATATTATGTTAAATCCAGGGCTGTATTGGAGGGTAAATCTGCGCAATCTGAGATGAGGCACAGCTCGTCGCTGCCTCACAGTCTCGCTGTCTCCTGACTGTTTGAACAGGACATGCACAAATTCATAGATTGTGATAATAAAAATGCTCGAAATGATTGTAATCCTGCAGAAAATACATTTACAGCACAGATCAGTAGAAAAATATCAGTATTTATTTGATTTTATCGTTACTTGTTTTTTACTCCCATGATGACATATGAGGTGCTCTCGCATAGAAACGTGAGCGGGGAGCTAAGCTGTTGCTTCACTGAATAGGCCTATGCTTAATCAATACATTATTTGAAGTCATGAAAGGCGATATCAAGATATGCGTTAGGCTACCTGTGGTACGATTTTCAAAACTGTTTTATTTTTTTGCCTAGAAATGCTCACCAAATAAGTAATAAAACTGTTACTCATGCATGTTTTTGTTTTCTAGTTTGTTTTTTATATGTATTGGTTTAAACAAAGTAGCACAATTAAAATAAACAGACAGAAATACCATGCGGGAGCTCATCCTAGATTGCAGTTCCTGTGGTACAATAACAACATAAATAGCCTTCACAGCATGTTTCGACATTGAGAACTGACTTGTTTTCAAATAATCTATGTTTCCAGTGTATTTTGCTTACAGGCTACTCTACACATTTCGTGACTTCAAATAACGTATTAATTAAGCATATAGGCCTATTCAGTGAAGCAACAGCTTGTTGCAACAATTTGTCTCAAAAGTACGTCACAGGAAGAAGGATTACACGCGTGTATTGGGCGATCCACAAATGCAGATTCCACACTTCACACGCGAATTGTAGATTTACAAATGACAGACCATGAGAAATGCACACACAAAATGTTACGTATTTTAAGAAATTACAAACGATATATTTACGAATGGACATCTATGTGTACAATCATATGTAAATGCCAACTAACAAATCACGAGTAAGACTTTTGTTTGGATCGCAAAACACATTTGTAAATCGTGAAACATTTTTGGATCATGGTACTTGCATTTACGAATACTTGAGACATATCTCTCTCCATACATGCCCCCCTAGCAACACATGTGCTCCAGGCCCACCTAGCAACACGTGTGCTGAAGGCCAACCTAACATCTTACAGTACACACACAGGCTCACTGCAGCTTAGTGCCCCAGACTTATTTATTTATGTTAGGACATCACGATGCCTTGTAGAATCATGACTATTAATGTGAAACGTAATTGTTTATTTAAGCAATACCTACCCCACTCTCACTCGTACTATATTGCTTTTATAAAACAATTCTATAGTCAACCAATTAACATTTCAACACGAAGTTATTGATTAAAAAATGTTAATTTCGCCATTGATTCTCCGCAACAAACAATAGTTCCATTGTCAACGTCTTGGTTCGGAATTATATAAATTTTGAATTAACGGTTATCATCAATGCGCATTGCGAATGTTTCATCGCGGAGTGATTTATTATAAGCTGTGAAAAGTCCGAGTTGGGTTGTTCTGGGATAATCCAACGCATGGAACGTCTCTCGTCCAATCAGAAACTGCTAAATAACGCGATAGAACCCAATTGTTTTATAATATACAAATATTCTCGTATCTATTATTATTATAATAATTTAAAGCTGAGGCTGTCTGTAGAATTGATGTTAACGTAATCACCAACGATTTCTCACAAATTCAGCCCTTAAGAACATGGGTGCACTCCAATCTGGACGATTTACGACTGCTATTTAGTATTCTTAAATTCTGTTCTAAGTTCAGAACGAATCCCAGATGACAGAACTTTCATGAATTCGTAAGTGGAGTTAAGAAGAAACGTTTTCTTAACTGCGTTTAAGAATGAGGTCCAATATTCCTTTTTTCTTATTTATTAAAGAAAAGCCTGTGCTTTACTGTCACCTGTTCCAATTTCAAGACTCCCTTTCTCTGTGTTCCTATAACTAGGAATATTGATAAGAGGCACCTTCAATACTCGATACCTATCTGTCTTTCTCTCTCTCACTCTAACGCTCTCTCTCGCAGATATATATATATATATATATATATATATATATATATATATAAGAGGGAGAGAGAGAGAGAGATACAGTACCAGTCGAAAGTTTGGACACAACTTCTCATTCAATGTATTACATTGTAGATTAAAGCAAAAGACACTGTCCTTCCTCCCAATGTCTTTCTTTCCCGCAAGCATACTCAGCGACCAACAGGGATAGTTGTCATCTCATATTTCAAATATTATCAATATGTGAATATTACAGTCTTTCTTGTCACAGCTGTTCTATATTGTAAATAAGCAAAAATGACCTGCTAGCTGCAATTTGCATGCATGGAAAATGTAGAATTAAAAACTGTACTGGATGTAGACAATATTTATTCTCTTTTATTGCATTTAGAGTTTAGTATTGTAATCTAAAACACTTTAATGTTGCATTGAGATAAAGACTGGGCTATTGTTGCCTTTACTTTTTATTTTCAACACAAGCAATAACATTTTGTGAGTGTGTAGGTTTCTAGTAGCTAGTTATTTTGTGTGGAACACCTAAGCCTTCATAAAATAATATGATAATTCAAAACACATGTGGCTGTAATGACACATTATGTACGAGTGGATTAGGCTTTGATCCTCACCAGTCAAATGACTACTCCAAGAATATGAAATATCCATACCTTATTGGGCAATTGCAAATCTCTCAAAACTATGATGATCGGTCTGTCACCTGTGATTTATCTTGGAACACATGACTCTACCAGTTGGAATGTATGGTTTCAGTGTTGCTGTTTGGTTGATTTTAAAGTTTTGTATGGAAAATGGTAGGGGTGTAAAAAATAACCGATACGTATCGATATCCGTTTTTAGCGTGTAAGATAAGACTACATCGATGCGTGAGGTCCCTTATCGGTTTTAAAATTTCATGAACCGGTCTTTGCCCGATTTGAAAGTTCGAATCGGTTCACAAGTGTTTGTCCCTCCGTTTTTTTTAAACACAAAACACTCTCTGGCCTGTTGCATTTGATCTCAGTCAGAACAATGACAGCCTGTCATTGGCCAAAGCCCGCATAACATAAACCAATCAGGCTCTATTCTCAGTATTAACGCCAAGACCAGAGAGAATGACATATTACAACACTCATTCAGTTGAATGGCCAACGCTATGCTAGCTACGCTATGCATTTTCAATGGCCAATGCTATGCTAGCTACTTCAGCCAAGGAAGATACATCGTTGTTGATTGCGTGTTTGTACAGAGATCCTCGGATTTAAATAATTATAAAATATCCCTAATCAGACGATTCACCCTCATCAGTTGCGTTTGTCCTCTGAAGAAAGCTTTTAAGGCTAGTTTGCTTGGCCATGTTAGATCCTTCTCACTCGGTTTGCTCCTTGTTTATAACCGATGGTTTGCGCTTTATTTAAAATGCAGCATACGTGTTGTTTAATAACAGCAGTGCGTGTTGCTTTATAGCCCTAAATATTAGGGTTATTATCAAATTCCGATTGTGTTTGAGGGACATTTCATTTTTTTTCCCGCTGCTGGGTTTAAAGGTGCTTGCTTTGAAATTGTTTTGATCAGTCTCTGAAGTTGCTTTCGTGTTGCCTGTGGAGTGTGCACGCGTTGCCCCTATAAAGAGCTTGTGGGGGTTTGTGTATACAAGTTCAGGTGCACGAGAAAGCGTGTTCAATTTAGAACACATTTCCAAGCGTTCATGAATCCAGCGGAGATCTTTTCTGAGGTTGGTATGAAGATATTTATTAATAAGACACTGTTTGAGAATGAGGTCCATTGTTTCCTCACAAGTTAGTGTTTTCAACAATTGAACTGCATCGAATCGCATCGAATCGAATCGTACTGAATCGTTTTTTATCAACATGCATCTTTTCTTATATCGTAATCGAGATACAAATTGTTTTTGTCATGAGAGATTTACACCCCTAGTAAATGGTATATAAGGCTTATCAGCTAGCTAGGTAAATGCAGCACACCTATCTGTAAAGCAGCATAGCTCTGAAGGTATACTTGTCTGAACAATAATTTTAAAAAGATAATGCTCAATGCTAACGCTAGTCAATTTCCGGGGCTAGCATACATTTTGGTAAATGGACATTTGTTCAAAGACCATTTCTGTTTTCTGCTAGGAGAGGAGTTTTTACAGTGTATATTATATGTATGCATTGTTTTGTCAGACTCTCTTCCTGATGGGGTTCAACGCAATGCAGAGGCAACTGAGCAGACATCTGCCACTCAGACTTTGGCAACTCAACCGTTCTCAAATCAAACCCACGCAGTGAGCGGTACTGAGGTGAGGATTAGTAGTATATTTACATGCATGGAATTGTCATGAATAATCACTCTGCTGAACATCACGTCACAGCTCAGGTTCAATAAGTTGTAAAATGAATAGAAAATAGAAAAAGTCAAGAGACTTATTCCAAATAGAGATGCATTTCCACAGGAAAATGCAATCGCTCAACAGTAGTAGAGGAACCTCACCAACCCCGACTTCGGAATCCAAGAGTACTGCAAAAGTGTTTTCGACATTAGAGTCCATTGGGTTGATAAACTAGAAGACGTCAGGTCTGTATTACCCTTGCCTTCAGACATCCTAAAATGATCCCTACTAAAAACGAATCAACGCATTTATTACTTCTTGACTAGACTACTGCAATGCTCTCCTGTCTGGATGTAGCAACAGCTCAGTACATTTTGAGGAAGCTGCTGCTCGCACACTACCACAAGAAAATACAAAAGTACTTGCCTCTCTGCACTGGCCACTAATGGAAAGTAGTATTGATTTTAAAGTATTCCTTCAAATACAAAGCTCTAAATAACCTCAAGGAATGAATTGTCTCTTATGGCCCACCTAGATCCCTTTGGTCCAAGGGTGCTGGTGATCTTGTAATTCGTTGAGTATTTAAAAAGCAAAGTAGGAGGCAGAGCTATTCTATTGTTACATCATGATCGAAATGATCGAAAGCATTAACCTATAATTTGCCACCTTAATGTTCACTGTATGTATCTTCTCATCATG
This sequence comes from Sprattus sprattus, assembly GCF_963457725.1. Classification (NCBI taxonomy): domain Eukaryota; kingdom Metazoa; phylum Chordata; class Actinopteri; order Clupeiformes; family Clupeidae; genus Sprattus; species Sprattus sprattus. Next base: position 35,524,781 of record NC_137923.1, on the reverse strand, counting down.
TCATCTGGCAAGTCCCTCGAACAAACTACCCAGCTTGTCCTTGAATCTCCATCAGATGTTGTTTTATTCATTTTAGCAGAGTAAATCAAATCATGACATACGCCCTCACAGTGTTTCGGCAAACACCATTCTTTTTAGAAGGTAGTCTGCTGTTTCAAAACTTACTTGGTGTAGTCCAGTTGTATGTTTTTTTCTTGCCATCTGGTGAGACAAAGACACATGTCCTGCCATGATGGCAATACAAGTGTTCCAACTATTGTTGAAAGTCCGTTGATCACCAAGTGATCTATTATTGAGAGTCCTTTTGTCTTATTTTTCTTGCCGTAGGTGGTTCAAAGTCATAGAGTTGGACAAGTGAAGCCGCTGGGCAACTCCATCAGCCTGATTCCTGCAGATGGACTTCCACCCATTCTAATCTCCACTGGCATCAAAGGAGGTACGGGAGGCCACAGAACAGGTGCTTGTCTATCCTCACTTTTCAGCTGGCCCCGTCTGTCTCCTGTGTATCTATAAACATTGTGTATAACTTGTGTATCACTTTGCTGTTAATATCTACATTCAAAATAAGAATACAGTGCCCTCCAGAATTATTGGCAAAAAATTAGCTTAACAAGATGCAAAACCCCCACAACATCAAAGATATGCCACAATACTTCACAAGTGGGTATGAGGTGCTTTTCTGTAAGGCTATCTTTCTGTCTAATATTTGGCAAACTGTCGTTTGTTGTTGATTGACAGCAGAGGCTTTTTCTGGCAACCCTCACAAACAACTTGTGGTGATGTAGGTGGCGTCTGATGGTAGTTTTGGAGACTTTCGGACCCCAAGACTCAACTAACCTCAGCAATTCTACATATAAATATTAAAAAATACATATAAATATACAAGGAAAGAAGGGTTAAAAAAGGCATTCATTCCAGTGTTCCCAGATCTTAGATGTGTACTTGACAGAGCTGCGGCCAGGGTCTGTCATCAGATCAATTATAACATTTGGAGAGCGGTCCAGACACATTAACTTAAAAGTAAGGTTCCTCAGCAAGGCCATGAAGGTGGTTAGACCCATATTGCAGGACAGCTGACTGGCTCTAGTACTCCTTGGTTTCTTCAGGAGTATCCTAAGACAGTCATTATAGGCTACTTTCAATTTACGCCAGCTCTCATTCTTGTAATTCACCCAGGGTGGAGCTGTATAGAGAGGGGTGCAGTAGGCTCTAAACAAATTAATTTTAACATCAAATGTACAGTGGTGGAATTTTCTAACCAACATGTTAGCTTGGACATAGAGCAATCTCCTCTGTCTGAACATGTCAGCATCATCCTCCAACGTGTCTGTGATAATGTGCCCTAAGTATTTGGTACTATTGGACACCCCCAGAGCTTGCCATGAAGATGAAAGGCAGGAAACTTAATATCCATGTCCTCCTTAGTTCTACAGACCATTACCATGCTCTTCTTGGCATTATATTTTACATCAAAATCGACCCCATGATAGTGGACATAAGTATTTTCAGCTGTTTAGAGATTTTCTTATATTCATTTCCTGATTTGTACAGCTAAACAACTTAATAATTTTACTTCAATGAAAAGGTTTTGTGAATATTTTGAGTGAAAGACCAAGAGGATGAACAGCAAATACATTTCTTCATAGCCTCATATTTGCTAAGGGTGCCAATAATTCTAGAGGGCACTGTACATCACACATTGCCAGGCTCATGAAAACCATGATAAAGGTATTGGCCTGAGACTGTTACTAGCATCTTGCTCATACCGTCAGTTCTATATGGCCAAGAACCTTTCACCAGGGCAATCAGCACATTACATTGCAATTGTATTTGGTTAATACAGATATCTGTTTTTTAAATTGCTTTGGTAGACTATAATGTGGAGGAGAAGCCTTCTGAGGTGGAGCTCATGCAGCAGCTGGAGGAAAGTGGGCCTGACCCCCTGGTGTTTCTCCTGAATGCTAACCTGCTGGCTATGATCAAACTGGTCAACTGTAAGTAATCCACTAAGAGTTTTTTGGACAGAATTAATCAAAACCATTTTTCTGGGACCCCGCTGTTCTTTCTTTCTATTGGGCGTCATCAAGGCCTGCGCCTTCTTACTATTGGGCTTGAATTGAATTGAATTGAATTGAATTGAATTGAACTCCACTAATAAGTCCATATAGAGACCAACTTACATGTAGTCATTTAGCAGACGCTTTTGTCCAAAGCAACGTACAATGGAGAGAACAGTCAAACTACGAGCAATAGAGACCTAGTGACTTGTCATAAAACTGTCAGAATTTTTTATGAAATGGTTGTCGAGCTAACAGCAGTGCTTTGAGCCCACCCCACTTCCGGGGGTGCTAGCACGTGGGTGTTATGTATAAAGCTGAAGGTGCTTTGTTTATGGTGCCCACTAGGTGGCACCTCTGACTTGTATAAATTCCCGTTCACAATAAACCAGCGTAGCTGGAGTTGTAGAACAAGATACAATGTTTCTGTGTTGATCTCTGTATGGGCATGTGAATGATTGCTAGGTAAAACATACAGGGAACATAACATAAATTGGCGACGAGGTGCGTAGTTCTGAAGACTTTACTGGTCATCAGAACAAAAGAACAACCACGTTGGAAGCTAGCTAGTGAGCTAGAGTGTATCTGTTAAGAGGTGATGAGCCAATCTTCTAACAAAGACTCCATTATTGAAGTGCAATCAACTGAAAGCGGACGCATCATGGCGGGAATAATGGATCCTTTTGATTATACCGGTGAGCAATGGGCAACGTATATTGAGCGTTTTGAACATTACATTCTGGCTAATGAGATCAGAACAGTTAAGAAAGTGCCGGTGTTGTTTAGTGTGATGGGACCAAGAACCTATGGATTACTTCGCAGTTTGGTGGCTGCTGACAAGCCTGGGGAGATGGATTATTGACGTGTGGTGGACGTATTGCAAGCCCATTTCGCTCCAAGACCGCTTGTTATAGCGGAAAGATTCCGTTTCCACAAGCGAAATCAGGGGGAAGAAGAAACCGTTGCACAGTACGTTGCAGTACTGAAAAGACTTTCGGAACATTGTGAGTTTGGTGCTTATCTTGAAGACGCACTACGGGACAGATTTGTCTGTGGACTAAAGACTGAAACAGTTCAGAAGCGACTTTTGACTGAGAAGGATCTTACTTTTCAGAAAGCAGTGGATTATGCAGTGTCGGCAGAGACAGCCACACGCGACGTGCAGCAATTAAGCAGTTCACTTAAAGTGCATACAATGAGTTACAACAAAGGTGACCAATGCCGCCGGTGCGGGAAAATGAACCATACGGATAAAGACTGCTGGTACAAAGATCGCGACTGTTACCAGTGTGGGAGGAAAGGCCATACCAAACACATGTGTAAGAGTAAAGCCAGAAGCAGCCAAGACAGAGAATGGAGACAGAAAGGTAATACAATGAAGCGCAGTGTTAAAGACAGAAAGAAGATAATTCATCATGTTGATGCTAGAAATGTTAGTGAAAGTGATGAGACTAAATCTGACACTGACTCTGAGTTGGGACTGTATTCCTTGTCTGAAAAAGGGAAATATTCCAGAATCTCTGTGCTGCCTAGAGGTAATGGAAAGAAAATGGAATTGGATACTGGGGCTGCTGTGTCTTTAATTTCTTGGGAACTTCATAAAAGCAAGTTAAGTCAATTACCTCTGCAACCCACTGAGATAATGCTAAAAACTTACACTGGAGAGCCATTGGCGCCAGAAGGGATAATCAAAGTACAAGTAAAGTTAAATAAGCAGTGTGCTGTTTTGCCTTTGTACGTAGTGAAAGTTGAGGCACCTCCACTGTTTGGTAGAGAGTGGCTGAGAGTTATCAAACTAAAGTGGACAGACTTAAAGACAGTGCATGCCTTTGAGCAAAGAGAGAAAGACAGCTTGAAGATGGTGTTAAAGAGACACTCCGCTGTTTTCTCTACAGAGTTAGGCACACTGAAACAGATTAAAGCCACACTGACTGTTAGACCTAACAGTATACCTAAATTCTGCCCCCCCGGTTCCGGTGAAGTCAGCGCAGCGAATGGCAGCTTAAGAACACAGCTCCTCCAATAATCAATATATTTCGCCCCAAAATTACTCAAATAATAAAACGCTTTACTTTTACATGGTCAAAATGTCGGGGCCGAATAGCAAGAAGAAGGGAAGCGACGGGAAAGAAAGGTACTGAACAGCAAACCGAGTTAGTTGGCCGAGTTAATTCTAGCTCTCCTCACGAGGATGCTAGCTCAAGCCAAGTCACAGCGGCTAGCCTAGCTAAAGTTCTGGAGGAGATTCGGGATTTTCGTCAAGATATGAATAAACAACTGAACGACATCAAATCTGAACTCACTAAAGTTGATCAAAAAGTTGAGGAAATGGAGAATCGTGTTAGTGAGGTAGAAGAACGTACTCAGAATGTGGAACAAGTGGTATCAAAACTGATAAAAGAAGTGACCCGGCTCGAGAATAAAATGCTCAACCTAGAAGGTAGGAAAAATATCCGAATGTTCAATGTACCAGAAGACACAGAGGGGACATCAATGGTGGAGTTTGTGGAAAAGCTACTGCGTGATTAACTGGAAATACCCGAAGCAACGGAAATTGACATTGAGAGAGCACACAGAGCACTTGTTCCTAAACCTACTGGGGAAGACAAGCCACGGTCAATAGTCATTCGATTCTTGAGATACAAGACTTAAGAAGAAATCCTACGGAAAGCATGGGGGAAGAAAACAGTGCTTATGAGGCAAAACGAGTTCTGAAACGCAACAGCATTCCAAGCCAAACTGCGAGTGCACTACGAGAATGGCACACAGCTCTACCAATCAGCAGAGGAAGCGACGGCAGATATGAACAACAGAGGGCTCCCCATCAACGTATTCAGGGCTGAACCGAAGGAGGATTTAGCTGCGCAGCTGTCTCGCACATCATGGCAGAGAGTGGAAGCCCGAGGACGGAGACAGGTGGACATATAACAAGAGTTGAATGGATGAATGAATGGAAGATGTTGTGAAATGGTGGTAACTGTCCCAATTCTAAAAAATCTCACTATCTAAACACAAGTAGATTCCCTTCCCTGACAAACGTAAGAATATATAGTATAATGGAGGGATCGACCTTAAGTTAGCCTTTGCACTGATGGACAAAGTTTTTTTTCTCTCCCTTTTGGGGAATCTCCGCGGAGGCCCTCAACCTACGAAAAGGAGAGGCTTTCCTCCCAAGCTAGACGTTCCTTCTAGATTAGTTAAGGGTCATTTCAGGACCTCAGCCTTGGAATCTCAGTTATTACCGGTATGTTTTATTTTACTGTGTGAAAATGTTCTTGATTGTTGTTTTTTTAGGGAGTAAATCATTTGAAATATGTTTAAACATAAAGATGCAAAGACATAATCTATGGCTAGTGACAAGTTTAAAATAATTTCTTACAATGTTAACGGGCTGTTAAATCCGATCAAACGCTCTAAAATTCGAACTAAAATGAAGAAAAAGAGGGCACATGTGGTATATTTACAAGTTAACTTAAATGACAAGGAGCACTAAAAACTTAGAAGAATGGGCTTTACTAATTTGTTCTTTTCATCATATAAGCTAGGACATAGGAGAGGGCAGGGACGTGCACAGGAGTGTGCTAAGGTTGCTTGGGCAACTGCCCGTTTGCCTTCCTCGAGTAAAAGTGCCCCTCAGAGGAAGAAAAAAAAAAAATAATAATAATATATATTTATTTATTTTCCCTCGGAGGGTTAATTTTACTCGAGGAGGGCAAACAGGAATGCCCAAGAATTTCATGTAGACCTAGTTTTAAAAAATCGCCACCCGAAACGTCATAAAGTAGCCTTCTTCACTTCCAATGGATAAGCCTATGGGCAACGAGAGTGAAAGTCAGTAGGGGGAGGGGGGCATGCGCCCTCCTCTGACTTTGTTACTGTACGCGACCATCACCTGAGCCTTCAATTTCGGTTACGGTTGTTTTCTTCTGTGTCGATGAAAAAACTGCTTTGACGTTGTCAGAAAAGGTGAGTTTTAAATTGTAGAAATGTATAACAAACGAACAATCATCATCATGTTTTATGAAATTAATTAGAACCTTCATAAATCGAGGCTCAGTTTGCCACGTTTAGCCTAAATAATCAGATGTCTAGTTTGCCTACCAGACAACCAGCCCGTTATCACATGCTAATGTTTTGGTAGGAAAACTAAGCTACATGTCTGCTGATGGTCAGTTTATAACATTTCGTTTTAACAATAAAAATAAATGATGGAAATAATGCATCACATAAATTATTTCATTCAAAATGGTTACATTTCGAAATCCTATCACTATTTTGGGTGTTGTTAAGTGTAGAGTGCAGAATGCCTACTGAAAAGAGGAGGACTCAGGAGAGAGAGAAGCAGCTTAAAGAAGCAGCAAAGGGGAGCACATCCTGGCTTGGCTACAAAAAAGCAAACCAGCAGGTGAGACAGACATTGAATTGTGATAAAGATGATAATGCATAGGCTAATTAATTAATGAATTAATCAAACTCGTATTTTTAGCCTTCTAATGGCAATTTATCATAATTACATTACATTAAAGATGAGGAGCAACCACAAGCCTCCAGACCAGAGGAAAATGCGGACCAGGAGATAAAGTCGACAGGTAGGCCTAAGTGCTGATAAAAGGACCATGCTAGAAAGTACAGGGATAAAGAGCCACATGCTAAATAATTGTAATCTTAGAAAAGTATAGGCTTTAGAGATCCTCTCAAAGATCTTGCCTGAGCAGAACAAAAGTACCACTGCTTCTAGTGGGCATTATAATAGTAAAGATAATATTAATAACAGTAATATATGATTGGACAGATGATGAGCCAAGCGCATCAACTGCATCCAAAGAGGCAGAGCCAAACCCAGACCCAGATGAGATCAGCACAGACTTTGAAAACAGGGAAAGGGACGACACAGAAAGTCAGGACAGACTGCCTGCCAGGGAAGATATTGAGATGGAGAGTGAGGCTCAATCCATGACAACAGATTTAGATTTTTTTGCTGAGATTGGGTAATCCCACAGATCCAGCTCATGTACAGAGCAGTAATATCAAATAATATAAAATCATATAGCACTGAATCGCATATGCTAAGCATGACCAGGTGGAATGCCTTTAAGAAACCCTTGTATGGTATTCGGGTCTGTGGGACCCGTTTTCATTTTTGATCCAAACAAAAATAATACTTCTAATAATTTCTTCAAACTGAAACTCATTGGCTTTGGCTCTTTTTATGCGAAGAACAGATATCTGTCTACATTTTCATTAAGCGCACCCCTCAGCCTCTGCAGCAACCATCAGGAGGATTCAGGAGGACAATGCTGGTGCCCCAACCACCCATATTGAGCTATGTAAACTGACCTGTTTTCAAATTAAATTCACATAAATCAACAAGTTATGAAAACCCTTGGTTCATTTGTAAATTTGTTGAATTTTGTCCACTGATATCTTGATTATAATTGATTTTCTTGATTTTGTAAAAAGAAAAAGAAAACTGGTAATAAGCCCCGATAATTGTTTGATTGTACTGAATAAACACCTTAAAATCGAGCGGGTCCACCAGACCCACAATACCTTCTGTGTAACAAAAAAATGCCATACTAGGGTTAAGAAAGATACACTGCAGATGGGTCTTTATGTCTTATATTAATAAAGTTCCTGTTGTTGTCAGTTCTCCATACAGTCTGTCTGAATTTTTAGAGATAAGGAGGGTAGGTATGTTTTAGTTAAGGGAAATATAGATGGAAAAATAATAACTTTACTCATTATCTATGCAGCCCCAGGAAGTGATATGGGATTTTTTTCAAAAGATAATTGATATAATAATAACAAAAACAGAAGGCCTACTTATATGTGGGGGGATCTTAATATCCATCTACAACCACAACTTGATTCTTCAGGTGGGAAAACATACAGTCCCGCTCAGCAGTATTGGCACCCCTAGTGAATATGAGCAAACAGGGTATGAAACAATATGTCTGTGCTGTTTATCCTCTTGGTGTTTCACTCAAAATATTCACAAAAATCTTACCTTTACATTGAAGTTAAATTATTGTAAGAGAAAACAACGGTTGAGATTAAATAAATATTTTTTACAAAAACATGTGTACCACTATTATTGGCACCCCTAGAAAAATCTTATAATTGAAATCTAACTAAAGTAAATTTCCAGTCATGTTTTACATTTTTAAGTTCACCTGTTTAATTATGAACTCTTAAGAGGTTAACCATGACTTCCTGTTCCACTGATGTACAAATATGAGATGACACAGGCCAAATTCCATTAGTCATTCATCACAATGGGAAAGACCCAAGAACAAAGTGACGATGTGTAATAAAAAGTTGTTGAGCTGCACAAATCAAGAAATGGACACAAGAAAATCTCGTACCAGTTGAAAATACCCATTTCCACTATCATGGAAATGATAAAGAAGTTTAAAGCGTCAGGTGATGTTAAGAATCAGCCTGAAAGACGACGTGTGTGTACATTGACCCCACGCACTGTGAGGAGGATGGTTCAACTGGCAAAATAATCTCCAAGGATCACAGCTGGAGGATTGCAGACATTAGTTGAGTCTTGGGGTTAGAAAGTCTCCTAAACTACCATCAGATGCCACCTACATCACCACAGGTTGTTTCGAAGGGAGGCCAGAAAAAAGCCTCTGCTGTCAATCAACAACAAACTAGAGTGCCTACAGTTTGCCAAATGGAAGTCAGACTTTCAATGGGACTGAGTTAAATGGTCAGATGAGACCAAAATAAAGCTCTCTTGTTAGGATACATGGTATCATGGACTCGGATCAAATACCAGCAGATATTAAATGAAAACCTAACAGCCCCCTCTAGTAAGCTTAAAATGGGCCATGGTTGGACCTTCCAGAAGGACAATGATCCGAAGCATACCTCAAAATCAACACCAAAATGGTTCACCGGCCGCAGAATAAAGGTTTTGCCATGGCCATCACAGTCCCCCGACCTAAACCCCAAAGAAAATCTGTGGGATGAGCTGAAGCCGAGTCTACAAGCGTTGACCTCAGAATCTGAAGGATCTGGAGAGATACTGTAAGATTCAGATCCCGTGCCATGTGTTCACCAACCTTATCAGGCATTATAGGAGAAGACTCAGAGCTGTTATCTTGGCAAAGGGAGGCTGCACAAAACATTTAATTAAGGGGTGCCAATACCTGTGCACACATGTTTTGAAGAATAATATTTATTTAATGTAAAAAAAAACTTTTTCTCTCAATTATTTTACCTCAATGAAAAGGTAAGATTTTTATGAATATTTTGAGTGGAAGACCAAGAGGATAAACAGCAAAGACATATTTTGTCATAGCCTGTTTGCTCATATTCACTAGGGGTGCCAATACTGCTGAGCGGGACTGCATATGTAACAAAATCTCTATAGAAAAATCAACACACTTTTCAAGGATGTGGGACTTATTGATGTATGAGAACTATTCCCTCAAGGAAGAAATTATACCCACTACTCTGCTCCCCATTCCATATACACAAGAATAGTTTATTTCATAACATTTGGGAGGGATAGAGATAAAATACATACATGTGATATTGGGACAATTGATTTGAGTGACCATGCGCCTATTTATCTAACTGTTGACCTTGACCTACCACCGCGAAATAATATATGGAAATTAAACTCTGGCCTTCTCAAGGACCCTTGTTTCAAACAAGCTATTAGAAAAGAAATTAGTGATTTTCTAGAATTGAATGACAATGATGAGGTCTCACCTCTTATATTATGGGATACTATGAAAGCTGTCTTAAGAGGAAAACTTATAGCAATAGCCTCACATAAGAAAAGACAAAGAAAAAAGGCTCTAGAGGACCTACAACAAAAACTGAAGAACTTAGAATCAAAACATAAGACCAGTTCAGATGGAAATACATTTCAGGAAATCGAAAAAATCAGAAATGAAATTAGAAATGTAACCACACAAGACATTAAAAGAAACCTCATGCATTTGAAACAGAGTCATTATGAAAGCGACCCAAAATCAATGAAAATACTGGCATGGAAACTGAAGAAAAAACTAGCTGAAAATACAGTTCATAAAATTCGACACCCTAGAACAAATGAGATCAAAAACAAACTAAGTGAGATTCATTCAATTCAATTTTATTTGTATAGCGCCATAACAATACAATTTCCCCTAGGCGCTTAACAGAGCCCAGAGCCTAGACCCCCTTAGTGCATGCACAATGGCAACAGGGGCAAGAAAAAACTCCCTGTTAGGCAGGAAGAAACCTTAAGCAGAACCACGGCACATAAGGGGGGACCCATCTGCTTGAGGTCGGCCGGGTGGAGATAGGAAGGTGGGAAGGGGGAGGATTGTGTGGCAGAAGGGGAAAGGAAGCAACAGGGGTTGTACACAGCCAGCATTTGGTTGCGGGACATAGTATGTATACAGACATCTGGTGGTCAATACATGATACAGGCAAGACCAGTTTACGGTACTAATAGGGTTACTGTTACAGGGGTAGGGGACGTAGGGACAGAGAAACATTTCAGTGGTGGCAATAATGTATATTGTATATAAATGCTAGCATAGGGTATGGGGTAAAGTAAGTGTATGGCAATGCAGTGGCGGTGGGTGCAGTTGGCCGAGGGTTTCTCCCGGTAGACCATGTGGAGAGACTACGGCAGCGTCCCATGGGGAGATAGTCTTGATTAGTAGGGAAAGAAAACGAAGAAAGTGAGTGGGTAGAGTTCAGCTGTCCATGTGCGTAGATGAGGAGTGGTGGGGGTGAGGAGCAATATTTCCATTTCCATCAGCGATTGGAACATGCTATAAGGGCGAGAGAACATTTATGTTAGTAGACATCAATTTCAGAAACAGATAGGGAGAAACATTTGGGTAGTAGATTTAACAGTTGGCAGTATGGCTATTTTAACTATTATTGTAGGCATAAGCAATATGATATGGAAGGAGAGAGAGAGAGAGAAAGAGAAAGGGAAAAGATATGTTTAGTAATGCTGGCAATTTGTCATTTAGTTTAGTAATGTACTTATGGAGATATCAGTCGTAAGCTTTAGGGTCGCAGGGTATACAGCAGTGCCCAATTGGCTGGTGACAGTCGCAACACGCGCCGTATGCTGTACCCGGGATCCGTAAAGGCCCTCCTACACGGTACAACATACGCTGTCTGTAGCCCAGTTTTGTTGATTAGGGGGGTATTGCATGTGTTTAGATATGTTTAGTTTTGCTGGCATTGAGCATTTTGTTTAGTTTGGTATATGTGGAGATTTTAGTCGTAAGCTTTGTTAGGGTTGCAGTGCAGCAATGCCCATTTGGCTGGTGACAGTCGCAACACGCGCCGTATGCTGTACCCGGGAACCGTCATGAAGCATTTGAAGCATTTTACCAAAAATTGTATACAAGAGTCCCAGGAGGAGACAGCCCAGATTGATACTTTCTTGAACACCCTGGAATTACCCACGCTTAACCAAGAGCTAATCGCTGAAATAACAGAAAATGAACTGCAAGTGGCAATAAGCAGAAAAGTAGCTTAAAGTAGCGAAGGCGCCAGGCACCGATGGTTATACATCTGCGTGGTACAAGGAGTTTAAAAATGACCTGATTCCTATCTTACTTCCTACACTAAACTGGGTTTTGGAAAAGGCACAAACACCTCCTAGTTGGAAAGAGGGCATTATTTCTGCCATTCCAAAGGAAGGTAAGGATAGAACGGAGTGTGCTTCATTTAGACCAATATCTGTTTTAAATATAGATTATAAGATGTTTACTTCTATTATGGCCAGAAGACTTGAAAGTTTATGACTAAATTGATCCACAACGATCAGACAGGTTTCATACACCAACGTCAAACACAAGACAATATACGAAGGACGTTACATATTATTAATCATATAGCAAAAAAACAAAATGGTGGCAATAGTAATTAGTATAGATGCTGAGAAGGCTTTTGACTCTGTCAATTGGGATTTCTTTTTACAGAACTCTACATAGATTTGGTTTCCATGCCAGGATTATTAAAACCATACAAAATATAAAACCAAAAGCATTATATAATAATCCTACTGCAAGGGTCAAGGTCAATGGTTATTTATCAAATAGGTTTACCCTGGAAAGGGGTACAAGACAGGGCTGTGCTTGGTCACCAATATTATTTTCACTTTTCCTTGAACCACTAGCCCAATATATAAGACAAAATAGAGAAATAGGAGGCATTCAACTTGCGGATAGAGAGCATAAGCTAGCATGCTATGCAGATGATGTACTAATTTATCTTAGCCAACCAAAGCACTCTTTGCCCCAGCTGATGCTGGCAATGGAGACGTATGGGCAATTATCAGGATATAAGGTTAATGTGGGTAAAACCCAATTACTAGCGTATAACTATAATCCAATATCAGAAATAGAGAGCAAATACCCATGGTCATGGCAAGCAAAATCCTTTAAATATCTAGGCATAACTATCCCAAAAGATCTCTCAAAACTTTCAGAATATAACAATTCACCTATACACAAAAAAATCAAAGAAGATATCACATGATGGAATCTCATCCCTTTCTTTAGTTTCAGCTCAAGAGTACAATCTATTAAAATGAACATACTACCCAGATTGTTATATCTATTTCAAACCATACCAATAGAAGTTTCTCAAAACCAGCTTAGTGAATGGGACAAAATGTTGTCTAGATACTTGTGGCAAGGCAAGAGACTAAGAGTTCGTCTCAAAACACTGCAGTTAGTGAAGGAGAAGGGAGAATGGGGTCTGCCAGCCCTCAAGGAGTACTACTATGCTGCCCAGACAAGAGCTATGATATGCTGGTGCGATCCTTCATATGATGCACAGTGGAAAGACATTGAAGAAAAAATATTTCCCATTCCAATACAGGCATTTATAGCTGACTCGAAACTGCAACACTACATAAACAGTTCTGATAATCCATGGGTCAAATTAACACTGAAGGTATGGAAAAATAACATTAGAGAATATAAATTAGAAGGAGATCTACTGTCACTTAAATGGTGTGGATATGACCCAGACTTCACATAAAATAAAATGGACACCAGATTCAAAAAAATTGAGAGATAATGGAATAACAGTCTTATGCAATATTATGAATGGAAACATACTGTTTATTTTTTAAATGACTCAAGAAAAGTATCTGTTGGAGAAACAAGACTTCTTTAGATACTTACAGTTGCGGCATTATGTTGACAAAAGTGTTAAAAATGTAACACAAGCAAACTCCAGTTTCATAGAACTGTTTAAAAGAGCATACGAGTCAAATTGTAGTAAAGGGGTGATATCAGCCATATATAAACGCTTTCTAGATCTTTAAACTCATTCAACAGCATACATTAAAGCAAAATGGGAAAAGGAATAGATATATCTGAGGAAGAATGGACATTAATATGGGGGTACCAATGGAAATGTACCAGTTCAATGAGCTGGCGAGAGTTTAACTGGAAAAACTGTATTAGATATTTCATTACACCATTTCAGACATCTCATCATGGCAATAATATTCCTGTTTGCTGGAGAAAGTGTGGACACCAAAGTGCAAACCATTATCACATCTTCTGGGACTGTCCCATCATTAAAGACTTTTGGAAGGCGATACACAGTGCTTTACAGGACATCTTTCGCGAGGACATTCCTTTGGACTTTTAGACTCTGTACCTTGGAAATATACCTCAAAGTTGGCTGAAAGGGACAGACTCTTGATGAATGCAATGCTGGTGGCCAGTAAAACGTCTATTACAAGAAAATGGTTATTACCAGAATGTCCTACAATAACATCATGGTGAGACATTGTAACAGAAATTTACAGAATGGAGCACATTACAGCTCATGTTAACCAAAGACTGGAAACATTTCTTAAGCACTGGCAAAAGTGGTGCAACTATGTCAGGGTTTCTCAACCCATGGGCTGCGGCCATTTGGTGGGCCGCTGAGCACTATCATTGGGCCGCGAAAATGTTTGCCCGTTGGTGGGCCGCGGAGCGAGTAACTGATTTTAAATTGAGAACAATATAAACAAGAGCAATCCGAGATTTCTGACCTCCAGCAAGGGTTGACGTTGATAGTAAAGCAAGATGTATCTCTCAGGGCGAATGATTCACATTGTAGTAAAAACAAAGAAATTTTAATGGGGATGTCCCAGGACCAAGATCCACCTCTTGTGAAAATTTCAGAAAGATCAGCCCAGTAGTTTCTGAAAAATCTTGTCGACAGACAGACGGACAAATAAATAAATAAATTAACGGACCCGATCGCATAACCTCCTTGCTGGAGGTAATTAAGGACGTCAAAGTTAACGCGTACATCTATGATATTATTGTGGCCGAGATTAATGTGATACACATTTTTAATGCAGTTAACGCAACTTTGTTTACTTTCGGTGTGCGTTGACACGAAACCGGTGGTGCCTGCAGTCAGTTAGGCAGAAGCGACCGAGACGGTAGTGAAAGTTGGAGAGAGCTGAGGGATTGTTTGGCGGAAAGTTTCTGTTCAAGAGGCAAAATGACAGAACAATCGACAAATCTAAAGTTGTATGTAGCATTTGTCAAGCTGAATTTAGCTGTCACTGAAGCAACTCGTCTAAGTTATCACCTTAATGCAAAGCACCCGACAGAAAGCAACCCCAGGTTAGATGGTCGCCAACCCACACTATTCTAACGATTTACCGTCGAGTGGCAACATTGTGTTTCGCATATTCCTTGCTTGACGGCGAGAGAGCACGAAACATATACCATTAAACAACAGTGTCTAAAATTCACGCTGTCTGAAGTGATTACTCGTAAATGTATAGGATTTGACGGACGTCAGTAACGTTGCATTAGTGTTGTTTTTGTGCGTTATCATTGGAGTGGATATGCTTTTCTGTGGACAGCTACCAACTCAAACGACTGCCCAGGAATGATTGGTGCTATTTATGTTGATAATAGATTGCAGCCACAGATTTAATTCATTATTTGAATTATTCTAATCATTATATTGACCTATTTGAACCTATTTGTTTGCATGTCTGAAGCATCACTTATTTTAATTAGGCCTAGCTGAGTGGTCTTGTTTGCATGTTCCATCACTTGTTTTGAGTACATGCTATCTTTTGGGTCCTGACTTGCTTGTTGTGCACAAATAGGCCTACGCCTACTGCAATTCAGTTCTCTGTGTGTATTTATGTTGTTTTCGGGTGCACAATACAATTTTGATGCAATATCTAGAGTTAGATTTTCTTTTATTTATTTCTAGGCTTCCACCTGTGGCAGGTGCTGATGTTGCTTTTTCTCACACATAACAATCGCTTATTAAGTAAGGGATAATGTATTGTCCGGAGGTCATTCTCCAAAAATAATTCCCGACGGGGCGAACAACACCCCGACGCGCAGCGGAGTATGACGTAGGGATGGCCCATTCAAATCAACTGTACTTTTTGGAACATTCTGAAGAGCCGTATAATAATTAGAATTAATGGATTATAGATTCAATTAGCCTAATGGAATATAGATTTGCTAAAATAAGCGGGGTGTCTGTTGGGCCCCGACCTGTTACAAATACAAAAAGTTGGGCCTCGGAGTCAAAAAGGTTGGGAACCCCTGAACTATGTCACAGATAAATGGCCTGACTGTATTTCTTCACTCTATGGAAAATTATTTCTCCCTGTTTTATTTATAGTTTTGTTATGTTGATATTGTTTTTGTTTCTTTACTTACATATGTGTTTGTTTGTTTTTCTTTTATTTCTATACATATATTTAAATTTTTCAGATTCTGTGTATGAGAGATTCTGAACACTAATAAAATATAACTTAAATTAAAATTAAATTTTGCCCCCCACGTAATGTGCCCCATGCATTTCGACCTCGAGTTGAGGCCGAGCTGAAGCGCCTGACTGAGCTAGGGGTGATCTCACCATTGGAGAATAGTGAGTGGGCCACACCTGTGGTGCCTGTAATCAAGAAGGATGGCACAGTGAGACTGTGTGGCGATTTCAAGGTCACCCTTAACCAAGCTCTCTGGATAGATATCCAATACCACGCATTGAAGACATTTTTGCCTCTCTAGCAGGAGGGCAACGCTTCAGTAAGTTAGACTTATCTAATGCCTATCTCCAGATGGAGGTAGAAGAGAAGTGTAGGAAGCTGCTAACTATCTCCACACAGAAAGGGCTTTTCCGTTTTAATCGCTTGCCCTTTGGCGTAGCATCATACCCTGGGCACTGTTCGGCGTACAACTGAAGCTAAGATAATTAATTTAGCTCGCGACATGAGATAATATAGCTCGCTAAATGAGAACAGGCCAAACCGGTCTGGCGACGTGCGCTAAATTATTTATACGTCAAGTTATTTTATCCCAGGCTAAAAATTGCGCGTGCACGTCCTGCTTCCAAAGGCAGGATAGGTCGATCACCAAAACCATGATTTTTTTTTATGGTACCATAGTCTAAACTCAAAGAAAAAGACTAATTTTTACTCCGCTAAGGCAGGATAAGACCATGAACGCGTTATGAAGAATTCAAGACCATAATCATGTCAAAATTCAACACTGCCGCAACTGTGGCAGCAATATAAGAAACTGTCTATAGGCTGTCTAAGTCGTGATATCTTTTCCTTGGTCTAATATGTGACTGGGGTGTCACGGTTAGAGCTTGTGGTTTGCATGCGACAGATCGCTGGTTCGTCCCCCCTCACCTCCTCCTTACCAATTGAGTTTCTCCTCTGTATTAATTATACTTTTGCATCTTCTTCTAAATAGCTTTGAATAAAACCGTCTGCTAAATTACTAAATGTAAATGTATTAATAAGAAATTCAATAAATTGAAGCAATGAAAATATATTGTGTGTCATGCATCCACCTTAATCATTTTCAACAAAAATGATATGCTATGGTGTAGTAGACTTTAGACTGTAGAGTACTTTATTCACTACTGCACAAAACTAGACACGTTTGCAAAACTAGACGTTTGCAATTATGTAAGTTGCATTTGTTGATGACGTATGGTTAATAACATCATGATTGTAGAAGGGACATACAATAAAGATCTTTCGCCAATATCTCCGTAATGGAGATGGGTTATGTGCTCAAATTTCCTGGGATCAAAGAAAACGTTAGTATTCATGTGCAAACTAAAAATCGCGTCTCAGGCTGCGCATGAAAGTTATTTCGGGTTTATCACTGTACCAATGTCTCAACTGTACGGCTACCACTGTCATCTCATTATGAGTGCTTTGTTCTCCGCATCGCCGACATTACAAAAATGAAGGCTACCACTCGCAAGAAAGTGAAGACATTCAATGTTCGACGGTGGTGTATGCAATAAATGACTCGAGAAGGTCTTCTAAATTAATTATTCCTTGTCGGGTGGATCGGTAGCGCTCATACAAGAACTCATCATGATGGAAAAATGGATCTTCTTGGCGATCGCAAAGAACTCTTCCTACGCTAATCAAACTATAATATGACTCCTTGTCAATGGGATCCCTCCTTTTGGTGTGGGTGTGGCAAGTTTAGCCAGCTAAACTTCAGTTAGCCTGCCCTGAAGCAGGTTAGTGCTAAACGATATGTTACTATGGTAATTGATCAGAAGTTGCTTCGCCGAACTCGATAAAGGGGTGTCCACTTTTTTTAGCCTGGAATCTAGCTCGCTAAACCGCTTAGCGAGCGTCGCCGAACAGTACCCTGGCTTGTTCCAAAAGGCTATGGATCAAGTACGGCTCGGACTGCCTTACACACACTGTTACCTGGACGACATCCTCATCAGTGGTCCTGATGAACAGACTCACCTCAAAGCGCTGGATTCAGTCCTAGGCAGGCTAGAGGAGTATGGCCTGCATCTCAAACAAGAGAAGTGCCTGTTTTTACAGAAGTCTGTGGAATACTTGGGCCACATCATTGATGCGGCCGGGCTCCACAAATCACCAGAGAAGGTACGTGCTATTGTGGAAGCACCAGCACCACGTGATGTCAGCCAGCTACGTTCGTTCCGAGGAATGCTGAACTATTGACGCTTCATCCCTGATCTAGCCACTGTCCTTAAACCATTGAATGAACTGCTAAACAAAGGGAAGCAATGGCAGTGGACAGTAGACTGTGAGACAGTTTTCCAGAAAGCAAAAGCACTCCTAGTATCACAGGAAGTATTTACACACTACAATCCTGAGCTGCCCCTTCGCCTTGCATGCGATGCTTCACCATATGGGGTCGGAGCTGTGCTCTTGCAGGCTATGCCTGATGGAGAGGAACGACCTATAGCTTATGCTTCACGAACACTCAGCAAGGCAGAACAAAACTATGCCCAGATAGAGAGGGAGGCGCTAGCGATAGTCTTTGGAGTTTGCAAGTTCCATCAGGCCCTTTATGGTAACAAGTTTACCCTACTCACTGACCATCGCCCGCTGACCTCCATCCTGAGTCCAGTGAAAAGTACACCATCAATGGCTGCATCCTGAATGCACCACTGGGCACTCCTTCTATCAGCGCATGATTATACCATCCAATACCGTAAAGGTGCACTACATGCAAATGCAGATGGACTTTCACGCTTACCACTCTCACACACACATAAAGAGAAGCTAGGCGCAGTAGAGGTGTTCTACACATCTCAGTTGGACACACTACCAGTCAGTAACACCGAGATCAAACCCTGTCTGACCCCATTTTATCTCGTGTCCAGGAAATTGTCTCCACTGGTCGTTTTCCAGCTGCAAAGGATGTAATCGAAGAGCTGTCACCCTATCTGTTGCGCCAGCATGATCTCACCATACAACAGGGATGCCTCATGTGGGGTATGAGAGTGATTGTTCCACCTAAACTGCACCCCCGGGTTCTGAAAGAGCTCCACTCAGCACATCCAGGAGTAGTGAGGATGAAGAGCTTGGCACGCAGTTATGTGTGGTGGCCCGGCATCGACTCTCAAATTGAGCTTCATGCCAAATCCTGCCCCCCGTGTCAGAGCATACAAAAAGCACCTGGGCTAGCTCCTCTACACCCTTGGATGTGGCCATCCAGCCCTTGGGAAAGGATACATGTGGACTTTGCGGGTCCATTCAAAGGACATATGTACCTGATCACTGTGGACGCCCATGCCGTATCATCCTGCTACCAATGGCTTGGCCGAGCGTTTTGTGCGCACATTCAAACAGGCCCTAAAATCTTCCAAAGGCACCGGGATGGTGCAACAACGCCTTGATACGTTCCTGCTAGCATACCGTAACATCCCCCACACCACAACAACTGAAACGCCAGCCATGTTGTTCCTTGGACGCAGGCTGCGTTCTCGTCTGGATTTCCTGAAACCCAATGTTGCTGGAACAGTGCACAGATCACAGGATGCCCAACAACGCCGCCACCAACACTCAAAGGACAGGCAGTTTGATGTTGGGGAGCCCGTCCTTGTGAGTGACTATAGGAAGGGGGAGGAGAAGTGGACACAAGATATTGTTGTGGAAAAGACAGGTCCAGTGTCGTACAGGATAAATGTGGGAGTACCAGGGCTATGGAAACGCCATGTGGATCAGAACACATTGTTTGATGTAATATAATGTTGTAAGACTGTGAGTTCTGAGACATATTGTTTGCAGTATAAGAAGGCATCCCCTCATTATTATTTGATGTAAACAAAAGAAAGCTATAATCTTTTCTGTTGTGTTAAAGTAAATATCCTTTGTGTTGATTGACAACATATCTTAGCGGGGAGGAAATGTTATGTACAAAGCTGAAGGTGCTTCGTTTATGGTGACCACTAAGTGGCACCTCTGACTTGTATAAATTCCCGTTCACAATAAACCAGCGTAGCTGAAGTTGTAGAACAAGATACAATGTTTCTGTGTTGATCTCTGTATGGGCATGTGAATGATTGCTAGGTAAAACATACAGGGAACATAATGAATATGATCGTATTTCCCGTAAGTGTGCAGGCACAGTATTTGTATCAGGTGGAGTTAAGTGAATTATTTTTTGCTTGATTTTGACACCTTGATATTAATGCAATCAAAACATAACCATTAACATTCATCACTAGATTTTATAATATCTCTAAACTCAGATGATCCTCCTCTAACCTACACTGTCCCAATTGTATAAAGATGTGAACAGGAAGTGCTGGTTGGTCACAACGAAGGGCATGCATGCAGTGGGTCAGGCGGAGGTGGTGGTGTTGCTTCAGTGCCTGCCGGATGAGAAGACCATTCCAAAGGACATCTTTTGCCACTTTGTGCAGATCTATCAGGAGGCTTTTTCAGGTTAGTACGTTCAAGCAGTTCACTAATCCATTCGTTTCTTCTATAGTTAGACACAGAAGTTGATCAATTCCTTGTGCCAAAAGTTGGGGACTTCTCACATCGGCCAAACCTCTCACTGTCACATGCAAGTAGTCATACCCAACAACCTAGCCTATAAAACACGTGCGGGTGGACCATGCACCATGGTTTGATGACATAAATGCACCATGGTTTGATGACATACTGTAAATGCACCATGGTTTGATGACATACTGTAAATGCACCATGGTTTGATGACCTAAACGCACAACAGTTTGATGACATACTGTAAAAGCACCATGGTTTGATGACATGAATGCACCATGGTTTGGTGACATACTGTAAATGCACCATGGTTTGATGACATGAATGCACCATGGTTTGATGACATGAATGCACCATAGTATGGTAGAATAAAACTAAAATGTTAATTTTATTTGAACTCATACCAATAAATAGTAAAACCAGAGAAACTGATAATTTGACTTAATTTTTCCGCGGCTGCATGTAGGCTACCATATGCTTGCCAGTGTTCCATCCATTAAAGCCTTCAAATGAGAACTGTCCATGCACACATGAGCGCATACATGTAATTTGCCTATTCTAACAATAAAGGCTACTGGTTCCATGAATCAAAAAGTTTGCTTTTGTAAATAATGACTGACTTTTACACAGTTGTAAACACTTTTTGTAATTAAACCTTTTCTCACAATTCAGTATTTACAAATGTACTTGTACAACATCAC